>NC_086445.1:121141943-121741943 GCF_028390025.1 Pseudophryne corroboree | reverse complement strand
CTCCAAAACAGACATACCTGACAATCACAGTACTGTGGCCGCTGCAGGGTCACCAGAGCTTAGCTCTCACCTACATTTTCTGCTTACATTCTAATAGCCAGTCTGCACATGTGGTCCTAGTTGCTGTGGACCCCCGTTGTGGACACATTATCACATTCTGAGCCCCTGTTATCGGAGAGATAATAGGGGCTCAGAATGTGATAATGTGCCCACAATGGGGGTCCACAGCAACTAGGTCCACATGCAGACTGGATGTCAGAATGCAAGCAGAGAATGTACACGAGAGCTAAGCTCTGGTGACCCTGCTGCGGCCACAGTGCTGTGATTGTCAGGTATGTCTGTTTTGGAGACTTCCTCTCTCTCCACTTTATCTCTCGTCAATATTTCATCAATTTCTCCCAATAGCTGGACATTTGCAGTGTGATCATAACAGTGAAGTCTACATCATGCTGCTTCCATGAGAGGGGTACGAGCTGCAAGCATATGTGTTGGTGAGAGGGGGAAGAGGCGCTTTACCATACCTCTCAAATGTCCCGCTTTTGGAAGGACAGTCCCTCCAGCACAGGCCCATCTTCACGCCTTCCAATTGTTATTTCACTGACTGGACGCTGGTTGCTGCAAGCACTGTGCACATGACTGTGTTGGCCCATGTGAGTGCATAGTGGACTTAACGCTCACGCTCGTGTTCCTGGCCTGTGGTTTTATATGTACTTAGGGCTAGTGTAATTATTTTGTACTTGTTTGGTGGAGGGTTGCTGGAATAGGGTTGTGAGGTGCGCAGAAAGTCTGACATTTTTTTCTAATAAGACTGTAGGCATACACGCATGTTAGGTGGGATCGGTATGAAAAACCTACAATCAAAATCCCGACGGTCGAAATCCCGACAGCAATTGACCGACGGTCAAAATCCCGACAAGGTCAAAATCCCGAAATGGACAAAATACTGACATTTAAAATACCGACAAGGTCAAAATACTGACATGTAAAATGTCAACAGGTCAAAATGCCGACATGAGATTTTCATTGTGTTTTGGTGTGTATGTTGACATAGGTCGACATGGACACCATATATGTGCACCACTGCGCTCGCCACGCTTCGGGCACAGTGTTTCGTTGCGCTCGACACACTATTATATTCCCCCTCCAGGTCCACTGGGATGGTAACGTATGAACAAGTCGGTTTCAATGAAAGAATCATGAAAAACTCATGTCGGCATTTTGACCTGTCGACATTTTACATGTCAGTATTTTGACCTTGTCTGTATTTTAAATGTCGGTATTTTGACCATGTCCGGATTTTGACCTTGTCGGGATTTTGACCGTCGGTCAATTGCTGTCGGTATTTTGACTGTCAGGATTTTGATTGTTGGTAAATTGACTGCATCCCATGTTAGGTCAGTCTTACGTACGCATACCAACATGATGACATAATTTTTTATCAGCACTTCATTTTTTTTTTTCAATAAACTTTTTATTGAGACATCACTGATATCACATTACATAATAAAGATGTACAAAGAGTGTAAAATACAGTAACGCAAGGGGATTATAGCTAGGGGTTGTACAGCAAATTCACATTTGTCAAGCCACAAAGACTTTTGCATTATAATTGAGTAATCTGTCAATACATTAATGGTGTTATACATCACAGACGTATCTATAAGGGGAGCCGTCACAATTGTCTGTTCTTAAACCAAATATAGAGACTGGTCCTGCGCAGCCAGTCTAGTTAAGTACCACGTGGTGTTCTTGAGGCTGTTATTAATGTGTAGCCGTGTAGTGAGGGGTAAAGTGGAGATATAAGAATCCCAGAGATTGAAAAACCTGTCTACTTGTTTACCTCTATCAACAATAGCCTCCACCCAGTCCATCCTGAATATATGGTGTAGTTTACTCAAAAATAATGGTATCTGTGGTGGCGCGCTATCTATCCACCCTTGTAGAATCGTTTTTTTCCCGGCCGCATTAAGGGCTATCAGTAGTTTTTTATATTCCGATGGCATGCGAAGAGTGGGAGCAATAATACCCATAACTGCCCATTCGGGGGTAAAGGGCACATAAGTTATTAAATTAGCCTCCGCATATCTCCTAATGAGATGCCAGAAATATTGTACAATTGGACATGCCCACAAACAATGATATGTGTCAGCCTCACTCTGGTGGCATCTTGGGCAAGAGTGTGTTTCCGACGTTCCCATATGGTAGCATCGTAACGGGGATAGATAAGTGTTATGATACACATTAAGAAATAATTCAGTGTACATGTTTGCTGGGAGGACCTTCTGGGAGTATAGTAGTGCTTTTTCCATTGTTGGTATGGTCAGTCCAGGAAAGTGAGCCAACCATTTGGACATACCACCTGTCACAGTAGCGTGATCTAATATTGTCCTCAAAAAAGTATAGTGTATGGATATGGCCTTGTGTCTCAGTACTGGGTGCAATAAGAGGCTATCTAGAGGATTAGTCCAATCCCCCTCCGCAAAATGTGTAAGAATATGCCTAACGTAAAATTGTGTTTGCAAAAATGGAAGGGGAGACGAAATGACTACAGCATGTCTCGCTGAAACCTCTGAGAAGGTGAGTAAACGGTGGTCTTCCACAGATACCAACGATCGAATCGATGCTATACCAGCCTCCCTCCATGTTGTAAAAGGATGGGCAGCCATGCCATCCAAAAACTCTGGCTTTTTAATTAAGGGCAAGTGTAAGGAGTAGTATTGATTCAATTTCGCATTGTGGCGCAGTATGTGCCACATTTTCCTAGTAGACCACAAAAGTGGGTTAGACCTGATATGGTCCGGTATCTCCCAATCATGTTGGTGAAGAAAACATGTCAGACCCACATTTGCTATAAAATTCTGTTTGAGGGATGTGTTCGTATATACAGAGCTATTTTGCAGCCAATCTCTCAAGTGTCTCAGAAGTGCAGCGTGATTATAAACTACTACATCTGGAAAGTTGATACCTCCATTGGACTTAGGTTGGGCAAGTTTACGCAAAGCAATACGTGCCCGGCCTCTCTTCCATATAAAGGTTCTGATTAGTTTGTTGATCGTTTGGATGTCCTGTTTAGTCATCAGTATGGGAAGTGTTTGTAGTGGATATAATATGCGCGGTATAGCCACCATTTTTAGCAAGTTAGCCCTGCCTAGATATGACAGTGGAAGACGTTCCCATCTCTTAATATCATCAGTTAGAGTGTGTATGACCTTGCTTACGTTGATTTTGTATAGTTCAGACATATAGCGTGGTACCATAACACCCAAATATATAATATTAGTGGACACCCAGTATAAGGGAAAGTGTGAGGTCCAACTCGGACATGTCACATGACCATACAACAATAATGCTTTAGATTTGTCCATATTGATAGTAAAACCTGAAATGCGGCCAAATAATTGAATCTTGTCTAGGATCAAATTAAGGGAATGCTCAGGGTCAGATATATACAGAAGGATATTGTCAGCAAAAGCGGACAGCTTAATTTCCTGTCCACCCACTTTTATACCCCGAAAAACCGACCAATCCTGCAGTGTCCTAAGTAACGGGTCGAGGGCCAGATTAAATAGCAGCGGCGATAGAGGGCATCCTTGACGGGTACCCCTTTCCAAAAGGAACCGTTGGCCCCTGATCCCATTTATTAATAAAGAGGCAGATGGATTGTCGTAGATGTACCGTACATAGGGGGTAATTCCAAGTTGATTGCAGCAGGAAATTTTTTAGCAGTAGGGCAAAACCATGTGCACTGCAGGGGGGGCAGATATAACATTTGCAGAGAGAGTTAGATTTGGGTGGGTTATTTTGTTTCTGTGCAGGGTAAATACTGGCTGCTTTATTTTTATACTGCAATTTAGACTGCAGATTGAACTCACCACACCCAAATCTATCTCTCTCTGCACATGTTATATCTGCCCTTCCCCTGCAGTGCACATGGTTTTGCCCAACTGCTAAAAAATTTCCTGCTGCGATCAACTTGGAATTACCCCCATAATTAATAAATCCCGTATCAAAGCCTCTTCTCTCCAACACAGTAAACAAATGTGGCCACAAGACCATGTCAAAGGCCTTATTGGCATCGAGGCTGAGAAGCATATTCGAGTTTGCACATGGAGATTGGGATGCCGCCACCGCTGCTAGCGCCATACGGATTGCTTTAACCGCATGTCTACCAGTTACAAAACCCATTTGTGTTGTGGTGAGTATATCAGGGAGAATGGACTGAAGCCGCATCGCCATTATCTTGGCCAATAGTTTGTAGTCAACATTTAATAGACTAATTGGTCTGTATGAGGAAAGAAAAGTGGCGTCCCTACCAGGTTTGGGGATAAGTGTAATAAATGCCTCATTAAAGAGAGGAGATGGAGAGCTCCTTTCATGTATAGCTTGAAACTATTCCAATAGGGTGGGGACAATGTGGGCCTGTAACATGCGGTAGTAATCTCCCGACAGGCCATCTGGACCCGGAGATTTACCATGAGGTAAATTGGAGATAACAGTGTTAATTTCCTCCGTCGTTACTTTTCCCACAAGAGCTTCTCTCTGGTCTCGAGTCAGAGGGGGCAATACCTCATCTGTGAGCAGCTGTGATTGTATGTCAGTATCTATTTGTGCCGAGCTAAACAAGGATTGAAAATAGGATTGAAATTGTTCCACTATTTCTTGAGATTTGGTGATAATACGACCGGACCTGGGGTGGTGTATAGTGGTTATAATGTGTCGTTTTTTAGGAGGCCTTGAAATGACCGCCCGTAATCTATTGCCCCATCTATAAAATGTATTTTTGTTAAAGTCTAAGGAGTGTTTCGCCTGGGCGGCTAAATAAGTTTCAAGCAAGCGTCTAGTCTGCTTGTACTCAGTAAGGGTGAGCTCTGTTGGAGTAGAAGTGTATGTTTGGAAGGCTGTGGACATTGCCGCTTTTAACGCAGTGTATTCCAGTTTGGATTCCCTTTTTTTTCAGGTGACATAACTAATAATGTGACCCCTCATCACTGCCTTGGAGGCGCTCCAAAAGATGTTAGGTCTATCCCAGTAGGCTATATTTTCATCTACATAGTTGGTCCAATGATATGTAAGATACAATTTAAAATCCTCTGAGTCTGCCAAGTATTGTGGGAATCTACAGATATGATCTGTCGAGTGCATATTGGGGTGGGTTAATGCCAGCGTGACAGGGGCATGATCAGAGATCAATATGTCAAGTATATCCACCCCAGCAACCTGGGACATTAAGTCATCGGCAATTAAGAACCTGTCAATACGAGACAACGTTCCATGTGCCAGTGACAAATGGGTATGCGTTTTGTCGGTTGGGTGTAGCAATCTCCATGGATCAGAGATGTCTAGGGAATCTCTAAATGTCAGTAAATGTCTGCTCTGGGGGTCAGTGGTTCTTGGCATATTTGGTGACCTGTCAACTGTAGGGTCGTCTACCATGTAATAGTCTCCACCCACTATTAGAGAATAATTAGTTCTGCCTAGAAGAGTGTGGGCGATGTCTTGAAGGAATATGTGTGTATTAACATTCGGGGCGTATAAGTTGACAAGGGTAAATTTGGAATGAAAAAGCTCTATGTCCATTATGATATATCTGCCTCCGGGGTCAAAGATTTCTGTCAAAACAGTGACGGGGAGATTTTTTCGAAAAAGTATGGCAACCGTGCGAAATGGAGCAGCGATACAAGAACCAAGCCATGGGGCTTTCAATACATTTTCCTCGCCCGTCAGCCAGTGTGTTTCCTGTAAGAAAATCACATCCGAGTGAGAGCGTTTCAGGTGCGTGACCACACCAGCACTTAATTTTAATACATATTGTAGTTAACCTGAGGACTACTTTGTTTCTTGTCATCTTTACTATTGTACTTTTTGGGATGGTCTTGCTTAATCTTCTCTACATAATGGGGGTCATTCCGAGTTGTTCACTCGCTAGCTGCTTTTAGCAGCATTGCACACGCTAGGCCGCCACCCTCTGGGAGTGTATCTTAGCTTAGCAGATTTGCGAACGAAAGATTAGCAGAATTGCGAATAGAAATTTCTTAGCAGTTTCTGAGTAGCTCCAGACCTGCTCACAGATTGCGATCAGCTCAGGCCGATTCGTTCCTGGTTTGACGTCACAAACACGCCCAGCGTTCGGCCAGCTACTCCCCCATTTCTCCAGACACTCCCGCGTTTTTCCCTGACACGCCTGCGTTTTTCCGCACACTCCCAGAAAACGTCCAGTTTCCGCCCAGAAACACCCACTTCCTGTCAATCACACTCCGATCACATCAACAATTAAAAGTCTTCGTTCGGACGTGAGTAAATCTACTAAGTTTTGTGCTAAAATACTTAGCGCATGCGCACTGCGTACCGTGCGCATGCGCATTTTAGCCTTAATCGCTCCGTTGCGAAAATTGGCAACGAGCGAACAATTCGGAATGACCCCCAATGTTTTTTTCTTTCTGCATGTGGTTTGTGCATCCCTGTGTGCCATTTTTCTCTCTTCTATACTGTTCTACTTTATTGACTGTGGATAACGTATGCTGGTATATTATATATATGTATATATATATATATATGGAGAGTGGGGTGGACCTAACAATAGCGCTAAATGAAGAGCTCAACCTGAAGACGTTCTCCCTGTTAGATGAAGTACAAAAGTACAAATGCAGAAAAAGGGGGTGGTGTCTACGGGAGCTAGACCCAATTATTTATATTCCAGGGTTTGACCCCAATTCACTTTAAAAGAATTTTTAAATATATTTATATAAAAGTATTCAACAATCACAGTGAATAACAAATGGCTGACATAAACAAAATGCAGATATCAGATATGGACACGGTATATTGCGGACAATTTGTTAATCCAATGTGGTTTTCTTAATTAGTACATATCTGATGTTCTTATATCCGAACCAGAAAACCAACGCGTATCGTCCAACTGGACTTCATCAACTGGACTTCATCAATATCAAAACAAGTAGGAAGAACATAAAGGAATGGATGACCAATTAATGATTGTATTAATCCCACATCAGTAAAATATGCTTTGCAATAACAGATGTAATAACGTGGATAATGCAATTACGTGGATAATACTCAGCAGGAAGAGTGGCTTCTCCTAGTCAGCAGTCTGCTGACTAGGAGAAGCCACTCTTTCTGCTGAGTATTATACACGTAAATGAAATTGTGGCTTATACAGAATTCAGCATTATTGCATTATTGTTTGCCTTACTGAGTTGGCATATTCAATACAAATCTAGCTGTGAAATCAGCGCACCCTTTATTGTATCTGTTATTGCAAAGCCTATTTTACTGATGTGGGATTAATATGATCATTAATTGGTCATCCATTCCTATATGTTCTTCCTACTTGTTTTGATATTGAGCCCCTGATGAAGTCCAGATGGACGAAACGCGTTGGGTTTCTGGTTCGGATATAAGAACATCGGATATGTATTAATTAAGAAAACCACATTGGATTAACAAATTGTCCAGAATATACGGTGTCCATATCTGATGTCTGCATTTTGTTTATGTCAGCCATTTGTTATTCACTGTGATTGTTGAATACTTTTATATAAATATATAAAAAAAATATTTTAAAGTGAATTGTGGTCAAACCCTGGAATATATCATTGGGTCTAGCTCCCTTAGAAACCACCCCCTTTTTCTGTATATATATATATATATATATATATATACACAATTTAGAATAATCAGGTGCGCTCAGTATAGTTGGAAAGATATCCTAGCAAAAAGTCTTTAGCCAATACAGCTTAGGAAGTCACTTCTCTAAAATCAAAGGAGAGTGGATGCACCAGTGTCCTTCTTTTAGCAGAACCGCTGCTCCCCCACCATCATAAATAACCCGGAAGTCCACGGGAGACAGGTATCTAGAAAGAGAGACAGGGGGGGCGCTCCATAGTGCAAAGTCAATTTTAATTTTAAAAGCACACAAACACTCCGGTCAAGACACAACGTTAATTGCCCGTACCAGAACAAAATCTGCTGTGGGCTTAATACCACATGATTTAAACACATATGCCCCCGGCAATTCTCCAAACCTCCGGCAATCTCCTGAGACAGGACCACAACCCCGTACCGCTGGACCGCTGTACACAGCCGCCGCACGTCGGGACACCGTCACTCGTCGATGGCCACCGAGGCAGGAGGGGGCACGACCACACACGTCAGCAAGCCACGCCCCTACGCGTTTCGTCACAGACTTCGTCAGAGGGCTGACTTGCTGTACGTGTCACATTACCTTTTAAAAGCGGCTCCCGCCAATCAGCTACTTACAACAATTAATTTTACTTTAAAACACACAATGCGTCCACAGTAGACTGTCCTTGTTAGAACATACATCTCTCCTAAGTCAGTTAGCCATTAATTGGCCAGTATGTTTAGAAGCACATTGGATTTACTTATATTCACTTATATTATAACGCTCTATGCAAAAAACTATTATGCAGCCATTTACACTGCAGCAGTCCCGATCTCAAGGGATTTGAGTCGCCCGACTCAGTTTAATCATATGCAAGGCATTACTTTCTAATGTTTAAACAGTCTTTAAACTACACCCAACACTTGCCAGTCTAGTGTGGATACACTTTACATCATTTATACAGGAATAGTGGAAACAGTTTCTAGTGTTTTTTCATTACATTGTTTCACATAGTCCTGCTCATATTACAAGGTCCTAAACACCTGCAATAAATTCTCATGCACTTAAAATAATCATAAAATGCTGAATAACACATAATAAAAAATAGCAATTAATAGATATAGGTGAGAAATATATACATATATAATTCCATCTAATAAAGAATTAGTCATGTGAATACCACACTAATCACACGGAATAGACCATTACAGATTTATATTGCTTTAGTCATACTGAGTCGGTACTTGATTCTAAACGTACTGAAAGATCCCAGAGCTTTTTTGATAGTTAAACTATTATGCTAATAGATTGCATCAAAATATAGTGGCCACTGACAGGACAAACAAATGTATAGACAGATACTAAACCAGGTGACACCACAATTCCACAGCGAGGAAGACCAGAAAGAACGGTTTCATTACATTCATTTTTTTTAACGTTCCTCAATAAACGGAGTCAGTTCATAGTTTTCATTTAACCCTTTTGGTATCAGAGTACTTAGCGTTATTATCCAGTATGTTTCCCTTTTAATCAATTTCTTATCACGGTTTCCTCCTCTTGGATCTGACATAACTTGTTCAATTACTTTAAATTTTAGTCCCTTTGGATCATTATTATGATGCTTTTGGAAATGCTTCGGCACACTATGGTTCATTACCCCATTCTTAATATTTCTTAAATGCTCAAGGACCCTAATCTTTAGGGGCCTTTTGGTCTTACCTATATATTTGAGCCCACACGGGCACATGAGCATATAAATAATGTAGCATGAATTACAATTAATGAAGGAATTAATCAGATATTGTTCACTTGATACATTTCCTTCAAAGTGTTTTGCCCCTTTTAATCCTTGTGGGCATATTTTACATGACCCACACGGGTAAAACCTTTTAATGTTCCCAAACATATTTCCTTTATTTGGTGTACAATCATCTGACGGTTTTCGCAGGCAGCTTTTAGAAACCATACTCTTTATTGTCTTTGCTCTCCTATAAATAATAGTAGGCTTGTTAGGAAGACTTTTCCCTAATATTGGGTCCATCTGTAATATGTGCCAGTTTCTCCGTAGGATCTTTTCTACTGTCTTGTTTGCATCATTATATTGAGTACTAAAGGGACATAATACTTTTGAGTCATCCTCCCCCCATTTCTTTTTTTCCTTGTATTCAAGCAATTCATCCCTGACCTTATTTTTAGCTCTACATTTTGCCCTTTCTATTAGACTAGGTGGGTACCCCCGTTCGTTAAATCTCTCAATATAAATGTTGGATTGTTCCTCATACTTTTCTACCTTAGTACAGTTTCTTCTCAGTCGCGTAAACTGAGAAAATGGTATATTTTCTTTCCATCTACCCAAATGACAGCTGTCAAACTGCAAGTAGCTATTACTATCTACCTTTTTAAAGTGGGTGAATGTTTCTACTATACCAGTATTCATTGATTGTGTTGAATCAAGCACCAGGTCAAGAAATTCTATTCGCTCCCCACCTATGGTGTGTGTAAATTTAAGATTAAATTTGTTTATATTGATTTTAGCCATGACATTTTCAAATTCCACTTCATCACTGTCCCAGATAATCATGATATCATCGATATATCTCTTAAAAATAACCAGATGTTCTCTCATATCACCAGTCAGTGTTTCACATTCCCATTGACCCATATACAGGTTTGCCAGGCTTGGGGCACAAATACTCCCCATAGCAGTCCCGCAGACCTGTATATAACACTCATCTAGAAAAGTAAAATAGTTATGCTTCAACACAAATTCCAAACACTTACATAAAAAATTAACCATATGTTCTGGCATCTCTGGATCATTGCTAAGGGTTTGTCTCACAGCTTCTACTCCCTTTTTGTGGGGAATAGCTGTGTACAAAGATTGTACATCAATTGAGCACCATATAATTTTTTTCTGCCATTCTATATCTCTAACTAGTTGTAAAACTTCAGTAGAGTCCTGGACATAGGACTCCAATTTTACTACATATTTTTTCAAGAATATTTCTATATATTCAGAGAGTCTAGATGTCAATGAACCAATTCCACTAATGATGGGACGGCCAGGGGGATGGGACAGATTTTTATGAATCTTAGGGATATGGTAAAAGGTTGCCAATCTAGGGTTTTTATTAAACAGATAATTGTATTCCTCTAAAGTGATACTGCCATTCTTTAGACCTTCAGCCAACAATATTTCAAGCTCCCCTAGGAACGCATCAGTGGGGTCTTTCTTAAGTTTGGAATAGGATACTTCATCTAATAAAAGATTAAAGGCTTCCCTTTCATAGTATTCCCTGTCCATAACTACTACCCCTCCCCCTTTATCAGCATTTTTGATGATTATATTTTTATTATCGGCTAGACCTTTCAGAGCTGTAAACTCCTTTTTTGTCAAGTTTTTATTTTTATTTTTCATAGAGGAAGGGATCTGGTCTATGTCATTCTTCACTATTTTAGAGAATAACTCTATATAAGGGCCTTTTGACTCCACAGGATAATAAGTGGACTTAGATTTCAATCCTGACAGCGAGCCAGTACTTAGATTTTTGTTTTCCCAATTTTTAATTGGTGCATCTGATTTCCTTGAAAAATGGTGTTTTAACGTCAGATTTCTCATATACAGATCTAGATCTATATACAAGTTAAATTTGTTGGGTCCACAGGACGGAGCATACTGTAGACCCTTCTTTAATACTACCTTCTCAACTGGTGTCAAAACAGTACTTGAAATATTAAAAATGCCCTCATCTAAATTTTCTACTACAGGTTTCTCACCTTTGCTTCCCTTTTTGGTAGCTCTTCTACCTCTTTTTCTGCCCACCTTCTTTTTATTCCCCCTGGGGATCCTGGCATCTCCCTTGGCATCTGGTGTCCTATCCTTTCTTTCCAATGGTTTCTTTGTTCTAAAAAAAACCTCTCTATCGTTATTTCCAAATGAGTTATTCTCTCAAACCTGTTCCCATGTACAAAACCTCTTGGTTTCTCAATGGCAGCATATTTAGCACTGCGTTTGGGATATTCCCATTGGTTCCCATAGTTAGAATTTCTCCGTTCCTGCCCCTGTCTATCCCTCTCACCCTTTGTCGGCAAGTGTCTTTCCTCCCACTGTCGGGGGCGACTATTCTGCCAGTGTCTTGGTTGTTTCCTCCACGATTGATATCTGACCCTTTGAGGGAATCGTTCTTTTTGTATATCATTATCCCTTTCAATCCTATTTGTACTCCTTACTTGATGCCACGTTCGTACCTGATTTTTAAGATAATCCTCCTTATCCCTCTGGAATTTCTTTACTTTGGTATCCATTACTTTCTCTTCAATATTTGTTACTTTAGCATCTATAATTTTTTTATTTTTATTAAAAACCTCTGTATCTTTCATACTTTGAAGTTTTACATCTAGCTGCTCTAGTTCTTTATCTACCTCAGTGGCGTCAGAAGGCGGGTGCGGGGGGTGCGGCCCGCACCCGGGTGTTCCCTTAGGAATGGGTGACACCAAAGTGCCAGCTCTTCTGTAGTGACAGGAGCCGAGTGCTGCACTGAGATAAACCCCTGCAGCACTCGGCTCCTGTCACAGATAAGAGCCGGCACTGCACTCTGAGCAGTCTCCGGGGGCAGCCAGCATCTTCAGGGAAGCTGGACATGCCCCCGGTGCGAAGAAGAAAAAAAAGCTCTGCACGCCCCTTTTTGTTAGGCCACGCCCCCTTTTTGGACACCCACGGGGAGGGGGGGGGGGTTGGTGTGATAATACAGAGTGCGCTCCGGGTGTCACCACACCCGGTGACGCCTCTGATCTACCTCTTTTAGAATTTTTTTCTTTTCAAAGACTAGTAATCTCATAAGTTCCATTGAGCACTCATCTAGGATCCTAAACCATTCTTTTAGAAATTGGGGATTTTCTTGACCCATAGTGGGATTTTTTGTTAATCTAAGACCCCTCGGTACTCTCCCATGTTTGATATAATTCTCTAGGCCCATTACATCCCACCAAGTTTTTGTTTCTCTAATTAGTAATTTCTCTAATGTATAATACATCTCATCATTCTCAGCACAAGTATCATTAGAGGTTTCTCTTAGTTCTTTTGTAGAATCCTCAAAGATTCTTGCACATTCTTGTGTGCGTTTAGACCTATATTCCGTGCTCCTAAACATTACTGCGCTGAAGAAATGGTTAACACAGCAGATAGTGACAACTAACAGTAGCCTCTTAACGTATTTAGCCACAAAAATTTTTCTTAAAGCACACACACACTTAGACAAGTAGCCACGCACATGTGCTGCTGCCTGATTAATTTGAAATTCAGCTGGTACTAATACATACACAATTTAGAATAATTTAGTAATTTAGTAATAATATAGTTGGAAAGATATCCTAGCAAAAAGTCTTTAGCCAATACAGCTTAGAAAGTCACTTCTCTAAAATCAAAGGAGAGTGGATGCACCAGTGTCCTTTTAGCAGAACCGCTGCTCCCCCGCCGTCATAAATAACCCGGAATACCACGGGAGACAAGTATCTAGAAAGAGAGACAGGGGGGGCGCTCCATAGTGCAAAGTCAATTTTAATTTTAAAAGCACACAAACACTCCGGTCAAGACACAACGTTAATTGCCCGTACCAGGACAAAATCCGCTGTGGGCTTAATACCACATGATTTAAACACATATGCCCCCGGCAATTCTCCAAACCTCCGGCAATCTCCTGAGACAGGACCACAACCCCGTACCGCTGAACCGCTGTACACAGCCGCCGCACGTCGTGACACCGTCACTCGTCGATGGCCACCGAGGCCATTTACACTGCAGCAGTCCCGATCTCAAGGGATTTGAGTCGCCCGACTCAGTTTAATCATATGCAAGGCATTACTTTCTAATGTTTAAACAGTCTTTAAACTACACCCAACACTCGCCAGTCTAGTGTGGATACACTTTACATCATTTATACAGGAATAGTGGAAACAGTTTCTAGTGTTTTCATTACATTGTATCACTTAGTCCTGCTCATATTACAAGGTCCTAAACACCTGCAATAAATTCTCATGCACTTAAAATAATCATAAAATGCTGAATAACACATAATAAAAAATAGCAATTAATAGATATAGGTGAGAAATATATACATATATAATTCCATCTAACAAAGAATTAGTCATGTGAATACCACACTAATCACACGGAATAGACCATTACAGATTTATATTGCTTTAGTCATACTGAGTCGGTACTTGATCCTAAACGTACTGAAAGATCCCAGAGCTTTTTTGATAGTTAAACTATTATGCTAATAGATTGCATCAAAATATAGTGGCCACTGACAGGACAAACAAATGTATAGACAGATACTAAACCAGGTGACACCACAATTCCACAGCGAGGAAGACCAGAAAGAACGGTTTCATTACATTCATTTTTTAACGTTCCTCAATAAACGGAGTCAGTTCATAGTTTTCATTTAACCCTTTTGGTATCAGAGTACTTAGCGTTATTATCCAGTATGTTTCCCTTTTAATCAATTTCTTATCACGGTTTCCTCCTCTTGGATCTGACATAACTTGTTCAATTCCTTTAAATTTTAGTCCCTTTGGATCACTATTATGATGCTTTTGGAAATGCTTCGGCACACTATGGTTCATTACCCCAACCCCATTCTTAATATTTCTTAAATGCTCAAGGACCCTAATCTTTAGGGGCCTTTTGGTCTTACCTATATATTTGAGCCCACACGGGCACATGAGCATATAAATAATGTAGCATGAATTACAATTAATGAAGGAATTAATCAGATATTGTTCACTTGATACATTTCCTTCAAAGTGTTTTGCCCCTTTTAATCCTTGTGGGCATATTTTACATGACCCACATGGGTAAAACGAGGGAGGGGTAGTAGTTATGTACAGGGAATACTATGAAAGGGAAGCCTTTAATCTTTTATTAGATGAAGTATCCTATTCCAAACTTAAGAAAGACCCCACTGATGCGTTCCTAGGGGAGCTTGAAATATTGTTGGCTGAAGGTCTAAAGAATGGCAGTATCACTTTAGAGGAATACAATTATCTGTTTAATAAAAACCCTAGATTGGCAACCTTTTACCATATCCCTAAGATTCATAAAAATCTGTCCCATCCCCCTGGCCGTCCCATCATTAGTGGAATTGGTTCATTGACATCTAGACTCTCTGAATATATAGAAATATTCTTGAAAAAATATGTGGTAAAATTGGAGTCCTATGTCCAGGACTCTACTGAAGTTTTACAACTAGTTAGAGATATAGAATGGCAGAAAAAATGTATATGGTGCTCAATTGATGTACAATCTTTGTACACAGCTATTCCCCACAAAAAGGGAGTAGAAGCTGTGAGACAAACCCTTAGCAATGATCCAGAGATGCCAGAACATATGGTTAATTTTTTATGTAAGTGTTTGGAATTTGTGTTGAAGCATAACTATTTTACTTTTCTAGATGAGTGGTATATACAGGTCTGCGGGACTGCTATGGGGAGTATTTGTGCCCCAAGCCTGGCAAACCTGTATATGGGTCAATGGGAATGTGAAACACTGACTGGTGATATGAGAGAACATCTGGTTAATTTTAAGAGATATATCGATGATATCCTGATTATCTGGGACAGTGATGAAGTGGAATTTGAAAATTTCATGGCTAAAATCAATATAAACAAATTTATTCTTAAATTTACACACACCATAGGTGGGGAGCGAATAGAATTTCTTGACCTGGTGCTTGATGCAACACAATCAATGAATACTGGTATAGTAGAAACATTCACCCACTTTAAAAAGGTAGATAGTAATAGCTACTTGCAGTTTGACAGCTGTCATTTGGGTAGATGGAAAGAAAATATACCATTTTCTCAGTTTACGCGACTGAGAAGAAACTGTATTAAGGTAGAAAAGTATGAGGAACAATCCAACATTTATATTGAGAGATTTAACGAACAGGGGTACCCACCTAGTCTAATAGAAAGGGCAAAATGTAGAGCTAAAAATAAGATCAGGGATGAATTGCTTGAATACAAGGAAAAAAAGAAATGGGGGGAGGATGACTCAAAAGTATTATGTCCCTTTAGCACTCAATATAATGATGCAAACAAGACAGTAGAAAAGATCCTACGGAAAAACTGGCACATATTACAGATGGACCCAATATTAGGGAAAAGTCTTCCTAACAAGCCTACTATTATTTATAGGAGAGCAAAGACAATAAAGAGTATGGTTTCTAAAAGCTGCCTGCGAAAACTGTCAGATGATTGTACACCAAATAAAGGAAATATGTTTGGGAACATTAAAAGGTTTTACCCGTGTGGGTCATGTAAAATATGCCCACAAGGATTAAAAGGGGCAAAACACTTTGAAGGAAATGTATCAAGTGAACAATATCTGATTAATTCCTTCATTAATTGTAATTCATGCTACATTATTTATATGCTCATGTGCCCGTGTGGGCTCAAATATATAGGTAAGACCAAAAGGCCCCTAAAGATTAGGGTCCTTGAGCATTTAAGAAATATTAAGAATGGGGTAATGAACCATAGTGTGCCGAAGCATTTCCAAAAGCATCATAATAGTGATCCAAAGGGACTAAAATTTAAAGGAATTGAACAAGTTATGTCAGATCCAAGAGGAGGAAACCGTGATAAGAAATTGATTAAAAGGGAAACATACTGGATAATAACGCTAAGTACTCTGATACCAAAAGGGTTAAATGAAAACTATGAACTGACTCCGTTTATTGAGGAACGTTAAAAAATGAATGTAATGAAACCGTTCTTTCTGGTCTTCCTCGCTGTGGAATTGTGGTGTCACCTGGTTTAGTATCTGTCTATACATTTGTTTGTCCTGTCAGTGGCCACTATATTTTGATGCAATCTATTAGCATAATAGTTTAACTATCAAAAAAGCTCTGGGATCTTTCAGTACGTTTAGGATCAAGTACCGACTCAGTATGACTAAAGCAATATAAATCTGTAATGGTCTATTCCGTGTGATTAGTGTGGTATTCACATGACTAATTCTTTGTTAGATGGAATTATATATGTATATATTTCTCACCTATATCTATTAATTGCTATTTTTTATTATGTGTTATTCAGCATTTTATGATTATTTTAAGTGCATGAGAATTTATTGCAGGTGTTTAGGACCTTGTAATATGAGCAGGACCAAGTGATACAATGTAATGAAAACACTAGAAACTGTTTCCACTATTCCTGTATAAATGATGTAAAGTGTATCCACACTAGACTGGCGAGTGTTGGGTGTAGTTTAAAGACTGTTTAAACATTAGAAAGTAATGCCTTGCATATGATTAAACTGAGTCGGGCGACTCAAATCCCTTGAGATCGGGACTGCTGCAGTGTAAATGGCTGCATAATAGTTTTTTGCATAGAGCGTTATAATATAAGTGAATATAAGTAAATCCAATGTGCTTCTAAACATACTGGCCAATTAATGGCTAACTGACTTAGGAGAGATGTATGTTCTAACAAGGACAGTCTACTGTGGACGCATTGTGTGTTTTAAAGTAAAATTAATTGTTGTAAGTAGCTGATTAGCGGGAGCCGCTTTTAAAAGGTACTGTGACACGTACAGCAAGCCAGCCCTCTGACGAAGTCTGTGACGAAACGCGTAGGGGCGTGGCTTGCTGACGTGTGTGGTCGTGCCCCCTCATGCCTCGGTGGCCATCGACGAGTGACGGTGTCCCGACGTGCGGCGGCTGTGTACAGCGGTCCAGCGGTACGGGGTTGTGGTCCTGTCGCAGGAGATTGCCGGAGGTTTGGAGAATTGCCGGGGGCATATGTGTTTAAATCATGTGGTATTAAGCCCACAGCGGATTTTGTTCTGGTACGGGCAATTAACGTTGTGTCTTGACCGGAGTGTTTGTGTGCTTTTAAAATTAAAATTGACTTTGCACTATGGAGCGCCCCCCCCTGTCTCTCTTTCTATATATATATATATATATATATATATATATATATATATATATATATATATATTTATTTATTTTAGAGATGTGCGGCTGTCACTTTTCGTGTTTTGTGTTTTGGTTTTGGTTCTAATTCCACTTCGTGTTTTGGTTCTGGATTGGTTTTGCCAAAACCACCCTTTCGTGTTTTGGTTTTGGATCTGGATGATTTTTGAAAAAAACCATAAAAACAGCTAAAATCACAGATTTTGGTGGTAATTTTGCTCCTACGGTATTATTAACCTCAATAACATTAATTTCCAGTCATTTCCAGTATTTTCTGAACACCTCACACCTCACAATATTGTTTTTAAGCCTAAAAGTTGCACCGAGGTGGCTGTATGACTAAGCTAAGCGACACAAGTATGCGGCACAAACACCTGGCCCATCTAGGAGTGGCACTGCAGTTGCAGACAAGATGACACTATTTAAAAACTAGTCTCCAAACAGCATATGATGCAAAGAAGAAAAGAGGTGCACTGAGGCTGCTGTATGACTAAGCCAAGTGACACAAGAGTGCGTCACAAACACCTGGCCCATCTAGGAGTGGCACTGCAGTGTCAGACAGGATGGCACTTTTCAAAAACTAGGCCCCAAACAGCACCTCATGCAAAGATGTAGAAAATGTGCAATGAGGTAGCTGTATGACTAAGCCAAGAACCACAAACAATTGGCCCATCTAGGAGTGGCACTACAGTGGCAGAAGGAAGGGCAGATATCAAAAAAAGGCCCCAAACAGAACATGATGCAAAGAAGGAAAAAAGGTGCACCGAGGTTGCTGTATGACTAAGCTAAGCGACACAACCACCTGGCCCATCTAGTGTCACACAGTGGCTGAATGTCGAGAGTGGGCCGCAATTGTTCGGTCCACTGACAGCATCTCCAGCACGCCCCTGTCATTTTTAAAAAATTCTGCGATTGGTGGACTTATACGGCAGTACCCCAGGACTAATACAGTAGTACCCCTGGAGTCATACGGCAGTGTCAGACAGGATGGCGCTTTTCAAAAACTAGGCCCCAAAGAGCACCTCTTGCAAAGATGTCGAAGAGGTGCAATGAAGAAGCTGTGTGACTAAATCAAGCGACACAAACAATTCCCACTGGAATTATACGTCCAAATCACTGGAATTATATGTCCAAATCACTTGAATTAAATGGCAAAATCACTGGAATTTAATGGCAAAATCACTGGAATTTAATGGCAAAATCACTGGAATTTAATGGAAAAATCACTGGAATTAAATGGCAAAATCACTGTAATTATACTTCAAAATCACTGTAATTATACGTCCAAATCACTGTAATTATACTGCAAAATCACTGTAATTATACATCCAAATCACTGGAATTATACGTTCAAATCACTGGAATTAAATGGCAAGATCACTGGAATTATACGTCCAAATCACTGGAATTAAATGGCAAAATCACTGGAATTAAATGGCAAAATCACTGGAATTATACGTCCCAATCACTGTAATTATACTGCAAAATCACTGTAATAATACTGCAAAATCACTGTAATTATACGTCCAAATCACTGTAATTATACGTCCAAATTACTGGAATTAAATGGCAAAATCAGTGGAATTAAATGGCAAAATCACTGGAATTATACGTCCAAATCACTGGAATTTAATGGCAAAATCTCGGTATCGCCTGCCTAGTGAAGTGGAATCTAGATGGGATTTGGTACCGGGGACACAATACCTCCATCAATTGTCTAAATCCCACTGCACTAATGGCGGATACCGGACGCACGTCTAACACCAACATAAGTGTCAAGGCCTCGGTTATGAAGGCTTTCATCGTCATGTGAAGCTGAACCACTAGTCATGAACATAGGCCAGGGCCTCAGCCGTTCCTTGCCACTCCGTGTCGTAAATGGCATATTGGCAAGTTTACGTTTCTCCTCAGACCATTTCAATTTCTTTTTTTCGGTCTTTTTACTGAACTTTGGCTTTTTGGATTTTACATGATAATGGGAGTAACGAGAGAAGTGCAACATTACCCTTTGACAAAACCTGCTGAAGTTACGATTGGGCCTCTATGATGCTAAACCTTTTTCTTTTCTCCTAGCAGCAGTGGCTCCTGACTAACTTAATTGACAGAGATTTTGTTGTGTAAATTGAAATGTGTAATACATATATTGTACTCCTGCTCAGGAAGTACAAGGTATGTTAGATACTCCTCAAAGACTAATGTTGCATTCCACTGTTCTAGATTCATGTCCATCACAGGTAGAGGAAATTATCTTGCAGATACCGGGTTCCCTATGAACTTAGGATGGACAGGACACTGGATTTATGGCTGAGGTAGTCCCTGTAGTGACACAGCAAGCACAGGATTTAAGGGGGGTAGACCAAGTATTTTAAGAATCAATTCCCCGTAGTGCCCAATCCAGCTGTCATTTTAATAAAATCCTCTCCACCTTTACAAACTTTACTGTCACCAAACTCTATTCTGTTTCTTCACTGTTTCCTCTTCATCTTTGCGTTCACAAAGGGGGAACAATACATGGACCCGACTCTCCTGAGGTGTCATTGACAGCCTGAGTATTTTCTCCCATGCCTTGCATAGCTGCTTACTATCCTTTCAGCCCAATAAGAGATCAGTATTGATATGACTTTATTACTGTGCTTCGATACATTTGTGTCTTCACTGGCGGATACTAAAAACTTTTGTTTTATCTCTTCCAGACAGGACACAAGGTCTCAAAGGATAAACTGCAGTTGTGTAGGAGAGGGGTCAAATACTTAGGACGTAGTACTGGTACACGATTTGACAGTTCATGCACCACATGCCGTATCGGTCCTTCAAAATTCTGTCCGAACCCAGTATGTCTCATCAGCACAAACAGACGCTGTCACCGGATGACACCAGTATATTACTGCATGTGCCTTGCAATGCACAAAGGGTGGAGGATGAGTATACTGGTGAAGGAAAATTTTGTATGGACACTGATATGCATAATTGTGTGGAATATCTGAATCAGACATTTACTACCAGACCAGACATAATTGACAGCCCGTTAGTGAACGCAGACCTGATATTTTTTTTCCCTAGACTGACGGTAGTTACCACAGACAGACAAACATGTCACAGGATATGCTGCTGTAGATGACTGAGGTATTATAGAAGCTGAAGCCTTTGGGCAGACCGCATGCAGCACTGGTCACTGAGCTGGTCCCACTGACCAGGGCATGCGAGTTGGCAGAAGATACGTCAGCCAATATATATACCGACTCTAGAGATGTTTCTGTAGTGATGCTCATGGTACTCTACATTGCAAGCACACAACAATTAAATTAAGATGCAAATTTGTGTTCCCTACAGGAAAAGGAGGTCTGGAAGGCGAAGGGATATGGTCAGGAGTCCTCAGGACTCTGGAGAGATGGACAAGGTAAGCCAGTAGCCCTCAGGGCGTATCTCCCAAGCCTAGCTGAGGCGGCACATGGTCTGACTCACCTAGGGTAAGGAAGGTACAGATGGGTCCACGGTTACTTGGCTAGTTTGCTGCACCTAGGCACAACATGGTTTATTAACATCAACCCTTCATCTATTGTTCTCAGCTGCAATACAATACAGAGAACAATACAGCAGGGGATTAAGTAATTACAGCAGGGGATTAAGTCCGACTGCCCAGTCTCAGTTAATCCTATTAAAGGTCAAGATAAACATGGACCCATCTGTATGTGCAAATTGGTAAGAGTTTACTGGCGTGCACCGGGGTTCTCTTCTCAGGCAAGCAGGAAAGCAATGACCTGTCTTACTTGCATGAGGAAGAACATTTGGTAAAGTATCACTAACAGAGCCATCCCATACTCCTCCTGCAGACGGACCTTTTCAGGTAATACAAATCGACTTCGTACAGTTAACACCCTGTAGGAATTTGAAATATGTATTGATGTGCACTGATGTTTTCTCAAACTGGGTAAAGGCATTCCCTGCCATCACAAATACTGCTGTGTTTACCGCAAAGAAAATTGTGCAGGAATTTGTGTGTAGATATGGTATCCCTAGGAGTAGGAGCAAAGTGATAGCTGAAACTGGACTATTGTGATCATAGACACTGCCACTACTGTTATGTAGCATAAGAACCACTCCCAGATCCCCACTTTTTATTTGGAAGACAACCTCATGTCATGATCGATCCGAAATACACCAATGAGGTGACAGTACAGTACCTTATCGAGATGAGCCAGCATTTGAGAACTTAACAAAAGAACTTGAAACTGTTGATTCCTGATATGCCAATTACTAACTGTCTTGATTGTGAACCAAGAGACTGTGTGATTATTCTTACGCTCAGGTTGCCTAATAGACAGGTGGAAAGGACCGTACCAAGTTTTGTTGACAGCACGATTTCAGTAAAAGTAGCCAAGAGAGAGACTTGGGTCCACGATTCCCATCGCAAGAAATTCGTTAGTCCGGAAGGAACTTATAAAGGGAGTGAAATCGCAGAAATATCACTCGAGAATCTGTTCCGTGAAGACTGAGAGGCGGCACTGTTGAACACTACCTGAGCGTACTAAAGGATTACAAAAAGACCAGTCGTAGTAATGGATTTGCTATAAGCAAGATTTGTTTTGTTCTATCTTTTTCTTTTGAAAACATTTTTTTTTCCAGGACATTCTATTTTTGTGAGGTTTCATGAGGAGTCGAGTGTGGGACTGGAACTGGTTCTGGAGAAAGGAGTGATGTCTTTATAGGATCCCAGGATCAGCCTACTGTATCACTTTGTTTAAAGCCAGAGAAAATCAAAGGTCTAGTAGTTACGGAGTTCGGACGTAACGTGATAGGCTATTGTCTGAGGAATACCGTATTTTGTAGTTATTGTGACCCTATAATTGAAGATGAGTGCATCCAGAGGTGTCAGTTAAGCAATAATGTTGAATTTAACAGACATCCTATGAGTGATTACCACTCACTAGTGGGTACGGTCTTAAACCAAACAAAATGTTGGATGTGCTCACAGGTACCTCTAAGACAAAATAATGCAGGAATAGTGCCACATTCTTTAGAGTTAGCTGAGGTACTTGAATTACACGTGGGGGGGGGGGGGACCAGTGGACAAGGAACATAATATAACTAGACCCCCTAGTCTTAAGATCCACCAGTACCATAGATAAATCCCTGGTATGTTTAAATCTCACCAATTTTAGGGAACCAGAAAATTGGGAGGTAATCAGGAACAATCAGACAATGGCTATTCACACATAATAGATAAAGAGCTATTTAATACCATGACTGTACAAAAGATGTGGAAGAATAGTATGAGTGGCTCTCCCTAAACTCCGAAGGTTTATGTTATCTAGGAAGGACACTACCTGAAATAATAATCCTTGTTCAGTGATGAAACAGACCTAGCATACGATCCAGAAATGGAAACAATGTTCAGGGAATGAGAGGAATATATACCATGAAAATTTTATATGTCTCTTTCACGACTTGTTTGTGTTTTCTCCCTCTACCCAGCAAAACCTCTATCGAATCCGAACGTCAGTGTACAAAGACGTAGGTACATGTATGTATGCAACGATCGTTCAGATCAGACACTGTTCCAGCATACTCTATAGGTTGAATGTCGTCCCACATCCAACCAGTGGTCCCGCGACCGCCGAGCGCATATAGAGGATGTCCTGTCCTCTTCCCCAACTACAGTCAATGTCTGATTTGTGTAATGAATACATACGTGTGTATGTGTTTGAAATATTTTTTTTAATTATGTTTAGTGTGACAGTTATGACAGTTATTGTTTACTGTCAAAGGATGGACTGTCGAAGTAAAAAAATATTACATACACACCACATGTAAACTCCAGAGTGGCCTCTGTGCGTGCGCATACATGCAGCGATATACGGTAGCATACGCATTTGCACGGAGAAGCCACAAAGATATATTCAACACATATTTTATACAAAACATAAATTACACATAGATAAAACATGTCCAGCAACAGACTTGTATTATATGGTATTTATATAATAGAGTGTAAAACCAGATATATATGTATTATTGGGATGGAACAAGTTAATTATATCATGCTTAGTGTCAAAATTATCAGGAGAAGGTGTGGATTAATTTGATAGCTGTGGGTAAATTGTAGCTCATTGCAATAATTAGTTATGAACAAATGTATGAAATATAAAGTCACATTCTATGAGAACAAAAGACTTCCTGCATCTTCAAACTGGACATTGCTTGCATATGAACTGACCAATAACACACAAGGAATGAGAGACCTCACTCTCCTGGACCAATGGAAGGAGACCGAAACCAACAGACTATTAACTCCTACTGTTTTGATATAGGCAGTTTCTAAGATATAGTTAGTCAGTTGCTGTTGCTTGCTGAGAAGGGATGGAGGAAAGTTCTATGGGACAGGGTGACGTATGTTGGCTGTAACTGATTCTTATGTAACTGCAACTGCTTCTTGTGTAATTGTAACTCTGTAACCATATATATACATGTTGTACTTAATGATTGATAGGTGCCGCGGTCCACGGCACCGCTCGGTCTGCTTCCGGGCAACGCTCACGGCCGCCGCACCTCCCTCGCTGCCCGCCCGGTGCCTAGCAACGCCAGGACGCCGTGCGTACTGTAGCCGCCGGGTCCCTGGCAACGCTAGGACGCCGGGCGTCCTGAGCTGTCGGGTCCATGGCAACGGGGATGCCATTGGCGTACCGCGTTCCCCGTTGCCAGATAAGACTGATTAGTTGTTCGTGCAGCAGGGCAGCTGCACGACAACTATTAATTAGTGTCTGGGGGCTGATCTTGCTGGCCCTCCTGTCATTGACCAGCAGGGCCTTTTTATGGGAGCCAGCACACTGCAGCCTCGCCGGTGATAGCTTCCTGTACTCTGTTCCTGCCTTGCAGAGTTTGCTCCTGGTCTGCTGTATCTGGTCGATCCTGCTCCCCGTGCTCCTGAGTCCTGGAGTTCTGAAGCCGGTCCTGGGAATCCTTCCAGTCCAAGTGAACCTGTTGCAGTCATCTGGGGGTTCTTGTTGATTGGGGTTATCTCCCGGTTCCGTGAGTAGCGGCTTCTGCCGCGTGTTGCGGCCTAGGCCGTTTAATCCTAGCGTTTGTTTTGTACTGGTGATTTTGCGGAGGTTTCCACTTTTCACTGTCCTCCCCGGTACACGACGGTGCCGTGTGGGGTGTGGACAGTGGTATCTTTTGTTCTTTTCCTTTGGCGGCGTACCGCACATATATTTAGTTTTAGGGTAGTTAGTAGCCCCTAGCCTTCTGTTTGCTTTAGTTAGAGGTCCCCTTGTTATTATCCTGTCTCGGTTCACGCCTTGTCTTACTCTAAGACCTGGGGGCATCGGCGTTGGGCAGACCTAATCTGCCCTTCAAACGCAGCTGCCGTGGGCCCAAGAAACCATAGTCACGCAGGCGTGAACTGACCACACGGGTGAAACAATGGAGGTAGGGTGCTAGGGGCTATTTCCATACCACACCTTATTTCAGCGTCACGTCCTGGTGCTCTGGACTCACTACGCAACATCTCTCCTGTTCTGAGCACCAGGAACGTAACAATGATATACTGTACATATGTATGCATAACCTTTAAAATCAAATATTTATATCTCTGAGTGTTGGACTTCAGCATACAATGTGTGCGACTGCTTGCTTTCTCTTAAGGCATATAGTGCTGCAACGTTCACCGCACTTTTATCGTATATGGTTATAAGATGCGCCTTGCGTCCGCAGTATAAAGTAATGCTGGCATTGAAATGTTTATTTAAAATAATTAGAAATTCACATATTGCAGGATCACTGGATTTATATGCAGGATCACTGGAATTATACGGCAGGATCACTGGAATTATACGGCAGGATCATTGGATTTATACGGCAGGATCACTGCAATTATACGGCAGGATCACTGGGATTATACGGCAGGATCACTGGAATTATATGGCAGGGTCACTGGATTTATACGCCAGTAACACTGGTATTATACGGCAGGATCACTGGATTTATACGGCAGTACCATTGGACATATACGGCAGTATCAATGGACATATACGGCAGTATCACTGGACATATACGGCAATATCACTGGACTGGATTTATACGCCAGTACCACTGGAATTATACGGCAGGATCACTGGAATTATACGGCAGGATCACTGGATTTATACGGCAGGATCACTGCAATTATACGGCAGGATCACTGGAATTATACGGCAGGCTCACTGGAGTTATACGGCAGGATCACTGAATTATACAGCAGGATCACTGGATTTATATGGCAGATCACTGCAATTATACGACAAGATCACTGGAATTATACGGCAGGATCACTGGAATTATACGTCGGGATCACTGGAATTATACAGCAGGATCACTGGATTTATATGCCAGTACCACTGGACATATACGGCAGGACCACTGGACTGGATTTATAAAACAGTACCACTGGAATTATACGGCAGGATCACTGGAATTATACAGCAGGATCACTGGATTTATACGGCAGGATCACTGGATTTATACGGCAGGATCACTGCAATTATATGGCAGGATCACTGGAATAATATGGCAGGATCACTGGACCTATACGCCAGTACCACTGAAATTATACGTCAGGATCACTGGAATTATACGGCAGGATCACCGGATTTATACGGCAGGATCGCTGCAATTATACGGCAAGATCACTGGAATTATACGGCTGGATCACTGGAATTATACGGCAGGATCACCGGATTTATACGCCAGTACCACTGGAATTATACAGCAGGAACACTGGAATTATACGGAAGGATCACTGGACTTATACACCAGTACCACTAGAATTATACAGCAGGATCACTGGATTTATACACCAGTACCACTGGAATTATACTGCAGGATCACTGGATTTATACGCCGGTACCACTGGAATTATACGGCAGGATCACTGGAATTATACGGCAGGATCACTGGACATATACGGCAGTACCGCTGGACATATACAGCAATATCAATGGACATATACGGCAGTACCACTGGACATATACAGCAGCACAATACACCACCACTGAACTCATACAGCACAACACAGCACCACTGGACTGGATTTATACAGCAGCACTGGACATATGGCAGCAGAGGACACCACCACTGTGACTGGACTGATGCAGCACAAGACACTAACACTGAACTGATGCAGGACACTGAGCACTAAGGACGGAGACACGTCCGCTCTCTACACTCTCCAGTGCCTTGTTCTGGTTTCGGATCCGGGCTCGGGCAGTGAAGTCCGGTAGGGTTCGGCTCTCTGAGAACTGAACCCGCTCATAGCGTGTGTATATATATATATATATATCTCCCATAGATGAACATTTTATATACATAATTTGACTTTCTCATGGCTTAGTACAGTATACACAAACTTTGTTTCTTGCACAAATTTATTAAAAAATATTGTACCAAATTACCTTCAGGCTATGGGCCTAATTCAGAGTTGATCTCAGCAGCAAATTTGTTAGCAGTTGGACAAAACCATGGGGGTGATTCCGAGTTGATCGCTAGCTGCCGTTGTTCGCAGTGCAGCGATCAGGCTAAAAATTGCCATTTCTGCGCATGCGCATGCACAGCAATGCGCACGCACGACATACGGGTACAAAGGCTTTAGTGGTTGTGCACAGGTTCTAGCGAAGTTTTCAGTTGCACTGTTGGTCGCAAGAAGATTGACAGGAAGGGGGCGTTTCTGGGTGTCAACTTACCGTTTTCAGGGAGTGTTTGCAAAAACGCAGGCGTGTCTGAAAAAACGCAGGCGTGGCTGGGCGTTCGCTGGGTGGGTGTATCACGTCAAATCCGGACACGAATAGGCTGAAGTGATCGCAAGCGCAGAGTAAGTTCAGAGCTACTCAGAAACTGCACAAACTGTTTTTGCAGAGCTCGGCTGCACATGCATACGCACTTCTGCTAAGCTAAAATACACTCCCCAGTGGGCGGTGGCATAGCGTTTGCACGGCTGCAAAAACCAGCCAGCGAGCGATCAACTCGGGCAAAACCGTGTGCACTGCAGGGGAGGAAGATATAACATGTGCAGAGAGAGTTAGATTTGGGTGTGGTGTGTTCAAAGTGAAATCTAAATTGCAGTGTAAAAATAAAGCAGACATTATTTACCCTGCACAGAAACAATATATTTACCTCTCTCTGAACATGTTATATCTGCCCCCCCTGCAGTGCACATGGTTTTGCCCAACTGCTAACCAATTTGCTGCGGCGATCAACTCTGAATTACCCCCTATGGTAGGCTTGCCTACTCTCCCGCATTTAGCGGGAGGCTCCCGTTTTTTACTTTAACCTCCCGCTGCCCCGCAATCCGTGCTGGCCCTCACGGTTTCTCACTGTCCCTCCTCACATTGCGGACTGCGCATGCGCAAGTCAGGGAAAGCTCCGATGTGGGGCAGGCGCGGGAGACGTTATATAACTTAAAAGACTGCCACTGCGGGACGGACAACTTTACTTTCACTTTTGCTTCAGATGTCCTGCCGTCGGGTCGAGTTCTATTTGATTACAAGTATTGTGGCTAATGGCTGTGTGAAGACACAAGCACCTTACCAATCTGACATGGGGACTGGGAGCCGTTGTAAATTCCTCAGGCTTGTGGGAGAGAGCAGCAGCATCCTTGCAGGCTCCAGCAGCTCAGTAATAAGGGGATCGCAGACAGATGGGAACTGTATGTAAACCCTACTACCAGGCTAGGAGCCGTGAGGAGCAGGACGTAAACACTCAGCTGCTGCTGCCAGCGTGTGATTCTCCTTCTGTGATTCCTCCTGTGTTCACAGAGAGAACTTGCTGGGGAGCATGGAGCAGCACAGAGCTACAGTGCTGAGGCGCATCTTGAGCTCATCTGTGTCAATCTGTTTACCTGGAGGAAAGAGATCGGGACCCTTAAGGTGATAAGTAACAAAGTACAGTATTTCCCATTGTTACACACATGTAGCAAAGTATGTTGCAACTTCTGAAACATAAACCAATATACTGTACATTATATACTTATATCTGTGAATGGTAATGCAATCAATATATATTCCTTTTTGTGAAAACAAAACAGATGTGCCAAATATCCATATGATCTAATAAGTGTATGCTAAGAGGGAACTCCAGGAATTTGTCCTGTGAAATTTAATTGCCGGTCCGATGCTCATTGCTGCTGACATCTGTCATTCACATTTTTTATGGAGTTCCCCTTTAAAATTCACATGTAATTTTGGCATAATAAGGCATGTTACTCATGAGTTGATCTGGATATTGGTTGGCAATTTGTGTTGACTCTACCCCTTTTCCACTGCTGCAATTATGCGGCTCACTACAAAAGGGCCCCCAAAAAATAACCCGGCTCCAGATGGGGCAAGTGGGGAGAGATAGATGGGGGAACACGAGTGAGGGATTTGAAAAGGGAAGAATGAGGAGAGATAAGGCACAGGACAGGAGGAGAGAGACACAGTGAGAAGGGGGAAAAGAGAAAGGGAACAAAAGTAAATGCAGGCCACAACAGCTAGCAACCAGGCGCACATGCTCACTACTCCCAGCAGCCGCAGCAAGAAAAGGAGACAGAATAGACAGAGGAGGACAAGGTCAAAAAAAGAAAAAACACAGAGGGGAGAGAAGTGAAGGACACCAATAATAAGTTAAGAAAAGTGTAAAAACAATTGTAAAAAGGGGAGACAGGAAGATTAGGGAGAGACGGTTAGAATAGAAGAAGAATAGGGGGAGATGGGATGGATAGTGGGAAGAATAGGGGGGGGGGACAGATAGAATAGAAGGAAGACTAGTGGAGATGCAAGAAATACAGTAGGTTAAAAAAAAATAGGGGGAGATAGTAGAAAAAGGGGAACATGGTTGGAAAACTGGGAGACAGGAGGAATAGAAGAGATATGGGAATAAGGGGTAACAGAGAGAAACCCCTCCGTGTAATTAAAAAAAAAAAAATAGGAAGCATTGTGTCTTCTTTTTAAAGGGGCACTGTGTGTTCAATAAAATAAAAAAGCCATTTAGCAGTAGTGTGTTGTGTCATTTGTAACATAGAAACATAGAACTTTTTCTTTATTTGTTTTGTAAAACGTGTGTGTGCAGAGCAGGCTTGCCTTAATTTAACCTCCTGCTGCGGGTCAGGGCCTGCCCAGGAGATGTTACAGCATCATGACGTGTGACGTCATGTTACTTAAAGGCCGGCCACCGCTGGGTTGTAGGTAGCTGGGGCCGCCAGTTAGTGGAGCAATGGAGAACAGTTTCAGCAAGGCTAGTGTGCTTGGTGGCAGTGTCAGCAGCAGTCGTCGCCTCTTCTTCGCCACAGTGGCCAAATTTGATGTAGTGAAACTAAATAAACTAGAACTGGGATCTACGATAGTTGGGCAGGTGAAAGGGAAGAAACAGGGTGCTGAGTTTTGCAGGCATTAACAGCACTCTGAAAGGGCCATCTATGGCTGTCCGTGAGTGCTCTCTCTGGGGGCAGGTAATGCATGTGACATTCAGCACCCAGTTTCTTCCCTTTCTCCTGTCAGCATTTGGGTCTTGAGTTAATATAAAAGGAAGCCAATCTCTACTTTAATGGCCTCACTTAAAAAGAACAAATGTGTTTTGCAAGTTGTATATGCAACTTTATACTATAGTTTTCACCGGCAACTGCAGGACACACCCCAGAGTGGAATTAGATACGCCCATAGGTGGAGCTAGACACACCCTTTGGGCGGAGCATGATACCCCCTCAGCAGCCGGCCACGTTGAACATTCTGTTGCCGCCTACAATCTCCCTGAAACTACTTTTCAAAAGTAGGCAAGTATGCCCTATGGCCCTCATTCCGAGTTGATCGCTCGCTAGCTGCTTTTAGCAGCAGTGCACACGCTAGGCCGCCGCCCTCTGGGAGTGTATCTTAGCTTAGCAGAAGTGCGAACGAAAGGTTAGCAAAACTGCTCATAAAAATTTTCATGCAGTTTCTGAGCAGCTCCAAACCTATTCCTACCTTGCGATCACTGCAGACAGTTTAGTTCCTACTTTGATGTCACAAACGCGCCCTGCGTTCGTCCAGCCATTCCCCCGTTTCCTCAGGCACGCCTGCGTTTTTACCTGTCACGCCTGCGTTTTTTTAGCACACTCCCGGAAAACGGTCAGTTACCACCCAGAAACACCCACTTCCTGTCAATCACTCACCGATCAACAGAGCGACAGAAATGCGTCACTCGACCTTCTGTAAAACTGCATAGTTTTGTGTGAAAGTACTTTGCGCGTGCGTACTGCGGCCCATACGCATGCGCAGAAATGCCACTTTTTCACCTAATCGCCGCACTGCGACCGAAAGCAGCTAGCGATCAACTCAGAATGAGGGCCTATGTGCATGAAACATAAATGCATTTTATATTTAGACTTGGTTCCCATCCCCCAGCTGTGTCATTATGGTATGCAAATATTCCAAAATACAGGAAAAAACAGAATCCAAAATACTTTGGGTCCCATCCTGTATAAATTAATAAATATTTAAATCAAATTTGACCAGCTGTCCATTGCCCATTTCAGTAGTTTGTTGCCTCTGGACTGGTAAATAAAGTTCCTGAGAAGTACACACCCATAAAAATAGAATCACAATCCATCACTGATCCTGAACCTTAGCAATACAATACTACATCATTTAGAATCGGAAAATAACGTTTTCTGTATACAGTTTATAGTACATGACCATGTAATGTTTCAACTGTTAATTGTGGTGCATTAACAAATTTGCAGTAAACTACAGTATACAGGCTGACAGTGAGTTGCTTTCGCCCTGCTATGGAAAAGAGCAGTATGTATAATTAACTCTATTTAGCATGACCAATTCCATTGTGAATGAATTACTCCTTTCAAGGATATCAATTTGATCCTGAATCACAGGGTTAGTATAACGGTAGCTAGATCATGACAAGGGAATGGCAATGGTATTTTAAGCAAAGGTCACCAAATCTAGTGGCAAGGACAAGTCTGCACAATTTTCAAATGTTCTGTTAAAACATAAGGTCACAAAAGGTTCAATTTGCTATCTTGGCATAAGGATTTAGATATATGCCTGCAATTTAGAATATAATTATGCCTTTAATTAGAGAGACTGAAATATTATAGATATGGTTTTTCGTATCACGTTGCTGGGACACATATTTTCTCAAACTAGAATGACAGTAAAATCACTCATGCACTGTATACCTATGACTGCTTTGTATTACAAAGTAGACTTCTTAATAAACTTCATAGACCCTCCTACATGTCCCCTTCCACCAATGTTCTGCTCCTGAACTTTCCAAGTAATTTATGATTGCCATCACCTGTGTTAAAACACTGTTCTAATCAATTAATTAGCTCAACACAAAGAGAAGCCCATGAGCAGACCATTTTAATTTAATTTATGAATAGTTTCTTATATAGCGCAGTATGGGGGTCATTCCGAGTTGTTCGCTCGCAAGCTGCTTTTAGCAGCTTTGCACACGCTAAGCCGCCGCCTACTGGGAGTGAATCTTAGCATATCAAATTGCGAACGAAAGATTAGCAGAATTGCGAATAGACACTTCTTAGCAGTTTCTGAGTAGCTCCAGACTTACTCGGCATCTGCGATCAGTTCAGTGCTTGTCGTTCCTGGTTTGATGTCACAAACACACCCAGCGTTGGCCCAGACACTCCTCTGTTTCTCCAGCCACTCCCGCGTTTTTCCCAGAAACGGTAGCGTTTTTTCACACACTCCCATAAAACGTCCAGTTTCCGCCCAGAAACACCCACTTCCTGTCAATCACACTCCGATCACCAGAACGAAGAAAAAACCTCGTAATGCCGTGAGTAAAATTCCTAACTGCATAGCAAATTTACTTGGCGCAGTCGCAGTGCGGACATTGCGCATGCGCATTAGCGACTAATCGCTCAGTTGCGAGAAAAAAATAACGAGCGAACAACTCGGAATAATCCCCTGTATTCCGTTGCGCTTTACAATTAGAACTTAGAACAACAGTAATAGAACAAAACTGGGTAAAAACAGACAGACATAGAGGTAGGAAGGCCCTGCTCGCAAGCGTACAATCTATAGGGAAATTGACATAAATACACAAGGATAGATGCTGTCTATTGCATAATTGACCTCCAGATTGCTAGGTTCTTAATGGGTTGTATGATATGATCACCCAGCAATGTTGGCCAAGTGTCAGGAGGGTGTGAGAGTAAAGAAAGACAAGATATGTGATGTTATGTGTACTGTACAGAGAGGATGTAATTAGATAGGGACCATTTTGTATTTGGTGGATGTGTTCATGTTGGAGGATCTGTGTTAGGGTATACATTGCTTACTCCCTTGGAACATCTAGAAGATGCACAAAAATTCATGAAGTCCCATGGACAAGTACAGTAGATAATCCTGCCAAATCTTGGCAACTTCCTACTAAAATCGATGGGATGGGGAGTATAATGCAGTAAATCATGGGTCTATAAGGAGGGGTGGAGCCATTATAACGTGATTCTATGAAAATTGAATCATTTTGGCCCTGCCCCTCTTTATAGACTTGCACTCATCAGTAATCAGTGTTCATCTGTTTGGCTCTCATGATGTCAACCAGTGGCAACTCCAGCGCAGTTCAAAATTCAATCAGGGAGCCACACCAACAGCCAGTGAGTCCTGGCCAGCAATGATTGCCAGTGTCTGGGGTGGCAGTAGGTGTGGCTCCCCTATTTCAATTTTGGACTGCGCTGCACCCCCACCTCTTGATCTGCTACTGATGCCAACGAATCATAGCCAGTTCAGCATGGGGCTGAATTTCCCTGGGGAAAGACCTTTGTTAAAAATATAAACACTCCCACATACCCCCATTCAGCTTCAACAAACACTTAAGGCATACCAGGCTTGTTGGGTCCAAGAGTTCACCAAAATAAAAATAAAACACAAATAACCATTTCAACTTTATGAATCCACACCTAACATCACGGGGGAAGGGGGGTAGCATGATTGTTGATGGTTACAGGCAGAGCTGCCTTAACAGCAGTGTAGGCTTCTGGACAAAGCAATGCACTGGGGCCCCCACCCAGGCCCGGCGCTACCCGCTCGGCAAGGGTTGCAGAGCAGGTAGGCGCCAGGCTGGGAGAGGCGCTCTCCCTGCTCTGCATCCCAGTGCTGCGCCTGGGCCCCTTGCTGCTGCTGCCGGCTGCTGTGCCTGTCACACCGTTCGACAGGCATCGGCGTCAGCAGCTCGAAGCTTCCCCCTACCCCCCTGCAGTGTCCGTCCGTGTCCTGTCCGGAAAGGGGGCAGGGCTACATGGCACCGGGGGGTGGAGCTACATGGGACCAGTCTGCAGGAGGAGGACAGAAACTGCTGCAGATCCAGCCAGCCAAATTATATGTTGGAGAGTGAGAAAGTGTGTGTGTGTGTGTGTATCTACAATATGTGTATGTGTGTGTGTGTGTGTGTGTGTGTGTGTGTGTGTGTGTGTGTGTGTGTGTATCTATATGTATATGTATATCTACAGCATGTGTGTGTATCTATGTGTATGTATGTGTGTATATGTGTAAGAGTGTATCTATCTACAGTATGTGTATGTGTGTGTGGGAGGGTGGGGGCATAACTTGTAAAAAAAATGGCATTTCTCTTACGTCCTAGAGGATGCTGGGGTCCATATTAGTACCATGGGGTATAGACAGGTCCACCAGGAGCCATTGGCACTTTAAGAGTTTAATAGTGTGGGCTGGCTCCTCCCTCTATGCCCCTCCCACCAGACTCAGTTTAGAAAATGTGCCTGGAGGAGCCAGTCACAGCTAGGGGAGCCCTACAGAGTTCTCTTAGGAAAAGTTTATTTTCTTTATTTCCGAGTTTATTTTTTTACAGGGAGGCTGCAGGCGACAGCCTCCCTGCAGCGTGGGACTGAGGGGGGGGGGGCAGTGTCCGCCCTGCGGGGTCTTGATCCACTGCCCCCGCTGACTGGACGTTGAGCTCCAGAGGGGTCTGATCGCGCCTCGCCGCAGGGGAACGCTCGCCTCAGCAGCCAGCCGCCACCCCCTCAGGGAGCTGAAGATGGGAGAAACTCTGTCTGCCCAGTACCCTGTGTGTTTGTGGGGTGTTTGAGGGTGTGTGACAACATGTCTAGGGACTCTGTTTCATATGCTGCAGAGGATTTGTCTTCCCAGGAAGACTCCATTCCATGAAATCAGGATTGCACTGTTTTAGCACAGATCCCAGCTAGAGAGACAGAATGGTTAGTCTCTCTGAGGGGGACTATTTCTCAGATTTCTGATAGAGTTGCTAGGACTGAGCATGTCACTCAGGTCCTCCAGTCCTCTATGGTTGTATGGTCTGATACTGCCTCCTCGAGGGTCCCTTCAGGGAAAATTCTCACAAACGTGCAATTATGCAGGATGACACAGACACCGACTCTGACGCTGCAGATGGTGACGGGGATGTGTTGAGGGGTACAGCATCACTTGCCAAGGGGGTGCAGTTGATGATTAAGGCTGTTAGGGATGTTTTACACATTTCGGACACAGCTCTGGAACAGGTGGAGGAGGCCTTCTTCACAGATAATAAGAAGCCCCCCTCACCTTCCCGGCATCCAAAGAATTGAATGCTATCTTTGAAAAGGCGTGGGAAACTCCGGAAAAGAAATTCCAGATCCCCAAGAGGGTCTTGGTGGCTTTTCCCTTCCCAGAGGAAGATAGGAAGAGATGGGAGTCGCCGCCGATAGTCGCCGCCTCTGTCTCCAGGCTGTCCAAACAGGTGGTATTACCAGTCCCGGGATCTACCGCGTTAAAGGACCCAGCAGATCGCAAGGTGGATGCTACGCTGAAATCCATTTACACGGCTTCAGGGTTTATATTGCGGCCTACTATAGCCTGTGATTGGATTGCTAAAGCTATTGCCAGGTGGTCAGTCACTCTGCAGGAGAAATCGACTACGCTGGACAAAGGTGACGTTGATTTATTTTTACGTAATATTCAGGATTCTGCAGGGTTCCTGGTGGATTCCATGAAGGACCTGGGTTCCATGGCTGTGGGGATCTCCTCCATGTCCGTCTCGGCTCGCAGAGGTCTCTGGCTGCGCAACTGGTCTGCGGACGCAGAATCTAGGAAGTGTGTGGAAGGCCTTCCATACAAAGGTCAGGCTCTCTTTGGGGAGGCGCTGGATGGGTGGATTGCCACGGCTACCGCGGGTAAGTCTCCTTTCTCCCCTCAGCTGCAGCGGCTACAAAGTAGCCCTTTTAATCTACCACGTCACAGTCCTTTCAGCCCATGAGGCCTAGAAAGAATAAGCCTTCGAACACCTTCTTCAGAGGTGGTCGTGCCCAAGGGCTGAAACCTGCTCCCGCAGGTTCTCAGACCCAGAAGCCCGTTTCTGATACCCCTAAGTCCTCCGCATGACAGTGGACAGCTAGGCCTGGAGGAAGGTCAGGTGGGGGCAAGACTCCGGCAGTTCAGCCACGTCTGGGTGTCGTCGGGTCTGGACCCCTGGATTCTGGATATAGTGTCCAGAGGGTACAGACTGGCGTTTCAAGATCCCCCGTATCACCGTTTCTTCAAATCAGGCTTGCCAGCCCTGCTGGCAGACAGGACAATTCTTCTGGAGGTCATCAGAAAATTGTTGGTGTCAGAGGTCATTGTTCCGGTCCCACTTCAGCAGTGGAACAAGGGTTATTATTCTAACCTTTTTGTGGTACCGAAACCGGATGGTTCGGTACGTCCTATTCTAAACTTAAAATCTTTGAACCCTTATCTCAGGGAGTTCAAATTCAAGATGGAATCTCTGAGAGCTGTCATCTCAGGACTGTCGGAGGGGGAGTTCCTGGTGTCCCTGGACATCAAGGATGCTTACCTCCACGTTCCCATTTGGGCGCCGCATCAAGCATATCTCAGGTTTGCGCTGATGGACGATCACTGTCAGTTCCATGCGCTGCTGTTTGGCCTCTCCACAGCACCGAGGATTTTCACCAAGGTGATGGCGGAGATGATGGATTTCCTTTACAAACGTGGTGAAAATAATTCCATATCTGGACGATCTCCTGATCAAGGCGTCGTCCAGGGAGAGGTTGTTGCGTTCCATCGCGCTCACGACACGGCTGCTCAGGAGGCACGGTTGGATCCTAAACCTTCCAAAGTCTCATCTGGAGCCGACAAGGCGGCTGTCTTTCCTGGGAATGATCCTTGACACGGAAGTACAGAGGGTATTTCTCCAGTTGGAGAAAGCATTGGTGATTCAAGCAATGGTCCGGGAGGTCCGAAACCCTACCCGGGTATCGGTTCATTAATGCATACGCCTTCTGGGGAAGATGGTTGCTGCCTACAAGACTCTGCAGTACGGCAGGTTTCATGCTCGACCCTTTCAGCTGGACCTATTGGACCAGTGGTCGGGCTCTCACCTACAGATGCACAAGAGGATATGCCTGTCACCGAAAGCCAGGATTTCACTCCTCTGGTGGCTGCAACTTCCGCACCTTCTGGACTGGAGAAGGTTCGGAATTCAAGACTGGATCCTATTAACCACAGATGCAAGTCTAAGAGGTTGGGGAGCAGTTGCTCTGGGGGAAATCTTTCAGGGACGATGGTCGGATCAAGAGTCACTTCTCCCAATAAACATACTGGAACTCAGGGCTGTTTACAACGTCCTTCTGCAAGCAGCACACCTTCTACAGGATCGGGCTGTTCAGGTACAGTCGGACAATGTGACCACAGTGGCCTACATAAACCGAGAAGGCGGAACGTAGAGCAGAGCTGCCATGTCAGAGGTGTCAAAAATCCTCATCTGGGCAGAAAGGCACGCGGTGGCGATGTCGGCAATCTTCATTCTGGGCGTAGACAACTGGGAAGCAGACTTCCTCAGCAGACACGATCTCCATCCAGGGGAGTGTGGCCTCCATCCGGAGGTGTTCGAGGAGGTAACCGGTTGGTGGGGGGTTCCCCACATAGACATGATGGCCTCACGCCTCAACAAGAAGCTACGGAGGTACTGTTCCAGGTCAAGAGACCCACAGGCAGTGGCGGTGGACGCTCTTGTAACACCGTGGGTGTTCAAGTCAGTGTATGTGTTCCCTCCACTTCCACTGATACCAAAGGTTCTTCAGCTCGTAAGAGTAACAAAGGTTCTGGCAATCCTCATTGCTCCGGACTGGCCAAGGAAGGCTTGGTACGCGGATCTGCTGGATCTTCTGCTGGAAGATCCACGGCCTTTACCTCTTCGGGAGGATCTGCTTCTACAGGGGCTGTTCGCTTATCAAGACTTACCACGGCTACATTTGACGGCATGGCGGTTGAACGCCAGATCCTAGCTTGGAAAGGTATCCCGAGTGAGGTCATTCCTACCCTGATACAGGCCAGGAAGGGGGTAACGTCTAAACATTACCATCGCATTTGGAAGAAATATGTTTCTTGGTGTGAGGCCAAGAAGTTTCCGGCGGTGGAGTTTCAACTAGGACGTTTTCTCCTTTTCCTGCAAGCAGGGGTGGATATGGGACTGAGACTGGGCTCCATCAAGGTCCAGATCTCTGCTTTGTCCATCTTCTTCCAAAAACAGTTGGCTGTTCTTCCTGAGGTTCAGACCTTTTTGAAAGAGGTTCTGCACATCCAGCCTCCCTTTGTGGCGCCTACGGCTCCATGGGATCTTGATGTGGTGTTGCAGTTCCCACAATCTGCTTGGTTTGAGCCTCTACAGGAGGCTGACCTCAAGTTTCTCACGTGGAAGGCGGTCACCTTGGTGGCCTTGGCTTCTGCACGACGCGTGTCGGAATTTGCAAGGGGTGTAGGATGTGAGTGTGTGGTGGGAATGCATATGCACCTCGGCCCACCACTCACTAGTTCCACCACTGGGTCAATGATAGGTTGGATAGGGTGCAGCGGCAGATAGGGCTCAGGGTTATGCTGTAGCAGACAGTACCGGCTGGTTTCATTTTATATCTCTGGGGTTTATTATATCTACATTATCATTAGGAACCAGAGAGAAATTAGATTAAGCTATGTGATTTTACTGAGAGAATGTAAAATACTGCTAGACATGCCTCTCCTGCAGTGCACCCCCTAATAAAATTAGCTGTGCACGCCTATGGGGCATTATATATAACCGGCACTACTACAGTGGCTATTATGCATATAACAGGTGCTACTACAGCGGCTATTATGCATATAACAGGCGCTACTACAGGGGCTATTATGCATATAACAGGCGCTACTACAGGGGCTATTATGCATATAACAGGCGCTACTACAGGGGCTATTATGCATATAACAGGCGCTACTACAGGGGCTATTATGCATATAACAGGCGCTACTACAGGGGCTATTATGCATATAACGGGCGCTACTTCTGGCGATATTATGTGCATAAACAGCACTACTAGGCGCAGGGCAATGTGAATAAGATTGTGCTTCTGTGTGGCGTAATTTGAAGTGGGGGTACTATTGTGTGGCCACTGCCCTTCCTTGTGAGACCATACCCCTTTTTGCAGCTTGCTGTCCCTTTGTAAAATATGGGAGTGCGCAAATTTATAGCTTGCAGGGGGGGCACCGAACACCCTAGCACTGGCCCTGCCCCTACCCATCCTCTAGCAGCAGGCGTCGGTGGTGCTATCAGCAGCAGCTTTGATATCCCACGGGTGGTAGGGGGTGTTCTATCTTCCACTCAGCATGTAGGACTTGGAGCAGTAATTTCTGCTAATTACTCCTTTACTGCACAGATGGTGGGAGATGGGGAGGGAGGGAGAACACTAAACTGTAGAAGGGGGCATTGGGCTGAATGAAGAGGCTCTGGTACATGACTTCCAGGGTGGTAGGGGGTGTTTAATATGCAGGGGAGGGGTGGATAGTGGAGTGAGCTTAATATTCATCATTTTCCGATCTGAGGGCAGCTTGCTTGACTGCACATAGCTCCAGTTCCTGAAAAAAGATTTCTTAGCTTTCATTGGGACACAAACTAAAGAGTCCCACTGTTCAGGAGGTACTGGGGACTTGGGGATCAGAGTTCAAGAGCCAGAGCAATCCACCAACAAAAATATAAAACTACATACCAGGTGTGTGTAGCTGGAGCAGGGACCAGCTGCTGAAAGGCAGATGTCTCTGGCTCTGGGCATAGTAGATACAAGCTGCCAGTGTCCAACAAACGGGGAGAGTTCCAGCTTTTGGAGTATACCCTCAGAAAAACTCTTGACAGAACCTGAGATATCTGGCTAGGAAGAGCAATATTAACAGGCTTGGATGGGGACCACTGCTTTGAAGTCGAATATCTCCGTCAGTGAGTGGACTGAACCTTAAGGGGGGTACTCACGGAGCGATCGCTGCTTTAAATCTAAGCAATCTGACTAGATTGCTTAGATTTAAAGCAGCGATCACTCCGTTTGTACCCCTCACAGCGATAGCGATACGCAGCCCCACGCATCGCTATCGCTGGTGCTAGATTGGCCAATCTAGCAGGTCGCTCACTTTACCCGCTGCTCACTTTAGCCGCACGCTCAGGACACATCGCGCTGTGCTGAGCGGGGGGAGAGATGTGTGCTGAGCGGTTCGCTCAGCACACATCTCTCCCCACATCTGCCTGTGAGTACTGGCCTTTACTCTCCTAAAAGGAGAGCTATACAGTGTTCTGGGACCTGATATTTATCTCAGTTTCAACCAATATGATGATGATAAACGTTTTACTTACACAGTCAGCTAAATTATAAAGTAGGAATGACCAAAGGAGAGTGACCAAGTAAAAATGTAAATAAATAGTACATTTTTATTTATTAAAGGCATCAAAAAACATACAAATACTGTCCTGGATTAGTGATGTGCACCGGACATTTTTCAGGTTATGTGTTTTGGTTTTGGATTCGGTTCCGCGGCCGTGTTTTGGATTCGGACGCATTTTGGCACAACCTCCCTGAAAATCTTTTGTCGGATTCGGGTGTGTTTTGGATTCGGGTGTTTTTTTTTATAAAGAAACCCTCAAAAACAGCTTAAATCATAGAATTTGGGGGTCATTTTGATCCCATAGTTTTATTAACCTCAATAACCATAATTTCCACTCATTTCCAGTCTATTCTGAACACCTCACACCTCACAATATTATTTTTAGTCCTAAAATTTGCACCAAGGTCGCTGGATGGCTAAGCTAAGCGACCCAAGTGGCCGACACAAACACCTGGCCCATCTAGGAGTGGCACTGCAGTGTCAGACAGGATGGCAGATTTAAAAAATAGTCCCTGAGGTGGAAGTGGATCTTGATCTTACCCTATTTTACCCTCCACATTTTTGTTCTCCATTTTTTAATGTGTGGAATTATATGCCAGTAATATATCAATAGCAATGGCCTACTGTACCGTACTGCTATATATTATATACTGGTGGTCAGCAAAATTATGCACTGTCCTCCTACTATATATACTGCGCAAAACTTAAATGCACCACAGGTATGGATGGATAGTATACTTGACGACACAGAGGTAGGTAGAGCAGTGAACTACTGTACCGTACTGCTATATATTATATACTGGTGGTCAGCAAAATCATGCACTGTCCTCCTACTATATATACTGTGCAAAACTTAAATGCACCACAGGTATGGATGGATAGTATACTTGACGACACAGAGGTAGGTAGAGCAGTGGACTACTGTACCGTACTGCTATATATTATATACTGGTGGTCAGCAAAATCATGCACTGTCCTCCTACTATATATACTGCGCAAAACTTAAATGCACCACAGGTATGGATGGATAGTATACTTGATGACACAGAGGTAGGTAGAGCAGTGGACTACTGTACCGTACTGATATAATACTGGTGGTCACTAGTCAGCAAAATTCTGCACTGTCCTACTATATACTACAATGCAGCACAGATATGGAGCGTTTTTCAGGCAGAGAACGTAGATATTTTCAGCACACTGAGCACAGATATTTGCAAGCACACTGAGCACAGATATTTGCAGCACACTGAGCACAGATATTTGCAGCACACTGAACACAACTGAGAGAACGCTGCACGTCCTCTCCCTATCATCTCCAATGCACAAGTGAAAATGGCGGTGACGCGCGGCTCCTTATATAGAATATGAATCTCGTGAGAATACGACAGCGGGATGATGACGTTCGGGCGCGCTCGGGTTAACCGAGCAAGGCGGGAGGATCCGAGTCTGCCTCGGAACCGTGTAAAATGGGTGAAGTTCGGGGGGGGGGGGGGGGGGGTTGATTCCGAGGATCCGAACCCGCTCATCACTATCCTGGATAAACAATTTACACAATAAAACTTTTTTTGTTTTAGTGCAGACAATAATGATAAAAACTTAATTTTTTAAACAAATACGTAAAAAAAGTATCACATGATAAAATAGGACATAGTAATTGAAACAGCTAAAAATAAACCTTAAAATAAACGGTAAAGATCTCACTTAAAGCGACGCATTTCGTTGCATCTAGCCACTTCCTCAGTGTTCAACTGCCTGAGGAAGTAGCTGGATGTCGTGAAACGCATTGCAATTTAAGTGAGATTTTAGCCTTTTATTTTAGGTTAGTCAAAAGTGTTTAACCATTAACATATTAAAAACATTGTAAATGATATAATAAGTGGTACATTTACCTTTCCCCATCCCCCAGTAAAATCTGCCACCCCAGTAACAGCCTGGCAGTTGCAATGGCTTTCCGCTGGAAGCGCTCCCTGATAATCACATACTGGACAGGCAGTCACAGGTGAAGGTATTTTCTTCCCCTGGGACTGCCAGCCTAGCCTGCTATTCCAGCAGCTCGTTCTGGCTTCCAGGGGCTGCAGTCTATGCAGTCCCTTAGAAGACTGCTTGTTGATTTGTGCACATGCGCACATTTGTAGCCCGCGAAATGGAGGTAGAAGCCATTGCTGAATGTAATATATTTTCTCTATAATTTCACTTGTGCCGGTATGCAGTTGCCACACTAGAACAATATGTTGATGTCTTTAATTGGTGTCAACATTTAATATTTCTGGCATACTGTATCTAATTTCCTTAGGAGTTAGAAGTACATGCACCAATGGTCAGTCATCTTATTTGTACAGCTCATGCACAATCATCTATAGAATGCATTGCAAAAAACTCTATCGTCCATGTGCAACCACATTTCTCTCTTAATAACACATTATTTCTCCATGTGGCATGTGCTTAATTATACAAACACTAAAGCACTACCAAATCCCAAATTATACAACTATCATTTAACTATTCTCATGTAGGGGGAGATGTATCAAGCCTTGGAGAGAGATAGAGTGGAGAAGTTGCTTGTAACTTATTTATCTGGCACAATCCTTGAAATGAGAGATGCTGATTAGTTGTGACCCATTTTATCTCTCTCCAAGGGGCCTATTTATTAGAGATGAGCGGGTTCGGTTCCTTGGAATCCGAACCCCCCCGAACTTCAGCCTTTTTACACGGGTCCGAGGCAGACTCGGATCTTCCTGCCTTGCTCGGCTAACCCGAGCGCGCCCGAACGTCATCATCCCGCTGTCGGATTCTCGCGAGGCTCGTATTCTATCGCGAGACTCGGATTCTATATAAGGAGCCGCGCGTCGCCGCCATTTTCACACGTGCATTGAGATTGATAGGGAGAGGACGTGGCTGGCGTCCTCTCCGTTAGAATAGATAGAGACACTTGAGTTGATTACTTAGTAATTTTGGGGAGCATTAGGAGTACTCAGAGTGCAGAGTTTTGCTGATAGTTAGTTACTAGTGACTGACCACTACCAGTTTTATTTATTATTTAATATAATCCGTTCTCTGCCTGAAAAAAAAACGATACACAGTCACATACCATATCTCTGCTCAGCCTCAGTGTGCTGCATGATAATATCATCTATGTATATCTGTGTCAGATTGTGTTTGGGCTGTGTCCCCGGAGGGGGCGCTAGTGGGTCAGTGGAGGTAGATGGGAGAAAACGAGGAGGCTGGATAACGTTCCTGCGCATGAGCGCAATGGTATTTTATTTGGCAGATGATATAACACAGAATGGTAGCAGAAACAATAATAACAGATGAATAAAGTCAATCACTCAGTATGATAACTGAAAGTCTATGGCAATGGATGACAGATGACTTGAGAAAATAATATCCGGTAATATATAAACAGAAGAACAAGTGTTTGTGAAATGGTTCTGGTTTGGAAACCAGTGCAGGTTTTAAAACAGGAAACTTAGGCAGCAAGGTGTAGAATGGCAAACCTGAGCAGAGGCAGGAGTCTGACTTCACAGTGCAGGTGATGAGGCACTGGCAACAGCAAGCTGTATCACAGGTGGAGGAATGAAACACACCTGGAGTCAGTCTTCAACTGCAGGCTGAAGCACACAAGGTGGTGATGAGTGTGAAGCCTTATTTGCAGGTTGCAGGTATTGCTGGGCCTTGAAGTTCCACGGAGCTGTGCAGAGTAACCAGGAGTACAAGTTCTTAAGCAGAGAACCAGGAACACAGGAGGAACAGGAACAGATCCTTTCACATGGGTCGCTGGAGAGACACAAAGTCCAGGATGCCTGCAGACTGATCCTGCAGTCTCTTATGTACCCCATGGTGCACAGGGATTGGATGAGTGAAGGAAAGTGGGTGCGGCCAAGCACCGGATTGGCCGCAGTATACTGGCTGTTTACAGACTGTCATGGCGGCGCCCACGCTGCGGCCTAGCAGGGACGCGGCGCGCTACATGCCCGCTGCCTCAGGAGTGTTCCCAGGCCCTTGATGATGTCCCATGGCAGGGGCATAGGTGACAGGTGACCGCAGGGAGCCAGGACGGAGTCCGCAGCGGCGGACGGATGTCAGCCTGGTAAGTCGATTCCTGACAGTACCCCCTCCTTTAGGGGTGGACACCGAACACCCACGTGGTTTGGAGGGATGAGTGCTGTGGAAGACACGGACCAACCTAGGAGCATGGACATCGGACGAATTCACCCAACTTCTCTCCTCTGGGCCATAACCGGACCAATCGACCAGGTACTGGAGACGTCCATACCGACAACGGGAGTCCAGAATTTTGTTGATCTCGAATTCCACGCCCCGCTGAGTTCGAACCTTGGGACCTACTGGAAGAGTATTCTGAAAGCGGTTTAGGACTAGAGGTCTGAGGAGAGAAATATGAAAAGCGTTAGGTATACGAAGGGAAGATGGTAACTTTAATTTATAGGCCACTGGGTTGATGACTCTTTCGACAGGGTAAGGACCAATGAAGCGTGGTGCAAACTTCATGGATGGGACCCTGAGACGGAGGTTACGGGTTGATAGCCAAACCTTGTCCCCAGGTTTCAAATGGGGAACCGCACGTCTCTTGCGGTCGGCAAAGACCTTGTACCGACTGGAGGCCTTTTTGAGGGAAACGTGAATTTTTCTCCAAATAGATGAAAACTGAGTCAGAGCAGTAGTGGCAGCAGGAACATCCATATGAGGGAGTTCTTGGAAATCAGGTACACGGGGATGTTGCCCATATACTGCAAAGAATGGTGTCGTTTCAGTGGCAGTATGGTATCGAAAGTTGTGGGCAAACTCGGCCCATGGGAGCAGATCGAACCAGTCATCCTGGGAAGATGAAACATATAATCTTAAAAAAGTCTCAAGTTCTTGATTGACCCTCTCTGTCTGCCCATTCGTCTGAGGATGGTATGAAGATGAAAACTTCAGTTTGACCTGCATGGCAGAACAGAGGGCCCTCCAAAACCTCGCTACAAACTGTACCCCCCGGTCAGATATTATTTCAGAGGGTAAACCATGTAAGCGGAAAATCTCCCGTAGGAAGATTTGGGCAAGTTTTGGGGCAGAAGGGAGACCCTGGAGAGGAACAAAATGAGCCATCTTGGTGAATCTGTCCACTACAACCCAAATGGTATTATGTCCTTGAGAAGGAGGAAGGTCGGTGATAAAATCCATGGACAGGTGTGACCAGGGACGACTAGGGATAGACAGTGGTTGTAACTGACCTGCTGGAGACTGACGAGGAGTCTTGTGCTGCACACATTTAGGACAGGATGCCACGAAATCCTGGATGTCCATTTTCATCTTTGGCCACCAATATGTAGCAGAAAGGAACTTGAAGGTCTTCAGGACCCCAGGATGACCAGTGAACTTGGATTGATGGGCCCAAGATAGCAACTTGGGACGGAGATCTGGGGAAACAAAAGTCTTACCAGGAGGAGGAGCTGGGGAGACTTAAGATGCAGCGAAAACCACGGAACTCAGGATGGAATGTGGCACTGAGTCAGATGTTCCTTCTTCAGATTCCATGGATCGGGATAACGCGTCGGCTTTCACATTCTGCGAACCTGGGCGGAAATGAAGCTTGAAATTAAAACGTGAGAAAAACATAGCCCACCTGGACTGGCGAGGGTTAAGGCACTGAGCTGCCTTTAAATATAGCAGGTTTTTATGATCCGTGTAGATATTAAACGGATGTTTGGCCCCTTCTAGGAGATATCTCCATTCCTCGAGAGCCAGCTTGATCGCCAGTAGTTCTTGATCCCCCACGGAGTAGTTAGCTTCTGCAGGAAGAAACTTTCGAGAATAAAACCCACAAGGGTGGACTTTCCCATCGGATCCCTTCTGGGAGAGAACAGCTCCAACCCCAACTGTAGAGGCATCTACCTCCAACTCGAATGGTCTGTTGACATCTGGCTGAGACAGCACTGGAGCAGACATAAAGGCTAGCTTGATCTTCTGGAAGGCTGCCAAGGCTTCTTCTGACCAGTTGGAATGGTCTGCCCCTTTCCGAGTCAGGTTGGTAATAGGAGCGATGAGAGTGGAGAATCCTCGAATAAATTTTCTATAGTAGTTGGCGAAACCCAGGAATCGCTGGATCGACTTGAGAGAGTTTGGAATGGACCAATTGGCAATAGCTTCCAATTTTGTCGGGTCCATCTGAAGATCCGATCCGGAAATTATATAACCCAGGAAGGGTATAGAGGGAACTTCAAAGGTGCATTTAGATAGTTTCCCGTAGAGCCGGTTCTCACGAAGACGTCGGAGAACTTCACAAACTTGTAGACGATGAGATGGAAGGTCTTGGGAGAAGATAAGGATATCATCTAAGTAAACAACGAGGTACTTATACAGGACATCACGAAAGATTTCATTCACAAAGTGTTGGAACACTGCTGGAGCATTACTCAACCCAAATGGCATTACCAGGTATTCATAATGGCCATCTCGAGTGTTGAAAGCTGTCTTCCACTCGTCACCACTCCGGATTCTGATGAGATTGTAGGCACCGCGGAGATCTAACTTGGTGAAGATGCGGGCTCCTTTAACTCTGTCAAATAATTCGGTAATGAGTGGTAATGGATAACTATTCTTGATAGTAATGTCATTGAGACCCCGATAGTCAATGCATGGACGCAGTCCTCCATCCTTCTTTTTAACAAAGAAGAAACCTGCACCAGCGGGAGATGATGACGGACGGATGAATCCCTTCTGAAGATTCTCTCTGATGTAATTACTCATCGCCTCAGTTTCAGGAACAGACAACGGGTAGGTGCGCCCCCTAGGTGGCTTCTTGCCAGGAAGGAGATCGATGGGACAATCCCATTCCCTATGGGGCGGCAGGATATCAGCAGCCTTTTCACAGAAGACGTCTGAGAAGTCTTGATAAGCTGCTGGGAGACTTGACTGTGTCTTTACTTCAGTAGACTTAATGGGACACACTTGGGCTAAGCAGGATTGATGACAATGTGAACCCCATGAGGTAAGCTGCAACGTTGACCAGTCAAACTGTGGATTATGTAGCTGGAGCCAGGGCATGCCCAAGACAATCTCCTGGGTGGCTTGAGGGATGACCAGGAACTTGATCAGTTCAGAATGGAGAAATCCAACTCCCAGAACCACTGGAACAGTTTGATGAGAAATGTTCCCCTTGGAGATTCGACTACCATCCACAGCAGTAATGTAAACTGGACAAGAAAGTTCACAGGTAGATAGGCAAAATTTATTTACCGCAGCTTGGGTGATAAAGTTTCCTGCAGCACCGCAGTCCACTAATGCTGACGCAGACTGGAGCCCAACTGGAGTCTCTAGCATCACTGGAAGGATGAGGTCTTGTTGAGAAGGAGCTTGACTGAAAGATCCTAACTTGACTCCTCCCTTACAAGTCAGGATCTGGCGTTTCCCGAACGCACCGTGCAGGAGTTAATCTGATGGCCCGCAGCAGCACAGTATAGGCAGAGTCTCTCACGTATTCTTCTTGCCCGCTCTTCAGGAGTTAGGCGGGACCTATTTATCTGCATAGGCTCGTCAGAAGAGGGAGACTGGAACTGTACAGAAGGTATGAACCTTGATCTGCGTGGCTCACTCCGAGCGCGTTCATTATTGCGTTCGCGGATGCGAGAGTCCAACTTAATGCACAGGGAGATCAAATCAGACAGTTGAACAGGAATGTCACGGGTCGCCAGTTCATCCTTGATCCGATCCGAGAGTCCGTGCCAGAAAGCTGCTACCAGAGCTTGGTTGTTCCACTGAACCTCTGCAGCCAACGTCTGGAACTGGATGACATATTGTCCCATGCTTCGGGTACCTTGACGAAGTTGGATCAGGTCTGCCGAAGCTGATGTCGCACGACCAGGCTCGTCAAAGATCCGTCTGAAGGTTGACACGAAGTCTGTGTAGTTGTTAATCAGAGGGTCAGCACGTTCCCACAGAGGAGACACCCAACTCAGAGCAGATCCAGAGAGTAAGGAGATGATGTAGGCAACCTTGGATCTTGGCGTGGGGAAATTATGTGGCAATAACTCAAACTGTATTTCACATTGATTGAGAAACCCGCGACATAACTTAGGACTGCCATCATACTTGCTCGGCACGGGCAGATGCAGACGTGACACTGGAGCTGATGCAGCCGGCATAGAAGAACTCACAGCACTGGCAGGTGCTGGAGTAACAGGAACAGTAGGAGAGACTACACTAGGCAGGGATTGCTGTAGTGTATCTAATCGGGAGGACATCCCTTGCAGGAATTGAAGCATCTGCTGCTGCGCAACCTCTTGACCATCCAGACGGGAGACCAGATTTTGCAAGGCCTCTGACCCCACACTCCGTCCACCATCCGAGTCCATCGATCCTGGACTTACTGTCAGATTGTGTTTGGGCTGTGTCCCCGGAGGGGGCGCTAGTGGGTCAGTGGAGGTAGATGGGAGAAAACGAGGAGGCTGGATAACGTTCCTGCGCATGAGCGCAATGGTATTTTATTTGGCAGATGATATAACACAGAATGGTAGCAGAAACAATAATAACAGATGAATAAAGTCAATCACTCAGTATGATAACTGAAAGTCTATGGCAATGGATGACAGATGACTTGAGAAAATAATATCCGGTAATATATAAACAGAAGAACAAGTGTTTGTGAAATGGTTCTGGTTTGGAAACCAGTGCAGGTTTTAAAACAGGAAACTTAGGCAGCAAGGTGTAGAATGGCAAACCTGAGCAGAGGCAGGAGTCTGACTTCACAGTGCAGGTGATGAGGCACTGGCAACAGCAAGCTGTATCACAGGTGGAGGAATGAAACACACCTGGAGTCAGTCTTCAACTGCAGGCTGAAGCACACAAGGTGGTGATGAGTGTGAAGCCTTATTTGCAGGTTGCAGGTATTGCTGGGCCTTGAAGTTCCACGGAGCTGTGCAGAGTAACCAGGAGTACAAGTTCTTAAGCAGAGAACCAGGAACACAGGAGGAACAGGAACAGATCCTTTCACATGGGTCGCTGGAGAGACACAAAGTCCAGGATGCCTGCAGACTGATCCTGCAGTCTCTTATGTACCCCATGGTGCACAGGGATTGGATGAGTGAAGGAAAGTGGGTGCGGCCAAGCACCGGATTGGCCGCAGTATACCGGCTGTTTACAGACTGTCATGGCGGCGCCCACGCTGCGGCCTAGCAGGGACGCGGCGCGCTACATGCCCGCTGCCTCAGGAGTGTTCCCAGGCCCTTGATGATGTCCCATGGCAGGGGCATAGGTGACAGGTGACCGCAGGGAGCCAGGACGGAGTCCGCAGCGGCGGACGGATGTCAGCCTGGTAAGTCGATTCCTGACAATCTGACTGTGCTGAGTGCTCACTGCTCACACAGCTGAATTGTGGGGGAGACTGGGGTGCAGTTATAGCAGGAGTACAGTGCACACTTTTGCTGCCAGTGTGACTGACCAGTGACCACCAGTATATTGTCTGCCTGAAAAAGTTAAACACTCCTGTGGTGTTTTTTTTTTTTATTCTATAAACGCATTCTGCTGACAGTGTCCAGCAGGTCCGTCATTCATTATATTATATAAATATTTACCTGCAGTAGTGTTATATTTTTTTTGTTCATCTCTATCATCTTTATCATCTCTATATTAGCAGACGCAGTACGGTAGTCCACGGCTGTGGCTACCTCTGTGTCGTCAGTGCTCGTCCATAATTGTATACCTACCTGTGGTGGGTTTTTTTTTTCTATCTTCTTCATACTAGTAGTTTAGGAGTCTGCTGACAGTGATCAGCAGGTCCGTCATTATATTATATATACCTGCAGTAGTGATATATATATTTTTTATATCATTATCATCTCTATACTAGCAGACGCAGTACGGTAGTCCACGGCTGTAGCTACCTCTGTGTCGTCAGTGCTCGTCCATAATTGTATACCTACCTGTGGTGGTTTTTTTTTTCTATCTTCTTCATACTAGTAGTTTAGGAGTCTGCTGACAGTGTCCAGCAGGTCCGTCATTATATTATATATACCTGCAGTAGTGATATATATATATTTTTTACATCATTATCATCTCTATACTAGCAGACGCAGTACGGTAGTCCACGGCTGTGGCTACCTCTGTGTCGTCAGTGCTCGTCCATAATTGTATACCTACCTGTGGTGGGTTTTTTTTTTCTATCTTCTTCATACTAGTAGTTTAGGAGTCTGCTGACAGTGTCCAGCAGGTCCGTCATTATATTATATATACCTGAAGTAGTGATATATATATTTTTTATATCAATATCATCTCTATACTAGCAGACGCAGTACGGTAGTCCACGGCTGTAGCTACCTCTGTGTCGTCAGTGCTCGTCCATAATTGTATACCTACCTGTGGTGGGTTTTTTTTTTCTATCTTCTTCATACTAGTAGTTTAGGAGTCTGCTGACAGTGTCCAGCAGGTCCGTCATTATATTATATATACCTGCAGTAGTGATATATATATATTTTTTATATCATTATCATCTCTATACTAGCAGACGCAGTACGGTAGTCCACGGCTGTGGCTACCTCTGTGTCGTCAGTGCTCGTCCATAATTGTATACCTACCTGTGGTGGTTTTTTTTTTTCTATCTTCTTCATACTAGTAGTTTAGGAGTCTGCTGACAGTGTCCAGCAGGTCCGTCATTATATTATATATACCTGCAGTAGTGATATATATATATTTTTTATATCATTATCATCTCTATACTAGCAGACGCAGTACGGTAGTCCACGGCTGTGGCTACCTCTGTGTCGTCAGTGCTCGTCCATAATTGTATACCTACCTGTGGTGGTTTTTTTTTTTCTATCTTCTTCATACTAGTAGTTTAGGAGTCTGCTGACAGTGTCCAGCAGGTCCGTCATTATATTATATATACCTGCAGTAGTGATATATATATTTTTTTTATATCATTATCATCTCTATACTAGCAGACGCAGTACGGTAGTCCACGGCTGTAGCTACCTCTGTGTCGTCAGTCACTCGTCATCCATAAGTATACTAGTATCCATCCATCTCCATTGTTTACCTGAGGTGCCTTTTAGTTGTGCCTATTAAAATATGGAGAACAAAAATGTTGAGGTTCCAAAAATAGGGAAAGATCAAGATCCACTTCCACCTCGTGCTGAAGCTGCTGCCACTAGTCATGGCCGAGACGATGAATTTCCATCAACGTCGTCTGCCAAGGCCGATGCCCAATGTCATAGTACAGAGCATGTAAAATCCAAAACACAAAATATCAGTAAAAAAAGGACTCAAAAATCTAAAATAAAATCGTCGGAGGAGAAGCGTAAACTTGCCAATATGCCATTTACCACACGGAGTGGCAAGGAACGGCGGAGGCCCTGGCCTATGTTCATGGCTAGTGGTTCAGCTTCACATGAGGATGGAAGCACTCAGCCTCTCGCTAGAAAAATGAAAAGACTTAAGCTGGCAAAAGCACAGCAAAGAACTGTGCGTTCTTCGAAATCACAAATCCACAAGGAGAGTCCAATTGTGTCGGTTGCGATGCCTGACCTTCCCAACACTGGACGTGAAGAGCATGCGCCTTCCACCATTTGCACGCCCCCTGCAAGTGCTGGAAGGAGCACCCGCAGTCCAGTTCCTGATAGTCAGATTGAAGATGTCAGTGTTGAAGTACACCAGGATGAGGAGGATATGGGTGTTGCTGGCGCTGGGGAGGAAATTGACAAGGAGGATTCTGATGGTGAGGTGGTTTGTTTAAGTCAGGCACCCGGGGAGACACCTGTTGTCCGTGGGAGGAATATGGCCATTGACATGCCTGGTGAAAATACCAAAAAAATCAGCTCTTCGGTGTGGAAGTATTTCAACAGAAATGCGGACAACAGGTGTCAAGCCGTGTGTTGCCTTTGTCAAGCTGTAATAAGTAGGGGTAAGGACGTTAACCACCTCGGAACATCCTCCCTTATACGTCACCTGCAGCGCATTCATCATGTCAGTGACAAGTTCAAAAACTTTGGGCGACAGCGGAAGCAGTCCACTGACCAGTAAATCCCTTCCTCTTGTAACCAAGCTCACGCAAACCACCCCACCAACTCCCTCAGTGTCAATTTCCTCCTTCCCCAGGAATGCTAATAGTCCTGCAGGCCATGTCACTGGCAATTCTGACGAGTCCTCTCCTGCCTGGGATTCCTCCGATGCATCCTTGAGTGTAACGCCTACTGCTGCTGGCGCTGCTGTTGTTGCTGCTGGGAGTCGATGGTCATCCCAGAGGGGAAGTTGTAAGACCACTTTTACTACTTCCACCAAGCAATTGACTGTCCAACAGTCCTTTGCGAGGAAGATGAAATATCACAGCAGTCATCCTGCTGCAAAGCGGATAACTGAGGCCTTGGCATCCTGGGCGGTGAGAAACGTGGTTCCGGTATCCATCATTACTGCAGAGCCAACTATAGACTTGATTGAGGTACTGTGTCCCCGGTACCAAATACCATCTAGGTTCCATTTCTCTAGGCAGGCGATACCGAAAATGTACACAGACCTCAGAAAAAGACTCACCAGTGTCCTAAAAAATGCAGTTGTACCCAGTGTCCACTTAACCACGGACATGTGGACAAGTGAAGCAGGGCAGACTCAGGACTATATGACTGTGACAGCCCACTGGGTAGATGTATTGACTCCCGCCGCAAGAACAGCAGCGGCGGCACCAGTAGCAGCATCTCGCAAACGCCAACTCTTTCCTAGGCAGGCTACGCTTTGTATCACCGCTTTCCAGAATACGCACACAGCTAAAAACCTCTTACGGCAACTGAGGAAGATCATCGCAGAATGGCTTACCCCAATTGGACTCTGCTGTGGATTTGTGGCATCGGACAACGCCAGCAATATTGTGTGTGCATTAAATATGGGCAAATTCCAGCACGTCCCATGTTTTGCACATACCTTGAATTTGGTGGTGCAGAATTATTTAAAAAACGAGAGGGGCGTGCAAGAGATGCTGTCGGTGGCCAGAAGAATTGCGGGACACTTTCGGCGTACAGGCACCACGTACAGAAGACTGGAGCAACACCAAAAACGCCTGAACCTGCCCTGCCATCATCTGAAGCAAGAAGTGGTAACGAGGTGGAATTCAACCCTCTATATGCTTCAGAGGTTGGAGGAGCAGCAAAAGGCCATTCAAGCCTATACAACTGACCACGATATAGGAGGTGGAATGCACCTGTCTCAAGCGCAGTGGAGAATGATTTCAACGTTGTGCAAGGTTCTGCAACCTTTTGAACTTGCCACACGTGAAGTCAGTTCAGACACTGCCAGCCTGAGTCAGGTCATTCCCCTCATCAGGCTTTTGCAGAAGAAGCTGGAGACATTGAAGGAGGAGCTAACACAGAGCGATTCCGCTAGGCATGTGGGACTTGTGGATGGAGCCCTTAATTCGCTTAACAAGGATTCACGGGTGGTCAATCTGTTGAAATCAGAGCACTACATTTTGGCCACCGTGCTCGATCCTAGATTTAAAACCTACGTTGTATCTCTCTTTCTGGCAGACACCAGTCTGCAGGGGTTCAAAGAACTGCTGGTGAAAAAATTGTCAAGTCAAGCGGAACGCGACCTGTCAACATCTCCTCCTTCACATTCTCCCGCAACTGGGGGTGCGAGGAAAAGGCTCAGAATTCTGAGCCCACCCGCTGGCGGTGATGCAGGGCAGTCTGGAGCGACTGCTGATGCTGACATCTGGTCCGGACTGAAGGACCTGACAACGATTACGGACATGTCGTCTACTGTCACTGCATATGATTCTCTCACCATTGAAAGAATGGTGGAGGATTATATGAGTGACCGCATCCAAGTAGGCACGTCAGACAGTCCGTACGTATACTGGCAGGAAAAAGAGGCAATTTGGAGGCCCTTGCACAAACTGGCTTTATTCTACCTAAGTTGCCCTCCCACAAGTGTGTACTCCGAAAGAGTGTTTAGTGCCGCTGCTCACCTTGTCAGCAATCGGCGTACGAGGTTACTTCCAGAAAATGTGGAGAAGATGATGTTCATTAAAATGAATTATAATCAATTCCTCCATGGAGACATTCACCAGCAGCAATTGCCTCCACAAAGTACACAGGGAGCTGTGATGGTGGATTCCAGTGGGGACGAATTGATAATCTGTGAGGAGGGGGATGTACACGGTGATGAATCGGAGGATGATGATGAGGTGGACATCTTGCCTCTGTAGAGCCAGTTTGTGCAAGGAGAGATTAATTGCTTCTTTTTTGGTGGGGGTCCAAACCAACCCGTCATTTCAGTCACAGTCGTGTGGCAGACCCTGTCACTGAAATGATGGGTTGGTTAAAGTGTGCATGTCCTGTTTATACAACATAAGGGTGGGTGGGAGGGCCCAAGGACAATTCCATCTTGCACCTCTTTTTTCTTTCATTTTTCTTTGCGTCATGTGCTGTTTGGGGAGTGTTTTTTGGAAGGGCCATCCTGCGTGACACTGCAGTGCAGTGGCGGATTTAGGGGGGGGGGGCACCAAGGCACGTGCCCCCCCTGTCATTTTTAATAGATGTTTTGTATAGAGATGAGCGCCTGAAATTTTTCGGGTTTTGTGTTTTGGTTTTGGGTTCGGTTCCGCGGCCGTGTTTTGGGTTCGAACGCGTTTTGGCAAAACCTCACCGAATTTTTTTTGTCGGATTCGGGTGTGTTTTGGATTCGGGTGTTTTTTTCAAAAAACACTAAAAAACAGCTTAAATCATAGAATTTGGGGGTCATTTTGATCCCAAAGTATTATTAACCTCAAAAACCATAATTTACACTCATTTTCAGTCTATTCTGAATACCTCACACCTCACAATATTATTTTTAGTCCTAAAATTTGCACCGAGGTCGCTGTGTGAGTAAGATAAGCGACCCTAGTGGCCGACACAAACACCGGGCCCATCTAGGAGTGGCACTGCAGTGTCACGCAGGATGTCCCTTCCAAAAAACCCTCCCCAAACAGCACATGACGCAAAGAAAAAAAGAGGCGCAATGAGGTAGCTGTGTGAGTAAGATTAGCGACCCTAGTGGCCGACACAAACACCGGGCCCATCTAGGAGTGGCACTGCAGTGTCACGCAGGATGGCCCTTCCAAAAAACCCTCCCCAAACAGCACATGACGCAAAGAAAAAAAGCGGCGCAATGAGGTAGCTGTGTGAGTAAGATTAGCGACCCTAGTGGCCGACACAAACACCGGGCCCATCTAGGAGTGGCACTGCAGTGTCACGCAGGATGTCCCTTCCTAAAAACCCTCCCCAAACAGCACATGACGCAAAGAAAAAAAGAGGCGCAATGAGGTAGCTGACTGTGTGAGTAAGATTAGCGACCCTAGTGGCCGACACAAACACCGGGCCCATCTAGGAGTGGCACTGCAGTGTCACGCAGGATGTCCCTTCCAAAAAACCCTCCCCAATCAGCACATGATGCAAAGAAAAAGAAAAGAAAAAAGAGGTGCAAGATGGAATTGTCCTTGGGCCCTCCCACCCACCCTTATGTTGTATAAACAAAACAGGACATGCACACTTTAACCAACCCATCATTTCAGTGACAGGGTCTGCCACACGACTGTGACTGATATGACGGGTTGGTTTGGACCCCCCCCAAAAAAGAAGCAATTAATCTCTCCTTGCACAAACTGGCTCTACAGAGGCAAGATGTCCACCTCATCTTCACCCTCCGATATATCACCGTGTACATCCCCCTCCTCACAGATTATCAATTCGTCCCCACTGGAATCCACCATCTCAGCTCCCTGTGTACTTTGTGGAGGCAATTGCTGCTGGTCAATGTCTCCGCGGAGGAATTGATTATAATTCATTTTAATGAACATCATCTTCTCCACATTTTCTGGATGTAACCTCGTACGCCGATTGCTGACAAGGTGAGCGGCGGCACTAAACACTCTTTCGGAGTACACACTTGTGGGAGGGCAACTTAGGTAGAATAAAGCCAGTTTGTGCAAGGGCCTCCAAATTGCCTCTTTTTCCTGCCAGTATAAGTACGGACTGTGTGACGTGCCTACTTGGATGCGGTCACTCATATAATCCTCCACCATTCTATCAATGTTGAGAGAATCATATGCAGTGACAGTAGACGACATGTCCGTAATCGTTGTCAGGTCCTTCAGTCCGGACCAGATGTCAGCATCAGCAGTCGCTCCAGACTGCCCTGCATCACCGCCAGCGGGTGGGCTCGGAATTCTGAGCCTTTTCCTCGCACCCCCAGTTGCGGGAGAATGTGAAGGAGGAGATGTTGACAGGTCGCGTTCCGCTTGACTTGACAATTTTCTCACCAGCAGGTCTTTCAACCCCAGCAGACTTGTGTCTGCCGGAAAGAGAGATCCAAGGTAGGCTTTAAATCTAGGATCGAGCACGGTGGCCAAAATGTAGTGCTCTGATTTCAACAGATTGACCACCCGTGAATCCTTGTTAAGCGAATTAAGGGCTGCATCCACAAGTCCCACATGCCTAGCGGAATCGCTCCCTTTTAGCTCCTTCTTCAATGCCTCCAGCTTCTTCTGCAAAAGCCTGATGAGGGGAATGACCTGACTCAGGCTGGCAGTGTCTGAACTGACTTCACGTGTGGCAAGTTCAAAGGGCATCAGAACCTTGCACAACGTTGAAATCATTCTCCACTGCACTTGAGACAGGTGCATTCCACCTCCTATATCGTGCTCAATTGTATAGGCTTGAATGGCCTTTTGCTGCTCCTCCAACCTCTGAAGCATATAGAGGGTTGAATTCCACCTCGTTACCACTTCTTGCTTCAGATGATGGCAGGGCAGGTTCAGTAGTTTTTGGTGGTGCTCCAGTCTTCTGTACGTGGTGCCTGTACGCCGAAAGTGTCCCGCAATTCTTCTGGCCACCGACAGCATCTCTTGCACGCCCCTGTCGTTTTTTAAAAAATTCTGCACCACCAAATTCAAGGTATGTGCAAAACATGGGACGTGCTGGAATTTGCCCATATTTAATGCACACACAATATTGCTGGCGTTGTCCGATGCCACAAATCCACAGGAGAGTCCAATTGGGGTAAGCCATTCCGCGATGATCTTCCTCAGTTGCCGTAAGAGGTTTTCAGCTGTGTGCGTATTCTGGAAACCGGTGATACAAAGCGTAGCCTGCCTAGGAAAGAGTTGGCGTTTGCGAGATGCTGCTACTGGTGCCGCCGCTGCTGTTCTTGCGGCGGGAGTCCATACATCTACCCAGTGGGCTGTCACAGTCATATAGTCCTGACCCTGCCCTGCTCCACTTGTCCACATGTCCGTGGTTAAGTGGACATTGGGTACAACTGCATTTTTTAGGACACTGGTGAGTCTTTTTCTGACGTCCGTGTACATTCTCGGTATCGCCTGCCTAGAAAAGTGGAACCTAGATGGTATTTGGTAACGGGGGCACACTGCCTCAATAAATTGTCTAGTTCCCTGTGAACTAACGGCGGATACCGGACGCACGTCTAACACCAACATAGTTGTCAAGGCCTCAGTTATCCGCTTTGCAGTAGGATGACTGCTGTGATATTTCATCTTCCTCGCAAAGGACTGTTGAACAGTCAATTGCTTACTGGAAGTAGTACAAGTGGGCTTACGACTTCCCCTCTGGGATGACCATCGACTCCCAGCGGCAAAAACAGCAGCGCCAGCAGCAGTAGGCGTTACACGCAAGGATGCATCGGAGGAATCCCAGGCAGGAGAGGACTCGTCAGAATTGCCAGTGACATGGCCTGCAGGACTATTGGCATTCCTGGGGAAGGAGGAAATTGACACTGAGGGAGTTGGTGGGGTGGTTTGCGTGAGCTTGGTTACAAGAGGAAGGGATTTACTGGTCAGTGGACTGCTTCCGCTGTCACCCAAAGTTTTTGAACTTGTCACTGACTTATTATGAATGCGCTGCAGGTGACGTATAAGGGAGGATGTTCCGAGGTGGTTAACGTCCTTACCCCTACTTATTACAGCTTGACAAAGGGAACACACGGCTTGACACCTGTTGTCCGCATTTCTGGTGAAATACCTCCACACCGAAGAGCTGATTTTTTTGGTATTTTCACCTGGCATGTCAACGGCCATATTCCTCCCACGGACAACAGGTGTCTCCCCGGGTGCCTGACTTAAACAAACCACCTCACCATCAGAATCCTCCTGGTCAATTTCCTCCCCAGCGCCAGCAACACCCATATCCTCCTCATCCTGGTGTACTTCAACACTGACATCTTCAATCTGACTATCAGGAACTGGACTGCGGGTGCTCCTTCCAGCACTTGCAGGGGGCGTGCAAATGGTGGAAGGCGCATGCTCTTCACGTCCAGTGTTGGGAAGGTCAGGCATCGCAACCGACACAATTGGACTCTCCTTGTGGATTTGGGATTTCGAAGAATGCACAGTTCTTTGCTGTGCTGCTTTTGCCAGCTTGAGTCTTTTCATTTTTCTAGCGAGAGGCTGAGTGCTTCCATCCTCATGTGAAGCTGAACCACTAGCCATGAACATAGGCCAGGGCCTCAGCCGTTCCTTGCCACTCCGTGTGGTAAATGGCATATTGGCAAGTTTACGCTTCTCCTCCGACAATTTTATTTTAGGTTTTGGAGTCCTTTTTTTTCTGATATTTGGTGTTTTGGATTTGACATGCTCTGTACTATGACATTGGGCATCGGCCTTGGCAGACGACGTTGCTGGCATTTCATCGTCTCGGCCATGACTAGTGGCAGCAGCTTCAGCACGAGGTGGAAGTGGATCTTGATCTTTCCCTAATTTTGGAACCTCAACATTTTTGTTCTCCATATTTTAATAGGCACAACTAAAAGGCACCTCAGGTAAACAATGGAGATGGATACTAGTATACAATTATGGACTGCCTGCCGACTGCAGACACAGAGGTAGCCACAGCCGTGAACTACCGTACTGTACTGTGTCTGCAGCTAATATAGACTGGTTGATAAAGAGAAGATGTCTATGTAACTATGTATGTATAAAGAAGACTGAAAAAAATCCACGGTTAGGTGGTATACAATTATGGACGGACTGCCTGCCGAGTGCAGACACAGAGGTAGCCACAGCCGTGAACTACCGTACTGTACTGTGTCTGCAGCTAATATAGACTGGTTGATAAAGAGAAGATGTCTATGTAACTATGTATGTATAAAGAAGAATGAAAAAAAACCACGGTTAGGTGGTATACAATTATGGACGGACTGCCTGCCGAGTGCAGACACAGAGGTAGCCACAGCCGTGAACTACCGTACTGTACTGTGTCTGCAGCTAATATAGACTGGTTGATAAAGAGAAGATGTCTATGTAACTATGTATGTATAAAGAAGAATGAAAAAAATCCACGGTTAGGTGGTATTACAATTATGGACGGACTGCCTGCCGAGTGCAGAGACACAGAGGTAGCCACAGCCGTGAACTACCGTACTGTGTCTGCTGCGACTGGATGATAAATGATATAAAAAATATATATATATCACTACTGCAGCCGGACAGGTATATATTATATATTATATAATGACGGACCTGCTGGACACTGTCTGTCAGCAGAATGAGTTTTATTTTTATAGAATAAAAAAAAAAAAAACACACAAGTGAAGTCACACGACGAGTGTTTAACTTTTTCAGGCAATCACAATATAAGTATACTACTAACTATACTGGTGGTCAGTGTGGTCAGGTCACTGGTCAGTCACACTGGCAGTGGCACTCCTGCAGCAAAAGTGTGCACTGTTTAATTTTAATATAATATGTACTCCTGGCTCCTGCTATAACCTATAACTGGCACTGCAGTAGTGCTCCCCAGTCTCCCCCACAATTATAAGCTGTGTGAGCTGAGCAGTCAGACAGATATATAATATATATAGATGATGCAGCACACTGGCCTGAGCCTGAGCAGTGCACACAGATATGGTATGTGACTGACTGAGTCACTGTGTGTATCGCTTTTTTCAGGCAGAGAACGGATATATTAAATAAACTGCACTGTGTGTCTGGTGGTCACTCACTATATAATATATTATGTACTCCTGGCTCCTGCTATAACCTATAACTGGCACTGCAGTAGTGCTCCCCAGTCTCCCCCACAATTATAAGCTGTGTGAGCTGAGCAGTCAGACAGATATATATAATATTATATATAGATAATAGATGATGCAGCACACTGGCCTGAGCCTGAGCAGTGCACACAGATATGGTATGTGACTGACTGAGTCACTGTGTGTATCGCTTTTTTCAGGCAGAGAACGGATATATTAAATAAACTGCACTGTGTGTCTGGTGGTCACTCACTATATAATATATTATGTACTCCTGGCTCCTGCTATAACCTATAACTGGCACTGCAGTAATGCTCCCCAGTCTCCCCCACAATTATAAGCTGTGTGAGCTGAGCAGTCAGACAGATATATATAATATTATATATAGATAATAGATGATGCAGCACACTGGCCTGAGCCTGAGCAGTGCACACAGATATGGTATGTGACTGACTGAGTCACTGTGTGCTGTGTATCGCTTTTTTCAGGCAGAGAACGGATTATAAAGTAAACTGCACTGTCCTCACTAGTAAACTCTCTCCACTCAGTCTCTACACTTCTACAGTAACAGTACTCCTCCTAGTCAGCTCCAGTAAATCTCTCTCAGTCTCTTATAATCTAAATGGAGAGGACGCCAGCCACGTCCTCTCCCTATCAATCTCAATGCACGTGTGAAAATGGCGGCGACGCGCGGCTCCTTATATAGAATCCGAGTCTCGCGATAGAATCCGAGCCTCGCGAGAATCCGACAGCGTCATGATGACGTTCGGGCGCGCTCGGTAAAACCGAGCAAGGCGGGAAGATCCGAGTCGCTCGGACCCGTGAAAAAAAACATGAAGTTCTGGCGGGTTCGGATTCAGAGAAACCGAACCCGCTCATCTCTAGTTTTGTATTGTCCGTGCTGCTGTGCGCACCCGCCCCCGACATATCCCCCGCCGCTGTGCGCACCCGCCTCCCGACATGTCCCCCGCCGCTGTGTACACCCGCCTCCCGACATGTCCCCCACCGCTGTGCGCACCCGCCTCCCGACATGTCCCCCGCCGCTGTGTACACCCGCCTCCCGACATGTCCCCCGCCGCTGTGCGCACCCGCCTCCCGACATGTCCCCCGCCGCTGTGCGCACCCGCCTCCGGCACCCGACATGTCCCCCTGCTCTCCTGTCACCTGCTGCCGCTGCTCTGCTCACACGGAGGAGCCGAGCAGGAGGAGGAACTTTACAGATGCAGCCCGCCGCCGCTGGGGATCTCTGCTACCGATCTCCGGCGCCCACTGACACCACGCCGTGTACGCAGTCCTCAGGTACCAGCCAGTGGGGCAAACCTGCTGTAAGGTATTTGCTCCAAAACAATGCCCACTGCCTTGACTATAATATAATACTACAAGTGCGTGGACTATAATATAATGCTACAAGTGCCTGTAATATAATGCTACAATGCACTTTATTATAGTCCATGCACTTGTAGAATTATATTATATCCCATGCATTGTAGCATTATATTACAGGCACTAGTAGCATTATATTACAATCCATGCACTTGTAGTATTATAGTAAATGTCATGCCGGGAGGGATTCATGGGCGTGCGATATTGTCAGGGAATGCTTCATTATTTAGATTATTTTGAATAGGAAAGTATGTTTTTTTGAGAATAGTATGTACAGTCACATCATGTGTATATAATATATTTTTCTTTCCTGAAACAAATGTTTTGTCCCTGTATCTCCACCTCAGCCCCCTCCCTGTATCTCCCCCTCAGCCCCCTCACCCTCCCTGTAGCTCACCCTCAGTGTCCCTGTCCTCATCCTGTAACTCCCCCTCAGCGCCCTTACTCTCCCCCTCACCCTCGCTGTATCTCCCCTTCAGCGCCTTTACCCTCACCCTCCCTGTAACTCCCCCTCAGAGCACTCACCCTCTCTGTAACTATCCTCAGCGCCCTTACCCTCCCCATATTTCCCCCTCAATGCCCTTACCCTCACCCTCCTTGTAACTCTCCCTCAGCACCCTCACCCTCCTTGTATCTCACCCTCAGTACCCTTACCCTCACTCTTCCTGTGACTATAACTAAGCACCCTCCCCCTCCCTGTATCTCCCCCTCCCCCTCCCTGTATCTCCCCCTCCCTGTATCTCCCCCTCGGGGGGGGGAGTGGGGGTGACCTGGGGAGAGAGAATGGTGCTGCTGTGAGCGGTCTTTTGCTGGGGGGGGGGAGTGGGGGTGTCCTTCCTGCTGTCAATCTTCATGCGATCGCCCCTGCGATCGCTTTCTTCTGTGTTCTTGTCGTTGCCCAGCAACGGCCGTCGCTGGGCAATAATGCGCCTGCGCATTGCGTCCGCCACGTATGCGCAGTTCCGACCCGTTCGCACGGCTGCGAAAACCAGCAGCGTGCGAACGTTTCGGAATGATCCCCATAAGGTATAAGAGCTAACTGTGGACCTGTACCCCCTCCAGCAGTGCATTTCGATCATAGACACACTCGATACTCACATTGAGCACTTGACCACACCCCCTCACACAATTGGTCACACGCACTGAAACTTTGCCACGCCCACTCCACTTTTAACTCCACCCCTCCTTGATAGCACAACCACTTATGGTGCCCCCCCTGTAATTCTTTTCTGGATCCGCCCCTGCTGCAGTGCCACTCCTTTTGAAAAAAACACCCGAATCAAAAACACACCCGAATCCGACAAAAAAAATTCGGTGAAGTTTTGCCAAAACGCGTTCGAACCCAAAACACGGCCACGGAACCGAACCCAAAACCAAAACACAAAACCCGAAAAATTTCCGGTGCACATCTCTACTATTTATCACCATCTGTATCCAGGATGCGGATGACAGGTGATAAAATCGCACAAACTCACACTGCCATAATTGATTACATCGCAGGGATGTATCAATTATCGTGCACAGGGATAGAGCTTGCGGTCAAGCTCTGTCCCTGTGATGACACTCCGCAGCATCATCGGGGTATTTTTCTGAAAAAATACACCGATGTCCTGCTGCACATGCGCTGCCCCCGCTGACATTGCTGCTACCATTGCCGCCCGGTCGACCCCCCCTCCATCGCGACTACCCCCGCACGCCATGGACCCCCCCCCCCCCCAAGAAGATCAATATACTCACCAGTCCAGGGAGCCGGTCCGTGCTGCTTTTGCTGGGCTGCCCGGCATCGGATCCTGTACGCTGTGGTGACCCCCGGTGCTGTAAAGTGCTTTGCCGCTTTGCAGCATCACTTTACTGCACCGGGGTCACATTGCAGCATATGGGGGACCCGGCACCCAGCAGCGCTCACCGGAGCAGCGGACACCGGCTCCCTGGACAGGTGAGTATGTTTTTTTTGTTTTGTTTTTACTTTTTACACTGTGATCAGCTTGTGTATCCATCGGACACACATAGCTGATCACTCTGCCGGGTCCCCACTCAGCTTTCACTGCCAGTGGCAGAGAAAGCTGGGCAAAAGGGTACAGATCCAAGTGCTGCCCTGTGAACTCACCAGCCTGAGATGGCGAGATTATCACAGGGCACACTGCGGTATTTTTTCACAGTTTTTTTTTACTAAATTTGGCCACATCACATTTTCCATTATAAGTATGGGGAATGCGATGTGGGTTAGTAAAAAAAAAAGTGAAAAAAGGGTTTGGAGCAGTTTTTCATGAAAACTGCTCCAAATGCCCTTTAATACATTCAGGTGATACTAAAATAATGTGAAAACGGTGTGAAAACACCCTTTTTCACATTATTTTAGTAAAAATAATGTTAATAAATAGACTCCCAAATCTTGATGCATTTCTCCTTTAAAGTTTTTAATTTACAGTATACAGTATATATTTGTTTTGTAAGTGACTCTGTACCAGAATAAATATAAATGTCAGAAAGTGTAGAACATACTGCTAGTTAGGTCCTGCGGGATGAAAGGTGTAGGGAAAGGGTTCTACATTGTTATATCTTGAAGATGGCTTTCCCCCTGAACTTCTATTGATCTAGATTCATGTGGTAGCAGAGAGCCACTAAATGACCTAACGTCAAATGTCAGATACCTTAATGAGCCACCATATAAACCTTCCAATAACTTCCTATACTGTATATCATGATATAAGACATGGACAACAATGTGTTGCTTAAAAATGTGGTCAGTTTCTATAAAATCATACAAGTATGGTGTTGGAAGCTATACAATGACCACTTGGCTTATGCAACAGTGACAACCACAATTACAACAGGTGTGTAGTCAGCATGTCGACATTGAAAATATCAACATGCACAATGTCAACAGCAGAAGTTCGACACTGATGATGTTGACATGATTAACATGTCAACATTGTCTACACCTTAAAAATGTCAACATTAACAAAGTGTTGACATTAGAAATGTCAAAATTGGCATCATGTCAACATTTCCATTAAAGATTGCATTACCATCAGGCGAGAGAGAAAGAAAGAAAGAAAGAAAGAAAGAAAGAAAGAAAGAAAGAAAGAAAGAAAGAAAGAAAGAAAGAAAGAAAAATAATAAAAAAAAGAAAACGAAAGAAAGAGAAAGAAAGAAAGAAAGAAAGAAAGAAAGAAAGAAAGAAAGAGGGGGTGCTCAATATAGGCCTCAGTGAGTAGCTGAGCAGATGGTCCAGTGTGAGGTTTGTGTACAGTATGCAGAAAATCTGGGGATACGGCATGACAGCCAAGTAATACCCCTTTCAGACCGCACAAATTACCCGGTATCGCTGTGCGGTGTGAAAGGATCACTCCCGAATTCCCATGTCACCTGACCCGGTAATTAGGCCCGGGAATAAAGAAGGGTTATTCCTGAGTTATTACCGGGTCAGGTGCAGTATAAACGGGTTACCAGGACTGATGCAACCCGGTAGCTGTGCACAGCATAGGGAGAGGCTGCACGGAGATGATCTCATCTTCCAGCACTGCCTTCGCACCCGCCCCTAATGTCGACGTGGTTCCCACCCCTATAGAAACCCGCCCCTGCATATTGCCAGGTCGGGAAGCCAGTTCTCAGGGTCCAATGCCGGGTTGCACCCATTTCCAATTCCCGGGTGCGACCCGGCATTTGCGATCTGAAAGCGGTATTAGGGAGTACTAGGGAATTTGAGGAGTACATTTCCTATGTTCCTGTACTCTAACACACTCCATGTAGTGTAGTGAAATAGGAACAAGGTGTCTGTTATTTTAAAATTATTTATGTGATGGATTCTTGAATGGATCAAAGTCACAACTTGTACAAATGTCGGAAGCTGCTTTTAGAAGGGCTACTTTTGAATATGTTACCAACATGCCATTAGACTTACTGTATGAGCCTGACATTGCCACTGACAGCCTGAGATAGGGAATGATGGAGATACATTAACTGTCCATCGAAGATGCTGCTTAAGATCCCAGCTCCTGTCTCTGCACACTGTATGGTCTGATCAGCTGGCAGTGCAGTGCCCATACAAATATACACCCATATTCCCATGATAGTGGCCCTTGTCTCATCGTATAATCATCAGGATATCCAGTGGATTGAAGGACTGCTGTGCAATTGCACCCAAAATAAAATTTTAAACAATAAGCCAACTTTGCCTTTAATGAGCACAAACTCTTCCATAATGTGCTAGATCTTTAGACAAAAAGTTGACATCATGTTAAAGTTCCTATAATTAAACTGACTTTATAGATTCTTCAGCGGTGTTGCTGCATTGTGGCTGGAAGATTCCTTTTCTCTGCTCCAGGATCAGCAAGGTTACCTGTTGTAGCACATTTTCTGCTGTATTTTGATGAGCCTTGTTAAAAAAAAAAATCCCAATTTAGTACCAGTAGTTGAACTTCCAGCTGATGCCACGATTATAAGCCTAAATGTAACCTCAGGGTCATTACTATTTCTAATAGGATCTTAGGATGGTGACATTTTGCTCTAAACAGTTCCTATTGATCTTCTATTGTGAAAGACTATAAAGGAAATGTTAAAAAAAGGCATATAACCCTTTATCTAATAAATTCTCATGACAACAGAACATGACTTTTGGGTTTTACTTTACCTTTTGAATATATCCTTTTATCCAACTCTGGCATAATTCAGGTAGTAGTGGCTTATATATACTTTATAAAAGAATAGCATTATAACAGTTCCTGTCTTCAATCAGTGACTTTGTCCAACCTTTTAGTGGGGTGATTAGAACAATGTAGAGCAAAAAGTACAAAAATAAAATCCATCTATATATATATATATATATTTTTTTTTTTTTTTTTACATTGCATTGAAGCAATGTTGGCAGAGAGACATAAACTTGTCTCTTTGAAATATGCGAGCATTTAATATAGGATTTTAAATATTCCACATAGGTTTATACTTTCCTTACAACCTTAAGAGAGAGCTATCTATGTTACCTTTATTATGTTCTGAATGGAGGATTATCTGGTACTTCTCATCCAGCAAAGCGGACATTTGCAAAGAGTTCCATCTTTGGGGTTCATTTCCATGTTGTCACCCACACTGCATAAGGGGCCTGGTTCTGATGTGGTTGCAACTTCGATGGTGTCGCAACTGTGTGATTATCAGTGGACTGCGCATGCCTCGCATCCGCAGTCTGCACATGCCAAGGTACCGTGTTGATGCCGCTCTCAGTGAGGAATCACTCGCAGAGTGATTGACAGGAAGAGGCAAAGAAATATATACCAAGTATATATAATCAGGCGCTATATTGAGTGTTTTATCCAGCTGCTATATGGTGGTAGGTGGTCAGTCTTCCTATAGACAAATATTGGAAATGCAAAGGAAACAGCGCTAATAATACTACCTAATAAACAACATTTAATAAACAATTAAATTCAGAATATATTCAGAATAAAGATGTAAAATCTATTGATTCAATTTAAAATAACAGTGAATTTAGTGGTACTGTATTTATAACAGTCAATATAGTGTGTTGGCTGCAGGTTATTACGACCGTGTCCCTTGGTTGGAGTGGACAGTTCACAACAATGTACAGGCTTCTATAGAAGCATCCAACGGTGAATGTAATTACCAACTTTATGGTCCAGAGCGTTGGATCACAGTCGTTCCTATTGGCAACAGGACTCCATGCACAATTGGTATTATCTTTAGTCCATTATGGGTGATTTAGGTAAGCCTCTGTATTGGCAATGTCTCCTAAGTCCAAGCAACTTTAAGGTCTTTGATAAAGCTGCCTAGAGCAGCAAAATGCATCAGTATGTAGGACTGTGTGCTGCAACTACAGAAGACCTGTGCCCCTGCTTGTACCCTATTTGGAAGAAGTCGCTTGGACATATGAGACATTGCTTCATCGGGCCAATACAGAGGCTTACCTAAATCACCCACAATGGACTAAGGATAATACCAATTATGCATGGAGTCCTGTTGCCAACAGGAACCACTGCTATGGGATCCAATGCTCTGGACCATAAAGTTGGTAATTATATTCACCATTGGATGCTTCTATACAAGCCTGTACATTGTTGTGAACTGTCCATTCCAACTAAGGGATACAAAGCCTAATTCAGAGCTGATCGAGCAGCAAATTTGTTAGCAGTTGGGCAAAACCATGTGCACTGCAGGGGGGTCAGAAAAGGGCGTAGCTACCATAGGTGCAGGGAGTGCAGCTGCTATGGGGTCCAGAGCTGAGATGGGCCCACCTTCCCTGTCAAAGTTACATGTGTTATATAAATTTTTCGCCACTGGGTGGTATGTAGAGGTCCTTTCAAACTTCTTCCTTGGGGCCTGCAATATATCTAGGTTTGCCCCTGTACCTGGTCATTGTAGTGTGGTATAAAATTAACTGGAGGGTATTTTAATGTTATATAATATGAACCGGGGCACTGTAATGAGGCACAATATGAACGGGGAGCACTATATATCATAATGTGAATTGGGGGTCTGTGCGGCATAATATGTACTGGCAGCTCTGAAATGTGACATAGGGTGAACTTAAGCACTACTGCAATTCATACAAGAAACTAGGGCACTACTATGGGGCATAACATAAATAAGGCTCTACTAAGGTTCAGAAAATGAACTAGGGCACTATTATAGGGTATAAAATCAACAACTGCTGCATAGAAGTGTCTCTCTAGAAGCATTGGGCCAGGGGCCCCGTCAAAATATTGCTATAAGGCCCACTTAGGTCTGGCCATGCCCCTGGGGTCAGATATAACATGTGCAGAGAGAGATTTGGGTGGGGTATGTTCAAACTGAAATCTAAATTGCAGTGTAAAAATAAAGCAGCCAGTATTTACCCTGCACAGAAACAATATAACCCACCCAAATCTAACTCTCTCTGCACATGTTACATCTGCCCCACCTGCAATGCACATGGTTTTGCCCAACTGCTAACAAATTTGCTGCTGCGATCAACCATGAATTACTCCCATGGTCGTATTAACATGCAGACAACACACTATAACTATTGACTGCTATAAATACCCCTAAATTCGCTGTTATTTTAAATTGAATCAATAGATTTTATATCTTTATTCTGAATTTATTCTGATTTTAATTGTTTATCAAATTTTGTTTATTAGATAATATTATTAGCGCTGTTTCCTTTGCATTTCCATTGATTGACAGGGAGAAGCCACTTGGGGGAGGTAATGGAGTCTGTCTGCAAAAATGGGGTGTGCCTCTGCGTTCGACTGCAATATCGTATGCATAAAACATGGCACCAGTGTGGAGCTCCCATGGCCATTCTGAATAGCCAAAATAGATGTTTCTTGCATCTGTCTTGTGATTGCAATGGAGTACCTGCTTGCTGAGAAAGTTGCAATGGCTTTGGTGGCCATCTATGTACACATGTGGGCGACTTTATTGCTTCACAGTTCCATCACTAAAAAAGATTGTTGCTGCGTCGGCATTGCAAGCACATCTGAATCAGGCTCTAGGTGCGGATGACATAACCCACGTGGCAGGAGATGTGAGGAATGTATCAAATCCTCTAAAGATGGAGAAGTTGTCCATAGCAACCAATCAGATTTTACTTATCATTTTATAGAATGTGCTAGACAAAATATAGGGGGTGATTCAGAGCTGATCATAGATATGTGAAAAACCCACATCTACAATCACAATCTATGACATGCGGGGTAGGGGGGGAGGCCCAGCACAGGACTAGTCCACCCCGCATGCCAGTGTTATGAACCACAAGCAGTGGTTCATTCCCGTTTGCTTTCTCTTCATGAATTTTATGTTATATTTCTGTTTGTATGCCAGGATTTCTCTTGTACTTGTTTAGAAGACTCTTGTTGGCCGCCGCTGGTGAGTCTGTGTAACTGCAGCCTGTTTTCTATGTGTTAAGCCTCACCTGTCAGATATTTGCTCATTATGTGGTGAGTCTGTGTACTGCAGTCTGGCTTTTGTCTGTGTAACCTCACCTGCCAGTATTTTGCCATTACCTTGTGCCTGGCTTCCAGCTATCCCTTATTACCCAGCTAGCCCTGCAGTCCATGGCTGGTGATAGAAGTTTGTTATGATACCTGTATGTTACAGTTCTTGGTTAGCTTCCTGCAAGCTTGTTCCTGGCCCATATCAGCAGCTTACAGTGGAGTCTGTTTTCCTGCATCCAGCTTCTGTACTCCAGTGTTCTGTGTCCAGTTCCCAGAGTACGGTCTGAGGGATCGTTTCCTGCTGTCCTCCGAGTTTGTCTTCCAGTGGAGTGGTCTGGTGTCCGAAGCCTCGGGGTTCCAGTCGTTTCCAGCACACACCTTCCATGGTGTTGTGAGTAGCAGCTCTGCCGCACCGTACAGCTGGAGCCGTGTTCTAGTTATCTATTTTTGGTTGAGTCATTTTGGCAGAGGCTTTCGCATGGTTGTCCTTGCCGAACTATGACAGATTCGTATTTGGCATTTGGGCAGCGTTACTTTGGTTACGGTTTTTCTTGCCGGCCGCGTCGCACATAAATTAGTTTATTATTTTCTGTGGTTTCCCCTTTCTCTTTTGTGTCTGTCTTAGTTTTCCCCTTGTTCTCTCTCTGTCTCGGTTAATGCCTTGTCACCAACTAAGACCGGGGGGGCATCGGAGTTCGGGCAGACCTAATCCGCCTGTTCAAACGCGGCTGCCATGGGCCCAAGAAACCATAGTCTCGCAGGCGTTAGTCAACCACTGGGAAAGAACAACGGAGTCAGGGTTTTCCATTAGGTATTGCTGCGTACCCCAGTTCTGTCGCAGCTTCATGCATCTGTACTTGGAACTCTTCTGCAGCCACCCTATCTCCTGGGTTCCAAGTACAGAGAACATAGTATCACCAGCCATACAACAAAAAAGAAACAAAGCTAAATGGAGTAGTTTTTTTTGGGGGGATCAGTCCAGTGTTCAATCCAGACTAGTGTTTGGTTCAGTCCAGTCCAGTGTTCGGTTCAGTCCAGTCCAGTCCAGTGTTTGGTTCAGTTCAGTGTTTGGTTCAGTCCAGTGTTTGGTTCAGTACAGTCCAGTGTGCAGTCCAGTCCAGAGTTTGGTTCAGTCCAGTCCAGTCCAGTGTTCTGCCCGTTCCAGTGTTCAGTCCGGTCCAGTGTTCGGTCAAATCCAGAGTTCGGTCCGGTCGGTCCAGTGTTCGGTCCGGTCCAGTGTTCGGTCCGGTCCAGTGTTCGGTCCGGTCCAGTGTTCGGTCCGGTCCAGTCCTCGGTACGGTCCAGTCCTCGGTACGGTCCAGTGTTTGGTCCAGTCCAGTGTTCGGTCTGGTCTGGTTCAGTCCAGTGTTTAGTACGGTCCAGTGTTTGGTCCGGTTCAGTCCAGTGTTTGGTCCGGTCCGGTCCTGTGTTTGGTCCGGTCCAATCCAGTGTTTGGTCTGGTCCAGTCCTTGGTTTGGTCCGGTCCAGTCCTTGGTTTTGTCCAGTCCAGAATCCAGTCCAGTCCAGATCAGAATCCAGTCCAGCCTTGTCTTGTCTAGATCAGAATCCAGTCCAGCCTTGTCTTGTCTAGATCAGAATCCAGTCCAGCCTTGTCTTGTCTAGTTCAGAATCCAGTCCAGCCTTGTCTAGTCCAGTCTTGTCTGTCTAGCCTGAAATCCTCTTTGTGCCAACTATGCAAGCCCTGCAGGTATCACTCTCAGCCCTGAACTCTGCTTTCAGTGCCTGGAAACCTGAGCAGCTGGAAGTTTTGCAGCAATCCTTAAAGCAACTGCAAAACCTTCTGACCAAAATTTTGCTTATCCTGCCTGAATTTGTTGAGAGTTCTTTTATCTCTAAAGAGACTCTTGCTCACAATATTGTGACAAGAGAATCCTCAGATTTGGTAAGAGAGAAAAAGTTTAAAAGTTTCCTGTGGCCCAGGCTCTCAGAGGAGGAGCATCAGCATTGCAGAAACTTGAATTTGTGCCTATATTGTGGGGGTTTAGGCCACTATCTGCAGACCTGTGAGTTGCGCAAGCCAAAATGTGGTCACAAGTCCTGCACTCTGGCCAAGTTGAGTCAGGATTCAAGACATACTGCTGTCTTTACTGTGGCAGAGGTACTTTTCATGAAACCCACACTAAAAAGCACTCTGTCCTATAATTGGGGTCCTTGGTCCAGGGAGCTCCATTATAGATTCAAGAATCAAAGGAGAATGTTTCTCTCATCTCTTGACTTTCCTGTTGAATCAGAGTTGCAAACCCCAGTAGTGGAATCTCAGAGTCCTGAAGCGGTGCCCGATGCCCAGGGTCTAGGAGTGGTGCCCGATGCCCAGGGTCTAAGAGCGGTGCCCAATACCCAGGGTCTAGGAGCGGTGCCCAATGCCCAGAGTCTAGGAGCAGTGCCCGATGCCCAGGGTCTAGGAGCAGTGCCCGATGCCCAGGGTCTAAGAGCGGTGCCCGATGCCCAGGGTCTAGGAGCAGTGCCCGATGCGCAGGTTCTAGGAGCAGTGCCCGATGCCCAGGGTCCTGGAGTGGTGCCCGATGTTCAGGGTCCTGGAGCGGTGCCTGATGCTCAGGGTCCTGGAGCAGTGCCCGATGCTCAGGGTCCTGGATCAGTGCCCGATGCTCAGGGTCTAAGAGGGGCATCGGATATAATGGTTCAGGTGTCAATCCCAGAAGGGGTTTCAGAAGCTGTTACCACAGGTAGGGACTTGAAAGGTGCAACCCCAGAAAGGGTATCTAAAGCCTTAGCTCCAGAAGGCAACTCGAGAAGCACAACCCCAGAAGGTATCTTTGAAGCAATATCCCCAGGTAGGGTCTCGAGAGGCACAACCCCAGGAGGGGTTCTAGAGGTCGCTTCACCAGGAAAGGACTCAAGAGGCATAGCTTTAGTGGAGGTTCTGAAGGTCATAGCTTCAGCAAAAGTCCCAGAGGCCATAACCCGGGAGAAGTCTCGATAATTTTTGACCCAGAGAGGGAGTCCGATGGTCCGGTCCCAGAGAGGGAGTCCGATGGTCCGGTCCCAGAGAGGGAGTCCGATGGTCCGGTCCCAGCGAGGGGGTCCCAGAGGCCACTGCCCCAGAGGGGGACCTGGAGGCCACTGCCCCAAAGAGGGTCCCGAAGGCCACAGCCTTGAGTAAAGTCGGTAGGGACCTGGTCCCAGCAATGAACTCCAGTCAGTCAGATGGAAATGAAGTAGATTCTGACTCTTTTGATATCTCAACATCTATAGTTTTTGATGGGGACTTAGTCCAATTTCTTGCGCTCACCAAACACTACTTCACCATTATGCTGTCTAGACCATTTTTGGGCATCACTTCATAGAATTTTGCGCTCTGTCTGATATATTCCTTTTGAATGGGAGACCAACTTAATTAAAACTGAAGATCCCATTCTTCAGGATGCCTGGGCATTCAGTGATGCAGTTATTAAGAAATATGGTTCCAAAGAAATTGGTTCAGGTTCCTCTAAGTCACCCATCATATCTACTGAGAGTCCACTTCTTCTAGCAGTACTTCTTCTGAAAGTTCAGCCCCAAAGGTAAAAAAAACAATCTCGTGATTGAACCCAGCTGTGCTGGGAGGTACTATCACTTCAGACAATGTTTGGGGAATTACCTTGTTCAGACCTCAAGAACCATGTAAAAAAAAAAAAAGAAATAATTGCTGACTCTTGCCTTGTAAGAAAAAAAAAATATTGTCTTGTGTCCAGTGGCTTCCGTCATGGGGGGGTGGAAGCACTGTTACAAGCTGTTGTCACAGCTTGTTTCTGTTTTCTTGCCATTGTCTGTTTATACCAGTGTGTCAGGCTTTTTATGTATCCCTTGTTTTGGAAAACCTGAATTTTGGGGTCCTTTGACCCCTCCTCAGGGTGGGGGGTACTGTTATGAGCCACGGCAGTGGCTCATTCCTGTTTTGCATTTTGGTTATTTTCTGTTTCTGTTCCCCTTGGCTTTTTTGTGGTGTCCGGAGTCCACCCTTAAGGAGGGTTTACTGTTATGAACCACAAGCAGTGGTTTATTCCTGTTTGCTTCCTGTTCATGAATTTTATGTCATATTTCTGTTTGCATGCCAGGATTTCTCTTGTACTTGTTTAGAAGAATGTTGTCACAGCTTGTTACTGTTTTCTTGCCATTGTCTGTTTATACCAGTATGTCAGGCTTTTTATGTATCCCTTGTTTTGGAAAACTGAATTTTGGGGTCCTTTGACCCCTCCTCAGGGAGGGGTACTGTTATGAGCCACTGCAGTGGCTCATTCCTGTTTTGCATTTTGGTTATTTTCTGTTTCTGTTCCCCTTGGCTTTTTTGTGGTGTCCGGAGTCCACCCTTAAGGAGGGGGTACTGTTATGAACCACAAGCAGTGGTTCATTCCTCTTTGCTTCCTGTTCATGAATTTTATGTTATATTTCTGTTTGCATGCCTGGATTTCTCTTGTGCTTGTTTAGAAGACTCCTGTTGCCCGCTGGGGGTGAGTCTGTGTAACTGCAGCCTGTTTTCTATGTGGTAAGCCTCACCTGTCAGATATTTGGTCATTATGTGGTGAGTCTGTATACTGCAGTCTGGCTCTTGTCTGTGTAACCTCACCTGCCAGTATTTTGGTCATTACCTTGTGTCTGGCTTACAGGCATCCTGATTGGGGCATGCTTCCCTTATTACCCAGCTAGCCCTGCAGTCCAGGGCTGGTGATAGAAGTTTGTTATGATACCTTTATGTTCCAGTTCTTGGTTAGCTTCCTGCAAGCTTGTTCCTGGCCCCTATCAGCAGCTTCTAGTGGAGCCTGTTTTCCACAATCCAGCTTGTGTACTCCAGTGTTCTGTGTCCAGTTCCCAGAGTACGGTCTGAGGGATCATTTCCTGCTGTCCTCCGAGTTTGTCTTCCAGTGGAGTGGTCTGGTGTCCGAAGCCTCGGGGGTTCCGGTCGTTTCCTGCACACATCTTCCGTAGAGTCGTGAGTAGCGGCTCTGCCGCACCGTACAGCTGAAGCCGTGTTCTAGTTATCTGCTTTGGTTGAGTCATTTTTGTGGAGGCTTCCACATGGTTGTCCCTGCCGAACTACGATGGATTCGTATTTGGATTTGGGCAGCGTTACTTTGGTTATGGTTTTTCTTGGCGGCGCCGCACATAAATTAGTTTATTATTTTCTGTGGTTTCCCCTTTCTCTTTTGTCTGTCTTAGTTAGTTTTCCTCTAGTTCTATCTCTGTCTCGGTTAACGCCTTGTCACCAACTAAGACCGGGGAGCATCGGAGTTCGGGCAGACCTAATCCGCCCGGTCAAACTCGGCTTCTGTGGGCCCAAGAAACCATAGTCTTGTAGGCATTAGTCGACCACTGGGGAAGAACAACAGAGTTCGGGTTTTCCGTTAGGTATTGCTGCGTACCCCAGTTCTGTCGCAGCTTCACGCATCTGTACTTGGAACTCTTCTGCTGCCACCCTATCTCCTGGGTTCCAAATACAGAGAACATAACATTCATGCCCTAAACAGCAGCAATGCTTTCGCACCTGGCGAGTAGCTCCATGCCTACACAACCTAGCTGCAAAGACAAGCAGCTACCCACTATGTTTTTGGCCGCTGCCGACGCGGCCCGCACAGTAAATGGTCCAGACATGCCTGTGTTGTCCGGTTTGCACCCCCCCAACTCAGCCAACACCCCCCTACGACGCCAAAACACCCCGCGATCACCTCTGCCTGTCAATAAGGCAGAGGCGATTGCACCAGTGAGATGCCTTCGTATCTCACATGTGCTCATGCTCAGTGTGGCTTCTGCTTGTGCGCACACCTCACTGGACACCAGACTGTGAACGCTGCTGCTGGAGCATTCCAATCACCTCCATAGTTAGAAGCTGCTTGGTTGATATGGCCATGTTCCTGACGTTAGATAGCTTGATATGTCTCACACTTATTCTTGGTTCCACACTGCTCCAAATGGAGGCAGTAAGATCTCACTTATAAATGGGGAAAATTATTATAATTTCCCTTACAGCATCCACTGGGGGAAATATAATTGCTCACACAATGTACTCCCTGCACCCATATAATTATAGTTACCGCTCCTTCGGACTAGTGCTAGCTGCAGAAATCACTGGAAAATGGCTGAAAGCGCAGTAAAGACGTCCCCGGGGAACACGACGTGTGTGTAGTTTTCCTGGAGACATGCACATGCGTAGTAGACTCTGTGACACTATGGGGTAAATGTACTAAGATGGGAGTTCTATTTAAGATGGGATGTTGCCCATAGCAACCAATCAGATTTTATTTCTCATTTATCTAGCATCTTCTAGAAGATAATACTTGGAATCTGATTGGTTGCTATGGGCAACATCCATCTTACATAGAATTCCTATCTTAGTAAATTTACCCCTATGAGAGAGTCTACTGCTTCAATAAAGAGGAGGGGGCCAGATCGGATCATGCACATGGTCACCCTCCTCTCTTGTGAAGATTTAAGGTTTTTTTTTAAATCATGCATTAGTCCTCAGTTTAAGCTACAGTATGGTACTTTGTGAAAGCATCAACACACAAGAAAGATTGTTAGATAAACTCCACTGTGAACTTCATATAACCAGTGCTGTATTATCAATTTGGCTGACTAGGCTGATGCCTTTGGGCACTGCAGAGACTAGGAGCCCATCAATTTTTTTTGCTGAAGCACTGTTACTTGCGGCCTAGGACTCTAATGGTTAAACGCACTTTGCACTCTGAGCCGTAAGTAGTGCACTGAGGCTTGTTTTGAGACAATTGTAAAGGGGGGGGGGGGGAGGGGGTGGGAGGGCAGCAGACCAAATCACACTAGCACTATTTCAAAAGAGAAAAGAAAAGGAATAATGATTGCAATGTGAGAAAAGAGGTCAGCAGTCTATATTTCATCTGGGTATCAGTCTCCGTGTGAATACTGAAAGTGTAAATGATAGCATAAGCTCTGCTTCCCCAATGTCAGCTATAGTGGGGCAAAAGATTGAAGTGCCGGAGGGGGCCCAAAATACCTGAAAGCCTAGGTGCCTGGCCATGGGGCTCTGACCATAACATGTGAGATTACCAAGAAGATTCTGAGAACAAAGTACACTATAACAGAAAAGAGAAAACTACAAAGTGATAAATTAGGATACAGCGCCATCTACTGTGCCTCCAGTATAGTAACTCAGGTAATACTTAGCCTAAAGCTGTTGTCAGGAATGGTGCAACAGTTAAATATTTTACTTTAAGGGTCAATGTTACACTTGAGATACCCAAGATTAGAGCATACAACCATAGTTATATTTTTATTATTCATTTATTTCTGTATTTCTTTTTTATATTCCCAACCTCACTCCTTTTTCTGTCCATCTAAATTGAGCAATTACAGTGTAAAATCTGCAAACCTGTAGCACCTTGGGGTGGATTTATCATTATTAAGCATTGTCATGTTTTGTTTTTGGCATAACCACCCTCAAGTGTTTTGGTTTTGGACCTGGATTTCTTTAAAATTGATAAAAAACAGCTAAAATCATGTAATATGGATCTGTTTCTGTTCTTACGGTGTTATTTACATCAATAATATTTACTTCCAGTAATTTCCAGTGGGAAATGGCACCTGAAATCATGAGGGAGGAACTTACATGCCACCCAAAACACGTGAGAATCAGTTTTTAGGTCGGAGATTGGAACTTGGTGGGAAAACCTGAGCTGGGACTCGGTCTGGCTCGAAACCCCAAAATTCTAACTTCTCATCTCTACATAAAATAGTAGGTCGCACTGACCATAAGCGGACAAATACATTAGCGTAAGGTAGTACATCTGGCTAGAGATGAGCGGGTTCGGTTCCTCGGAATCCGAACCCGCCCGAACTTCAGCTTTTTTTACACAGATCCGAGCGACTCGGATCTTCCCGCCTTGCTCGGTTAACCCGAGCGCGCCCGAACGTCATCATGACGCTGTCGGATTCTCGCGAGGCTCGGATTCTATCGCGAGACTCGGATTCTATATAAGGAGCCGCGCGTCGCCGCCATTTTCACACGTGCATTGAGATTGATAGGGAGAGGACGTGGCTGGCGTCCTCTCCATTTAGATTATAAGAGAGAGAGATTTACTGGAGCTTAGGACTAGGAGGAGTACTGTAGAAGTGTAGAGAGTGCAGAGAGTTTACTAGTGAGTGACCACCAGACAGTGCAGTTTATTTAATATATCCGTTCTCTGCCTGAAAAAAGCGATACACACAGTGACTCAGTCACATACCATATCTGTGTGCACTGCTCAGGCTCAGCCCAGTGTGCTGCATCATCTATATATATTATATATCTGTCTGACTGCTCAGCTCACACAGCTTATAATTGTGGGGGAGACTGGGGAGCACTGCAGTGCCAGTTATAGGTTATAGCAGGAGCCAGGAGTACATAATATTATATAGTGAGTGACCACCAGACAGTGCAGTTTATTTAATATATCCGTTCTCTGCCTGAAAAAAGCGATACACACAGTGACTCAGTCACATACCATATCTGTGTGCACTGCTCAGGCTCAGCCCAGTGTGCTGCATCATCTATATATATTATATATCTGTCTGACTGCTCAGCTCACACAGCTTATAATTGTGGGGGAGACTGGGGAGCACTGCAGTGCCAGTTATAGGTTATAGCAGGAGCCAGGAGTACATAATATTATATAGTGAGTGACCACCAGACAGTGCAGTTTATTTAATATATCCGTTCTCTGCCTGAAAAAAGCGATACACACAGTGACTCAGTCACATACCATATCTGTGTGCACTGCTCAGGCTCAGCCCAGTGTGCTGCATCATCTATATATATTATATATCTGTCTGACTGCTCAGCTCACACAGCTTATAATTGTGGGGGAGACTGGGGAGCACTGCAGTGCCAGTTATAGGTTATAGCAGGAGCCAGGAGTACATAATATTATATTAAAATTAAACAGTGCACACTTTTGCTGCAGGAGTGCCACTGCCAGTGTGACTGACCAGTGACCTGACCACACTGACCACCAGTATAGTTAGTAGTATACTTATATTGTGATTGCCTGAAAAAGTTAAACACTCGTCGTGTGACTTCACTTGTGTGTTGTTGTTTTTTTTATTCTATAAAAATAAAACTCATTCTGCTGACAGACAGTGTCCAGCAGGTCCGTCATTATATAATATATAATATATACCTGTCCGGCTGCAGTAGTGATATATATATATTTTTTATATCATTCATCATCCAGTCGCAGCAGACACAGTACGGTAGTTCACGGCTGTGGCTGCCTCTGTGTCTGCACTCGGCAGGCAGTCCGTCCATAATTGTATACCACCTAACCGTGGTTTTTTTTTCTTCTTTATACATACATACATACTACTACGACATCTCTTTATCAACCAGTCTATATTAGCAGCAGACACAGTACAGTACGGTAGTTCACGGCTGTGGCTACCTCTGTGTCTGCACTCGGCAGGCAGTCCGTCCATAATTGTATACCACCTAACCGTGGTTTTTTTTTCTTTCTTCTTTATACATACATAGTTACATAGACATCTCTTTATCAACCAGTCTATATTAGCAGCAGACACAGTACAGTACGGTAGTTCACGGCTGTGGCTACCTCTGTGTCTGCACTCGGCAGGCAGTCCGTCCATAATTGTATACCACCTAACCGTGGTTTTTTTTTCTTTCTTCTTTATACATACATAGTTACATAGACATCTCTTTATCAACCAGTCTATATTAGCAGCAGACACAGTACAGTACGGTAGTTCACGGCTGTGGCTACCTCTGTGTCTGCACTCGGCAGGCAGTCCGTCCATAATTGTATACCACCTAACCGTGGTTTTTTTTTCTTTCTTCTTTATACATACATAGTTACATAGACATCTCTTTATCAACCAGTCTATATTAGCAGCAGACACAGTACAGTACGGTAGTTCACGGCTGTGGCTACCTCTGTGTCTGCACTCGGCAGGCAGTCCGTCCATAATTGTATACCACCTAACCGTGGTTTTTTTTTCTTTCTTCTTTATACATACATAGTTACATAGACATCTCTTTATCAACCAGTCTATATTAGCAGCAGACACAGTACAGTATGGTAGTTCACGGCTGTGGCTGCCTCTGTGTCTGCACTCGGCAGGCAGTCCATAATTGTATACTAGTATCCATCTCCATTGTTTACCTGAGGTGCCTTTTAGTTGTGCCTATTAAAATATGGAGAACAAAAATGTTGAGGTTCCAAAATTAGGGAAAGATCAAGATCCACTTCCACCTCGTGCTGAAGCTGCTGCCACTAGTCATGGCCGAGACGATGAAATGCCAGCAACGTCGTCTGCCAAGGCCGATGCCCAATGTCATAGTACAGAGCATGTCAAATCCAAAACACCAAATATCAGAAAAAAAAGGACTCCAAAACCTAAAATAAAATTGTCGGAGGAGAAGCGTAAACTTGCCAATATGCCATTTACGACACGGAGTGGCAAGGAACGGCTGAGGCCCTGGCCTATGTTCATGGCTAGTGGTTCAGCTTCACATGAGGATGGAAGCACTCAGCCTCTCGCTAGAAAAATGAAAAGACTCAAGCTGGCAAAAGCAGCACAGCAAAGAACTGTGCATTCTTCGAAATCCCAAATCCACAAGGAGAGTCCAATTGTGTCGGTTGCGATGCCTGACCTTCCCAACACTGGACGTGAAGAGGATGCGCCTTCCACCATTTGCACGCCCCCTGCAAGTGCTGGAAGGAGCACCCGCAGTCCAGTTCCTGATAGTCAGATTGAAGATGTCAGTGTTGAAGTACACCAGGATGAGGAGGATATGGGTGTTGCTGGCGCTGGGGAGGAAATTGACCAGGAGGATTCTGATGGTGAGGTGGTTTGTTTAAGTCAGGCACCCGGGGAGACACCTGTTGTCCGTGGGAGGAATATGGCCGTTGACATGCCAGGTGAAAATACCAAAAAAATCAGCTCTTCGGTGTGGAGGTATTTCACCAGAAATGCGGACAACAGGTGTCAAGCCGTGTGTTCCCTTTGTCAAGCTGTAATAAGTAGGGGTAAGGACGTTAACCACCTCGGAACATCCTCCCTTATACGTCACCTGTAGCGCATTCATGTTAGGGTCTCCTGCCCTGTGCTGCCACGTCGTCATGGCAACCGGGAGACAAGTGCTAGTGGAGTAACCTGAGCGCAGCTGATACTCCGGTTCGGGTCTTTTGCTGTGCAGTGGTTATAGGCTCTGTGCACGGCAGGGGATCCGGTGCTGGTTTTTGTGCTCACAGTCTGTGAGGTCTGAGTGGGGCGTGGACAGCACCTGCTTTAAAAGGCCTCTTTTCAGGGTAAGCAGATGCTGCTGAATCTTTGTTGGTTAGTCAGTTCATGAACGTTAGCCAGTACTGTGTAGCTTTGTATTTGTTTGTTGCTTACTGCAAATAGGCCTGGGAATTTGGTATTACACTCTGCCAATCCAGACCTAGCAGTAAGACTGGAGTCAGTCGTTTAGCTTGCTGGGGTTCTGTTACTACCCTGTGAACTTAGCAAGTTTGCGGCTGTATTCTAAGACTTGCCTGTCTAATCCTGTCTCACTGTGCTAGGTGTCAGGGGTCAGTTTAGTGGCAGTAAGCTAAAACCTGTGCACTGCAAGTGAGAATTTGGATTGTGGAGATTCTCCTTGTGTCTATCATTCCATCTCTGACCAAGGAGTTTACTGCCACACCCGTTGGTAACCCTTTAGGGTTTTGCTGTTGCCCTTAGCAACAGCATTTCGGGTACTCTACGTATTAAAACACAACATCTTGCTTTTTCCATCTTAGCAGTTCTAATACAAGGGAGATACCCAGTTCCTTAGCCTCTGGGCTTCTCTGTTCACTTTGTGTGTATTTTGTTACCCTATCACCTTCTGTGTACGTTATGTCATATCCCCCAGTTTGTCTGTGAGTCCATCTGTTTTGCATAACAGTTCAAACACCAGTACATTCCTGCAGACACTGGAGTGCATAACAGTTCTGACACCAGTACTTTCCTGCTGGCACTGGTGTGCATAACATATTCAGCAGCCTAATACTCCTGTTGAAATTTTGTGGGAATATGGAGCATACCCCTCAAAATACGTTGCAACAGGTGGTCGATCAGGTGCAGGTCCTGACTCGACAATTTAATGATTTGTCCATTAAAATGCACACCTCCCAGGCTGCTGGCGGAGCTCCCGCAGCAGCAGCACCTGCAGGGGTTAAGGAGCCGAAAGTAAATCTCCCGGATCGTTTTTCTGGAGATCGCTCGCAGTTCTTTTGTTTCAAGGAGAGCTGCAAGCTATACTTCCGGCTTAGGCCTCAGTCTTCTGGGTCGGAGATTCAGCGGGTGGGCATAGTGATTTCCTTGCTACAAGGAGACCCACAGGTCTGGGCATATGGGTTGCAGCCTGACTGTCCGTCGCTTAAAAGTGTTGATGCTTTTTTTACGGCACTGGGCATGTTGTATGATGACCCTGACAAGACGGCCTCAGCCGAGGCTCAGATTTCGATCCTTAAGCAAGGGCGCAGGCCAGTTGAGGTTTACTGTACGGAGTTTCGGAGGTTGGCCCATGATACCCAGTGGAATGACCCAGCCCTGAGACACCAGTACCAAAGAGGTCTTTCTAACCAGATAAAGGACCAACTGGTACAATATCCCTTGCCTGATAGCTTGGATCAGCTCATGCAGTTATCCATCCGGGTGGATAGACGGCTGAGAGAGCGTAGGCTTGAAAGGGAGACTGAGATTTCCTTCCTTCCCAAGGGAACCTCAGACTCTGAGGAATTTTCTGAGGAGCCTATGCAGATTGGGGCTACCCGCCTCTCCTCGCGTGAGAAGACGCGGAGGAGACAGCAGGGGTTGTGTTTGTACTGTGGGAATAAAGGTCATGTGGTAGTATCATGCCCAGAAAAGCTGGAAAACTTCAGGGCCTGAGGGTGATGGGAAATATCCTGTCAGGCCAGAAGTCAGAATTTCCCAAGAAGACTTTTACCATTCCGGTGACCTTGAAGATCCTCGGTAAAACTGTCAAGACTGAGGCCTTTGTGGACAGTGGGGCCGACGGGGTTTTTATGGACCGCCAATTCGCCCTGAAACACTCTGTTCCCTTAGTACCCTTGGCATCGGAAATTGAGATTTGTGGGTTAAACGGGGAACCATTATTCCAAGGTAAAATTACCTCTTGCACTAGCCAGATTTCTTTGTTTATTGGAGCCACACACTCTGAAAAATTGTCCTTTTATGTGACTGTCTGTACTTTTGCCCCATTGGTGTTGGGGTTACCCTGGTTAAGGGCCCACAATCCTCAATTTGACTGGGTCTCTGGGGAGATTCTTAGTTGGGGTACTGATTGTTTCAGGAGTTGCTTGAGCCTTCCAGTCAGGCTCTCGCAGCTAAGTTTGCCAGGATTGCCAGGGTGTTATGCAGATTTTGCGGACGTGTTCTCCAAAAAAGTTGCAGAGGTACTACCTCCCCATCGCCCCTATGACTGTGCCATTGATTTGTTGCCAAATGCTAAGCTTCCCAAGAGCAGGTTGTACTCCCTGTCACGTCCTGAGACTCAGGCTATGGCAGAGTACATTCAGGAGAACTTGGCTAAGGGATTTATCAGACCTTCACAGTCTCCAGTTGGGTCGGGGTTCTTCTTCGTGGGTAAAAAGGACGGTTCGTTGCGACCCTGCATCGACTTCAGGGAATTGAACCGTATCACGATTAAAAACTCATACCCACTGCCTCTCATTTCGGTCTTGTTTGACCAGCTTCGTACTGCCACCATTTTTTCTAAGATTGACCTACGCGGTGCGTACAATCTAATCCGAATAAGAGAGGGGGATGAATGGAAGACTGCCTTTAATACCCACTCAGGGCATTATGAATATTTGGTGATGCCTTTTGGGCTCTGTAATGCCCCGGCAGTCTTCCAGGATTTCATGAATGATGTGCTCAGGGAATATTTGGATAGATTCTTAGTTGTATACTTAGATGACATCCTAATCTTCTCCCATTCCCTGGAGGAACATCGGAAGCATGTACGCTTAGTCCTCCAGAAACTCAGAGACCACCGGCTTGGGGCAAAGCTGGAGAAGTGCGAATTTGAAGTTCAGCAAATCGCATTTCTAGGATATATTATCTCCCCAGAAGGTTTCCAAATGGAGGGTTCCAAGGTACAGGCAGTCCTGGATTGGGTGCAGCCCACTAGTTTGAAGGCGCTTCAGCGTTTCCTGGGCTTTGCGAATTTTTATAGACGATTTATCGCTGGATTTTCGTCTATAGTGGCGCCCTTGGTGGCACTCACTAAGAAAGGGGCGGATGTTGCTCACTGGTCTTGTGAGGCTAAAGCGGCTTTTGCCTGTCTCAAAAGGGCATTTGTTTCGGCCAAGGTGCTGCGACACCCAGATCCAGAGCGTCCTTTTGTGGTGGAGGTGGATGCCTCTGAGATGGGTATTGGGGCAGTGCTTTCTCAGATGGGAGTGTCTGATAATCGCCTTCATCCCTGTGCTTACTTTTCCCGTAAATTTTCGCCTGCCGAGATGAATTATGACGTGGGTAACCGGGAATTGTTGGCTATTAAGGATGCACTCGAGGAGTGGAGACACTGGCTTGAGGGGGCTAAGTTTGTGGTCTCAATTCTCACTGACCATAAGAATCTGGCATATTTAGAGTCAGCGAAGCGTCTCAATGCCAGGCAGGCACGATGGGCTTTGTTTTTTGCTCGCTTTAATTTTTTGATAACATATCGCCCTGGGTCAAAAAACATCAAGGCTGATGCGCTCTCGCGGAGTTTTGCTCCAATCCAGGAGACCACCGAGGAGCCGTTGCCCATTGTTTCCCCATCATGTATTAAAGTGGGCATTACCCAGGACCTCTTATCATTAGTCCTTAGAGCACAGGAGCAGGCTCCTCCAGACCTTCCGGTAGGTCTTTTGTTTGTGCCTCCTAGGTTAAGACAGCGAGTGTTCCTGGAATTCCATGCCAAGAAGTCGGCAGGTCACCCGGGTATTGCCAGAACTCGGGAGTTGCTATCTAGGGCGGTGTGGTGGCCCTCGGTGGCTAAGGATGTGGATCAGTGGGTTCGGGCATGTGACATCTGTGCCCGAAATAAGACTCCTAGAGGGGTTCCTGTTGGCCCATTACATCCACTCTCTATCCCATCTAAGCCATGGACCCACATTTCAATGGATTTTGTGGTGGACTTGCCCAAATCCTCGGGGATGACAGCCATCTGGGTTGTCGTTGACAGGTTTTCGAAGATGGCGCACTTCGTTCCACTGGTTGGGCTGCCATCAGCCAGACGCCTGTCTGAATTATTTATGCTGCATGTTGTGCGTCTCCACGGGTTGCCACTTGATGTGGTCTCTGACCGCGGATCCCAGTTTGTGGCCAAATTCTGGAGGGCATTTTGTTCCGATCTCCAGATTTCTGTCAGCTTGTCGTCAGGCTACCATCCGCAGTCTAATGGGCAGACTGAAAGGGTGAACCAGTCCTTGGAGCAGTTCCTCAGGTGTTATGTCTCCAAGTGTCAGACTGACTGGGTTGCTCATCTGTCCATGGCGGAGTTTGCCTATAACAACGCGGCTCACTCTGCTACAGGGATCTCTCCCTTCCTTTGTGTGTATGGGCATCATCCTAAGGCCAATTCTTTTGACCCCGTGGACTCCACGCCTGGTGGTTCCTCTGTGGTTTCGGTCCTTAGAGGTATTTGGCGGAAAGTGAAGAAAGCCCTTGTGTCTGTGTCATTAGTGACCAAAAGGGTTTTTGATAAGCGGAAAAGACCCTGCAGCTTCAAATTAGGAGACTTCGTCTGGTTGTCTACCAAGAATTTGAAGTTGAGACAGCCATCTCATAAGTTAGGGCCCCGGTTCATCGGCCCTTATAAGATCACCAGGGTTATCAATCCGGTGGCATTTCAGTTAGATCTGCCCCGTTCTTTGGGTATCAATAAAACATTTCATTGTTCCCTTTTAAAACGGGCGATTAGTAATCCTTCTACCAGTGGAAGACCTTCCCCTCTTCTGATACGTGGCCAGAGGGAGTTTGTTGTTGAAAGGATTCTTGACTCCAAGGTGGTTCGGGGTCGGCTGTCATTTTTGGTGCACTGGAAGGGGTATGGCCCGGAGGAGCGGTCGTGGGTGCGCAGTTGTGATCTTCATGCCCCCAGACTGATACGTTCTTTCTTCTCGCAGTTCCCCGATAAACCCGGTGGTAGGGGTTCTTTGACCCCTCGTCAGAGGGGGGGTACTGTTAGGGTCTCCTGCCCTGTGCTGCCACGTCGTCATGGCAACCGGGAGACAAGTGCTAGTGGAGTAACCTGAGCGCAGCTGATACTCCGGTTCGGGTCTTTTGCTGTGCAGTGGTTATAGGCTCTGTGCACGGCAGGGGATCCGGTGCTGGTTTTTGTGCTCACAGTCTGTGAGGTCTGAGTGGGGCGTGGACAGCACCTGCTTTAAAAGGCCTCTTTTCAGGGTAAGCAGATGCTGCTGAATCTTTGTTGGTTAGTCAGTTCATGAACGTTAGCCAGTACTGTGTAGCTTTGTATTTGTTTGTTGCTTACTGCAAATAGGCCTGGGAATTTGGTATTACACTCTGCCAATCCAGAGTGTAAGACTGGAGTCAGTCGTTTAGCTTGCTGGGGTTCTGTTACTACCCTGTGAACTTAGCAAGTTTGCGGCTGTATTCTAAGACTTGCCTGTCTAATCCTGTCTCACTGTGCTAGGTGTCAGGGGTCAGTTTAGTGGCAGTAAGCTAAAACCTGTGCACTGCAAGTGAGAATTTGGATTGTGGAGATTCTCCTTGTGTCTATCATTCCATCTCTGACCAAGGAGTTTACTGCCACACCCGTTGGTAACCCTTTAGGGTTTTGCTGTTGCCCTTAGCAACAGCATTTCGGGTACTCTACGTATTAAAACACAACATCTTGCTTTTTCCATCTTAGCAGTTCTAATACAAGGGAGATACCCAGTTCCTTAGCCTCTGGGCTTCTCTGTTCACTTTGTGTGTATTTTGTTACCCTATCACCTTCTGTGTACGTTATGTCATATCCCCCAGTTTGTCTGTGAGTCCATCTGTTTTGCATAACAGTTCAAACACCAGTACATTCCTGCAGACACTGGAGTGCATAACAGTTCTGACACCAGTACTTTCCTGCTGGCACTGGTGTGCATAACAATTCATAATAAGTCAGTGACAAGTTCAAAAACTTTGGGTGACAGCGGAAGCAGTCCACTGACCAGTAAATCCCTTCCTCTTGTAACCAAGCTCACGCAAACCACCCCACCAACTCCCTCAGTGTCAATTTCCTCCTTCCCCAGGAATGCCAATAGTCCTGCAGGCCATGTCACTGGCAATTCTGACGAGTCCTCTCCTGCCTGGGATTCCTCCGATGCATCCTTGCGTGTAACGCCTACTGCTGCTGGCGCTGCTGTTGTTGCTGCTGGGAGTCGATGGTCATCCCAGAGGGGAAGTCGTAAGCCCACTTGTACTACTTCCAGTAAGCAATTGACTGTTCAACAGTCCTTTGCGAGGAAGATGAAATATCACAGCAGTCATCCTGCTGCAAAGCGGATAACTGAGGCCTTGACAACTATGTTGGTGTTAGACGTGCGTCCGGTATCCGCCGTTAGTTCACAGGGAACTAGACAATTTATTGAGGCAGTGTGCCCCCGTTACCAAATACCATCTAGGTTCCACTTCTCTAGGCAGGCGATACCGAGAATGTACACGGACGTCAGAAAAAGACTCACCAGTGTCCTAAAAAATGCAGTTGTACCCAATGTCCACTTAACCACGGACATGTGGACAAGTGGAGCAGGGCAGGGTCAGGACTATATGACTGTGACAGCCCACTGGGTAGATGTATGGACTCCCGCCGCAAGAACAGCAGCGGCGGCACCAGTAGCAGCATCTCGCAAACGCCAACTCTTTCCTAGGCAGGCTACGCTTTGTATCACCGCTTTCCAGAATACGCACACAGCTGAAAACCTCTTACGGCAACTGAGGAAGATCATCGCGGAATGGCTTACCCCAATTGGACTCTCCTGTGGATTTGTGGCATCGGACAACGCCAGCAATATTGTGTGTGCATTAAATATGGGCAAATTCCAGCACGTCCCATGTTTTGCACATACCTTGAATTTGGTGGTGCAGAATTTTTTTAAAAACGACAGGGGCGTGCAAGAGATGCTGTCGGTGGCCAGAAGAATTGCGGGACACTTTCGGCGTACAGGCACCACGTACAGAAGACTGGAGCACCACCAAAAACTACTGAACCTGCCCTGCCATCATCTGAAGCAAGAAGTGGTAACGAGGTGGAATTCAACCCTCTATATGCTTCAGAGGTTGGAGGAGCAGCAAAAGGCCATTCAAGCCTATACAATTGAGCACGATATAGTAGGTGGAATGCACCTGTCTCAAGCGCAGTGGAGAATGATTTCAACGTTGTGCAAGGTTCTGATGCCCTTTGAACTTGCCACACGTGAAGTCAGTTCAGACACTGCCAGCCTGAGTCAGGTCATTCCCCTCATCAGGCTTTTGCAGAAGAAGCTGGAGACATTGAAGGAGGAGCTAACACGGAGCGATTCCGCTAGGCATGTGGGACTTGTGGATGGAGCCCTTAATTCGCTTAACAAGGATTCACGGGTGGTCAATCTGTTGAAATCAGAGCACTACATTTTGGCCACCGTGCTCGATCCTAGATTTAAAGCCTACCTTGGATCTCTCTTTCCGGCAGACACAAGTCTGCTGGGGTTGAAAGACCTGCTGGTGACAAAATTGTCAAGTCAAGCGGAACGCGACCTGTCAACATCTCCTCCTTCACATTCTCCCGCAACTGGGGGTGCGAGGAAAAGGCTCAGAATTCCGAGCCCACCCGCTGGCGGTGATGCAGGGCAGTCTGGAGCGACTGCTGATGCTGACATCTGGTCCGGACTGAAGGACCTGACAACGATTACGGACATGTCGTCTACTGTCACTGCATATGATTCTCTCAACATTGATAGAATGGTGGAGGATTATATGAGTGACCGCATCCAAGTAGGCACGTCACACAGTCCGTACTTATACTGGCAGGAAAAAGAGGCAATTTGGAGGCCCTTGCACAAACTGGCTTTATTCTACCTAAGTTGCCCTCCCACAAGTGTGTACTCCGAAAGAGTGTTTAGTGCCGCCGCTCACCTTGTCAGCAATCGGCGTACGAGGTTACATCCAGAAAATGTGGAGAAGATGATGTTCATTAAAATGAATTATAATCAATTCCTCCGCGGAGACATTGACCAGCAGCAATTGCCTCCACAAAGTACACAGGGAGCTGAGATGGTGGATTCCAGTGGGGACGAATTTAAAATCTGTGAGGAGGGGGATGTACACGGTGATATATCGGAGGGTGATGATGAGGTGGACATCTTGCCTCTGTAGAGCCAGTTTGTGCAAGGAGAGATTAATTGCTTCTTTTTTGGGGGGGGTCCAAACCAACCCGTCATATCAGTCACAGTCGTGTGGCAGACCCTGTCACTGAAATGATGGGTTGGTTAAAGTGTGCATGTCCTGTTTTGTTTATACAACATAAGGGTGGGTGGGAGGGCCCAAGGACAATTCCATCTTGCACCTCTTTTTTCTTTTCTTTTTCTTTGCATCATGTGCTGATTGGGGAGGGTTTTTTGGAAGGGACATCCTGCGTGACACTGCAGTGCCACTCCTAAATGGGCCCGGTGTTTGTGTCGGCCACTAGGGTCGCTAATCTTACTCACACAGTCAGCTACCTCATTGCGCCTCTTTTTTTCTTTGCGTCATGTGCTGTTTGGGGAGGGTTTTTTGGAAGGGACATCCTGCGTGACACTGCAGTGCCACTCCTAGATGGGCCCGGTGTTTGTGTCGGCCACTAGGGTCGCTAATCTTACTCACACAGCTACCTCATTGCGCCTCTTTTTTTCTTTGCGTCATGTGCTGTTTGGGGAGGGTTTTTTGGAAGGGACATCCTGCGTGACACTGCAGTGCCACTCCTAGATGGGCCCGGTGTTTGTGTCGGCCACTAGGGTCGCTAATCTTACTCACACAGCTACCTCATTGCGCCTCTTTTTTTCTTTGCGTCATGTGCTGTTTGGGGAGGGTTTTTTGGAAGGGCCATCCTGCGTGACACTGCAGTGCCACTCCTAGATGGGCCCGGTGTTTGTGTCGGCCACTAGGGTCGCTAATCTTACTCACACAGCTACCTCATTGCGCCTCTTTTTTTCTTTGCGTCATGTGCTGTTTGGGGAGGGTTTTTTGGAAGGGACATCCTGCGTGACACTGCAGTGCCACTCCTAGATGGGCCCGGTGTTTGTGTCGGCCACTAGGGTCGCTTATCTTACTCACACAGCGACCTCGGTGCAAATTTTAGGACTAAAAATAATATTGTGAGGTGTGAGGTATTCAGAATAGACTGAAAATGAGTGTAAATTATGGTTTTTGAGGTTAATAATACTTTGGGATCAAAATGACCCCCAAATTCTATGATTTAAGCTGTTTTTTAGTGTTTTTTGAAAAAAACACCCGAATCCAAAACACACCCGAATCCGACAAAAAAAATTCGGTGAGGTTTTGCCAAAACGCGTTCGAACCCAAAACACGACCGCGGAACCGAACCCAAAACCAAAACACAAAACCCGAAAAATTTCAGGCGCTCATCTCTACGATCTGGCTGACATGGTTATTCACTCTTTTGGCTGCTTTGTGTTCGACTCAGAATCATGCCCTGGGCCTGAGTGTACTTTGTAATAGACATGTGTGGGTTTTCTGAAAACTGAACCCACCTGACCTTGCCATTTCCAAGTAGTTCCGAGTCCAGGCTTCCCGCCAAGCTCAGTTTTCCAAATTATGCAAAATGCCATCTTCCCATCTTCTATAAAAGTCCCTCCCTCAGTGATTCAGGAATCATTTCACACAAGATGCCAGAGGGTTAAGTGTGTGGGGCTGTGGACTGCAGCACTTTGAATGTGTTAGTATAGGTCTGTGGGCTGCAGCACTACTGTTGCAGTACTGTGACTGTGTCAGACTGTGACGACTGTGACTGTCAGTGAAAGGCTGTAGGCTGCAGCACTGCTGTGGCAGCACTGTGATTGTGTCAGACTGTGAAAGGCTGTGGGATGCAACACTGCTGTGACTGTCAGACTGTCAGTGAAGGGCTGTGAGCTACATTACTGCTGTGACTGTGTCAAAGAAGGGCTGCATGCTGCATCACTGCTGTGACTGTGTCAGTGAAGGGCTGCGGGCTGCATCACTGCTGTGACTGTGTCAGTGAAGGGCTGCGTGCTGCATCACTGCTGTGACTTTGTCAGTTAAGGGCTGCGTGCTGCATCACTGCTGTGACTGTGTCAGTGAAGGGCTGTGGGCTGCAGCACTGCTGTGACTGTGTCAGTGAAGGGCTGCGTGCTGCATCACTGCTGTGACTGTGTCAGTGAAGGGCTGCGTGCTGCATCACTGCTGTGACTGTGTCAGTGAAGGGCTGTGGGCTGCAGCACTGCTGTGACTGTGTCAGTGAAGGGCTGCATGCTGCATCACTGCTGTGACTGTGTCAGTGAAGGGCTGTGGGCTGCAGCACTGCTGTGACTGTGTCAGTGAAGGGCTGCGTGATGCAGCACTGTTGTGACTGTGTCAGTGAAGGGCTGTAGCCTTCAGCACTGTGAGGCACTATGATGTGTGCAGGCACCATGATAAAAAATTAAATAAAACTGTCAAAAAATAACATTCATTAGGTGCCAGTGAGTGTGCCACCATTACTAGAAGTGCTGTGAGTTGCAGTGTTTAAAAAAAGAAAGAAAATAATACTTGTGTGTGTTGTTCAGGCATTGTGTTGTAAAATAATGTTCATTAGGTGCCAGTGTGCCACCATTGCTAGAAGCGTTATGAGTCGAAATGGATCTCGAGCAGGAGCAGCAACCCGGTACTAGTGCTGCAGCTGCTGCCAGTCATGATAGGATTTTAACATCTACTAAAGGTGGCCCAGAAGACACAAAGTTTAAGACAGTGCACTTGTAATCTAAACAATTTTTGACATTGTTAAAGAAAACATCACCTGTAATAATAAAGGGAATGTATACTGCCAAAAACATAAAATTGACAACATGTCACACACCACACGCAGTGGCAAGGAAAGGCTCAGGCCATGGCCTTTGTTTACGAGTGGTGCTCCTGCTAGTGCTACTGCTGTTTGGTGCTCTAGAATGCCTGTTGCAGAAGCTGAGGTCAAATATAGTCAGGCATCTACATCTGTAATCTCATATGATGATGCAACACCTCCTAGCTCTGAGTCTAGTAGAGAAGTCACCTTTAAAACAGACAAATCAGTGCCTAAAAAAACAGAAGAGCATTAAAGCTGGGTACACACTAGATAGTAGTTCCAATATCCCTTGAACTTCAGAACAAATTATATAGTGCGTATACAGTGTGCAATCTTCTAAATGACCGAATGATATAGCTTGCATCGTTTGGTCGTTAGAGTATTATATAGAGTGTGTGAAATGGCGGCACTCTCAGGACTTTTTCCATCAATAAACGGGCAATACACCCATTTATGTTAAGTACGTTTTGGTTTATTTAACTGTCGACCATTTCACATACCCTGTATTATGCATCCATTTGCTGAGGAGGTCACCGGGCCCGTTGGACAGTAAACATCACATTGGAGTGGTGAGTATCCGTATATCTTTGTGTGTGTGTATATGTGTACATATATATATATGTCCTGCACGGTGTTGGGCTGTAATCACAACCCCCACCTGTGGGAGTCGGGCCCTCATACCACCCTCATGGAGTCTGTTTCTGATCGTTTGAGTAGACACATGCACATTTGTGGCTTGCTGGAGCTAATTTTGCAGGGCTCTGGCAGTGCTCCTCCTGTTCCTCCTTGCACAAAGGCAGAGGTAGCGGTCCTGCTGCAGGGTTGTTGCCCTCCTACTGCCTCCTCCACGTCTCCGGATGTACTGGCCTGTCTCCTCGTAGCGCCTCCATGCTCTGGACACTACACTGACAGACACAGCAAACCTTCTTGCCACAGCTCGCATTGATGAGCCATCCTGGATGAGCTGCACTACCTGAGCCACTTGTGTGGGTTGTAGGGAGGTCATACAGGCACGTGGAGGCCACACACACTACTGAGCCTCATTTTGACTTGTTTTAAGGACATTACATCAAAGTTGGAACAGCCTGTAGTGTGTTTTTCCACTTTCATTTTGAGTGTAACTCCAAATCCAGACCTCCATGGGTTAATAAATTTTATTTCCATTGATGATTTTTGTGTGATTTTGTTGTCAGCACATTCAACTATGTAAAGAACAAAATATTTAATAAGAATATTTCATTCATTCAGATCTAGGATGTGTTATTTTAGTGTTCCCTTTATTTTTTTGAGCAGTGTATATAAATATATATATATTTATATATGGTGCAAAACGACCCGGCACTCAGCAGTCCCTTGTAATGAAATACAGTGCTCACGGTGCCCTCCCACAAGGCTGCAGCCCAGCAATAGAGAAAACAAAACGGGCGGCACTCGGAGTCTCAATCTTAATAATCAAAGTGCAGTGACTTTATTGTCAACATAGACTTCAACGTTTCGGGGTCGCAGCCCCGTCGTCAGGATAAGTGACATAAGTGAGATACAGTGTTTAAATACCTTATAGTGTAGGATGACTCCTCCCATCAGTGTGGAACACGCTGCCCGGATCCCGGCCGCGTCGCCCGGTCCCTCCGGAAATGACACAGCGCCGGTCCGCCCAGCGCGGCGCGTTGACACTGTGAATAGGGTTGTCATGGTTACTCACAACATAAATGAAGAGGAAGTGTTTATTACTCCCAAAAACGATTCTAAACAATAAATTTGGAGATGATGTACTACAAAGTGCAAACGTGCCTGAAAATAATAAATAATGTGCAAAAAATATGTGAACTAAAAAACACACAAACAAGAAACACGTCATCATTAAAAAAATATTGTAGTTAATATGCTTTATAGCAAATTTTGTTGTTCAACTTCCTTCAAATATTTCAAATAAAAAATCAATATAAATAATAATACCCTAATGGTGCTACTTGTAAAGCACTTCCTATACATATTTCCAATTATAGATAATATGTGGGGAAAGTGCTGTTCTGGCAGTGTTAGAGTCATAACTAGACTCATCATAGGAAGCATCGAAGATTCAGGGACTCATTAAGACCTTTAGGATGAACAGTATTTAGTCTATGGATCCATCTGGATTCCAATTGCAGCAACTTCTTAGATCTGTCCCCCCCTCTTAGAGACTTGGGAACATGATCAATCATTTTATATCTTAACGTGGCCATGCTGTGTTTGGCATTTGCAAAATGCCTGGCCACGGGTTGCTCACTGTCCCCTTTCTTGATAGCCTCCCGTATGGCATATCTGTGCTGTGCCATTCGTGTCTTGAAGGCACAGTCTGTTTTACCCACATACGCTAATCCGCATGGACAAGTAAGGAGATATATCACAAATTTCGAGTCACAAGATAACGGATACAGGATTGTGTATATTTTGCCAGTATGCAGATGTCTGAAATGATCACCTTGGGTAAGATAGCTACATGTCGTGCAGCCACTACAGCGGTTACATCCTTGCTTCCTACTTAGGAAATGTGCTCTTGGTTTCTCAAATTCAGAGATGTCAGTTTTAACTACATAATCTCTGATGCTCTTATTTCTAGTATGACTTACTAATAATTTGGAATTGTGGACCTCACCAAGATCTTTGTCAGAAGACACTATCGGCCATAGTTGTTTTACTCTTTTGGACAGGTGTGTACTACTAGAATTAAATTGTGTGACCCACGGGAATCTGCCATCCAGGGTTTTTTTCTCCTTGGGCTTAAGTAATTCTTCCCGTGATAACCTAAGGGCTCTATCTTGCGCTTTCTTGAGATCTCCTATTTGGTAGCCCCTGTCTAGAAATTTTTGTGTCATTTTAGTCAACTCTATATCCCTACCTACAGGGTCATTGTTTATACGGCAGATCCGTAGAAATTGGGAATATGGGAGACTAGAGATGGTGGCTCTAGGATGGAAACTATCATGTTTAAGAAGATTGTTTCTATCTGTTGGCTTGACAAAAAGGGAAGTGTTAATCAATCCTGCCTGGATGGAAATTTTTACATCCAAGAAGTTGATAGTGCCAGTATCAATGGTAGCTGTAAACGTCACAGGACTGACAGAATGGTTGTGTGTTTCTATTAAATTCTCCAGTTGTGTCTGTGTCCCAGTCCAAAAAATCAGTATGTCATCTATATACCTAAGATATAGGCCTAAATGGCAAACCGTACTGTTATCCTGTAGAAATAAATCCTTCTCTATTTCCCACATATATGTGTTCGCAAATGATGGGGCCACCGCAGACCCCATCGCGCAACCTGTGCGTTGTAAATAATATTTCCTGTCATAGAGAAAGAAATTGTGCGTAAGTGTGAACTGTAAAAGCTCCAAAAAGAAATCAATTTGTGGACCCTTGTATAACGGGTTGTTGGTGATAAGACGTCTAACCGCCGCCAGTCCCGCTGCATGCGGGATGCATGTGTATAGGCTAGTTACGTCTATTGATGCCAGAATGGTATGAGTGGGTAATACACCCAGTGTCCCTAATTTGTTAAGAAGGGTTGAGGTGTCTTTCAAATGAGTGCTGGTGTGTTGGATACATGGTTGCAGGAATGTGTCACAATAAACAGCCAAAGGCTCACAAAGTGACCCCCGGGCCGAAATTATGGGCCTACCTGGGGGGTCATGTGAGTCTTTGTGTAATTTGGGGATACTGTAAAAGATGGGTACAACAGGAAATTCTCTAGATAACATTTTAGATAGAGAAACAGAGATTATACCCTCAGTTGCCACTCTTGTTAACAATGTGTCCAGCTCTTGTTTAAAAACACTGGTTGGATCAGATTTCAAACAACCGTAAGTGTTTTGGTCAGATAACAATCTTTCACATTCTGCTTTGTATTTAACTGTATCCAACACCACAATACCTCCCCCTTTATCAGCATTTCTGATAATGATGTCCCGTCTTTTACCCAGGTTTTTAAGGGTCACAAACTCCTCTCTAGACATGTTAGGATAAGGTTTGGCACATGGTTCTTTGTCAAGTGAATCCATCATCCTATTAAAAGTCCTTATTGATGAATTGAGCGTATTGGGTTCAAATGAAGACCTGTTCAGTTTACTCACCTGAGCCGGGATATCAGAAGTAAAAGGCATTCCCAAGCTAGGTGCTGATTTGTGGAAGTGTTCCTTTAATTTGAGCGCGCGTGTTAGTTTATATGTCTCTATTTTCCATTGCATGGGATCAAGTGAATTAGTCGGTACAAAACCTAGTCCTTTACTTAGAACCTTATTTTCCAATGGTGATAGGTCCTTTGAGGAAAGATTAAATATTAGTTGCGTCCCCTCTTCGGCGGTTTGGAATTTGCCTTGGGACCTCGCTTTCCTCCTCGTTTGTCCCACTCTCCTCGTGAACGCACTCCTCTTCTGGCGGCGATAGCCCTGGTGTGTACCCCTAAAGGGGCTTCATCCATATGCTGTTTGTGACATGGGGTAACTTCGTCAACTTCGCTGGCTGAGGTGCTTGAGTAGGTGGGACGCTGGTCTCGTCGTCTGGAGTACTGCTGACGTCCTGTGGTCTGTCTCACGGAGCTATTGTACAACCAGGAGTATACCCTGTGTTGGGCATAGTCCTGTTGTACTCGTATAAGCTTCTGTTTTTTGAAATTAATAAGATTGGTTTTGTATTGTTCCAATTCTCCTTCGAGTTTAGCAAGCCATTCAGGGGGCGAGGATGTAGAGATATCATGCTCAGTGAGAAATGTCGAAATTTTGCTCTTGGTGCTATTCATCTCCCGTGCTGCCTCTTCTATAACGAGCAACAAGAGATCCATGGAGCACTTATTTAGCACTGATATCCATTTCCTACAAAATGCTACATCGTATCGCCCTATGGTGGGCATGTTGTGGATACGAAATCCTCGCGGGATTTGTTTTACCCTGAAATAGTCTGATAAAGTCATTCCATGATATAGATAATCAATTTCTCGTTTGTGCAGTTTCAGTAGATCTTTAAAAAGGTCTTCATTCGTAGTGCCACAATCTGATTCAAAGGCTGAGGTCTTAAAAAGAATGTTTTCTACCTCCGCCTCTGAGAAACTTAGTGTGTCAGAATTGTCACACTGCAAGAAGTGTGTAGCTCCATCATCACCTCCTTGTGCTATAGAAGCCATTTGGCTGTATAGAAGGTGTGCAAAACTTGCTAGGAAAAAAGTGCTGCGTGCTGTGCTAAATGGTGATTCCAATATGTGCAAGTGTCATGCAGGTGGAGATCCTCCTGAGTAGAGCTGGGGATATTCCGGTGCCTTGGTCATCAATTAGGAAACCTCTGCCAGGATCCAATTGTAGATATGGTGCAAAACGACCCGGCACTCAGCAGTCCCTTGTAATGAAATACAGTGCTCACGGTGCCCTCCCACAAGGCTGCAGCCCAGCAATAGAGAAAACAAAACGGGCGGCACTCGGAGTCTCTCTCAATCTTAATAATCAAAGTGCAGTGACTTTATTGTCAACATAGACTTCAACGTTTCGGGGTCGCAGCCCCGTCGTCAGGATAAGTGACATAAGTGAGATACAGTGTTTAAATACCTTATAGTGTAGGATGACTCCTCCCATCAGCGTGGAACACGCTGCCCGGATCCCGGCCGCGTCGCCCGGTCCCTCCGGAAATGACACAGCGCCGGTCCGCCCAGCGCGGCGCGTTGACACTGTGAATAGGGTTGTCATGGTTACTCACAACATAAATGAAGAGGAAGTGTTTATTACTCCCAAAAACGATTCTAAACAATAAATTTGGAGATGATGTACTACAAAGTGCAAACGTGCCTGAAAATAATAAATAATGTGCAAAAAATATGTGAACTAAAAAACACACAAACAAGAAACACGTCATCATTAAAAAAATATTGTAGTTAATATGCTTTATAGCAAATTTTGTTGTTCAACTTCCTTCAAATATTTCAAATAAAAAATCAATATAAATAATAATACCCTAATGGTGCTACTTGTAAAGCACTTCCTATACATATTTCCAATTATAGATAATATGTGGGGAAAGTGCTGTTCTGGCAGTGTTAGAGTCATAACTAGACTCATCATAGGAAGCATCGAAGATTCAGGGACTCATTAAGACCTTTAGGATGAACAGTATTTAGTCTATGGATCCATCTGGATTCCAATTGCAGCAACTTCTTAGATCTGTCCCCCCCTCTTAGAGACTTGGGAACATGATCAATCATTTTATATCTTAACGTGGCCATGCTGTGTTTGGCATTTGCAAAATGCCTGGCCACGGGTTGCTCACTGTCCCCTTTCTTGATAGCCTCCCGTATGGCATATCTGTGCTGTGCCATTCGTGTCTTGAAGGCACAGTCTGTTTTACCCACATACGCTAATCCACATGGACAAGTAAGGAGATATATCACAAATTTCGAGTCACAAGATAACGGATACAGGATTGTGTATATTTTGCCAGTATGCAGATGTCTGAAATGATCACCTTGGGTAAGATAGCTACATGTCGTGCAGCCACTACAGCGGTTACATCCTTGCTTCCTACTTAGGAAATGTGCTCTTGGTTTCTCAAATTCAGAGATGTCAGTTTTAACTACATAATCTCTGATGCTCTTATTTCTAGTATGACTTACTAATAATTTGGAATTGTGGACCTCACCAAGATCTTTGTCAGAAGACACTATCGGCCATAGTTGTTTTACTCTTTTGGACAGGTGTGTACTACTAGAATTAAATTGTGTGACCCACGGGAATCTGCCATCCAGGGTTTTTTTCTCCTTGGGCTTAAGTAATTCTTCCCGTGATAACCTAAGGGCTCTATCTTGCGCTTTCTTGAGATCTCCTATTTGGTAGCCCCTGTCTAGAAATTTTTGTGTCATTTTAGTCAACTCTATATCCCTACCTACAGGGTCATTGTTTATACGGCAGATCCGTAGAAATTGGGAATATGGGAGACTAGAGATGGTGGCTCTAGGATGGAAACTATCATGTTTAAGAAGATTGTTTCTATCTGTTGGCTTGACAAAAAGGGAAGTGTTAATCAATCCTGCCTGGATGGAAATTTTTACATCCAAGAAGTTGATAGTGCCAGTATCAATGGTAGCTGTAAACGTCACAGGACTGACAGAATGGTTGTGTGTTTCTATTAAATTCTCCAGTTGTGTCTGTGTCCCAGTCCAAAAAATCAGTATGTCATCTATATACCTAAGATATAGGCCTAAATGGCAAACCGTACTGTTATCCTGTAGAAATAAATCCTTCTCTATTTCCCACATATATGTGTTCGCAAATGATGGGGCCACCGCAGACCCCATCGCGCAACCTGTGCGTTGTAAATAATATTTCCTGTCATAGAGAAAGAAATTGTGCGTAAGTGTGAACTGTAAAAGCTCCAAAAAGAAATCAATTTGTGGACCCTTGTATAACGGGTTGTTGGTGATAAGACGTCTAACCGCCGCCAGTCCCGCTGCATGCGGGATGCATGTGTATAGGCTAGTTACGTCTATTGATGCCAGAATGGTATGAGTGGGTAATACACCCAGTGTCCCTAATTTGTTAAGAAGGGTTGAGGTGTCTTTCAAATGAGTGCTGGTGTGTTGGATACATGGTTGCAGGAATGTGTCACAATAAACAGCCAAAGGCTCACAAAGTGACCCCCGGGCCGAAATTATGGGCCTACCTGGGGGGTCATGTGAGTCTTTGTGTAATTTGGGGATACTGTAAAAGATGGGTACAACAGGAAATTCTCTAGATAACATTTTAGATAGAGAAACAGAGATTATACCCTCAGTTGCCACTCTTGTTAACAATGTGTCCAGCTCTTGTTTAAAAACACTGGTTGGATCAGATTTCAAACAACCGTAAGTGTTTTGGTCAGATAACAATCTTTCACATTCTGCTTTGTATTTAACTGTATCCAACACCACAATACCTCCCCCTTTATCAGCATTTCTGATAATGATGTCCCGTCTTTTACCCAGGTTTTTAAGGGTCACAAACTCCTCTCTAGACATGTTAGGATAAGGTTTGGCACATGGTTCTTTGTCAAGTGAATCCATCATCCTATTAAAAGTCCTTATTGATGAATTGAGCGTATTGGGTTCAAATGAAGACCTGTTCAGTTTACTCACCTGAGCCGGGATATCAGAAGTAAAAGGCATTCCCAAGCTAGGTGCTGATTTGTGGAAGTGTTCCTTTAATTTGAGCGCGCGTGTTAGTTTATATGTCTCTATTTTCCATTGCATGGGATCAAGTGAATTAGTCGGTACAAAACCTAGTCCTTTACTTAGAACCTTATTTTCCAATGGTGATAGGTCCTTTGAGGAAAGATTAAATATTAGTTGCGTCCCCTCTTCGGCGGTTTGGAATTTGCCTTGGGACCTCGCTTTCCTCCTCGTTTGTCCCACTCTCCTCGTGAACGCACTCCTCTTCTGGCGGCGATAGCCCTGGTGTGTACCCCTAAAGGGGCTTCATCCATATGCTGTTTGTGACATGGGGTAACTTCGTCAACTTCGCTGGCTGAGGTGCTTGAGTAGGTGGGACGCTGGTCTCGTCGTCTGGAGTACTGCTGACGTCCTGTGGTCTGTCTCACGGAGCTATTGTACAACCAGGAGTATACCCTGTGTTGGGCATAGTCCTGTTGTACTCGTATAAGCTTCTGTTTTTTGAAATTAATAAGATTGGTTTTGTATTGTTCCAATTCTCCTTCGAGTTTAGCAAGCCATTCAGGGGGCGAGGATGTAGAGATATCATGCTCAGTGAGAAATGTCGAAATTTTGCTCTTGGTGCTATTCATCTCCCGTGCTGCCTCTTCTATAACGAGCAACAAGAGATCCATGGAGCACTTATTTAGCACTGATATCCATTTCCTACAAAATGCTACATCGTATCGCCCTATGGTGGGCATGTTGTGGATACGAAATCCTCGCGGGATTTGTTTTACCCTGAAATAGTCTGATAAAGTCATTCCATGATATAGATAATCAATTTCTCGTTTGTGCAGTTTCAGTAGATCTTTAAAAAGGTCTTCATTCGTAGTGCCACAATCTGATTCAAAGGCTGAGGTCTTAAAAAGAATGTTTTCTACCTCCGCCTCTGAGAAACTTAGTGTGTCAGAATTGTCACACTGCAAGAAGTGTGTAGCTCCATCATCACCTCCTTGTGCTATAGAAGCCATTTGGCTGTATAGAAGGTGTGCAAAACTTGCTAGGAAAAAAGTGCTGCGTGCTGTGCTAAATGGTGATTCCAATATGTGCAAGTGTCATGCAGGTGGAGATCCTCCTGAGTAGAGCTGGGGATATTCCGGTGCCTTGGTCATCAATTAGGAAACCTCTGCCAGGATCCAATTGTAGATATGGTGCAAAACGACCCGGCACTCAGCAGTCCCTTGTAATGAAATACAGTGCTCACGGTGCCCTCCCACAAGGCTGCAGCCCAGCAATAGAGAAAACAAAACGGGCGGCACTCGGAGTCTCTCTCAATCTTAATAATCAAAGTGCAGTGACTTTATTGTCAACATAGACTTCAACGTTTCGGGGTCGCAGCCCCGTCGTCAGGATAAGTGACATAAGTGAGATACAGTGTTTAAATACCTTATAGTGTAGGATGACTCCTCCCTTCAGTGTGGAACACGCTGCCCGGATCCCGGCCACGTCGCCCGGTCCCTCCGGAAATGACACAGCGCCGGTCCGCCCAGCACGGCGCGTTGACACTGTGAAAAGGGTTGTCATGTTTACTCACAACATAAATGAAGAGGAAGTGTTTATTACTCCCAAAAACGATTCTAAACAATAAATTTGGAGATGATGTACTACAAAGTGCAAACGTGCCTGAAAATAATAAATAATGTGCAAAAAATATGTGAACTAGAAAACACACAAACAAGAAAAACGTCATCATTAAAAAATTATTGTAGTTAATATGCTTTAATATGCTTTATAGCAAATTTTGTTGTTCAAATTCCTTCAAATTTTGCAGGGCTCTGGCAGTGCTCCTCCTGTTCCTCCTTGCACAAAGGCAGAGGTAGCGGTCCTGCTGCAGGGTTGTTGCCCTCCTACTGCCTCCTCCACGTCTCCGGATGTACTGGCCTGTCTCCTCGTAGCGCCTCCATGCTCTGGACACTACACTGACAGACACAGCAAACCTTCTTGCCACAGCTCGCATTGATGTGCCATCCTGGATGAGCTGCACTACCTGAGCCACTTGTGTGGGTTGTAGGGAGGTCATACAGGCACGTGGAGGCCACACACACTACTGAGCCTCATTTTGACTTGTTTTAAGGACATTACATCAAAGTTGGAACAGCCTGTAGTGTGTTTTTCCACTTTCATTTTGAGTGTAACTCCAAATCCAGACCTCCATGGGTTAATAAATTTTATTTCCATTGATGATTTTTGTGTGATTTTGTTGTCAGCACATTCAACTATGTAAAGAACAAAATATTTAATAAGAATATTTCATTCATTCAGATCTAGGATGTGTTATTTTAGTGTTCCCTTTATTTTTTTGAGCAGTGTATATAAATATATATATATTTATATATGGTGCAAAACGACCCGGCACTCAGCAGTCGCTTGTAATGAGATACAGTGCTCACGGTGCCCTCCCACAAGGCTGCAGCCCAGCAATAGAGAAAACAAAACGGGCGGCACTCGGAGTCTCAATCTTAATAATCAAAGTGCAGTGACTTTATTGTCAACATAGACTTCAACGTTTCGGGGTCGCAGCCCCGTCGTCAGGATAAGTGACATAAGTGAGATACAGTGTTTAAATACCTTATAGTGTAGGATGACTCCTCCCATCAGTGTGGAACACGCTGCCCGGATCCCGGCCGCGTCGCCCGGTCCCTCCGGAAATGACACAGCGCCGGTCCGCCCAGCGCGGCGCGTTGACACTGTGAATAGGGTTGTCATGGTTACTCACAACATAAATGAAGAGGAAGTGTTTATTACTCCCAAAAACGATTCTAAACAATAAATTTGGAGATGATGTACTACAAAGTGCAAACGTGCCTGAAAATAATAAATAATGTGCAAAAAATATGTGAACTAAAAAACACACAAACAAGAAACACGTCATCATTAAAAAAATATTGTAGTTAATATGCTTTATAGCAAATTTTGTTGTTCAACTTCCTTCAAATATTTCAAATAAAAAATCAATATAAATAATAATACCCTAATGGTGCTACTTGTAAAGCACTTCCTATACATATTTCCAATTATAGATAATATGTGGGGAAAGTGCTGTTCTGGCAGTGTTAGAGTCATAACTAGACTCATCATAGGAAGCATCGAAGATTCAGGGACTCATTAAGACCTTTAGGATGAACAGTATTTAGTCTATGGATCCATCTGGATTCCAATTGCAGCAACTTCTTAGATCTGTCCCCCCCTCTTAGAGACTTGGGAACATGATCAATCATTTTATATCTTAACGTGGCCATGCTGTGTTTGGCATTTGCAAAATGCCTGGCCACGGGTTGCTCACTGTCCCCTTTCTTGATAGCCTCCCGTATCGCATATCTGTGCTGTGCCATTCGTGTCTTGAAGGCACAGTCTGTTTTGCCCACATACGCTAATCCGCATGGACAAGTAAGGAGATATATCACAAATTTCGAGTCACAAGATAACGGATACAGGATTGTGTATATTTTGCCAGTATGCAGATGTCTGAAATGATCACCTTGGGTAAGATAGCTACATGTCGTGCAGCCACTACAGCGGTTACATCCTTGCTTCCTACTTAGGAAATGTGCTCTTGGTTTCTCAAATTCAGAGATGTCAGTTTTAACTACATAATCTCTGATGCTCTTATTTCTAGTATGACTTACTAATAATTTGGAATTGTGGACCTCACCAAGATCTTTGTCAGAAGACACTATCGGCCATAGTTGTTTTACTCTTTTGGACAGGTGTGTACTACTAGAATTAAATTGTGTGACCCACGGGAATCTGCCATCCAGGGTTTTTTTCTCCTTGGGCTTAAGTAATTCTTCCCGTGATAACCTAAGGGCTCTATCTTGCGCTTTCTTGAGATCTCCTATTTGGTAGCCCCTGTCTAGAAATTTTTGTGTCATTTTAGTCAACTCTATATCCCTACCTACAGGGTCATTGTTTATACGGCAGATCCGTAGAAATTGGGAATATGGGAGACTAGAGATGGTGGCTCTAGGATGGAAACTATCATGTTTAAGAAGATTGTTTCTATCTGTTGGCTTGACAAAAAGGGAAGTGTTAATCAATCCTGCCTGGATGGAAATTTTTACATCCAAGAAGTTGATAGTGCCAGTATCAATGGTAGCTGTAAACGTCACAGGACTGACAGAATGGTTGTGTGTTTCTATTAAATTCTCCAGTTGTGTCTGTGTCCCAGTCCAAAAAATCAGTATGTCATCTATATACCTAAGATATAGGCCTAAATGGCAAACCGTACTGTTATCCTGTAGAAATAAATCCTTCTCTATTTCCCACATATATGTGTTCGCAAATGATGGGGCCACCGCAGACCCCATCGCGCAACCTGTGCGTTGTAAATAATATTTCCTGTCATAGAGAAAGAAATTGTGCGTAAGTGTGAACTGTAAAAGCTCCAAAAAGAAATCAATTTGTGGACCCTTGTATAACGGGTTGTTGGTGATAAGACGTCTAACCGCCGCCAGTCCCGCTGCATGCGGGATGCATGTGTATAGGCTAGTTACGTCTATTGATGCCAGAATGGTATGAGTGGGTAATACACCCAGTGTCCCTAATTTGTTAAGAAGGGTTGAGGTGTCTTTCAAATGAGTGCTGGTGTGTTGGATACATGGTTGCAGGAATGTGTCACAATAAACAGCCAAAGGCTCACAAAGTGACCCCCGGGCCGAAATTATGGGCCTACCTGGGGGGTCATGTGAGTCTTTGTGTAATTTGGGGATACTGTAAAAGATGGGTACAACAGGAAATTCTCTAGATAACATTTTAGATAGAGAAACAGAGATTATACCCTCAGTTGCCACTCTTGTTAACAATGTGTCCAGCTCTTGTTTAAAAACACTGGTTGGATCAGATTTCAAACAACCGTAAGTGTTTTGGTCAGATAACAATCTTTCACATTCTGCTTTGTATTTAACTGTATCCAACACCACAATACCTCCCCCTTTATCAGCATTTCTGATAATGATGTCCCGTCTTTTACCCAGATTTTTAAGGGTCACAAACTCCTCTCTAGACATGTTAGGATAAGGTTTGGCACATGGTTCTTTGTCAAGTGAATCCATCATCCTATTAAAAGTCCTTATTGATGAATTGAGCGTATTGGGTTCAAATGAAGACCTGTTCAGTTTACTCACCTGAGCCGGGATATCAGAAGTAAAAGGCATTCCCAAGCTAGGTGCTGATTTGTGGAAGTGTTCCTTTAATTTGAGCGCGCGTGTTAGTTTATATGTCTCTATTTTCCATTGCATGGGATCAAGTGAATTAGTCGGTACAAAACCTAGTCCTTTACTTAGAACCTTATTTTCCAATGGTGATAGGTCCTTTGAGGAAAGATTAAATATTAGTTGCGTCCCCTCTTCGGCGGTTTGGAATTTGCCTTGGGACCTCGCTTTCCTCCTCGTTTGTCCCACTCTCCTCGTGAACGCACTCCTCTTCTGGCGGCGATAGCCCTGGTGTGTACCCCTAAAGGGGCTTCATCCATATGCTGTTTGTGACATGGGGTAACTTCGTCAACTTCGCTGGCTGAGGTGCTTGAGTAGGTGGGACGCTGGTCTCGTCGTCTGGAGTACTGCTGACGTCCTGTGGTCTGTCTCACGGAGCTATTGTACAACCAGGAGTATACCCTGTGTTGGGCATAGTCCTGTTGTACTCGTATAAGCTTCTGTTTTTTGAAATTAATAAGATTGGTTTTGTATTGTTCCAATTCTCCTTCGAGTTTAGCAAGCCATTCAGGGGGCGAGGATGTAGAGATATCATGCTCAGTGAGAAATGTCGAAATTTTGCTCTTGGTGCTATTCATCTCCCGTGCTGCCTCTTCTATAACGAGCAACAAGAGATCCATGGAGCACTTATTTAGCACTGATATCCATTTCCTACAAAATGCTACATCGTATCGCCCTATGGTGGGCATGTTGTGGATACGAAATCCTCGCGGGATTTGTTTTACCCTGAAATAGTCTGATAAAGTCATTCCATGATATAGATAATCAATTTCTCGTTTGCGCAGTTTCAGTAGATCTTTAAAAAGGTCTTCATTCGTAGTGCCACAATCTGATTCAAAGGCTGAGGTCTTAAAAAGAATGTTTTCTACCTCCGCCTCTGAGAAACTTAGTGTGTCAGAATTGTCACACTGCAAGAAGTGTGTAGCTCCATCATCACCTCCTTGTGCTATAGAAGCCATTTGGCTGTATAGAAAGTGTGCAAAACTTGCTAGGAAAAAAGTGCTGCGTGCTGTGCTAAATGGTGATTCCAATATGTGCAAGTGTCATGCAGGTGGAGATCCTCCTGAGTAGAGCTGGGGATATTCCGGTGCCTTGGTCATCAATTAGGAAACCTCTGCCAGGATCCAATTGTAGATATGGTGCAAAACGACCCGGCACTCAGCAGTCCCTTGTAATGAAATACAGTGCTCACGGTGCCCTCCCACAAGGCTGCAGCCCAGCAATAGAGAAAACAAAACGGGCGGCACTCGGAGTCTCAATCTTAATAATCAAAGTGCAGTGACTTTATTGTCAACATAGACTTCAACGTTTCGGGGTCGCAGCCCCGTCGTCAGGATAAGTGACATAAGTGAGATACAGTGTTTAAATACCTTATAGTGTAGGATGACTCCTCCCTTCAGTGTGGAACACGCTGCCCGGATCCCGGCCACGTCGCCCGGTCCCTCCGGAAATGACACAGCGCCGGTCCGCCCAGCACGGCGCGTTGACACTGTGAATAGGGTTGTCATGTTTACTCACAACATAAATGAAGAGGAAGTGTTTATTACTCCCAAAAACGATTCTAAACAATAAATTTGGAGATGATGTACTACAAAGTGCAAACGTGCCTGAAAATAATAAATAATGTGCAAAAAATATGTGAACTAGAAAACACACAAACAAGAAAAACGTCATCATTAAAAAATTATTGTAGTTAATATGCTTTAATATGCTTTATAGCAAATTTTGTTGTTCAACTTCCTTCAAATATTTCAAATAAAAAATCAATATAAATAATTATACCCTAATGGGGCACGAGGTCTGTGTGGTGCTACTTGTAAAGCACTTCCTATACATATTTCCAAATTTATTGTTTAGAATCGTTTTTGGGAGAAATAAACACTTCCTCTTCATTTATGTTGTGAGTAACCATGACAACCCTATTGAACCCTAAGTGTTCCTATTAAAGGAACACTTCCACAAATCAGCACCTAGCTTGGGAATGCCTTTTACTTCTGATATCCCGGCTCAGGTGAGTAAACTGAACAGGTCTTCATTTGAACCCAATACGCTCAATTCATCAATAAGGACTTTTAATAGGATGATGGATTCACTTGACAAAGAACCATGTGCCAAACCTTATCCTAACATGTCTAGAGAGGAGCTTGTGACCCTTAAAAATCTGGGTAAAAGACGGGACATCATTATCAGAAATGCTGATAAAGGGGGAGGTATTGTGGTGTTGGATACAGTTAAATACAAAGCAGAATGTGAAAGATTGTTATCTGACCAAAACACTTACGGTTGTTTGAAATCTGATCCAACCAGTGTTTTTAAACAAGAGCTGGACACATTGTTAACAAGAGTGGCAACTGAGGGTATAATCTCTGTTTCTCTATCTAAAATGTTATCTAGAGAATTTCCTGTTGTACCCATCTTTTACAGTATCCCCAAATTACACAAAGACTCACATGACCCCCCAGGTAGGCCCATAATTTCGGCCCGGGGGTCACTTTGTGAGCCTTTGGCTGTTTATTGTGACACATTCCTGCAACCATGTATCCAACACACCAGCACTCATTTGAAAGACACCTCAACCCTTCTTAACAAATTAGGGACACTGGGTGTATTACCCACTCATACCATTCTGGCATCAATAGACGTAACTAGCCTATACACATGCATCCCGCATGCAGCGGGACTGGCGGCGGTTAGACGTCTTATCACCAATGACCCGTTATACAAGGGTCCACAAATTGATTTCTTTTTGGAGCTTTTACAGTTCACACTTACGCACAATTTCTTTCTCTATGACAGGAAATATTATTTACAACGCACAGGTTGCGCGATGGGGTCTGCGGTGGCCCCATCATTTGCGAACACATACATGTGGGAAATAGAGAAGGATTTATTTCTACAGGATAACAGTACGGTTTGCCATTTAGGCCTATATCTTAGGTATATGGATGACATACTGATTTTTTGGACTGGGACACAGACACAACTGGAGAATTTAATAGAAACACACAACCATTCTGTCAGTCCTGTGAAGTTTACAGCTACCATTGATACTGGCACTATCAACTTCTTGGATGTAAAAATTTCCATCCAGGCAGGATTGATCAACACTTCCCTTTTTGTCAAGCCAACAGATAGAAACAATCTTCTTAAACATGATAGTTTCCATCCTAGAGCCACCATCTCTAGTCTCCCATATTCCCAATTTCTATGGGTCTGCCGTATAAACAATGACCCTGTAGGTAGGGATATAGAGTTGACTAAAATGACACAAAAATTTCTAGACAGGGGCTACCAAATAGGAGATCTCAAGAAAGCGCAAGATAGAGCCCTTAGGTTATCACGGGAAGAATTACTTAAGCCCAAGGAGAAAAAAACCCTGGATGGCAGATTCCCGTGGGTCACACAATTTAATTCTAGTAGTACACACCTGTCCAAAAGAGTAAAACAACTATGGCCGATAGTGTCTTCTGACAAAGATCTTGGTGAGGTCCACAATTCCAAATTATTAGTAAGTCATACCAGAAATAAGAGCATCAGAGATTATGTAGTTAAAACTGACATCTCTGAATTAGAGAAACCAAGAGCACATTTCCTAAGTAGGAAGCAAGGATGTTACCGCTGTAGTGGCAGCACGACATGTAGCTATCTTACCCAAGGTGATCATTTCAGACATCCGCATACTGGCAAAATATACACAATCCTGTATCCGTTATCTTGTGACTCGAAATTTGTGATATATCTCCTTACTTGTCCATGCGGATTAGCGTATGTGGGCAAAACAGACTGTGCCTTCAAGACACGAATGGCACAGCACAGATATGCGATACGGGAGGCTATCAAGAAAGGGGACAGTGAGCAACCCGTGGCCAGGCATTTCGCAAATGCCAAACACAGCATGGCCACGTTAAGATATAAAATTATTGATCATGTTCCCAAGTCTCTAAGAGGGGGGGACAGATCTAAGAAGTTGCTGCAATTGGAATCCAGATGGATCCATAGACTGAATACTGTTCATCCTAAAGGTCTTAATGAGTCCCTGAATCTTCGATGCTTCCTATGATGAGTCTAGTTATGACTCTAACACTGCCAGAACAGCACTTTCCCCACATATTATCCATAATTGGAAATATGTATAGGAAGTGCTTTACAAGTAGCACCACACAGACCTCGTGCCCCATTAGGGTATTATTATTTATATTGATTTTTTATTTGAAATATTTGAAGGAAGTTGAACAACAAAATTTGCTATAAAGCATATTAACTACAATATTTTTTTAATTATGACGTTTTTCTTGTTTGTGTGTTTTTTAGTTCACATATTTTTTGCACATTATTTATTATTTTCAGGCACGTTTGCACTTTGTAGTACATCATCTCCAAATTTATTGTTTAGAATCGTTTTTGGGAGTAATAAACACTTCCTCTTCATTTATGTTGTGAGTAACCATGACAACCCTATTCACAGTGTCAACGCGCCGCGCTGGGCGGACCGGCGCTGTGTCAGTAAGGTATTTAAACACTGTATCTCACTTATGTCACTTATCCTAACGACGGGGCTGCGACCCCGAAACGTTGAAGTCTATGTTGACAATAAAGTCACTGCACTTTGATTATTAAGATTGAGACTCCGAGTGCCGCCCGTTTTGTTTTCTATATATTTATTTATATATATATATATATATATATTGGAAAAAAAGGAATTAAGACCCCTTAATTGCGCTATAATCTGATAGCTCAAACCACTGAGAAATACCCCTTGCCACATGGAGCATTATGGGGTTGCTCCAAGGTAGGTAGCTCTTAGCTTAGACATATTGTAGTAAGCAGCCATTATCATGTGGCTCCTTGCTGGTTAATCTTAGACCCAGATTGGGGTAATGGAGGTGTGAGGTGTGGTGCCTCTGGACTGGCTGAGCTGGATGGCCTTAGTGTGGCATACCTTTACATTCTATTAACACTTTTCACTTATTAATTTTTTAACACTATATTTCTCTATTTTAATTGCATTTCATTTTTGTATCACTTTCTCTATACCTTCGGCTTCCTAAATACTAATTTATTAACACTATAGTTTTTTCATTGGTATGCTACGCTGGGCTTTCTGGCTTATGCTGGTGTTTTGGGGTGCCACACCCTGCACCTAGATATAGCGTTAGGGACCCCAAATATACAGAGACGCCTTGATGCGGCTTTGGGGCTTATTCACACATTTGCGCAAATATGTGTAACGAAGATCTCTGAATTCTATTATTATGTGGAGTTTATATCTGGTTACGGTTATCATTCAGGGTGATGGGGGAAACAAATGCCTTTTTTTCTTGCTTAGAAATACCCCTCCCTTTCGAGCACCTGAATGATATCACTAAGCTAATTGAGCATCTACCAGTATATATGTTTATTGTAGGGAGGTCTTTCAGGCACGTGGAGGCCACAGACACTACTGAGCCTCATTTTGACTTGTTTTAAGGACATTACATCAAAGTTGGAACAGCCTGTAGTGTGTTTTTCCACTTTAATTTTGAGTGTGACTCCAAATCCAGACCTCCATGGGTTAATAAATTTTATTTCCATTGATAATTTTTGTGTGATTTTGTTGTCAGCACATTCAACTATGTAAAGAACAAAATATTTAATAAGAATATTTCATTCATTCAGATCTAGGATGTGTTCTTTTAGTGTTCCCTTTATTTTTTTGAGCAGTGTATATAAATATATATATATATTTATATATATGTATATATATTTGAAAAAAAGGAATTAAGACCCCTTAATTGCGTTATAATCTGATAGCTCAAACCACTGAGAAATACCCCCTGTCAGAAGGAGTACAACACATAGAATAGGCAAAGAAAAGGGTTCTCTTGGGAGCTTGACCACCACAGATATCTTATATTTTAAAATCATTTATTAAAACAACATGTTATATATATATACTTCCATAACATGAATAACAGGATCACACATGTCACTTGAGTAATACATTCATTTGTAATAATCTATTGCAAGATGTTTTCTATCATTCGGTGAAGTACTTTTTCCTCAAGACGAATAAGCATGTATGATCTATTCACCAATTCATGGAAACGCACAATCGTTGAAACCCAACGCGTTTCATCCGTTAGGACTTCATAAGGGGTACACATCTGGGTGGTTCACAAAAAATATATATATCAAATGTCATCCCTTACAATAACATCAAACACATACATTTATTTTTCCATATATTTCACGTTCATGAAACCATTTCATTATTAGAATAAAAACAGATACATCATATGAAATATACAAAAGAAGGGGTAAAAAGGTAGAAAACGAGGAGAACATCGGAGGAGGAGAGAACATAATGAGGTGAAAGTAAGCATCGGAACCCTACTGAGCAGGTCAACTACAAGTGCCAAATTAGAGACCAATGTGCTGATATTCACTTGTATTTTTTATCATATAACTATACTGTTCAGTAGACATAGATTAATACACGATTCGCACAATGACTGTAAAAATAGCATCTGGTTCAAGTAATATTTAGTTGGTTGAATGAATTGTACATACCAAAGAATGGCTTCACCAAAAGAAAAACAAACAGAGCATGAACTCGCTGAGAGTGTGTTCCTACAAATTAGAATTATACTCCCATTAGAATGAAAAAATGTCTTAAATATGGAACATCGTTCTATTAGAGGTGATTCTTAACAGATATAGTGGTGGCCCAATAAATAGACTAGTATTGCGATGTTCATAATCTTAAAACGTCATTAAATAAACCACTAGTCAGTTTTCAATGGATTCTCCCACTATTGCTGAGGTGTGTCTCCATTACAAAACGTCATATGTGGTGAATTATTACAATTTAAATCAAACCATATCCATATTGCATCTACATATACATACATATGGAAGTTTATAAAGGACCATGCTGAAAGGATAGATTGTTCCCAATTTGAAATCTACTATCCCTTAGTTCCCAACTTCTACCATATCCCAAAAATTCACAAGAATAAAACTACTCCACCGGGAAGACCGACAGTAGCAGGGATTAATTCCCTGACCTCAAACTTGTCTCATTATTTAGACATCAGACTACAACCCTACGTGATGGAAATGAGGTCGTACCTTAAAGACACAACCAGTGTCTTACAAAAATTGGAGACATTTGTTTGGTTGGATGATTACTATTGGCTCACTATAGATGTGCAAGCTTTGTATTCTTCAATACCACACAGTAAAGGTCTAGAGACCATCAAGCTTGTACTATCTGAAGACTCGAAACTACCATTGAACGAGATTGTCTTTTTATTGGACAGTATCGCGTTCATTCTAAACCATAACTTTTTCGAGTTCAATGACAAATTCTATCTGCAAAAACAGGGCACGGCGATGGGGACCAAATTTGCCCCATCATATGCCAACCTATATATGAAAGCACGGGAAGACATCTACGTGTATGGCTCTGTATTTTAAGATAACATCGTTTTCTATCAAAGGTATATTGATGACCTCATTCTCATTTGGAAAGGAAAGGAAAGGAAAGCAGTATAGATAAGTTTATGTTATCTTTACAATCTAATGAATTCAATTTGAAATTTACACACCTGAAAAATCCAAGAAGCATCGACTACCTTGACTTGACCTTAACTGGTCAACCAGGAGACAGGATACATACTAAAACCTTTTTCAAGGAAGTCGATGCAAATAGTTACATCCCAAAGACAAGCTGCCATTATCCAGCCTGGAAAAACAGCGTCCCGTAAGCACAGTTTCTTCGTTTGAAACGAAATTGCACCAATTTGGAAGACTACTGGGAGCAGTCAGCATTGATTCAAGAAAGATTTGTGGATAGGGGCTACAGTCTTGAGTCCATTGAAATAGCAAAACACAAAGCTTCTCTACAAGAAAGGGAGATACTGTTACAGCCCAAAATTAGGACCTCAAACTATCAGCCATGTTCCAGACCTTTTGTAACACAGTTTAATCAAGAGAATCAGTCTATCAGAAAATTTCTTGAACATCATTGGGGCATACTTCTAAGGGACCCTATATTGGGTCCATCTCTCCCCCCTAGACCCAATCTAATTTTTCAGAATGCAACAAACTTAAAAATTATTGTAGCTCCTAGTAAAATTGTGAGACCTAAGAATCTCAGCATGAGCACGGGTTCCATCATACCCACTAAAGGGTGTTACCCTTGCTCCAGATGTATATACTGCAAATATATGGATCGAAAATCCTTCAATATCAAATTGGAGACAGGAAGATGGTATAAATTAATCCATCTAGTCAACTGCAACACTGAATATGTCGTGTATAGGGTCACATGTGATTGTAACCTATCCTATGTGGGAAAGACAAAAAGACTTGCAAAAATTAGAATACAAGAGCATATGAGAAATGTGAAACATAAACTTCCATCGCACAGTCTCTCCAAACATTATGCCGATAAGCATAATTCAACTGTAACTAAGGATAACTTTACATTCACAATCCTGGAACACATACCAGTGGATCCAAGAGGTAGTAGCAGAGATTTAACCTTAGCAAAACGTCAGACATTCTGGATATATACACTAAACACCTTGGCCCCCAAGGGCCTAAATGAAGACATCGACATTGTCTCATTTCTTTAGTATCCTATATTTCTTTACCATCTTCTATTTCCTTGGGTCAATGATAGATCCCACACGATTTGGGGTTAGTTTTTTGTATTCATTAGAATGCCTCTCTTACTTCTGTGATAAGAACTTAACTTTTTCCATCCTGTAGTCATTTTTGTGAGTAAGGAATATTTATATACATATTCCTGGGTTTGAAATAAATTTTTGACACTTTTTTGTTATGTTAATATAAGCAGGAATTGGCTTTGTGTATAGTATTCACTCAATCATTTAAGGAATAAATTATTGGATTGTCATAGAGTGTTTTGAGATCGTACATTCTGCCTTAAAAGTTTTGTAAATGGGGGATCATGCTGGTATAGATTGTTACGTAGTTCTGATCCTGTAATCATTAATTAATATCATGGCTATTATGTGTCTCCCACCGATTGAACAGAAAAAAATGGTGGATCCCTTTTAGATTTTATCTCTATATGCATCCCATAGTTGGACTTATTTATTAGCTCACATAAATTATTGATTCTCACATCTCTTAATACCTATTAGTGCGTGTGGGAAAATGTTGTGATGGACAACAAAATAGGTTGATCGACAGATATATCCCCTATCACTGTTAACTCACGTTATAGAGGAAATTAATTGTTAATTAATTAGTAGGGGGGAGGTTAGTTTTGTAGGAGCACCTTTTCAAATATTAAATTACTATAATTAATATTAATATTATTGACAATAATAATTCTAATCCCGTAGATTAATTATGGGACTAAAACAAATCCTTTTTTATATTGATTACTAATCCACACTCACAGATAACAATTGGAGGTACATTTAATGCACTCAGGTAGTTTAATGGTTAAATATAATATATAATTGAAAATAAGGTACTGGTTAGTGAATCATGGGCATAATATTAGTAAATTGAGCACGGTTAATTAGTGTTGTTTAATAATCACCATATTATATTATCATATTGATTATATTGCCCATTGGGGTTTATATATTATTCTATAAATAACACAGGTATCTGATGTTTGTATTCATAGGGTTTTTTTATAGGGAATTATCCATCATTATCAGCGGCACTATTGGAGCTATCCAAAGTTGTAATGTCAGCGGAATATATCAGAGGTATAGAGACATGCGCATTGTGGCATTAGCATCCGTGGAACACATGAATGACGCCCATGGAATACACAGAAAACACTGATCTATTGGAACACAGTATTAGACACCGTGGAACGCATCACCGACATCCGTGGAACGCATGACGCGTTTCCGCCGGAACCGGAAGTTACGGCTCTGGAACGCATACCGCTCGACAGGAGTGGAACGCAATAATGCGCTCTTTAAGCTGTCTAGAGCGGTTTACACACTAGATGCAATGTATAATGCATCATTAGTGACCTTTCTAAATTATACACATTTTCAATTAAATGTTTTATAGCTATTAAGTCTGTTAAAGTGTCTTTAGGCAATATCAATTAATCTAATTGAGGGATTTAATTATTTTGACAGGAAATTATGTCAATCACACAGGGGGTATATATAGGAGTAAAGAGTTCACTCTCACTTATAGCTGTGAGGTGGACCTTGAGACAACACGCCAGGTAAATGCCCTATTCCATCCAGTCTCTAATTGTATTAGACATGTCCTATTTCCAACTAAGATATCCCATTTTTATAGGGTTTGATCGGATAAGACTTTTTTATTCCATCAGAATTGCCCTTTTATATTTGTGAAGTCCAAACAGGAGTTTTTGGAAAGTGAGCTTGTCTCTTAAATTATCAACAATGTTTTTATGATTTTTTTTTGCCAACATAATCCGGTTGCCACATTCCCTAGTTTAAATTGTTGTTATACTGGAGGTGGCCTATTGTTAGTATCTAATTAAGCATTCCATAATCCTATAGGAAACACATGGATGTACTACTGATTTACTTCGGCCAACATCCATAATTTGATGGTCTATTAGTATCTACAGGTGAGATTATGCTGTCTTAATTATTAATTTTGGGTAGATCAATATCCTCATAAATGAGAGCACATACCCTAAAATTAGGTCTTATATATATGTAGTAGAGGAGCCTGGTGTTTGGCCACATATGAACCGTCATAGTAGATTTCAAAGTGGGAACAGTCTATCCTTTCAGCATGGTCCTTTATAAACTTCCATATGTATGTATATGTAGATGCAATATGGATATGGTTTGATTTAAATTGTAATAATTCACCACATATGACTTTTTGTAATGGAGACACACCTCAGCAATAGTGGGAGAATCCATTGAAAATTGACTAGTGGTTTATTTAATGACGTTTTAAGATTATGAACATTGCAATACTAGTCTATTTATTGGGGCCACCACTATATCTGTTAAGAATCACCTCTAATAGAACGATGTTCCATATTTAAGACATTTTTTCATTCTAATGGGAGTATAATTCTAATTTGTAGGAACACACTCTCAGCGAGTTCATGCTCTGTTTGTTTTTCTTTTGGTGAAGCCATTCTTTGGTATGTACAATTCATTCAACCAACTAAATATTACTTGAACCAGATGCTATTTTTACAGTCATTGTGCGAATCGTGTATTAATCTATGTCAACTGAACAGTATAGTTATATGATAAAAAATACAAGTGAATATCAGCACATTGGTCTCTAATTTGGCACTTGTAGTTGACCTGTTCAGTAGGGTTCCGACCCTTACTTTCACCTCCTTATGTTCTCTCCTCCTCCGATGTTCTCCTCGTTTTCTTCCTTTTTACCCCTTCTTTTGTATATTTCATATGATGTATATGTTTTTATTCTAATAGTGAAATGGTTTCATGAACGTGAAATATATGGAAAAATAAATGTATGTGGTTGATGTTATTGTAAGGGATGACATTTGATATATATTTTTTTTGTGAACCACCCAGATGTGTACCCCTGATGAAGTCCTAATGGACGAAATGCGTTGGTTTTCAACGATTGTGCGTTTCCATGAATTGGTGAATAGATCATACATGCTTATACGTGTTGAGGAATAAGTACTTCACCGAATGATTGAAAACATCTTGCAATAGATTATTACAAATTAATGTATTACTCAAGTGACATGTGTGATCCTGTTATTCATGTTATGGAAGTATATATATATATAACATGTTGTTTTAATAAATTATTTTATAATATAAGATATCTGTGGTGGTCAAGCTCCCAAGAGAACCCTTTTCTTTGCATATATATATATATATATATATCTCTGTATGTCTGATAGTGTGTACACACTTAACGATTTGGACAAGATAGTTAATGGTATTTTAAGATCTACCTCCAGGCGGAGCTGAGGATGTGGACAGCATATGGTGTTTTGAAAACCTTATGGGTGCTTTATCAAATATTTGCTGCCTTCTAGCCTCACTGTTGAACCTACCCCTAGAGGTCCGAATTGGAATAGATTGAAGAAATGGATGGCGAGGAAGCTGGCGCTACTATTATAGGAGGTGAGGTGAAAAAAAACAAGTTGATGATACTTAGCTAATAGATACGCAGAGGGTTCTTAGCCCCCCAATGGTGTACTCCAAATCATTAACAGACGTATGAAAAATAAAGCAGAATAGACCACAATGTGTAGTATTGTCTTATTAAATAAATATATATATATAATTTTATGAATGAAATGGATATAAATATCTCCAGTGATTTGAGGTGTGAATGATATGTGGGCATACCTTACTTACAAAGTAAGTAGGTAAACTCTTAGTATAAGGGTTTCTTTTTAAATTGATTGAGTAAGATGATAAACGAACACCTAAAAACACCATTAAACACACCTAACTCACAGTATAAAAGGCGTGTAAATACACATCAAGGTCTCTTTCAAACGTTATGGAATCACACCAAGGACTCACAGTAGAGGGTGCTGATATCCTCACATAAAGGTATCTTTACTTGTATTCCAACAAATCCACGATTTTTTGATCTTCAAAGCATATGTTAGGTTCCTGGTGCTCAGAACAAGGGAGATGTTATGAAGCGAGTCCAGAGCACCAGGACGTAATGCTGGGAAAGGGGAATGGAAAGGGAATAGCCCCTGGCGCCCTATCTCCGTTGTCTCACCCGTGCTGTCAGTACACTCTTGCGAGACTATGGTTGCTTGAGCCCATGGCAGCCGCGTTTGAAGGGCGGATTACGTCTGCCCAACTTCGATGCCCCCTCAGGTCTTAATGAGAGACAAAGAGTGAACCGAGACAGGGTGATAACAAGGGGCCCTCTGACTAAACAACAAGGCCAGGGGCTACTAACAAACCTAAAACCAAAGTATGTGCGGCTTGCCGCCAAAGGAAAAGAACAACAAAGGAAATGCTGACCACACGCCGACACAATACTTTTGTGTACCGGCGGTGACAGCATAAGCAGAACACTCTGCAAAACACCAGTGACAGAAATAATAAGGGAATACAGCGGCCAAAGCCGACGGACGCGGCCGTGCCGCTACTCACGGAACCGGTACGAATACTGGCAAACGGACAGGAACTCCCAATGCTGCTGACACAGACTCTCAGAACTGGAGGACAGGCAGAATCCCAAACGACAGACCGGTGGACACCAAGAAGCCAGAAACTTGCACAGGCAAAGGTACTGGACCTCAGGACAGGAACGCCTCACGGCAGGACATGGGATCAGACATAGGAATCGACACAGGGACTGACACAGGAATCGACACAGGAAGCTCAGGAACTAGCAGGAACCAAGCTCAGAACTCAAGCAGACTGAAAACCCAGAAATATCACCAGCATCTGCGAACTGCAATCAGCCAGCATATAACAGAGAGGCCTAATTAATAATCCAGTGCAGCTGGCCTATTGCATGACTCCAAGCTGACAAGATGCAATTAGCAGCCAGATGAGGCTGAACACATGGGAACAAGCTGCAATTGCACAGACTCACCAGCGGCAGCAGACAAGAGTAATCTAAAACAGAGCAATGGGAAATCCTGGCATGCAAGACAACTAAATAAACATAAAATAGAAATGAACCACTACCTGTGGTTCATAACAGTATCCCCTCCTTAAGGGTGAGCTCCGAGCACCCCATGACACCCACGGGGAACATAAACAGAAGTATAACATAAAATACATAACAAAAATGCAAAACAGGAATGAGCCACAGCCGTGGCTCATAACAGCATGTAGTAAACCACTCATGGATACATGAAAAACTTGAATATAGTAGACTACAATTTGTAGTTGTGTTATGAATAACAACCTCTCTGGATGTTAGCGTGTCTCAGGTCTAAGTAGATAGTATGATCAGCATTCCTTACTTACAATCAAAGTAGGCATGCTGCCCATGTAAAGGTATCTTTATAAGCACAATGTTTTTCAAATAAATGTATCATATATAGATGGTTCAATGTTTCCAACAATTTACACACCATCATAGATAGATGGTTCAATGTTTCCAACAATTTACACACCTAACTTACAAGAGTATAGGTGTGTTGCCACATATAAAGGTATCTTCTATAAGCTGATGAATTCGTACCTATTATTCACAATTAGAGTAGTGGTGTTCCACTCATAAAGGTATCTTTTCCAATTGCCAGAAAATCTCAGGAAATGGTGTGTGCAGTCCAAAAAAATAATTTATTATACACAATTAAAATATCCAAATTATAAAATAATAAAAAGTATTGTACAGTAGGGTTGCCTTACCTCAGGAAGGGTGGAGAGTCAAATAGAACATTTTAGGAGCAGAAATCCAGAATAAATACTCCCAAATTGATGATATAATTTTTTTTAAACATTAGATTTTTATTGGTTACAAAATATGCAGAAAGTAATCATACAGCCAGCCAGAAAACGGCATGGTATCTACAACAAAATTTTACACTAAATATTAGGTCAGTATCTTTATAAATCTCAAATGGTCATAACACAAAATACACTCAATAGAAACAGAAGGGGGGGGGGGGTATAAAACACAAACGACAAGACACATTAGGGTAAAAGAAGACAATAGAAACACACTGCATTTGTACTTGTAGGTGCTCAGGCCCAGGGAACAGCTGACATAATAATATGTGAACAGTTACAAGGCCATGGCAGAGGTCGGAGAGTTCAAAACAGACAAATCAATAGGATCGCTGTAAATAGTAGAATGCCCCTGTTTGTCTCGGTAGTCACTCCACTTAAACCACCTCATATGAATTGAGGAAGCCGATGAAGAGTATTCGCAACCGGCAGTCTCAAATACAAAATGTATATGAGTTTTATTAATAATGGTCTTTATGCCTGGTACCGACTGTGATTTCCACAGTTGCCCTATTGCAGCTTTAGTTGAAATCAAAATATGGCCAAGAATGTAACTATCACAACTTAGTAAACAATGCTTAGTGTGATGGAACAGAGCAACAACATGATCGTCAAGGAGATTTATTCCTAGTACATCACTTATAAGAGAGATCACCTCAGTCCACAGCGGCCTCAGAACCGGGCACTCCCAAAATATATGAAAGATAGCACCAACACAACCACAATTCCTCCAACATAGGGGTATATTTACTAAAATTCGTATTTTTCCGAATGAGGTTAAAGTTCAATCACGAATGACATCGAAAGTGTAAAATTGCAACTTTTTGAATTTATTACGACTAATTTACTAAGCTGTCGTATTCTGCATTTTCGTATTTACCGATGTCGATGTCCTTCGTATTTTTTGGCAGTGTTTTACGGGAGTGAATTGTAAAACACTGCCGACTTTAACACAATGAATCTCGGCCGGATCTGTGTGATCCGTGCTGGGCTTCATTGTGCACCTTTCGTAAAAAATAAAACATTGTTAAAATTGAAAAAAAAAATGCGTCGGGTCCCCCCTCCTAAGCAAAACCAGCCTCGGGCTCTTTGAGTCGGTCCTGGTTGAAAAAATATGGGGAAAAAAGTGACCGGGGTTCCCCCATATTTAATCAACCAGCACCGGGCTCTGCGCCTGGTTCTGGTTCCAAAAATACGGGGGACAAAAGCGTAGGGGTCCCCCGTATTTCTGAAACCAGCACCGGGCTCCACTAGCCAGATACATAATGCCACAGCCGGGGGACACTTTTATATTGGTCCCTGCGGCCCTGGCATTACATACCCAACTAGTCACCCCTGGCCGGGTTACCCTGGGACACAGAGGGCCAGATTAGGTGTTGCTACTGTGGAGTGAAATACGCTCTATGATGCAATTTGAAAAACATTTCAGAATATTCTAAACATTTAGAAATTTTAAAGCACAATGAGGAGATCGAGTCCTACTCCGCGTCTTAAAAAACTCTAGATAGATCTCGTTCTCACTTAATTTCAGACAATAGTTTACTTGTCTTATTCAATAAAACAATATATAGATACCATCTAGATATACTGCCCCTATGACCAGGAGATTACATTCTAACAGATAAAACTACTGGCAGTGGGGAAGGGGCAAAGGAATTATCTGTACAGGTGGACAGCCAATGGTGCAGTTGCAAATATTCAAAGAAATGATGCTTCGGGATATTAAATTGTGATTGCACCTGGGAAAAGGAACTCAGGCCATCTGCACCAAAAATGTCTTTCAGGCTCTGTATTCCCATCGCAACCCAGGAATCTAGTCTTAGATTAGGGATAGAGTTGGCTATTGTCATGATAGAAAGGTCAGCTGCCGGAAGTGAGACTGTAGTATCAGCCTAGATAACTGTATGCCAAGTGTGTATCATGGCTCTAAACGCGGCACCAGGACCAGTCCACGAGGGGGTAGCCTGCGCAGGGAGCAAGAAAAAATCACATGAGCGCAAGTGCACCCAAAAAAGACTGTTCCATAATAACCCAGGGTTTAGGGGACTGTACAGCGAACCAGTCCCAGGCTTGGCTTTGGAGGCAGGCAGAATGGTAGCTATCTAAATCAGATAAGCAACGCCTCTGGACTGTTTAGGCAGAATCAAAATATGCCTGGCTATACGGGGCATGGAGTCTTTCCAAATAAATTGAGAATTTTTTTTATTAGTTCTAGTACTGAAGGCCTTAGGGTAATTCTGAGGGATAGTACAAAAAAAGTACATCATTTTAGTAGAGATGAGCGGGTTTGGTTCTCAGAGAACCGAACCCTACCGAACTTTGCCTTCCGAGCCCAGATCCAAGTCAGGCTCGGGTTTTCCCACCTGACTCAGAAACCCGAACGCGGCAAAACGCCATCATCCCGCTGTCGGATTCTCGCAGGATTTGGATTCCATATAAGGAGCCGCGCGTCGCGGCCATTTTCACTCCAGTCTCGGAGAGTGTATAGAGAGGTGTCCTTAGTGTTCAGTGTCTGTGTAGGGGCGGGAGAGTGGGGTGGCAAGTGCTGTGCTGCTCAGTCCAGTCCAGTGTAGTCACTCAGTGTATTGTGCTGCATCAGTCCAGCTGGTCAGTGTTGGTGTTCTCTGCTGCCATATATCCAGTGTAGCTGTATAAAGTGGTGCTGTGTTGTGCTGTCCAGTGGTAGTGTCCTGTCTCATCAGTAATTCCAGTGACGATATACGCTGCTGCTATATGTCCACTGCTGCAGTATAATAATTATAACAACAACCTGTTGTGCTGCATCAGACCAGTGGTAGTGTTTGCATCATGTGCTGTTTGGGGCCTATTTTTTAAATATGCCATCCTGTGTGTAACTGCAGTGCCACTCCTAGATGGGCCAGGTGTTTGTGCCGCACACTTGTGTCGCTTAGCTTAGTCATGCAGCCACCTCGGTGCAACTTTTAGGCCTAAAAACAATATTATGAGGTGTGAAGTGTTCAGAATAGACTGGAAATGAATGTTATTGAGGTTAATAATACTGTAGGAGCAAAATTACCCCCAAATTTTGTGATTTTAGCTGTGTTTATGTTTTTTTTCAAAAATCATCCAGATCCAAAACCAACAAAACAAGTGCCCGCTGCACATCTCTAAATTTTAGGTAGAGATGAGCGGGTTCGGTTCTCAGAGAACCGAACCCTACCGAACTTCACCACCCGAGCCTGGATCCGAGTCAGGCTCAGGCTTTCCCTCCTGACTCGGAAACCAGAATGAGGCAAAATGTCATCATCCCGCTGTCGGATTCTCGCAGGGTTTGGATTCCATATAAGGAGCCGCGCATCGCCACCATTTTCACTCCGCCATTGGAGAGTGTAGAGAGAGGACGTGTCTCCGTCCTCAGTGTCCGTGTCTTGTGCTGCATCTGTCCAATCACAGTGGTTGTGTCCTCTGCTGCCATATGTCCAGTGCTGCTGTATAAGTCCAGTCCATTGCAGTGGTGCTGTGTTGTCCTGCATCAGTCCAGTGGTGGTGTCCCTGTGCTGCCGTACATGTCCATTGATACTGATGTATATGTCCAGCGGTACTGCCGTATAATTCCAGTGATCCTGCCGTATAATTCCAGTGATCCTGTCGCATAATTCCAGTGATCCTGCCGTGTAATTCCAGTGGTACTGGCGTATAATTCCAGTGGTACTGGCATATAATTCCAGTGATTTTGCCGTATGTCCACTGATACTGTCGTATATGTCTATTGATACTGCCGTATATGTCTATTGGTACTGCCGTGTATGTCCAGTGGTACTGCCGTATAATGGTGTCAAGGTGTCAAGCTGTGTGTTGCCTTTGTCAATCCATAATAAGTAGGGGTAAGGACGTTAACCACCTAGGAACATCCTCCCTTATACGTCACCTGCAGCGCATTCATCAGAAGTCAGTGTCAAGTTGTGAAACTTTGGGTAAGAGCGTAAGCAGTCCACTGACACCTAAATCCCTTCTTCCTCTTGTACCCAAGCTCCTGCAAACCACCCCACCAACTCCCTCAACGTCAACTTCCTCCTAAGTCAGAAATGTCAGTAGTCCTGCAGGCCATGTCACTGGCAAGACTGAGGAGTTCTCTCCTAATCGGGATTCCTCCGGAGGATCCTTGAGTGGTACGCCTGCTGTTGCTGCTGCTGCTGTTGTTGCTGCTGGGAGTCGATCGTCATCCCAGTGGGAAAGTTGAAAGACCACTTGTATTACTTCAACTAAGCAATTGACTGTCCTTTGTGAGGTAGATAAAATATGACAGCAGTCATCCTTTTGCAAAGCGGATAACTGAGGCCTTGACAGCTATGTTGGTGTTAGACGTGCGTCCGGTATTCGCCATTAGTTTAGTGGGACTTAGAGAATTGTTTGAGGTACTGTGTTCCCGGTATCAAATCCCATCTAGGTTCCACTTCTCTAGGCAGGCAATACCGAGAATGTACAGAGACGTCAGAAAAAGTGTCCTCAGTGTCCTACAAAATGCAGTTGTACCTACTGTCCACTTAACAACGGACATGTGGACAAGTAGAACAGGGCAGACTAAGGATTATATGACTGTAACAGCCCACTGGGTAGATGTATGGCCTCCCGCAGCAACAACAGCAGCAGCAGCATCTCGCAAGCACCAACTCGTTCCTACTGTAGGCAGGCTATGCTTTGTATCACCACTTTCCGTAAGAGGCACACCACTGTCAACCTCTTACGGAAACTGAGGGACATCATTGCACAATAGCTTACCCCAATTGGACTCTCCTGGGTATCTGTGATATCGGACAACGCCACCAATATTGTTCGTGCATTACATCTGGGCAAATTCCAGCACGTCCCATGTTTTGCACATACAATTAATTTGGTGGTGCAGAATTTTTTGAAAAATAACAGGGGCGTACAGAAGATACTGTCGGTGGCCTGGAAAATTGCGGGCCACTTTCAGCATTCAGCCACCGCATGCCGAAGACTGGAGCGCCATCAAACACACCTGAACCTGCCCTGCCATCACCTGAAGCAAGAGGTGGTAACGAGGTGGAATTCAACACTCTATATGCTTCAGTGAATGGAGGAGCAGCAAAAGGCCATTCAAGCCTATACACCCACCTACAATAAAGGCAAGGAGGGGGAATGCACCTGACTCAAGCATAGTGGAGAATGATTTCCATCTTGTGCAAGGTTCTCCAACCCTTCGAACTTGCCACACGTGAAGTCAGTTCAGACACTGCCAGCTTGAGTCAGGTCATTCCCCTCATCAGGCTTTTGCAGAAGTAGCTGGAGAAATTGAAGGAAAAGCTAAGATGGAGCGATTCTGCAAAGTATGTGGGACTTGTGGATGGAGCCCTTCATTCACATTGCCAGGATTCAAGGGTGGTCAATCTGTTGAAATCAGAGCACTACATTTTGGCCACCGTGCTCGATCATAGGTTTAAAGCCTACGTTGTATCTCTCTTTCCGGCAGACACAAGTCTGCAGAGGTTCAAAGATCTGCTGGTGAGAAAATTGTCAACTCAAGCAGAACGTGACCCGTCAACAGCTCCTCCTTCACTTTCTCCTGCAACTGGGGCTGCGAGAAAAAGGATAAGATTTCCTAGCCCACCCGCAGCAGTGATGCAGGGCAGTTAGGAGCGAGTGCTGACATTTGGACCAGACTGAAGGACCTGCCAACGATTAATGACATGTCTATGATTACTACATATGATTCTGTCACCATTGAAAGACTAATGGAGGATCATGAGTGACAGCATCCATGTAGGCATGTCAGACAGTCCGTATGTATACTGGTAGAAAAAAGAGGCAACGTGGATGCCCTTGCACAAACTGGTTTTATTTTACCTAAGTTTCCCCCCTCCAGTGTGTACTCCAAAAGAGTGTTTAGTGCAGCCGGTAACCTTGTAAGCGGCATAGGAGGTTACTTCCACATAATGTGGAGAAGATGATGTACATCAAAATGAATCCTCCGGGAAGAGACCTTTACCAGCAATTGCCTCCAGAAAGTACACAGGGACCTGTGATGGTGGATTCCAGTGGGGACAAATTAATACTCTGTGAGGAGGAAGATGTACACAGTGAAAGGGGTGAGGAGTTGGAGGATGAGGTTGACATCTTGCCTCTGTAGAGCCAGTATGTGCAAGGAGAGATTGATTGCTTCTTTTTTGGTGGGGGCCCAAACAAACCACTCATTTCATCCACAGTCGTGTAGCAGACCCTGTCGCTGAAATGATTGGTTTGTTAAAGTGTGCATGTCCTGTTTATACAACATAAGGGTGGGTGGTAGGGCCCAAGGACAATTCCATCTTGCACCTCTTTTTCTTCTTTGCATCATGTGCTGTATGGGGCCTAGTTTTTTGAAGTGCCATCCTGTTTGCCACTGCAGTGCCACTCCTACATGTGCCAGGTGTTTGTGCTACACACTTGTGTCGCTAAGCTTAGTCATACAGCTACCTCATTGCACCTCTTTTACTTCTTTTTGCATGATGTGCTGTTTGGGGCCTAGGTTTTTAAGTGCCATCCTGTCTGATACTGCAGTGCCACTCCTAGATGGGCCAGGTGTTTGTGCCGCACACTTGTGTCGCTTAGCTTAGTCATACAGCTACCTCATTGCACCTTTTTTTTTACTTTGCATGATGTACTGTTTGGGGCCTATTTTTTAAATCTGCCATCCTGTCTGCCACTGCAGTGCCACTCCTATATGGGCCAGGTGTTTGTGCTGCACACTTGTGTCGCTTAGCTTAGTCATACAGCCACCTCGGTGCAACTTTTTGGCCTAAAAACAATATTGTGAGATTTGAGGTGTTCAGAATAGACTGGAAATGAGTGGAAATTAATGTTATTGAGGTTACTAATACCCAGTGCCGTTTCTAGCGGCGAGCGAGCCGTGCAACCGCACGGGGCGCCCGCCGCGGCACTTTGCATGTCCTTGTCGGCTCCTCCTCCCTGTTCCGGAGTAGTCCTGCTCGTCATTCCGAGAAACCCCGCCCCCCGAGCAGGAGTACTCCGGAACAGGGAGGAGGAGCAGACAAGCTGGAAGGAGGAGGTGACCGGCGCGAGGGAGGTGAGGCGGCCCGACCCGCGGAGCGGGAAGATCCTCTACATGTAAGTAGTCTCTCTCTCCCCCCCTCTCCCTTCCTTCCCCCCCACTTGACACCTGCCTGCCGTGCTGTGTAAAATGGGGACACCTGCCTGCCGCACTGTGTAAAATGGGGACACTTGCCTGCCGCACTGTGTAGAATGGGGACACCTGCCTTCCGCACTGTGTATAATGGGGACACCTGCCTGCCGTGCTGTGTAAAATGGGGACACCTGCCTGCCGCACTGTGTAAAATGGGGACACCTGCCTGCCGCACTGTGTAGAATGGGGACACCTGCCTGCCGCACTGTGTAAAATGGGGACACCTGCCTCCCGCACTGTGTAAAATGGGGACACCTGCCTTCCGCACTGTGTTGAATGGGGACACCTGCCTGCTGCACTGTGTAAAATGGGGACACCTGCCTGCCGCACTGTGTAGAATGGGGACACCTGCCTGCCGCACTGTGTAAAATGGGGACACCTGCCTGCCGCACTGTGTAAAATGGAGACACCTGCCTTCCGCACTGTGTAGAATGGGGACACCTGCCTGCCGTACTGTGTAAAATGGGAACACCTGTCTACCGTAATGTGTAAAATGGGGACACCTGCCTGCCGTAATGTGTAAAATGGGGACACCTGCCTGACGTACTGTGTAAAACGGGGACACCTGCCTACCGTAATGTGTAAAATGGGGACTCTTGCCTGCCGCACTGTGTAAAATGGGGACACCTGCCTACCGTAATGTGTAAAATGCGGACACCTGCCTGCTGTACTGTGTAAAATGGGGACACCTGCCTGCCGTACTGTGTAAAATGGGGACTCCTGCCTGCCGTACTGTGTAAAATGTGGACACTTGCCTGCCGTACTGTGTAAAATGGGGACACTTGCCTGCCGCACTGTGCAAAATGGGGATCTTGCCTGCCGCACAGGGCCGGTTCTGTGATCTGTGGCGCCCCGGGCAAAATATGGGGGGCGTGGCTTCGATTGGGGGCGTGGTCAGCTCGCTGAAAGAAAAAATAAAAATAAATAAAAACTATACTTACCATCCCCGTTCCTGATCCAGACCCCCTCCGCCAGCGGCGCCGCTCTTCTCCTCTCCTCTGTTCTCTTCGATCTATGGGAGAGACGTTATTACGTCTCTCCCATAGAACAGCATAGACACTAGAGGTCAATTATGACCCCTAGTGTCTGTGCCACTATGCTGTGCGGTGCGCGATGACGTCATCGCGCATCGCACAGCAGAGGTCCTCAAGACGAAGGGAAACTAGACCGTAGCGTCTAGTTTCCCTTCATGGAGAGGACCTTTGCTGTGCAGTGCGCGATGACGTCATTGCGCACCGCACAACTAAGGTCCTCTCCATGAAGGGAAACTAGACGCTACGCGTCTGGTTCCCTTCAAAGCGGGGGGGCACAGCAGGGCACTACGGGGGGAACAGTGGCGGATCTTGCCCTGGTGCGGCGCCCTCCGGATGGCGCCGGCGCCCTCCGGAAGGCGGCGCCCCGGGCAAAAGTACCGCTTGCCCGTGGCAAGAACCGCCACTGCTGCCGCACTGTGTAAAATGGGGACACTTGCCTGCCGCACTGTGTAAAATGGGGATACGTGCCTGCCGTAATGTGTAAAATAGGGACTCTTGCCTGCCGTAATGTGTAAAATGGGGACACTTGCCTGCCGCACGTACACTTGCCTGCCGCAAAAACATTATTGTGAGGTGTGAAGTGTTCAGAATAGACTGGAAATGAGTGGAAATGAATGTTATTGAGGTTAATAATACCGTAGGAGCAAAATTAACCCCAAATTTTGTGATTTTAGCTGTTTTTATATTTTTTTTCAAAAATCATCCAGATCCAAAACCAACAAAACACGAAAAGTGCCCGTCGCACATCTCTAAATTTTAGTTAGAGATGAGCGGGTTCGGTTCTCAGAGAACCGAACCCTACCGAACTTCACCACCCGAGCTCGGATCCGAGTCAGGCTCGGGCTTTCCCTCCTGACTCGGAAACCAGAATGAGGCAAAATGTCATCATCCCGCTGTCGGATTCTCGCGGGGTTTGGATTCCATATAAGGAGCCGCGCATCGCCGCCATTTTCACTCCGCCATTGGAGAGTGTAGAGAGAGGACGTGTCTCCGTCCTCAGTGTCCGTGTCTTGTGCTGCATCTGTCCAATCACAGTGGTTGTGTCCTCTGCTGCCATATGTCCAGTGCTGCTGTATAAGTCCAGTCCATTGCAGTGGTGCTGTGTTGTCCTGCATCAGTCCAGTGGTGGTGTTCCTGTGCTGCCGTACATGTCCATTGATACTGATGTATATGTCCAGCGGTACTATCCGTATAATTCCAGTGATCCTGTCGCATAATTCCAGTGATCCTGCCGTGTAATTCCAGTGGTACTGGCGTATAATTCCAGTGGTACTGGCATATAATTCCAGTGATTCTGCCGTATGTCCACTGATACTGTCGTATATGTCTATTGATACTGCCGTATATGTCTATTGGTACTGCCGTGTATGTCCAGTGGTACTGCCGTATAATGGTGTCAAGGTGTCAAGCTGTGTGTTGCCTTTGTCAATCCATAATAAGTAGGGGTAAGGACGTTAACCACCTAGGAACATCCTCCCTTATACGTCACCTGCAGCGCATTCATCAGATGTCAGTGTCAAGTTGTGAAACTTTGGGTAAGAGCGTAAGCAGTCCACTGACACCTAAATCCCTTCTTCCTCTTGTACCCAAGCTCCTGCAAACCACCCCACCAACTCCCTCAACGTCAACTACCTCCTAAGTCAGAAATGTCAGTAGTCCTGCAGGCCATGTCACTGGCAAGACTGAGGAGTTCTCTCCTAATCGGGATTCCTCCGGAGGATCCTTGAGTGGTACGCCTGCTGTTGCTGCCGCTGCTGTTGTTGCTGCTGGGAGTCGATCGTCATCCCAGTGGGAAAGTTGAAAGACCACTTGTATTACTTCAACTAAGCAATTGACTGTCCTTTGTGAGGTAGATAAAATATGACAGCAGTCATCCTTTTGCAAAGCGGATAACTGAGGCCTTGACAGCTATGTTGATGTTAGACGTGCGTCTGGTATTCGCCATTAGTTTAGTTGGACTTAGAGAATTGTTTGAGGTACTGTGTTCCCGGTATCAAATCCCATCTAGGTTCCACTTCTCTAGGCAGGCAATACCGAGAATGTACAGAGACGTCAGAAAAAGTGTCCTCAGTGTCCTACAAAATGTGGACATGTAGAACAGGGCAGACTAAGGATTATATGACTGTGACAGCCCACTGGGTAGATGTATGGCCTCCCGCAGCAACAACAGCAGCAGCAGCATCTCACAAGCACCAACTCGTTCCTACTGTAGGCAGGCTATGCTTTGTATCACCACTTTCCGTAAGAGGCACACCACTGTCAACCTCTTACAGAAACTGAGGGACATCATTGCACAATGGCTTACCCCAATTGGACTCTCCTGGGTATTTGTGATATCGGACAACGCCACCAATATTGTTCGTGCATTACATCTGGGCAAATTCCAGCACGTCCCATGTTTTGCACATACAATTAATTTGGTGGTGAAGAATTTTTTGAAAAATAACGGGCGTACAGGAGATACTGTCGGTGGCCCGGAGAATTGCGAGCCACTTTCAGCATTCAGCCACCGCGTGCCGAAGACTGGAGCGCCATCAAACACACCTGAACCTGCCCTGCCATCACCTGAAGCAAGAGGTGGAATTCAACACTCTATATGCTTTAGAGAATGGAGGAGCAGCAAAAGGCCATTCAAGCCTATACACCCACCTACAATATAGGCAAATGAGGGGGAATGCACCTGACTCAAGCGTAGTGGAGAATGATTTCCATCTTGTGCAAGGTTCTCCAACCCTTCAAACTTGCCACACGTAAAGTCAGTTCAGACACTGCCAGCTTGAGTCAGGTCATTCCCCTCATCAGGCTTTTGCAGGAGTAGCTGGAGAAATTGAAGGAAAAGCTAAGATGGAGCAATTCTGCAAAGTATGTGGGACTTGTGGATGGAGCCCTTCATTCTCATTGCCAGGATTCAAGGGTGGTCAATCTTTTGAAATCAGAGCACTACATTTTGGCCACCGTGCTCGATCATAGGTTTAAAGCCTACGTTGTATCTCTCTTTCCGGCAGACACAAGTCTGCAGAGGTTCAAAGATCTGCTTGTGAGAAAATGGTCAACTCAAGCGGAACGTGAACCGTCAACAGCTCCTACTTCACTTTCTCCTGCAACTGGGGCTGCGAGGAAAAGGATAAGATTTCCTAGCCATGTACTGTTTGGGGCCTAGTTTTTTTAAGTGCCATCCTGTTTGCCACTGCAGTGCCACTCATACATGTGCCAGGTTTTTGTGCTACACACTTGTGTCGCTAAGCTTAGTCATACAGCTACCTCATTGCACCTCTTTTACTTCTTTTTGCATGATGTGCTGTTTAGGGCCTAGGTTTTTTAAGTGCCATCCTGTCTGATACTGCAGTGCCACTCCTAGATGGGCCAGTGTTTGTGCCGCACACTTGTGTCGCTTAGCTTAGTCATACAGCTACCTCATTGCACCTCTTTATTTACTTTGCATGATGTACTGTTTGGGGCCTATTTTTTAAATCTGCCATCCTGTCTGCCACTGCAGTGCCACTCCTGTATGGGCCAGGTGTTTGTGCTGCACACTTGTGTCGCTTAGCTTAGTCATACAGCCACCTCGATGCAACTTTTTGGCCTAAAAACAATATTGTGAGATTTGAGGTGTTCAGAATAAACTGGAAATGAGTGGAAATTAATGTTATTGAGGTTACTAATACCCAGTGCCGTTGCTAGCGGCGGGCGAGCTGTGCAACCGCACGGGGCGCCCGCCGCGGCACTTTGCATGTCCTTGTCGGCTCCTCCTACCTGTTCCGGAGTAGTCCTGCTCGTCATTCCGTGAAACCCCGCCCCCCGAGCAGGAGTACTCTGGAACAGGGAGGAGGAGCAGACAAGCTGGAAGGAGGAGGTGACCGGCGCGAGGGAGGTGAGGCGGCCCGACCCGAGGAGCAGGAAGATCCTCTACATGTAAGTAGGCTCTCCCCCCCCCCTCTCCCTACCTTCTCCCCCACTTGACACCTGCCTGCCGTGCTGTGTAAAATGGGGACACCTGCCTGCCGCACTGTGTAACATGGGGACACTTGCCTGCTGCACTGTGTAGAATGGGGACACCTGCCTGCCGCACTGTGTAAAATGGGGACACCTGCCTGCCGCGCTGTGTAAAATGGGGACACCTGCCTTCCGCACTGTGTTGAATGGGGACACCTGCCTGCCGCACTGTGTAAAATGGGGACACCTGCCTGCCGCACTGTGTAGAATGGGGACACCTGCCTGCCGCACTGTGTAAAATGGAGACACCTGCCTGCCGCACTGTGTAAAACGGGGACACCTGCCTTCCGCACTGTGTAGAATGGGGACACCTGCCTGCCGTACTGTGTAAAATGGGGACACTTGCCTACCGTAATGTGTAAAATGGGGACACCTGCCTGCCGTAATGTGTAAAATGGAGACACCTGCCTGCCGTACTGTGTAAAATGGGGACACCTGCCTACCGTAATGTGTAAAATGGGGACTCTTGCCTGCCGCACTGTGTAAAATGGGGACACCGCCTACCGTAATGTGTAAAATGGGGACACCTGCCTGCCGTACTGTGTAAAATGGGGACACCAGCCTGCCGTACTGTGTAAAATGGGGACACCTGCCTGCCATACTGTGTAAAATGGGGACTCCTGCCTGCCGTACTGTGTAAAATGGGGACACCTGCCTGCCGTAATGTGTAAAATGGGGACACGTGCCTGCCGTACTGTGTAAAATGGGGACACTTGACTGCCGCACTGTACAAATTGGGGACTCTTGCCTGCCGCACTGTGTAAAATGGGGACACTTGCCTGCCGCACTGTGTAAAATAGGGATACGTGCCTGCCGTAATGTGTAAAATAGGGACTCTTGCCTGACGTAATGTGTAAAATGGGGACACTTGCCTGCCGCACTGTGTAAAATGGGGACACGTGCCTGCTGTAATATGTAAAATGGGGACTCTTGCCTGCCGCACTGTGTAAAATGGGGACACCTGCCTACCGTAATGTGTAAAATGGGGACTCTTGCCTGCCGCACTGTGTAAAATGGGGACACCGCCTACCGTAATGTGTAAAATGGGGACACCTGCCTGCCGTACTGTGTAAAATGGGGACACCAGCCTGCCGTACTGTGTAAAATGGGGACACCTGCCTGCCATACTGTGTAAAATGGGGACTCCTGCCTGCCGTACTGTGTAAAATGGGGACACCTGCCTGCCGTAATGTGTAAAATGGGGACACGTGCCTGCCGTACTGTGTAAAATGGGGACACTTGACTGCCGCACTGTACAAATTGGGGACTCTTGCCTGCCGCACTGTGTAAAATGGGGACACTTGCCTGCCGCACTGTGTAAAATAGGGATACGTGCCTGCCGTAATGTGTAAAATAGGGACTCTTGCCTGCCGTAATGTGTAAAATGGGGACACTTGCCTGCCGCACTGTGTAAAATGGGGACACGTGCCTGCTGTAATATGTAAAATGGGGACTCTTGCCTGCCGCACTGTGTAAAATGGGGACTGTTGCTTGCCGTAATGTGTAAAATGGGGAGTCTTGCCTGCGTAATGTGTAAAATGGGGACACGTGCCTGCCATACTGTGTAAAATGGGTACTTTTGAATTTTTCTTTTTTCCCCTGTGGTGGCCATGATGATATCAGATGAGGCCACGCCCACTTTAATGAGACCACGCCCATTTAATGAGGCCACGCCCCCTTGCCGGGAGCACGCGCCACATACTTTTTCTTTTTATAGCGATGGGTGGGGGGCGCATTTTTTTAATGTCAATGGGGGGGGGGGGGGGGCGCATTTTGAAATCTCGCACTGGGAGCCAAATTGGCTAGAAACGGCCCTGCTAATACCGTAGTATCAAAATTACCCACAAATTCTGTGATTTTAGCTGTCTTATGTTTTTTTTAAATATCATCCAAAACCAAAACCAAAACACGAAAGGGTGGTTTTGGCATCTCCAATCCAAAACCAAAACACGAGCGGGGAATTAGAACCAAAACCAAAACACGAAAAGTGCCCGCAGCACATCTCCAATTTTAGGTAACAACACCATCTTAGCGGCAGCGATACGCCCCAACCAATAAATCTTGTGAAGCGACCACTCTTTAATCAATCTCTCGAAGGAACCCAGCAAAGGCGTAAAATTACAGTCAAATAGATTGGTATCCTGAGCTAGATGCACCCCTATATATTTAATGGAATACGTCTGCCATGCATACCTATATCGGTCTTTAGGTAGGGCAAGTGTTATCGTTGAAACATGAAGTGGACGGGCTTCAGTTTTAGAGGTATTTAATTTATAGTAGGAAACGTTCGAGTAGCTATCTAAAACTGTATGAAGCTCAGAAAGGGAAGTTTCAGGGTGAAGAAGGCAAAGCAAAATATCATCAGCAAAAAGGCTGATCTTGTGGTTAAGTCCTCCTATCACAGGACCCTCTACATCTGCAGCAGTTCTAATAGTTTTTGCCAGGGGCGCGATAGCCAAAGCAAAGATAAATGGCGACAAGGGACACCCCTGCCTGGTGCATTTGAGATATCAAACATCAAGGAGAGACAGCCATTCACAAAAACCTTTGCAGAAGGGACAGAGTACAGGGCCAAAATGGAATCCAAAAATCTTCCTCAAAACACAAATTTAAATAAGGCAGACTTTAGGTATCCCCAGTGCAGTCTGTCAAATGCCTTCTCGGCGTCTAATGACAAAACCAATAGAGGAGATTTTTTATAATTACAATATTCAATAGTATTAAGGGCTCTTCGAGTATTGCCTGGGCCTGCCTGCCCGGTACGAAGCCTACTTGATTTGCGGCTATAAAAGAAGGCAGAAGGGGACATAGGCGATTGGCAATTAGCATAGCGTAAAGCTTAACATCTATATTTAACAACGCTATCGGGCAATAATTTTTTAAATGAAGTGGGAGCTTTACCCGGTTTATGGATGGTAAAGATTTGCGCTTCTAACATTTCTTTCGGGAAACTCCCAACACCAGATGCCTTATTTAAAACATCCAACAATGCTGGGGTGAATTCCGCCTTAAAGCTTTTATAGAAATTTGACGGAAATCCATCAGGGCTAGGGGCTTTATCTCGCGGCAAAGCATCAATAACCGCTTCAAGTTCTGAAATAGACCAGGGGGAGCAAAGGACCAGGCAGGCCTCAGAGTCTAGCTCAGGAAGGAACAATTTACCTAAAAAGGATTGGATGTCAGCTTCAGTGGGTTGTGGAGTATCAGGGTCAGATCGTAAATTGTAGAGTTGCAAATAATACTCTGTGAAAGTATTTGCAATGTCGTGTGGATCAGAGACCTTAGAGCCAGTAGATGTATAGACATGGTGAATCCGAGCCATAGCTCAAAGACCACGTAGTTTCTGGTCTAAAAGCCAGCCAGCTTTATTCCCAAAGACATAAAATCTCTGATTCAAACCAGCTATGTACCTCACAGAGAGTATAGGTATTGATTCTATCCCTCGCAGATAGAAGCTTAAAAATTGACTTATTAAGGGGATCTGCTTTATGCGCAGCCTTAAGTCTGGTTACCTCACTCTCAGCCAACAAAAAGTCACGTTAATGAGCCCTCTTGATCCTAGCCGCTGCTTGAATGGGCGACCCCCTTAAAACAGCTTTGAAGGAGCACCAATAATTAAACACTGAGGTGTCCTCAGGCTTGTTGGTATCTAAATACAACTGCATAGATTGTTGAAGAGATTGGAAGGCCTCTTGGTGGGACAGTAGATATTTCCCCAATCTCCAAGGGCCTGGGGCAGTCCTACGAGCACCTAATTCCCAAACAACCATCAGGGGGGAGTGATCTGACCAAGTCATAGGATGTGTATCAATTGTCAATTTTACTAATGGATGGGAGTGTCCACTTATCCGTCAAAACTAGGTCAATTCTAGAATAGGAGGAGTGAACATGAGAATAGAAAGAGTAATCTCTAACTGTGGGGTTTTTAGTCCGCCAGGCATCGTAGAGGTCATATTCACCAAGTAAATGATGGAAACCTATGGCTTGGTCAGGGGGAGTCAGAGGTTTAGAGGGGAAAGACTTGGTCAGGTTGGACCTGTCAATAGAGTTATCAACAACCATGTTAAAGTCGCCTAGCATCATTATGGCACCTTTTGCATGTTTATGCACCAGCGAACATAGCTTCCTGCAAAATGGGAGTTGTTTAGAATTAGCGGCGTAACATGAAACCAGAGTGACATTAACATTGTCTAAGCATCCTACCAAGATTAAATAACGTCCTCCTTGGAGTTAACATACTGGAAGTCTAATAGAAATTTGGCAGTGAAGTGAAACAAGAATAGCCACCCCTGCTTTTTAGTGGGGCCATTCACCAGGTAGAGAAACGATTATCAAAAAAACGCCGGGGGTCAGACTTCCTAAAATGGGTTTCCTGAATAGCAACAAGGTGCTAATTCAGACTGGCTGCCGCAATCGCAGTCTGAATTACTATGCGCAGGGCGCGCTGTGCATGTGAAGCCAGTTAGATGCTATCAGCATCTCACTTGTGCGATCGCCTTTGCCTGTTTGACAGACAGAGGCAGTCGCGGGGCATGAGGGGGCATGTCAACGGCATTAGAACGCCGTTGGCAGGGCATGGTCCGGACAACGGAGGCATGTTTGTACCATTGGGGAGGATGCGACCAGTAGCTCCATGCCAGCGTGCAGGAGCTGCACTGGTAGGGAGCTACTCGTCAGGTACAAAAGCATCAGCGTGCAATGCTTTTGTACCTGTTCCAGAGTAACTAAATTTAGCACATCCCTACGATCAACTCTGAATAACCCCCAATGTTCGCTTTCATTTTATGAAAGGAAGACAGGGCTAACCTATGCTTTTGCTGGGAATTTAAACCCTTGAATTTCAAAAATACAATATTAACTATAGAGAGTACAAAAAATTCAGATAATGACACGTAAGCATATAGACTTGAAAAAAACACATTCTGCTCCCTGGGTACATAAAGGGAAAGACAAAAAGCAGACAACATACATGAGGAAGACAAAATAGGAAGACATAAAGAAAAAACTAACAAACTCTATAAAGAGTCATAGTAAGGCACCAAAGGAGCAACTCCTCACCCAGCAAAGCAGAGGGGGTAGTGATCAACCAACCCGCAATCACCCAACGAGCATACATATATAAAAAACAAAACACATGGCATAGCAAGCAGATAACTATTAATAAAGTGGTAACCCAAAGTACATGCCACAAATCTCCAGTCCCGTGAAATAAATACATTAAAGTGACATATACATAGCTAGTTAGAAAAAATAGATTTTTTTTTCCAAACAGGACCAGAGATCTATGCATACTGTATAATCAGGGCGCACATATCAGTAATGACAACAGCTATAACAGGTGTAAATTAAAATAACTTGCAAACGCAACATATAACTCCAATATAGATAGTATAAGGTCGTGGCAGATAAAAGTCAAGGAACCATAGTCTATCTAATAAGCCACAGGCACATTAACAGTTGGAGTTGTCATCAGAAAGATATAAAGTATTAGTAATGTAGTAAGTGGCATTAATGAGGATGTAAGGTTACTTCACCACTGTCGACCAGTCATGCTGAAGCCGACGATCTGGAGAGGGAACTTTCTAGCCCCCAGGCAAGTTCCACTTAGTGAGAAGGTTCAAGCCATCTTCCACATTAGATACAGCAATGGTAGAGCCCTTACGGGGAATAAGTAAACGCATGGGGAAACCCCACCGATAGGCAATACCCGCCTTACGGAGGGCAGCTGTAACCGGTTGGAAGTAGCGTCTCTTAGAGAGGGTAGCTTGTGACAGGTCCCCAAAAAGCTGAAGCGATCCCAGTGCATCCGCTGTGTCTGATAAGGTCTAGCCACTTTAAGTAGAGATTCCTTTTTTTTTTTTTCAAAAATGTTTTTATTGCGGATTTAACATACTTAGTGACAAGTGGGAACATGATGTGGATTGCAAACATTTTCTAACATTTTCAGCTTCTTGATATAACAGCATAGATATGTAAAGTGAATTTCACGTTGTAAAAGTACGTTACTGACATTGAAACTCAATAAATTTACCTTTACATTCACTCTGGTATTTTTGTCATAACTTTTTCTTTTATATCAAAGATGATAGTAGTTTGACATCTGATTAAGACAAGTTAGAGATAGCAGAGAAAGAAGAAGAGGGGGGAAAAGCAAAGGAGAGGGAGCAGGGAGGGGAGGGGAGGGGGGGGAAAGGGGGGGAGTGTAAAGCCACGCGCGTCCGAACCACCTATCATTTCTCAGCTCAAGTTAATTGGCGGATCCTGTACGAACACTCTAGTCTCGTACCAGACGGTCATACGAAAACAGTTATGTATTTGTCTTCTAGTTTCAATGGGTAAAGTGTCTATGTAGCTTTCCCACACTGAAAAGAAGTTCCCAATCTGAGAATCCCTATGAAGTGTGGTTTCAGTCCATTCGAGTTTGAACAATTGGAATAATTTGTCTTTGAACATGGCAAGGGACGGGGGCGTGGGAGAAATCCATTGCTGCAGTATGCATTTTCTGGCTACCGAAGAGACAAACAGCAACAATTTTTTGCAGCCGAACGAGATTTTCGGAGAATTTGGTAAAAGTCCGAAGACCGCCCAGGCTGGGGTCAATATTAGGAAGTTCACCAGGTAATTAATTGTAAACCGTCTCACCGCCAACCAGAAACGATGGATCTTGGGACATTCCCATAGGCAATGGTATAAGGTTGCTGCAGGGCTAGTGCATTTGTGACAAGCGGATGGGGTACTCATACCAATTAAGTTACACCGGTGGGGGGATAGGTACCCTCTATAGAATATCTTAAAAAACATGTCCTTGTAGGATGTAGCTGAAATTGTTTTTACAGAGTACAGTAGACTTTTCAAAATGTCCTCTTCCCTCAAATTGGGAAAGTGTGTTTGCCATTTTGTGATGCCCGTTTGATACTGGCCATTGTGATAAGGCAACCTCAATATTTTGTAAAAGTAAGATATGGCCTTTGCAGAGTAGTTCACAGCTAGAAAAGCGTCATCCAGCGGATTGCGCCAGTCATCTTCGTTTAAAAATTTTAGTACTTTACTAGTGTAATGTTGCGCCTGAAGGAAGGCCAAATTACACACTGGCAAGAAGTCGTATCTGGAAACTGCTTGTGTATAGGTAAAGGGTTTTTTTGTGTCTGAATTAGCAAGGTGTCTAACTGTGCGCAATCCCCGCTCATGCCACGATCTGAATGGTTGTGTCGCCAAGCCATGTTGGAAATTGATGTTGCCCATAAAGGGGAGATGTAAAGAATAGAGAGTGTGAAGTTTAGCTTTATTACGTATTGTGTGCCATGTTGACCATGTTGACATGAGCAGAGGATTGTCTAGTATGTGTGGAGGAATCTCATGTTTGGGTAAGTGTAAGAAGCAAGACAGATCTAGATTAGGAAGAAATTGCTTTTCTAATGTATGGTTTGCATACTGATCTGTTCTATGTAGCCAATCCTTAATATATCTACAGGTGGCTGCTTGGTTATACAGTTTAACATTAGGGAAATTTATCCCACCTTCCTCTCTAGTCTTTTGTAGTATCTTTAGACTAATTCTTGGTCTCTTCTTGGCCCAGATAAATTTCCGGAATAATCCTACAATTTTTTTTTTGTCAGATAGAGTAAGTGTAAGTGGGAGAACTTGTAATGGATATAACAACTTCGGAAAAGTGATGAGTTTAATTAAATTGGCTCTTCCCAGATATGATAACTGAAGATGCTGCCAACCCTCAAGTTCAGTTTCAATTTTTTCAATAAGTGGGGCTATATTTGCGTAATACAGATTATGGATATTTTTGGTTAGATGTATCCCCAAATACTGTATCTGGGAAGAGGTCCACTGCAATCCTCCAAAGGAATTATGTGGAGTGTAGGGACGATTGCCTAGGGCCATTGCCATTGACTTGGATAGGTTAATCCGAAATCCCGAGAGCGCGCCAAAGTGATTGAAGGTATGGAACAAGGGGTCCAAACTCTCTTCGGGGTTAGAGACAAACAGCATCAAGTCGTCAGCAAAGGCTTGCAGTTTTAATTCCTGATTCCCAATTTTTGCACCTTGAAGGGTCGGCCATTGTTGTAAGTGGCGCAACAGAGGGTCCAACGCTAGGTTGAACAATAGAGGTGATAGTGGACACCCCTGGCGTGTTCCTCGATGCATCTGAAATGGCTTGCCGAGAAGGCCATTGATCAACAATCTGGTATTGGGTTTTAAGTAGAAATATTTAATCATCTCCACAAAGAGAGTTCCAAATCCCCTATGATCTAGCACTTTGAACAGATACTCCCATAGGACTTTGTCAAAGGCCTTCTCGGCATCCAAACTCAATACTACAGTTGATGAGGCCTTATTTGCTGGCGAGGAAGCTAATACCGCTATAGCTGAGCGAATCCCTAGGACAGAATGTCGACCCGTTGTGAAGCCCAGTTGGTGTGGGGTAAGAAGAGATGGCATTAAGTTTTGTAGTCTAGTAGATAGTATTCTAGCCAGAATTTTGTAGTCTTGATTTAACAATGCAATCGGCCTGTAAGATTCCATAAGAGAGGTGTCTTTGCCTGGTTTAGGTAATAATAATGTTACAGCTTCATTAAATGATGGGTACGGAACCTTATTATTAAAAATCAGCTGGAACAGAGCGGAAAGCGTTGGGACTATTTCATGTTATATAATTTTGTAGTAATTGGCGTTCAAGCCATCTGGACCTGGCGCTTTGTTTGATTTCAAAGAATCAATGGTTTCAAGGATTTCTTGTTCTGTAATTGGACTATTAAGGCCCTCCCTCTGATCTGTTGTTAGTTTAGGCAGACCCACGCTCTCTAGGAAGGCATCTATGGTCTGTTGGTTGGGTTCACTAGATTTATACATGTCAGTGTAATAGGATTCCAGTAAGTTTAGTATGTCTGGGTGGGAGGTGACGGTTATTCCGGAACTTTGATCTATCAATTTCGTTATATAGCATTTTTTCTTTTGCTGTTTTGCCATGAAGGCCAGCAGCCGGCCAGACTTGCCCCCCCATCTATGATATTGGTTTTTTGTATATTCAGTCTTAAGTTTTGCTTCTTGTAAGAGAAAGGCTTCCAATATCCCCTTTTCCTGGAGATATACGGATTTATTTTCCTCTGTAGCAGAGAGTATATATTGTTGATGCGAGTGTCGTAGCTTATTAGTTAAAGAGTTTAATTGGGCCTTCCTATCTTTGTTACGTTTAGCTACATATGATATTATATGTCCTCGCATTACTGCTTTGGAGGCTTCCCAAAATAGAACCATATCGTCCCAGTGTTGTATGTTGTCATCTACATAGGATTGCCAATTAGTTTTGAGATATTTTTGGAAATCTTCATTTTGTGATAGGTATATCGGGAAGCGCCACAGTTTGGAGGTGTGTAGGGGATTTCTCCTCTCTATATCACACAATATCGGAGCGTGGTCTGAGATTATGATATTATCTATAGATGTGCGGATAACTCGTGTGAACAGGGATTCTTCTAGGAGAATATAGTCTAGTCTTGTAAAGGTGTCATGTACTCGTGAGTGATATGTATATTCTCTGCTAAAACCATTTTGGAGCCTCCAGACATCCAACAAAGAATGCTGAGAGCACAGAAGGGAAATGCCTTCTTTATTATGAGGAGACGGAGTCACCGGAGATTTTGAATGGTCTAGAGTGGTGTCATGCAATGAGTTCATGTCACCTCCAATGATTAAGTTAGGTGTGGCGTGTTGCATTAGCAAGTTAGATATTGTCTGAAAAAATGAGAAGTTGGGTGAATTTGGTGCATATAAGTTGAGAAGCGTGAACTGCTCGCCATGTAATGTTATATTTAACATGAGGAATCTGCCCTCTGGATCAGCAATAGTTTTGGTCACTTCAAAATTGAGGTTCCTGGCAAATAAGTAGAGATTCCTTAATATGAAAGAAGTGGAATCTCATCAGGAAGTCTCTGGAGGCACCCTTGGGAGCATTCCGAGGTTTTGGTACCCTGTAGACACGATCCAGAAGCAAATCAGAGGAGGAAGCAGAGGGCAAAATCGTCTTGAAAACATTAACGGTATAATCATGGCGGCTACTGTTAGATACCGTTTCAGGGACCCCCCCCCCTGAAGTTTGAGGTTGTTTCTTCACGAGCGATCTTTCAAGTCTGCCACTTTGTCCTGCAGAGCTGCCACCTCTCCCTTGAGAGAATCATGTGAATCAATTAAAGCACTATGTGACCCGACAATTTCTCCAATTTTAGTCTCTAGATGACCAGTGTGCTCCCTCATGTCGTCAATAGAGCGTTGACAAGTCTGCAACATGACGCGGAAATCAGATGCCACTTCATCTTTTAATTGGTGCAGTAAAAACTTAATTGTGCCCACCATTAAAGCTTCACTGTCCTCCAACTGTAGCAGGGGAGAGGAACTATGAGATGAAGACGGGTCTGCCATGAGGGTTGAGGTCTGAGTACAGGGCCCAAGGCAGGTGCTAGGGTTCCCAACACTTCGAGAGGTAGAGTGCTGGGGGGATGGCTTTAAAAAGGAGCCTTGAGAGATGGACTTGGAGACCTTATGGTTCTTTGGGGGCATAATGATAGGAATGCGAAGAAAAAAATCTCACCACAAAAATAAGGACCATGAGGAGGCTCAGAAAAAATAAATAGCTACTATGCCATATGAATAAAACAATCCAAAGGAGTTGATTGTGGGGTGTCACGGGAAAGGAGCATCACAGATGACAACTACATCAGGCCATAAATCAGCCTCTGGCGAGAGGCAGTCACGATAGCTTGATTAGGAGCACTTAATACTCGCAGACACATAGACACCAAGAACAGTGCTGAGGGTATCCAACCACGCTGGGCTGGAGATTAATAATTCAGGCCAATATAGCAGCAAGTTTAGTGTTTGCAGGCTATATGAGGCACACAAATGTAATTTCCCCACAGAGATACAGCTGAGTCTGCTTCCAAACTTTCAGGGTCCACGGCACTAATACAGGGGAGAGAGCAGGAGGCAGCTTACCTCCCAGAAGCACTCCCAGCAGAATGGCAGCTCCAGGGATGTGTAGGCACAGATAGTGCATCCAATGGGCCCAACTGCCAGAGCTCCAGTCAGACTTTATGCAGCCAAGATTGCCTCCGCAGCAGAGCAGGACGCCATAAAGAACATGGACTCCCACAGCTCACCAGCCAGCGGTCCCATCTATTCGGACCCTGGGTCAGCCGCACGCAATGTGGAGAGAGGGGTCCGTCGCTGACAGGTGAGCAGACACAGCCAATGCAGCGGCAGTAGAGGACACTATCCCTGCCGCTCTCACCACACAGCTCAGGAAGCGGATTGGAGTCACACAATGGCCTTCGGTCACACACAAGGGGAAAGCTGCAACCCTCAGGGGGGAATTTCTCCATCTCCCGGCTCCGCAGCACACTCCATTCTGATGCCCAAGGTATCCACAGTGCTAGGAGGGTAGGAAGGACAGGTGCAGATAGGGGAGGGAAGAGGGTAATCAGAGGGGTTAAGGAGGCTTTTGCGCCAGAGTTCTAGGAAAAAGCTGCCCATCTCCTTGCCATCCAGGCCACGCCCCCCATTGATGGTATAATTTAAATCAAAGGTCCTACTTGCTTCTGAAGGAATGGGACCAAATCACTAGTACAATACCTCCTCGCCAACGTGTTTCGAGTGTGGTCACCAGTGGCAAACGCAGGATTTGCATGGGGGGGTTTCCAGAACTGGGTGGAGCCAATCACGGGGGTGGGGACTGAGGTGACCCAGTATATGCTGGGTCCGTAAAACGAGTGTGTTTGTGTGTGTGTGTGTGTGTGTGTGTGTATATATATATATATATATATATACACATACATACATATCTACACATATATAGGGTTCACTATGGTATGCCGGCGGACAGGCTCCCGGCGACCAGCATACCGGCGTCGGGAGCCCGACCGCCGGCTTACCGACAGTGTGGCGAGCGCAAATGAGCCCCTCGTGGCCTCGCTGCGCTCGCCACGCTACGGGCACGGTGGCGCGCTATGCACGCCACGCTATTTTATTCTCCCTCCAGGGGGGTCGTGGACCCCCACGAGGGAGAACAATTGTCGGTATGCTGGCTGTCGGGATCCCGGCGCCGGTATACTGTGCGCCGGGATCCCATCAGTCGGCATACTGAAGACCACCCCATATATATACCGTGTGTGTGCATATATATATATATATATATATATACACACACACACACACACACATACATATACACATATACATAGCATATTAAACATGCATATATATATATATACATATACAGTACACGTATATATACACATGTATATATATCATATGTGTGTGTGTGTGTGTTTATATGTATGTATGTATATACATGTGTATATATGTATGCACATGGATATATATGTACTATAATTAAAATAAAGTAAACTTTTATTGCACTTACAAGTGCCACCAGGAAGACAGCAGGCTGCAGAGGACGCTAGACAGCCATTAATAATACTCATGCAGCTAAATATAAAAAAAAAAAATTTTCTAGTGGAGGGGGGTTTCTGGGTGCTCGGAAACCCCCCCTGGGTGCGCCACTGGTCACTCTTTTTAAGGCATAGGGATACATGGTGCTGGTTCCAATATTTATAGTAAAACACATGGGTCAGACATTACATTATTTACGGTTCCGGGTGGGTCTAAGCGGAGCCGAAAAGTTAACACAAATAGTTTCTTTAGTAGGACCATAATTGGTGTAATGTGTGCATTGTTTTTTTTATGAAGGTGTTTTAAATAACACATAACAAAATCTTAGATGAAAAAGTCCGCTGGTCAGAAGTAGAGCCGGACCGCAAAGAAGTCTGGTATATGAAGTCCTATGAGATGCGCTGACCAGATGTTGATACATTACCATTGTCCGGGCTGTGGATACTGGGAAATATAGTTTTCAAGAACTACAATATGTCCTGCCAGCTGGATGTGCGGCCGGAAGCGGTAGATCCTGGGGATGTAGTTTTAAAGAACTACAATGTATCCCGTCAGCCAGATGTACGGCCAGAAATGGTGGATTCTGGAAAATTTAGTTTAATAAGGCTGTAGTAGTATGTCCCGTTGAGTGGATATGCGGCCGGAGATAGTTAGACATTCTCCACGCTTTCTGGGGCTTGTAGTCCGCAACATTCTTTTTTGATAGCTTTTATAGTGATCGTGGAAATCTTTCATCTCTTAAAGTGATATAGAGTCCAAGAATCTGATGGAAAGAAGGATATAATCAAGGCAATATACTAATGAATAAAAAATATATATGAAGGATATGACTTATAAATTTAGCCTCTAAAAATTATGTAAGCATTTAAAAATTCATTTTCTACAAATTAATGACATATTAGGACTATTTATTATTAGCTGGATAGATTCTAGTTGAAAGCAGATTGGTGCATGCAGTAACAAATTAAGGTGGTGAATATTATGATGAATATTAGGGTGACTTCAGAGAAACAATTCTGAGGATGTGATAAATGACACAAGGGAGTGCGCAATAGTGCATACACACTGGATGATGTGGACAATTTGTCCTTCCAATTCAACTCAAAAAGACAAATTGTCCAATTTATTGTCTAGTGTGCACCCAGCTTAAGGCTGAAGAACAATTTGTCTGGTCAAAAACTTTGCATTTCCCTGAGGAGAGTCTAGGGGTGTCCATGTTAGCTATGTCTGAGTTTCACATGTTGCAAATGTGATGATGAATAACCTTAAGCCTTAAGCACACTGGTTTTTTGGTTTGTGGAGGCCAAAACAAACCAAGCACTTCAGCCACAAAGTGGCAGTCCCTTTCTCTGAAGTGCTTGGTTTGTTTAAATGTGTATGTCCTTTTTAATATACAATATAAAGGTTGGTGGGAGGTCCTAAGGACAAATCCATCTTGCAACACTTTTATTTTCAATATAGGCTATATATTTTGGAGGCGTTAGTGACGGTCTTTTTTGTATAGACAAACATTTTTATTGGTTATTTCTCCAATGCATTACTAATTTACAACACAATTTTTAAAAGAAATAACTGTTGTGTGTTTGTGCCGCTGTTCTGTCGCTTAGTTTAGCCAGGCAGTCTTTGTCCATTAATGGTGAACAATATTGTGTACAGTGAGGTAGTCAAAATTGACTATAAATTAATGTTATTGAGGTTAATAATGTAGGAAATAAAACAGGCCTTGACATTATTATAGCTGTTTTTAGCAATTTTTTAAATCCAGATCCAAAACCAAAGCCAAAACATGGGAGGGCGGTTTCAACAAAACCAGAAAACAAAAACAAAACACGAGGGGCCTGCGCACATCTCTACTTTGCAAATGACCTCTAATGCACATGTTATACATTTTCAAAATGATTTACATTAGGCAACTTAACCACTTGCCTGACTTGGTAGCATCAGATGCGACCACTCCAGGCTGGACTTTCCCTGACATAGTAGCTTCTGATGCAACCAGTTAGAAATACCCACATGGTGGCTATCAGAAGATAATCTACCTGCAGCCACCAATCTTAGGGGTACCTCCCACAGTCCCCCTGCAACCGCTGTTCCGCATCCACTTTGTCCCAATCACTGCTATAGAGAAGAAGGTACACAAAACTACCTAGCTCTAAAGGGAATCTGTTTAAACATATTCCCACTGAACTATACTACCTCACATATTCTATATTTTAAAAAGTCTGTTCTGGCAGTCACCAAAAAATCTCCCTTTCTACTAAATATGCAAATATTCTATATGCTGGAGAAGCCGTAGACTGCAATAATAACACAAAAAATTAATCTGATTGATAAATAAATGTAGCACATAGATATCTTAAAGTATCTTTTTTAATATGTTTAAACAAATCACTTCTGTGCTTTCTATATATTGACTACTCTCTTCTTTTCATGTTATTATTAATTCCGGAGCTGTACTGATATAAACACACAGCATGCAAGGAGTCTGCATTATAGGAAAGAGCACATAATGCAAAGAAAAGAGGTGCAAGATGGAATTGTCCTTAGGCCCTCAAATCCACCCTTACAGTATGTTGTATATATTAAACAGGACATGCACAGTTTAACAAACCAATCATTTGATCGTCAGGGACCGTCACTTGTGGCAGAAATGAGTGGTTTGTTTGGGCAACAACGAGGCAATTTTTCAGAAGGACTTCCTCCGTTAAGTAATTAATCTGTGGATGTTGATGATGAGGTGTTAGTTACATTATAATCTTGTACAATAAAATTCATGTCTTCGCCGCAAATGACGTAACATGGAGTAGGTGCCTAGATGGCTAACGTTCCTACCTCTACTAAATTTGGCCTCACAAATGGAGCAGATGCTTTCATAAACATTGTCAGGATTGGGGTGAAAATAATCCCAAACTTGGGGTTCTGATTTTCATATCAATTTATCAGAGGAGGACTGGATAAAAAGCTTCCAGGCCACCTTTGTTAGCTCAGTTAGCAATTCTGTAATAGAAAGTAATTTTAAAGTCCTGTCACGCTGGTATAGGTGCCCCCTGACATTGGCTAAAATGTTTTCTGAGGTGCCAGATGTGTGTTTTCGTTATAACACTGTTACGGGTTCACCGATATATATCTGGTGGGCCTGGCGCTCCCTACGCCTTTTTTGGAACAATGTTATCTCCATTTCCGGTTTGGTAGTCTGGACAGACATTTCTACCGAACCAACTTTTTGGTCCTTAATTTATTCCCTGGCTCTTTAGTGACATACAAGAAGTCTTTACTAGAGTTTCTCAACAGTGCTGCTAAAGCGGTGATTCCTGTTCGCTGGCGTTGTAACTACCCACCCACTGTGAAGGAGTGGTTTAGCAGGATCGACATTTACATGTCAGTGGAAGAATTAAGGGTGACATCTGAAAACCACCAGAGATTTACAGCTACATGGTACCCCTGGCTTCAGTTCAAGTCCACGCAGACATACCACTTGCATGTGACTTGAGGTCAGGTCCCCGCTTTCTCAGGCTCCCTTAATTGGAAAGATGCAGGCTATTGATTTTAGGAGGAGAATCCTTTTCTTGAATACTTGAATGGACTATTTGGAAAGCCACACAACCCTATCCTCTTGTCCCTTCCCCGCTTTTGTCTATTTCTTTTCTTTCACCTCTCTTGCTCTTTCTTTCTCTTTGTTCTTTGGTATTGCCTATATGTTAATACTTGTTGTCTAGGCAGGATTTGTTATTTGGTTATTATGCAGACTGATCTATTCAAGATTATGTTTTGGATATTGACTACTGCTGTATGTTCTATGTACAGTATCTCCACTGCTGCTTATCCTAATTGACTTCTTTGTACTGCCTTATTTTTTATGTCTTTTGTGTTTGACATGTAAGGCCCAATAAAAATATATTGGAAAAAAATAATAATCCCACACCAAAGAGGTGGCTTTTTTGGTTTTATGTCCAAGCATCGCAATGGCTTTCTTTTTATCACGGTCAACTACTGCAGCCACCTGTGGCTGACTTACACAAACAACATCATCATCAACATCCTCACTGTCAGATAGTACACACATATCCCCCTCATCCTGTCCCACTTCCACACATGAATGCTCAATTTGTATTTTGTCCTCCTCATCAGATTCATCACCAACTTTACTTGTACTGCTGCCCACATGTGAAGATGGTTCAGAAATGGTGGAAGGAGGTGAAAGAGGCTTCTCTATGAGGACAGTGTGAGAAATGTCAGACTCACACACAGCTGATGTGGACACCCCTAAACGTTTCTCAAGAATGTCTGATGGTTCTGATTCTGAATATGCAGTGTGTTTTACTGCCTCTGCAGCTAATTCTCCTTTTGATTTTTTTCCTTACCACACTAAAATTAAATACTGTGACTTAAACCCTCTATGCCCCTGGGCATCTGCCTTAGCAAATGACGTTGACGGACTTGCATTGTCAATGTCATAATGGACTTGCATTGTCAATGTCATGACTTATGGCAGCAGCTTCAGCACTAGTAGTAGCCTCCATTTATATCAACACAAAGTGGGGTTGACCTTCACAGACAGCGTCACACAAATGAGTCAGAAATATGTATAATAATTACCCAATGCGTTTGACTTCACTGACAGTGTCGCACAAATTAGTCAGAAATACATATAATAATACTTACACACTGCGGTTGACTTCACAGACAGCATAGCACAAATGAGTCAGAAATATATATAATAATTACACACTGCGGTTGACTTCACTGACAGTGTCGTACAAATGAGTCAGAAATATATATAATAATAATTACACACTGCGGTTGACTTCACCGACAGCATTGCACAAATGAGTCAGAAATATATATAATAATTACACACTGCGGTTGACTTCACCGACAGCATTGGACAAATGAGTCAGAAATATATATAATAATAATTACAAACTGCAGTTGACTTCACAGACAGCATCGCACAAATGAGTCAGAAATATATATAATGATAATTACACACTGTGGTTCACTTCACAGACAGCATAACACATTACGTGTATGAGTAGGAAATAAAATACTGCAGTCTAACCAGCAGTGTCACAGTACTTATGAAAATAAAATAAAAAATGTATAGTACACTGGGGTTTTATGCTTTTTGTTTTTAGCTTCTATTATATTAATTTTAAACTGGGGCAGAGCCCCTGGATGGATGGATGGACAGATCAACCCTTTCAGATACAGCAGACAGAGAGAGCACCCCTTTTTCAGATTCATCAAACAGAGAGAGCATCCCTTTTTCAGATACCACAGAGAGCACCCCTTTTTCAGATACAGCAGATAGAGAGAACCCCTTTTTCAGATACAGCAAACAGAGAGAGCACCTCTTTTTCAGATACACAAGATAGAGAGCACCCCTTTTTCAGATACAGCAGAGAGTGCACCCCTTTTCCAGATACAGCAGAGAGAGCACCCATTTTTCAGATACAGCTGACAGAGAGAGCACCCATTTTTCAGATACAGCTGACAGAGGGTACCCCTTTTTCAGATACAGCAGATAGAGAGAGCACCCCTTTTTCAGATACAGCTGATAAAGAGCACCCCTTTTTCAGATACAGCAGACAGAGAGATCACCCCTTTTTTAGATACATCAGACAGAGAGATCACCCCTTTTTTAGATACATCAGACAGAGAGAGCACCACTTTCAGATACAGCAGACAGGACACCCTTTCATTTACAGCAGACAGAGCAACCCTTTCAGATACAGAAGCACCCCTTTAGATACAGCAGACAAAGCACCCGTCCCATGCCACACAAGACACAGTACTGAGACGGACAGGACCGTCCAGTAGACTCTCCAATTGCGGAGTGAAGACGGTGACGATCACCGGGGACTTATATAGTATCCAAAACCCGCAAGAATCCAACAGCGGGATGATGGTGCTTTGACTCCTTTTGGGATCCGAGGAATGATGGAAGTCCCGAGCCAGACATGGATCACAAAGTTTGGGGAGGTTTGGTTCCTTGGGAACCAAACCTGCTCATCCCTAGTACAGTATAAACACAAAGTTACAGTAGTACATAGACACAAGTCTAAATGCAATTACAAATGTAGGCAAAACAAAGGACACTTTAAAACTAGAGGACCTGAATCAGGTGTCTCACTGTTCCAAAACTGGAGAATTGTGAGAAGGATCTTATTATGTGCGAATGCACCGAAAATCGCTAGCTCATTAACATAGAAATGCCATGAAAGCCATTTCATCAGAGGAGAAACAGGAGAGGTGGAGTAAAGGACTGCAAATGTCTCCATTTCAAAATTACATTTCATTTTATAGATCACATTAACCAAATTGGGAGTACCATGGGGATTCCATAATTGGGCCAGAGCGCCTATAGCTGTGAGTAAAATTTGTCCTTTCAAGTAACATTCATGCAAGAACTGGACTTTAGCCAGAAACTGCTGGGGACTGGACAAACCTAGAACACGTAAGAGAATTCCCTCCTCTTGGCATTGCCTCCAGCAACATTTGGAACATGAGGACCACAGTAACTGTAATTTGGGGTGGGGGTAAGATGCATGCGATGAAGCAGTTTGAAATGTATCTCAATGTGTTTAGTAAATCTAGACATATGTAATTGTTGTAAATGCTTTCCAATTGTAGAGTGGAAAAGATACATTGTAAGTCGGATAACAAGCAAAGTTGGGTTGTAGACTTGTCAGTAGGAACAGGATGTACATACAAATACCAGAAAGGTTATTTTGCTCAAGAGTTGTCAGGGAAGGGACAAAGTCCTAGGTACTTTACAAATGACACAAAACCAATGAGCAATTTGAAGATATGAATAATGGGTTGTATCAGGGACCCCATAAATTGACTGACAGTTGGAGAAAGCCAATAAAGTATCACCTGATAGAGGATCATTGGGAATGGATATACCTAGGGAGAACCACATGGTAACATGCAGGTGAGGAATCGGGAAACTCAGAATCTTAATAGATACATTTCCAGAGGGCAGTCCCCAATCCTCTCTTTAGATAACATTAGTGTCCCAAACCCACAAAGCATCTGCAACAGCTAAAAAACCATCAGGAGAGGGAAAGCTTGTAATCCCAATTAAGACTAGCAAAAGCCTTTTAGGCATCCAATGAAAGCAATACAAATTTTTCTTGGGAATGAGACAGCAATTGAAGTATATTAAATTCCCTACGGGTATTTAGAGGCATGTCTATCCAACACAAATTCAACCTGATCAGGGTGTATACGCTGCAGGAGAAGGGGAGAATGCCAGATCACAACAAGCCAGGCAAGTACAATAGTTTGATGGCTGCATTTAAGAGCGCTATTAATCTATAATTTCTACGGTCTGAAAGATCTTTACAAGGTTTAGGGATAGTGACTATTTGGGCTTCCAATAGTTCAGCAGGGACACGGCCAAGTTAAGTGGCTTCATTAAAAGTTTTGACAAAATAGTGGCTAAGGAAGCAGAGACAGAAGCATAAAAAATGTTAATGAAGCCATCGGGACCGGGAACCTTACCCTTAGGGAGATCTTTAATACCCAACTCAATATCCTCGAGAATCCAAGGGCCATTAAGTGAAGTTAAGTCATCCATAGTCAAGGATGGCAAATTCAGGCCTGAAAGGATGGCGGAAATTATATCACTAGTAGGTTGGGGAGTCTTAGTATCAGATGGCAAATTATAAAGAGTAGCAAAATATTGAGTAAGAAGATTTGAAATATGTTGGGGTTAAAAATTATTTTGTTCTGCCCGTCAGTCAGACAATTAATTTAATTCCACGCCTGTTGGCCTCACAGCTTTACGAGCTACCATTCAACCGGCTTTATTACCTGCTACGTAAAACTTATTCTGGCCTTTAGTGAGGGCATGGAAACTATAAAGAGCTTCTGGAGGCGGGTTCTAATCACAATATGTTTCTGAACTCACTAGTAGGTTGGCGTTTTACTGGGATTCTAGGGAAGCAAGTTGGGATTCTTATTCTCTCTGTAAGTGTAGATATTGTTTCTTTTAGTTGGCTACTTGTGAACGGCTGTCCTTTTGGGGACATTATTGAAAAAAAATATTAGCCAAGTGGTTAAGTAATGTAGGCAGATGTGGTTTGTTTTTTATGGACAGTGATATGGATTAAGTAACTACAATAGGTGTGAAATCTCTAAACACAGAACTAATGTAAACATGTGTGTGTGGATATACCATTCAGTATATGACAACCCGAAAAACTCTAAGCTTACGACAAAGTGTTAAAGAAAATACAAAAGGAAAGAAAATTAATATATACAGTAAAAGTAGTCAATACAACACATGCATTGTAATAATGAGATTTTCTTACTATGTTATTTTATTGCACGTGATGAATTTAAATAGGATTTGTTTTCTCGGGAAAACAGAATTCTGCCATGGCTGTCTGTGTCATTAAAAAAATAATTAAAATAGGAGCAGTTTTAAAGCAGGGTAAATAAAAGTTTATTTTTCCAGGGGTTGGAGATAATGGGATTCCAGTAATTAAATACTGTGTTGCTGCTTCAGTAACTCTATTCGCCTGTCCTAGTGTTTATTGTTTGTTGTTGATAATGGATTTGCATATTGTTCCTGTCGTTAAAAAGAGGAATTTTTTTTACTACTGTTCTCTTTTGTTTTGCTTCCACCTAAACACTTGTATTTTAGATATTGCAAAGTCAAGATTTTAATGTATCCACTTTACAGTAATTGGTTTACAACTGTAAATGAGATGCAGTATTTATTTTGTGCTAATAACTCCAAAAAACTGAACTCAGAGATATTTCTCTGCAAACCTCTTGCTGCCGATAATGGAAAAAATGTTAAAAATCTCAAGGTCATTTTAGAATATGTACTATTAACGCATAAATTAATTCTACTTGACTAACAAATAATTAAACTACAGAGTGGTATTTGTCAACTAGGCTTTTTATATATTCCTTATTGGAAAACAGATGGAGCAGATATACTTTGGTGCAAATAAACCAGTGACATCACTCATGCACTTAGCAATCATGAACACATTTTTTATTAGAACACTGAGGCTTTAATATACTGTAGACAGTATATCAAAATCTGAGAACTTGGATTTAAAAACTGTATTTATACCATGAGCCTAGGGACAGATTTTTCAACAGGGAACAAAAATCATACTTTTTGTTTTGTACAGTACCATATAATTCCATCATGCATGTGTTAAATTTGCTTTAAGTGTTATCACTCTGGGGTATATTTACTAGAGTGGGTTTTTACAAGTGGAGATGTTGCCTCCTCTCTCTGTCTCCTGTCTCCCTCTGTTCCTCCTCTCTTTGTCTCCCATCTCCCCCTATTCCTCCTCACTCTCTCTCTCTGCTATCTCCCACTATGGTCTCCTCTGGGTTCCCGCCGCATATCTAATGTACAGTAAATACAGTTTATATCTATATTCTGCTCCTGCACATAACTATTCGCAAGAAAGTGTGATCTTCTGCAAACCAACATCGGAATATTACCCTTAAAATACCCTAGAGCTGGATACCAAACACCACCTTATAACCTTGTTCTGTCCCCTCCTATCCTGTAAAGGTGAATCCCTTTGTTCTGATACCATTTAAACTGTTGTAACTTGCTGGTGTGATGCAGGGAGGCTATGTGTACAATGTGCACTATTTGGATTAAATATGTAATGTGTTTTGATAGCTTTTCCATGCGTCCACAAACCCTACCGTAAATACCCATACCACGCGCTAATGCGCAGGACCACGGGAGCGACCATACGCAAATTGCGAATATGCGCACGTACGGCAGAACAAGTACACGCACGGAGGTCATCTGTGTGTAGTTTGTACGTGATGTGTGTACTGCAATATTTTTCGACTTCGACAGAATTTTCGTACCAGCCTGTCACTGACCGGCGATGCCTGTTGTTGTTTGCCGATGCGTGTACGCATAGCGGTGCATACGCATGCACAGTTATTAGCTCTTCACCCACTGTGTGGAAATGCACATCAGCGACTAGGTCTGAATCAGGCCCAGTATTTAGCCTTGGGCTTCTACCGTGGCTTCTTGTTTTATACTTTATTATTCTGTTGCTCTAATGAATGTACAGAATAAATCTCTATTACCGTAGATGTTTATTACAATCAGCAGTAGCCATTGTGCTATATACTTATATAACATTTAAGCTTTGTTTTATATCTGTGTATTCACTCTTCAACTACATTTTACCTGAGCTTAAGTATTGTGCTGCACTCTGGGATTCACATTACTCTTATGGTAAAGTTCATATCCACATTCTGCATATTACTACACTCAGAGATCCATGCTACACCTTGCTTCAAAACTCTGAACACATCTAAGACCATACAGTCACTATCCTATTAGCCATTACCTTGCAATACTGTGTCTGTCTGCAATTACGTCTCCAGCCAATAATCCTGCAGTCTTCAGCCAATTGTGTAAGCCCTTACTGCCAGAGGTTTAAGTCCTGGTGGCATCCAAAGTATTGGTGTGTACATTAAACACTAAGGGAACAACGGGCTGCTGTTATAGGCAGAAGAACCTCTCGTGGGCCTCAAGGGGTCTTACATAATTGTGCTGGAGTTCCCTAACACCCACTGATACTTGTTCCTGTAAATTACAATTTTGTGTGTCATGCTTTGACATAAAAGGGATCACTTTACTTATTAATTGTCCAAAATGATTAAGGGGCCTATTTATTAACATTATTTTTACTATTATTTTAGTATCACTCAAATGTATTAAAGGGCTTTTGGAGCAGTTTTCATGAAAAACTGCTCCAAACCCTTTAATTGATATTTTTTTTTTAATAACCCACCTCACATTTTCCATACTTATAATGGGACATGCGATATGGCTGAATTTACAAAAAAAAAAGAGTAAAAAAAAACACTGCAGTGTGCCTTGTGATAATAACGCCAGCTAAAGCTGGCATAACCACAGGGCAGCACTGCAATAAGCAGCCATTTGCACAGCTTTCTCTGCCCTCTGGCAGAGAAAGCTGTGCGGGACATGGCCAGTGTGAACAGCTATGTGTGAAAAGGTAAGAAAAGAACATGAAAGTGAACTACAGTTCCCAGCAGCCTTTGCTGTCAGGAGCTCCTGGCAGCAAGGGTTGCTGGGAGCTGTAGTTTACTTTCACTTTCTTCACAAAGTGTGGTGCGATGCCGAAGTGTGGTGTTCCTGCCTACTGTGCAATCCTCCAGCCCAGGCGATGTCCAGCTCATCACATTAGGCACTGCAACATATTAATTGATATGTGCTTGGAGGTCTATATGCAGGGAGGGGAAAGGACTATATGCATGGAAGGGGGAGACTCTGTGCTGGGAGGGGAGAGGATTATATGCAGGGAGAGGGGAGACTATGTACTGGGAGGGGAGAGGACTATATGCATGGAGGGGGGAGTCTATGTTCTGGGAGGAGAGAGGACTATATGCAGGGGGGAAACCCTGTGCTGGGAGGGGAGACGACTATATGCAGGGAGGGGGGAGACTCTGTGCTGGGAGGGGAGAGGACTATATGCAGGGAGGGGGGAGACTCTGTGCTGGGAGGGGAGAGGACTATATGCAGGGAGGGGGGAGACTGTGCTGGGAGGGGAAAAGACTATATGCAGGGAGGGGGGGAGACCATGGCTATATGCAGGGAGGGGGGAGACCATGGCTATGTGCTGGGAGGGGGTAGACCATGGCTATGTGCTAGGAGGGGGGAGACCATGGCTATGTGCTGGGAGCGGGATGGGGACTACTTCTATGTGCTGGGAGGAGGAGGGTGACTACGTCTACGTAATAGGAGTGGGATGGAGACAACGTCTATGTGCTGGGAGCGGGATAGGGACTACTTCTATGTGCTGGGAGCGGGATGGGGACTACTTCTATGTGCTTGGAGGGGGTGGGGACTACGGCTATGTGCTGGGAGGAGGAGGGGTACTACTTCTATGTGCTGGGAGCGGGATGGGGACTACGGCTATGTGCTGGGAGGAGGAGGGGTACTACTTCTATGTGCTGGGAGCGGGATGGAGACTACGTCTATGTGCTGGGAGCGGGATGGGGATTACTTCTATGTGCTGGGATGGGGTGGGGACTATGGCTATGTGCTGGGGACAGGAGGTTATCTACCCATTGGCCAGGATAACACTCACCAGGTGCACTGGCTGAGGAGGGGATGCTGCCTGGTGGTGCCACCCTTGGCCAGGGAGTGGAATCACTTAGTAGTTGCAGTGCTTGGGCTGGTGGTTCACACAGCAGCCAAGAGCTGGCACCAGTGTTCGGCACCACAATGCACCACAGTGAAGAAACTCAAAATAAACTACTAGAATGCTATTCTTAATATATCACTACATCTACCTTTTCACTGCCATTAATATTTGATTATACCCCCTGACTGCAGGAAACATTGCTGGGCAGCGCCCCTCCTTGGCTAGGCACTGCTGATTTCTCCACAGTGTGACAAGAATTACTGGATGGGCACGATGTGTAAGGGGCACTATGGTGTGACATAATGTGTATAAGGGGTACTACTGTGTAATGTAATTTGAATTGGGAGTACTATTGTGTGGTCATGCTCCTTTCCCACAAGATCATGCACCTTTTTTGCCCATGCACCTTCCCTATTTAAAATATGGGGGGGGCGCCAGTCCCTTAGTTTGCCAGGGGCGCCCGGTACCCTAGATACACCTCTGCTTTTGCGGTGCAGGTGTTGTCACGATGGGGGTCCCGGCAGTAACGATGGACAATGGTGCATGCACAGCAGGACATCAGGGTATTTGTAGGAAAAATACCCCAATGATGCTGTGGAGAGGCATCGCAGGGACAGAGCTTTCTCGTGAGCTCTGTCCCTGTATGCAAAAATTTATATATACATGCAAAGTACTCAATTATCGCATTGCGAGTTTGGCCAATATTATCACACCACATCTGCATCATCACCATCAGATGCGGATGGTGATAAATCGTCCCCTGAGTACCCAATAGAGGTATTGGGCAGAGGCACTTTAAGAGAGAGCATGTGTGCAGGCTCCGATTGGGCCCCCTCCTCTCCTGCGATGCTGTAGACTCTGGCACCAATGCGTTCCCGAGGACATCACTATTGCACATGTGCGAATCACAGGAAAATGCCTGCAGCAGCCATTTTCCCAGTGATATTTGCAGCTCTGCAGTCAGTAATTACAAAATGTTCACATAAAAAGTAGATTTCTTACATAAAAGAAAAAATAGACGGAGTTCATCTGTTCCAATTTAATCCCAGGAATAGGAGGAGTGCCAAACCACTAGTCGATATTCAGGCTTGTGTTTCCAACATATTTTCCTCACATCCACGGTGGGTGGAAACCTTTTAAATATCCCAGAGACAAAAGGACATAGTGCAAGTATAGCCAGGCAGTTTGGCAAAAAAGTTGATTTAATGATAAAACACTCACAAACAACAGAGATAAAAAGGCATGTAAACCACTCATGTGGGTTTAGGACATAGGGCCACACATCCACGCAGTTACCCTCCCAGATCTAGTAGGAAGAAGCAGGTCAGAGCTCCGGATACGCTGAACCGCAGTAACAGGACGTTGCATCGGCCAGAAATCGTCCTCAGTAGTATCAGTCACCACGCCTGAAGCTTTTCGGACCTTAGTCCTTCATCAGAGGCATGGTGGCTGACTGCAGTTGCTCCTCTTAAATACCCTCCCCAATAAGGCAATTAGATGTAATCCCCTATCCCGCCATGGCAATTACCGCTACTTCACCAGCGGAAATGACGTTACGGGGTTTAGTCCGGAACCGGAAGTACGCGTCTATGCGTTCCATAATGCGTTCCATTCGATTTGCCGCCGGAAGTGATGTCCTTGCATTCCGTACTGAAGTACCTCCGGTTCAAGCAACAATCATAGGTTGCAGGGCAATTCAGTTCCCTTTCATATGTCCATCAATATGTGCAAATTAGGTGCATAAAGCAAAGGTCAACGTCCTTACACGACGATCATATGAGTCCATATATAGACAACCCAAAACATGGAAAAAAACAAAAAAACAAAAAACATTAGAGAAAATTAAAAAGTTAAGACAATCTTTATAATTTTTATAAAAATCACTTGAGCTCAAACTCGGAATTAAGACCATTAGGAATTAAAGAATTTAATTTAAAAATCCACTTCATTTCTGATTTTGCCAAATGAATTTCCAAATCGCGGTTTCTCCAGCTAGGGGTAATAGCTTGAATACCAATAAACAATTTAAGGTGCTTAGGGTTACATTGATGCACTTGTTTAAAGTGCATAGAGACCGTATGTGTTTCGAGGCCTTTTCTTATGTTATAAGAATGCTCAGCAAGACGTGTCTTCAAATTCCTACTAGTCTTGCCGACATAAAATAGGTCACATGTGCAAGCTAAAATATAAATAACATTTTTGGTATTACAAGTGATGAAATTGGATATAGTAAATTTTTCCCCTTTAACTACGCCAACCTTTTTATGGCGTATTGGGAAACAACAAAGGTATGGCATGGAGACCAGCTGGGGGCGGGTCTGGTGTCCTGGCGACGTTTTATAGACGATATCCTATTTATTTGGAGTGAAACAGACGAAAAACTTGCGGAATATTGTCAGAGTTTGAATATTAATGATTGGAATGTGAATCTTACTTTTTCTATCAGTAAAACCACTATCAATTTTTTAGATTTATGTATTTATGTTAAAGATAACACTCTCTTCACAAAACTATATAGAAAGGAAACGGATTCCAACAGCTATATAGATAGGAGTAGTCTACACCATAATAACTGGCTTGACGGCATACCCTATGGTCAATTTCTAAGGGCCAAACGTAATTGCAGGGAAGAGACAGTTTGTGATGAACAGATTGCTGAGATGAGCGAGAGATTTCTAGAAAAGGGCTATAAAAGTGAGGATCTCTTGCACTCAAAAGCACGTTTGGCATTAGTAGATAGAAATACTTTGTTAGAAAACAAGAAAGATCAGGGTACTGGTAGGCGTTTTCAAACATGGAATTTTATTAGTGATTTTAGTATTCAACACAAAGAAATTGAGTCCATTTTTAAGAAACATTGGAAAATTTTAAAAGAGGATCCCATTATAGGGAAGGAAATCCCTGATAAACCTGTTTTTACATACCGAAGGGCCAAGAATATAAAGGATAGGCTGGTACATAGTGCCATCAATGATACAAAACGAACAAGTACGAGGAGCCATGGTTTCCACAGATGTGGACTATGTACCATGTGCCGTTTGGTAAAGGGCCCTAGCAAACAGAAAGAACTTGTAGTTAAAGGGGAAAAATTTACTATATCCAATTTCATCACTTGTAATACCAAAAATGTTATTTATATTTTAGCTTGCACATGTGACCTATTTTATGTCGGCAAGACTAGTAGGAATTTGAAGACACCTCTTGCTGAGCATTCTTATAACATAAGAAAAGGCCTCAAAACACATACGGTCTCTATGCACTTTAAACAAGTGCATCAATGTAACCCTAAGCACCTTAAATTGTTTATTGGTATTCAAGCTATTACCCCTAGCTGGAGAAACCGCGATTTGGAAATTCATTTGGCAAAATCAGAAATTAAGTGGATTTTTAAATTAAATTCTTTAATTCCTAATGGTCTTAATTCCGAGTTTGAGCTCAAGTGGTTTTTATAAAAATTATAAAGATTGTCTTAACTTTTTAATTTTCTCTAATGTTTTTTGTTTTTTTGTTTTTTTCCATGTTTTGGGTTGTCTATATATGGACTCATATGATCGTCGTGTAAGGACGTTGACCTTTGCTTTATGCACCTAATTTGCACATATTGATGGACATATGAAAGGGAACTGAATTGCCCTGCAACCTATGATTGTTGCTTGAACCGGAGGTACTTCAGCACGGAATGCAAGGACATCACTTCCGGCGGCAAATCGAATGGAACGCATTATGGAACGCAAAGACGCGTACTTCCGGTTCCGGACTAAACCCCGTAACGTCATTTCCGCTGGTGAAGTAGCGGTAATTGCCATGGCGGGATAGGGGATTACATCTAATTGCCTTATTGGGGAGGGTATTTAAGAGGAGCAACTGCAGTCAGTCACCATGCCTCTGATGAAGGACTAAGGTCCGAAAAGCTTCAGGCGTGGTGACTGATACTACTGAGGACGATTTCTGGCCGATGCAACTTCCTGTTACTGCGGTTCAGCGTATCCGGAGCTCTGACCTGCTTCTTCCTACTAGATCTGGGAGGGTAACTGCGTGGATGTGTGGCCCTATGTCCTAAACCCACATGAGTGGTTTACATGCCTTTTTATCTCTGTTGTTTGTGAGTGTTTTATCATTAAATCAACTTTTTTGCCAAACTGCCTGGCTATACTTGCACTATGTCCTTTTGTCTCTGGGATATTTAAAAGGTTTCCACCCACCGTGGTTGTGAGGAAAATATGTTGGAAACACAAGCCTGAATATCAACTAGTGGTTTGGCACTCCTCCTATTCCTGGGATTAAATTGGAACAGATGAACTCCGTCCATTTTTTCTTTTATGTAAGAAATCTACTTTTTATGTGAACATTTTGTAATTAGCGCCATTTGGTGTACCTTATTGTTTCTTGTTTGATTGATCTTGTGACGTGTGAGGAGTCACTTACAGGTTCACTAAGGCTGCAATTTACTATTGGCGCTGTGCACGAATATTATCCTTTTGAACAGCTCTGCAGTCAGTGCCAGGATGAATCAGCAGTGATTATAATTAAATGAGAGCAGGGTGTGCGGTGTGTGGGCACCATTGCACCCATTATCGATACACCAGTGGTACTGGGTGTGCCCCTCTCCAGGGCTGTAACTAAGGGGGGCGCTAAGGGGTCACGTGCCCCGGGCGCCGGAGTTGAGGGGGCGCCGAGAACACTGCCTGGCACTCGGCACCGGTAGCTGCGTCCACCAGCCGCCTTGCAAGGTAACTCTCCCCCCTTCCCCCCTCACAACCTGCCTTGTGCGGAAGGGAGACGGCTAATCTGACCATAGTGATCTGCGTGCGTGGATGGGGGGACGTGGTGTGAGCAGAGCGGGAGCTGACCGGGATAGTGCCTGATGCCGCTGCCACTGAGAGAGAGTGAAGTGGACCGGGGGTACGTAGTGTGAGCAGAGCTGGAGCTGACGGGATGGTGCCTGATGCCGCTGCCACTGAGAGAGAGTGAAGTGGACCGGGGGTACGTAGTGTGAGCAGAGCGGGAGCTGACGGGGATGGTGCCTGATGCCGCTGCCACTGAGAGAGAGTGAAGTGGACTGGGGGTACGTAGTGTGAGCAGAGCGGGAGCTGACGGGGATGGTGCCTGATGCCGCTGCCACTGAGAGAGAGTGAAGTGGACCGGGGGTACGTAGTGTGAGCAGAGCGGGAGCTGACGGGGATGGTGCCTGATGCCGCTGCCACTGAGAGAGAGTGAAGTGGACCCTGCTTCACTCTCTCTCAGTGGCAGCGGCATCAGGCAGCATCCCCGTCAGCTCCCCCTCTGCTCACACTACGTACCCCCGGTCCACTTCACTCTCTCTCAGTGGCAGCAGCATCAAGTACTATCCCGGTCACATATTGTACACTGCTGACACGTAGCTGATGCGTGTAATGACTGCTGGGGGTATATTTAAAAGTCAATTTTTTTAATCGATTTTAGATCGATTTGAATCGATGTTGGGTTTACTGTGTTTAAACACACATTTATTGTTTATATTTTTTAATTGTTAGTAAATGCTTGTTTTACCCCTGGAAGCCCAACATACCTTTTGAAGCCCAACATCGATTAAGACCAGTTTTTAAATTATCTGAAATCGATTTTCAATCAACCTGTATGAAATATACCCCCTAGCCTCAGGTGAGACCGGTCACACTTTTATAATGTGCTTCTAATATGTGTTGCTGTTCTTGTTTGTACCTCTACAGTTGTTGAGTTTCTGTGAGTGTGACATGCATTAGTGCAGTTGCTAAGTACTGTAGCTAGGGATGGACATCGAATGACGATGGCTCACACCATCGATGTTTTTGTTTTGTTGGTAGTAGTTTTACCACTTGATGGCAACTTTCCGATGTTTGTCGCCATCAAATGGTAATGAGTCAATGTTCACCATTTTTAAATAGTGTCAGTCACAGCTGTGTACTGTATATACTACTGCCGCACACAGACCTGACGGATTACATAAGGATCCGATAGTGGGTGATCTGCGCCTGTGCGGAATGAGTCCTGTGATCGCGTTTACAGTGCACGACAGACGCAGCATGATTAGCAGGGGCGGGAAGAGTGCGGTGCCTACCAGCATTACAAAAATGTGTGTGTGTGTGGGGGGGCGTGCCGAATGGCTTCCTTGACCCGGGTGCCAAAAATCCTAGTTTCGGCCCTGCCCTCTCTGACATAAGGGTATCTGCATGAAAGCCAGTTAGACTAATGCTGGAAAAGATCTGAACACATTCCTGGTGTCTTCCAACAGTTTATTAAAACCAAAATGTTTTTGCCTGTTGTTCTGCGCATTCTACCAAACTATGGAGAAATTTACAAATGGGGACAAATGTTTACCAAATTTACTAAAAAGCAGAGTCTGTAACTGCCTGTGATCACATGCTGGGGGCCACCCAACACAGGGCAAGGCCATCCAGCATGATAAGTCCCCCAATTAGATTGCAATTGCATCGCTGTCCAGTGAATAGCGGGTGCCCTCCTTTACAGGGCTGTTTCTGGCCAATTTGGCTCCCAGTGCAAGATTTAAAAATGCGCCCCCCCATGACAAAAAAAGCGCCCCCCCCTGATAAAAAAAAACCTTGTGCACGCCTCAATTTAATGGGCGTGGCCTCGTCTGAAAAGGCTACCCCACACCCCAGTATTTGACCCTGCACCAACAGATCACGCCCACCATAGGAAAAAAACCCATATTAAGCCCCACACAGTAATGCCCCCTGCACCATATTATGCCACACACCGCAATGCCCTTGATACATTAAATCCCCACATCACGGCAGGCAGAGTCCCCATTTTCCACATCACGGCAGGAAAGAGTCCCCATTTTATACATTACGGCAGGCAAGAGTCCCCATTTCACACATTACGGCAGGCAAGTGTCCCCTTTTTACACATTACGGCAGGTGTCCCCATTTTACAGAGAGAGAGAGAGAGCGAGAGAGAGAGAGAGAGAGAGAGAGTATGCTTACAGAGGTGATTCCATCCTTACCGCCTCTCCCTCTTCATAGCTTGGCTCCCCCTCCTCCTTAGTACTCCGCTCGGGGGGTAGGGGGGGTGTTTGCGGGATGACGGGGTTGCGTCGTGATGTCACAATGCAAAGCATCATTCCGCGACACCCCCCCCTCCGAGCTGGGTACATGGGGAGAAGGAGGAGGGGGAAGCCAGGGAGCCACAGTCAGTGCCGCGGCTCGCCTGCCCCAAGAAACGGCCCTGCTCCTGTATATGTAGCATGGTATCCGGTCTATAGATCTACACTAAAAAGGTCTACAGTCAATAGGTCGACCGTTAATGGTCAACATGCATTAGGTCAACAGGGTCAAAAGATGAACAGGGTCAATAGGTCGACAGGGTCAAAATGTCGACACTTTTTAAAGGGATTTTTACAACTTTTGCTGCATGTACTCTGAGCCCGAAGCGTGGCGAGCGAACCAAGATCACGAGGGGATACATTTCAACAAATTGGGGTAAAAAATTGTTTAAAAACACATAACAACAGCCCAAATAGTTTTTGTGTGTCGATCTTTTGACCCTATCAACCTTTTGGCTGTCAATCTTTTGACTGTCGACCTTTTACTGTCAGTCTAGTGACTGTCTATCTTTTAAATGGCTATCTTCTGTATTACAACCATGTAGCAAGGCTGCGTATGCAGACGCACTGCCTCCATCTTTTTCTTCGGAGCGGCTGCGTGTGGCATCATGCAGCCCTTCCCCCCCTGAAACGGTCCGGTCATGCCTGCTTTTCAAATTACATACACTCCCCCTTACTGCCATTACGCTGCCCCCAAACTCAGCTAAAATGCGTGTGCACAGCAGTTACGACTGCTGCTGAATGACCTCCCTAATGCGAGACAGTTTAGCAAATAATTATATTATCCCAATTGTAAAGCAGAATACAGTATGCTGCGCTATTTAAACTGTAAATAAGTAAATAAATAATAAATAATTATAATATCACTTGGGTATTATGAAATATTTAAGAATACCTGAGCTCAGCCCTAAAAATATGCCTTTGAAATAGGATTCATTATATTTTTTTATACAAAATTTTATATAAAAGTACCAATATGATTCTTTACTGCTGGTTCCTATTTCAACAAGTTTTTTATGTTAAGAACGATGAGACTTCTACTTCAAGGCCTTTTTGGATTTAGGCATTTAAACTCTGAATAAAAATACTATAATTTATAGCATCATCCTTGAATTGAATGAGACATTAAAGTTACACATTCAAGTATCTTTGTAACACATAATAGTACACACTGATAACTAGGTATGCAAGTGTAAAAAAAAGGAACAGCATTAATTAATTATGTATGTATGTATGTATAAATAAATATTTAATTTCTAAAATGAATTGTTACTTCATATGTTCATGCAATACTCACAAGACTGTAATATGAAAATTAACTTAAAGGGAGCACAATGATCTACAGTGCATCCGGAAAGTACTCACAGCACTTACAGCCTTATTCCAAAATGGAATAAATGTATTTTTCCCCACAAAATTCTACACACAATACTCCATAATGACAACGTGAAAAAAGTTTTTGGGAGATTTTTGCTAATTTATTAAAAATAAAAAACTAAGAAATCACATGTACATAAGTATTCACAGCCTTTGCCATGAAGCGCAAAATTGAGCTCAGGTGCATCCTCTTTCCACGGATCATCCATGAGATGTTCCTACAGCTTAATTGGAGTCCACCTGTGGTAAATTCAGTTGATTGGACATGATTTGGAAAGGCACACTACTGTCTATATAAGGTCCCACACTTGACAGTGCAAAGTGCATGTGTGAGCACAAACCAAGCATGGAGTCAAAGGAGTTGTCTGTAGATCTCCGAGACAGGATTGTCTTGAGGCACAAATCTGGGGATGGGCACAGAAAAATATCGGCTGCTTTGAAGGTCCCAATGAGCACAGTGGCCTCCATCATCTGTAAATAGAAGAAGTTCGGAACCACCAGGACTCTTGATAGAGCTGGCCAGCCGTTTAAACTGAGCAATTGGAGTAGAAGGACCCTAGACAGGGAGGTGACCAAGAACCAAATGGTCACTCTGTCAGAGCTACAGCATTCCTCTGTGGAGAGAGGAGAACATTCCAAAAGGACAACCATCTCTGCAGCAATCCACCAATCAGCCCTGTATGGTAGAGTGGCTAGACGGAAGCCACTCCTTAGTAAAAAGCACACGGCAGCCTGCCTGGAGATTTTGTTAAAATGCACCTGAAGGACTCTCAGATCATGAAAAACAAAATTCTCTGGTCTGATGAGACAAAGATTGAATTCTTTGGCATGAATGACAGGCATCATCTTTGGAGAATACCAGGCATCGCTCATCACCAGGCCAATACCATCCCTACAGTGAAGCATGGTGGTGGCAGCTTCATGCTGTGCGGATGTTTTTCAGTGGCAGGAACTGGGAGACTAGTCAGGATAGAGGGAAAGATGAATGCTGTAATGTACAGAAACATCCTGGATTAAAACCTGCTCCAGAGCGCTCTTGACCTCAGACTGGAGCGACGGTTCATCTTTCAGCAGGACGACCATAAGTACACAGCCAAGATAGAAAAGGAGTGTCTTCAGGACAACTCTATGAATGTCCTTGAGTGGCCCAGCCAGAACCGAGACTTGAATCTGATTAAACATCTCTGGAGAGATCTGAAAATAAAAGAAAAATATGTACAGGACAGCGCTTTTTGACACACTTATAAATTGGCATATAAAATGTAATGCTACACAGTAAAAAATTGTACAATTAAAAATGAATTCATACTGTAGGTACATAGAATAAAGCAAATATAGCAATAGTCTCAATAAAATAGACCCATCATGAAATCCTGTGCAATAAACCTGATTAGTAGATTTTACTATTAACTGGTTAGTACATAAACGGTCAATAAATACTTGAGTCAAGTACTCTTTATAGGTTATCCAGCTAGGTATATTTTACCAGTTCTGTGTTCCAATAGATGGTATTCCAATGTATAGCGGCTCTTATGGCAACAGCAACCGATGTTGGAGGAGTCCTTGTTCACAGGTGGAGAGCTGGAAGTCTTTTAAAGGCAAATGTCCTTCCAGTAGTTAATATGGTGAATACGGCACTGGTTAATTCTGTCCACTGGCTGGGTCTGAAGGTCTAACGCATTTTGCTGCTCCAGGCAGCTTTATCAAATTAACAGAGATCTGAAAATGGCTGTGCACCAACCTGATGGAGCGTGAGAGGTGCTGCAAAGAGGAATGGGCACAACTGCCCAAAGATAGGTGTGCCAAGCTTGTGGCATCATGTTCAAAAAGACTTGAGGCTGTAATTGCTGCCAAAGGTGCATCAACAAAGTATTGAGCAAAGGCTGTGAAGACTTATGTACATGTGATTGCTTAGTTTTTTATTTGTAATAAATTTGTAAAAATCTGAAAGACTTTTTTCACGTTGTCATTATGGGGTATTGGTTGTAGAATATGAGGGAAAAATTAATCATTTTGGAATAAGGCTGTAACATAACAAAATGTGGAAAAAGTGAAGCGCTGTGAATACTTTACGGATGCACTGTATATATATATCATTCATTGCAGTCAATCCAATTCCTTTATTCACTGATGGAGTAATAAGATGATAACTTGTGGTCAGTATGACCGGAACACAATAGGCGTAGGAACAGAGGCTGCCTGGAGTGATCGCCTGCAACATGTCCATCTGACGTGTCGCGGTAGTGTATGGGGCCCTTAAGATTTACACTTTCCCTTGGCTCTTATTTTTACACCAGCGACACTTTAATAAGCATATCCCTGATATCTGTGACTACTGCAGTCATACTGTATGTACAGGCCAAAATATTGACACAGATAGGTTTGTTAGGTACCTGTACATAATTGATACAAAAGAGTGACATGTGTCTTGGTGATAATTTTCTCTTACAACAGGAAATTTCCTATAGGTATTTATTTTTTCTCTTTATCTACACCGTGCGTTACCAAGTACGGAGATATGTTACTCCCATTATTGGCATATGTATGCATGACAATATATCCAAACTTCAGTACTCACAAGTGTGTGATCTTGGCTATGTTAACACTGTTGATCTCATACATTAAAGCCAATGCACACCACACCCAATTAGTTTGGTATGTTTTTTTTTTATTGTGACCACAGTCTTGGGCCATAAGTAATACAACTTTGTACTTGGCGTGTGCACCATATAACCAGGAGTATATACTAAAATATATACTCCAAAAATATATACTAATACACTTGTGTATATGAACACTTTACAGAAATACTTTGCATGTGAATAATCATTGGGTATAAGTGGGAACAAGAGTACACCAAATGTCCAACTTTAGGTGATATATAAAATTGAAATAAAGAACAAGAAAGACAGAGAAGAAAAATACCAAGAAGGAAATAGAAAATAACAAAAAGAAGAGGGAGGGGACTGTTATGATGGAATTAACTCCTTCTCTGAAGATTCTGTGTTTCTTATAGGTCTTCTGGCAGTGACCCCTGTACACCCGGAGTTGAGACTCATAGAACCCACCAGCAGGTCTTCTGGTCTATAAGAGACGCTTTTTCCTTAAGACTCAATATGCTTACCGGTACTGGGATGCCCACCAGGACTTACGCCACTGGCAGTAGAATGAGCTCAACCCCTGGGTGACCTGAAATAATGCTGGTGGAAACAAATACCGAAGATACTCTACAAAGTTGGACAAGGAGGACAAGGCTAACGGAAGGCAAACAGTAGAGATAAGGCTGGAGTAGAGGTACGGAAGGTAAGGAAGAGACAAAACTACAGAGAGGAAGAAACAGAGGGAGTAACAGAAATACAGTAACCCCTAACTGGGGAGCAGCCTCCGGACTGGGAGGAGCAATAACTACAAAGAAACACTGTAGCATGGGTGTAAAACAGAAATACTGAGAGTTAGGTACTAGGAACAGCTCAACAAGCAGTAGGTGGAGAGCAATGGCTGAACCCTGGAAAACCATCCAGGAACAAGTACGGATGCACAGCTAGAGAAATCCACTGTCTGAGACTTTACATGAGAAAGGCTCCCGTTGCACCAGAGGCGATGATGAGCAAAGAATGGCAGACAGACTGGTAAATATAAAGGAGCACCAACCAATAGTTAGGCTTAATGTAGCCACACCTCCCTTGAATAATAATGCTAGGCAGCTGAGTGCTGTACGTCCAAGCTCCCACTATGATTAAAAACTCTGTGCAGCCTGAGCGCTGCACATCACTAACCTCCTCCCGGCGTCCCTCATCATTAAGCGACTGCAGGAAGCCACCGGGTGTATCCTCTTCAGTGTCCTGGTAACCAAGCAATGGCTGGGGCACTGGGGAGAGCAAGCCGGCAGCTCGTAATAGGAGAGAGCCAGCGGCTTGTAACAGGGACAAAGGAAGGTATGGGAGTGGAGGATCCCCACCGGGGTTCCCAGGAGGGAGCAGGCTAAGTTTAAACAACTTGTTGAACAGGGAGGTTTAAGGGGTACCAGCTAGGGATTTGTACAGTATCTGTCGGATTCACAAAACTCTATCCACGGAAACCTGATCAACGGATAATTCTGAAATTTATTAGCAGAGGACATTATGATATCATTCATTGATCTATATAATTCTAATCTTTGAAACCATTTAGCAAGAGTCGGCGGGGAAGTAGATTTCCAGCGCACATATTTAACAACCTTAGCTGTACTGTTCAAATATTTCAGCAGCAATTTTTTTGTGAGATGAGTGGGTTCAGTTCCCAAAGAACCGAACCCCCCTGAACTACACGCTCCGAGCCGGGATCTGATCCGGGATCCGATCCTGGCTCGGGACTTCACACCAGACTCAGAAACCAGAACAAGGCAAAACGTCATCATCCCGCTGTTAAATTCTCGCGGGTTTTGGATTCCATATAAACAGCTGCGTGTCGCCGTCATTTTCACTCCAGACTTGGGGAGTGAGGGAGACAGACCTCTGTCTCTCTGTGGGTGCTGGTGTTGGGTGGGGTCAGTGTGTGCTCTGTAGGGGTGCTGCTCCTGTCACCGGTGTACCTGTGCTGTTAGAGATGCTGTCCTGTCTGTCACTGGTGTTTCATGTGCTGTTAGTGGTGCTGCAGCTGTAAATGGGTGTTGCTGTCCTGGCTGTCACTGTGTTGTACAGGGGGCAGGGGCACTGTTGTCCTGTTTGCTGTAAAAATTCAGGGGTGCTGTCGTTAAAATAAAAGCACACTGGTTCTGTATGCTGTTAAAATACAGGGGTGCTGACCCAGTCTTGTATGCTGTAAAAATTCAGGGGTGCTGATTTTGTTAAAATAAAAGCACACTAGTCCTGTATACTGTAAAAATTCAGGGGTGCTATTAAAATAAAAGTACACTGGCCTTGTATGCTGTAAAAATTGAGGGGTGCAGTTGTTTAAGTAAAAGCACACTGGTCCTGTATGCTATGAAAATATAGGGGTGCAGGTGTCAAAATAAAAGCACACTGGTCCTGTATGCTGTAAAAATAGAGGGGTGCTGGCCCAGTCTTGTATGCTGTAAAAAATCAGGGGTGCAGTTGTTAAAATAAAAGCACATTTTTCCTATTTGCTGTAAAAATACAGGGATGCTGGCCCAGTCTTGTATGCTGTAAAAATTGAGGGGTGCAGTTGTTAAAATAAAAGCACACTGGTCCTGTATGCTGTGAAAATACAGGGGTGATGGCCTTGTCTTGTATGCTGTAAAAATTCAAGTGTGCAGTTGTTAAAATAAAAGCACACTGTATGCTCTAAAAATACAGGGGTGCTGCTGTTAATATAATATTACACTAGCCCTGTATGCTGTAAAAATGCAGGGGTGCAGTTGTTAAAATAAAAGCACATTGGTCCTGTATGCTGTAAAAATTCATGTGTGCAGCTGTTAAAATAAAAGCACACTGGTCCTGTGTGCTGTAAAACTTCAGGGGTGCAGCTGTTGTTAAAATAAAAGCACGTTGGTCCTGTATGCTGTAAAAATTCAGGGGTGCAGCTGTTTTTAAAATAAAAGCACACTGGTCCTGTATGATGTGAGAATACAGGGGTGCTGTAAAAATAAAGGGGAATTGTTCTGTGTGCTGTAATAATAAAGGGGTGCTGTCCTGTGAAATGGAGAACAACAATATGGAGGAAAAAATAGTGGAAGATCAGGAACCACTTCCAGTTCCTAGTACTAGTGCTGAAGCTGCTGCTGCCACAAGTCATGACATTGACGATGCAATTCCATCAACGTTGTCTGCTAAGGCCGATGCCCAATGTCATAGAGGGCATGTAAAATCCAATAAGCAATAATTAATAATCAGAAAAAAAAAGAAATTATCTGATGAGAAACGTAAAATTGGCAATATGCCATTCACGACACGAAGTGGCAAGGAAAGGCTATGGTTTTGGCCTATGTTCATGACTGGTGGCTCAACTTCTCATGAGGATGGAAGTCCTCCTCCCTCTCGAAAAATGTAAAAAATGAAGCTTGTTAAAACACAGGAAAAAACAATTATGCATTCAGAGACATCACAAATCCCCAAGGAGGGTCCAAGTGTGTCCACGGTTGCGATGTCTAGGCCTTACCTTCCCAAGACTGTATGGAAAGAGGAATCTCCTACCACCATTTGCATGCCCCCTGCAAGTGCTGGGAGGAGCACCGCCAGTCCAGTTGCTGATATTGAGATTGAGGATGTCACTGTAGACGTACACTAGGATGAGGAGGATATTGGTGTAGCTGGCGCTGAGGAGGAAGTTGACGATGAGGAATCTGATGATGTGGTGTGTTTGAATAAGGCACCAGTGGAGACAGTAGCTGTCCATGGGATAAGAAAGCCTATTGTCATGCCTGGGCAAAATTCCAAAAAAGCCACCTCTTCGGTGGGGAATTGTTTCTCCACAAATCCGGACAACAGGTGTCAAGCTGTGTGTTGCCCTTGTCAATCCGTAATAAATAGGGGTAAGGACGTTAACTACCTAGGAACATCCTCCCTTATACATCACCTGCAGCGTATTCGTCAGAAGTCATTGTCATGTTCAGAAACTTTGGCTAAGAGCATAAGCAGTCCACTAACACCTAAATCCCTTCTTCCTCTTGTACCCAAGCTCCTGCAAGCCACTCAACCAACTCCCTCAACGTCAATTTCCTCCTCAGTCAGGAACGTAAGTAGTCCCGCAGGCCATGTCACTGGCATGACTGACGAGTCCTCTCCTAACTGGGATTCCTCCGCAGGATCCTTGAGTGGTACGCCTACTGCTGCTGTTGCCGCTGCTGTTGTTGCTGCTGGCAATCAATTGTCATCCCAGCGGGGAAGTCGGAAGACCACTTGTACTACTTCAACTAAGCAATTGACTGTCCAACAGCACTTTGCGAGGAAGATTAAATATGACAGCAGTCACCCTGTTGTAAAGCGGATTACTAAAGCCATAACAACTATGCTGGTGTTAGCCGTGCATCCGGTATCCGCCATTAGTGCAGTGGGATTTATACAATTGATGGATGTACTGTGCCACCGGTACCATATCCCATCTAGATTCCACTTCACTAGGCAAGCGATTCCCGGACTGTACAGGGACATTAAGAAAATTGTCCTAAAAATGTGGTTGTACCCAGTGTCCACTTAACCACGTACATGTGGACAAATGGAGCAGGGCAGACTAAGGACTACATGACTGTGACAGCCCACTGGTTAGATGTATTGCCTCACGCAGCAACATCAGAATTGGCACCAGTAGTAGCATCTCACAAACGCCAACTTGTTTCTAGGCAGTCTATGTAATGTATCAGCAGTTTCTGTCAGAGGCACACCGCTGACAAACTTTAACGGAAACTGAGGAACATCATCACACGATGGCTTACCCCAATTAAACTCTCCTGGGGATTTGTGATATCGAACAATGCCACCAATATTGTGCGTGCATTACATCTGGGCAAGTTCCAGTGTGTCCCATGTTTTGAACATACAATTAAGTTGGTGGTGCAGAATTTCTTGAAAAATTACAGAGGCATGCAGGAGATGCGGTTGGTGGCTCGACATTCAGCCACTGCGTGACGAGGTGGAATTCAACACTCTCTATGCTTCAGAGGATGGAGGAGCAGCAAAAGGCCATTCAAGCCTATACATCCACCTACGATATAGGCAAAGGAGGGGTATTGCACCTGACTTAAGTGCAGTGGAATATGATTTCCGTGTTGTGCAAGGTTCTCCAACCCTTCGAACTTGCCACACATGAAGTCAGTTCAGACAATGCCAGCTTGAGTCAGGTCATTCCCCTCATCAGGCTTTTGCAGAAGCAGCTGGAGAAATTGAAGGAGGAGCTAAGATGGAGCGATTCCGCTAAGTATGTGGGACTTGTGGATGGAGCCCTTCATTCGCTTTGACAGGATTCAAATGTGGTCAATTTGTTGAAATCAGAGCACTATATTTTGGCCACCGTGCTCGATCCTAGGTTTAAAACCTACGTTGTATCTCTCTTTCCAGCAGACACAGAGGTTCAAAGACCTGCTGGTGAGATAATTGTCAACTCAAGCGGAATGTGACCCATCAACAGCTCCTCCTTTATTTTCTCCCACAACTAGGGCTGCGAGGAAAAGGATAGCATTTCGGAGCCAACCCGCTGGCGGTGATGCAGGGCAGTCAGGCACAAGTGTTGACATCTGGTCCGGACTGAAGGAGCTGCCAACAATTACTGACATGTCTACTGTCACTGCATATGCTGTCACCACTGAAAGAATGGTGGAGGATAATATGGGTAACAGCATCCAAGTAGGCATGTCAGACAGTCCGTATGTATACTGGCAGGAAAAAGAGGCAATTTGAAGGCACTTTAACAAACTGACTTTATTTTACCTAGATTGCCCCCACTCCAGTGTGTACTCCGAAAGAATGTTTAGTGCAGCCTGTAACCTTGTCAGCAATCGGTTACTTCAACAAAATGTGGAGAAGATGATGTTTATCATAATTAATTATAAATTCATCCAGGAAGACCTTTACCAGCAAATGCCTCCAGAAAGTACACAGGGATTTGTGATGGTGGATTCCAGTGGGGACGAATTAATACTCTGTGAGGATGAGGATGTATACACTGAAAGGGGTGAGGAATCGGAGGATGAAGATGAGGACGACTTCTTGCTTCTGTAAAGCAGTTTGTGCAAGAAGAGATCAATTGCTTCTTTTTATATGGGGGGATTAATTGCTTCTTTTTTAGTGCCGGCCCAAAGAAACCAATCAATTCAGCCACAGTCGTGTGGCAGACCCTGTTGCTGAAATGATTGGTTTGTTAAAATGTGCATGTCCTGTTTATACAACATAAGGGTGGGTGGGAGGGCCCACGGACAATTCCATCTTGCACCTCTTTTTTTCCTTTGCAACCTTTTGGCCTAAAAACAATATTGTGAGGTGTTCAGAATAGACTGGAAATGAGTGGAAATGAATGTTATTGAGGTTAATAATACCGTATGATCAAAATTAACCCCAAATTCTGTGGTTTTAGTTGTTTTTATGTTTTTTTCAAAACTCATCCAGATCCAAAACCAAAACCTGAAAGAGTGGTTTTGGCAAAACCAATCCAGATACAAAACACAAGCGGAGATCCAGATCCAAAACCAAAACCCGAAAACCCGAAAAGTGTCCGTCGCACATCTCTAATTTTTTGTAAGTTGATAAGGGTGAGGTATGTACTGTAGATTTAACAACCAGAATAAAGGCCCATCTGGTGCTCCTGGGGGTAAATTTACTAAGGTGGGAGATATTTAGAACTGGTGATGTTGCCCATAGCAACCAATCAGATTATATCTATTATCTGCTAGAAGCAGCTAGATAAATGATAAGTAGAATCTGATTGGTTGCCATGGGCAACATCACCAGTTCTAAATATCTCCCACCTTAGTAAATTTACCCCCTGGTCCCAGTTTTTTGTGTGTGACCGAAATCACATTGTTCCAAAAAGTTTGCAACCCTATGCAGGACCACCATATATGAGGAGGGAACTCCAAATCTATGCCACATCTCCATCATCCCGCATGTACCCCGGGGAACATCTTGGATAAGGTGAATGGGTAGCTGTACCATCGGGACATGACCTTAAAATGAGTCTCAAGATTAAGTACATTGGCCCTCATTCCGAGTTGTTCGCTCTGTAAATTTCATCGCATCGCAGCGATTTTCCGCTTAGTGCGCATGCGCAATGTCCGCACTGCGACTGCGCCAAGTAAATTTGCTATGAAGATAGGATTTTTACTCACGGCTTTTTCTTCGCTCCGGCGATCGTAGTGTGATTGACAGGAAATGGGTGTTACTGGGCGGAAACACGGCGTTTTATGGGCGTGTGGATAAAAACGCTACCGTTTCCGGAAAAAACGCGGGAGTGGCTGGAGAAACGGAGGAGTGTCTGGGCGAACGCTGGGTGTGTTTGTGACGTCAAACCAGGAACGACAAGCACTGAACTGATCGCAGATGCCGAGTAAGTCTGAAGCTACTCTGAAACTGCTACGAGGTGTGTAATCGCAATATTGCGAATACATCGTTCGCAATTTTAAGAAGCTAAGATTCACTCCCAGTAGGTGGCGGCTTAGCGTGTGCAATACTGCTAAAATCGCCTTGCGAGCGAACAACTCGGAATGAGGGCCATTAGTGGAACTACTCCAAGAATTTTCAAAGATAGAACTCCATTCAGGTGTACTGATATCCTTACCAAGGCCCTTTTTCCAACATTTTCTGATTTTCGGTAATGCAGAAAAATGGTTCTCTATTTGTAAATAAAAAGTAAAATTTCATATCAGTGGGTCTGTGCCCCTGGCAAGAGATTACCTTTTTCCTCTTTTTGTGCTACCTACATGCTCAATATTATTCTCAGGGGAGCACCACCACAGAATTATATTCCTTGCTTTGGACTTACCTGTTTAATACTGGAGTTACCTACTGTTTATGTTGTTCATACACATATAACTACTGTACCAGTGCTTGTGTTTTCACCTGTTACCCCGGTCCTTGTTAGTCAGACCCTCTTATGCTTTCTGCCAGCCACACACTTATTTTTTTCGATTAACTTTTCTACTTTTCTAAGTCCAACATGAGTATTCTTTCTTACTAATCTATTGGGATGTACAGTCTTGTGTTTGTATCCTGCACTGGACATACAGTATTGTAATTATTAATATAGATTTATGTGAAGAAACCAGCTACTACCATTTTACCTCTAAATTAGGTTTACCTTGTTACAAGGCTGGAGGTACAAGGCTGGAGGTGCTCCAACAATCATTAATATTCATCTATTGGCAGTTGCCCAAAAAATGGAAGATTGCTTTTTTTTGAGCACTCTTTTATAATGTATTATAATTATTGATTTGATATGATTGTTACTATTAAAATGTAACTTTTAATATTTTTATTTAAAATAAATGGGGTAAAGTGAAAAAATGCATCTTATGTGACTTAGGAGAATCAGTTAATGTTTGTCACCCCCTTCTTATTGTAAATACAAATAAACATATTGAAAGACATAATCTGTCTCTGTGGTGAATTTTTTTTCATGTATGAATCAAAGTTTATTCTTTTAAACCAAGATCTGGGTAATTGGTACCTAAGTCATACATCTTAGTTTAGGCAGTAATAATTAGGGATGTGCGGCGGCCACTTTTCGTGTTTTGTGTTTTGGTTTTGGTTTTGGATATGGATCCCCACTCATGTTTTGGATCTGGAATGGTTTGCCAAAACCACCATTTTGGGTTTTGGTTTTTGATCTGGATGAGTTTTGAAAAAAACATAAAGACAGAGCTAAAATTACAGAATTTGGGGGTAATTTTGATCCTATTAACCTCAATAACATTCATTTTCACTAATTTCTAGTCTATTCTGAACACCTCACTCCTCACAATATTGTTTTTAGGCCAAAAGGTTGCACTGAGGTCGCTGGATGACTAAACTAAACGAAACAAGTGGGTGGCACAAACACCTGGCCCATTTAGGAGTGGCACTGCAGTGTCAGACAGGATGGCAGTTTTAAAAACTAGGCCTTAAAGAGCACATCATGCAAAAAAAAAAAAAAAAGAGGTGCATCGAGGTCGCTGGGTGACTAAGCTAAGCGCCACAGGTGTGCGGCACATACACCTGGCCCATCTAGGAGTGCCACTGCAGTGGCAGACAGGATTGCAGTTTTAAAAAATAGGCCTCAAAGAGCACATCATGCAAAGAAAAAAAAGAGGTGCACCGAGGTTGCTGGGTGACTAAGCTAAGCGACACAAGCGTACGGCACAAACACCTGGCCCATCTAGGAGTGGCACTGCAGTGGCAGACAGGATGGTAGGTTGAAAAACTAGGCCACAAAAAATACATAATGCAAAGAAAAAAAAGAAGTGCAAGATGGAATTGTCCTCCAGTACTCTGCACGCAGTCGCTGAATGGCAAAAGTGTCCCGAAATTTTTCGGGTGACTGAAAGCATCTCTTGCACGGCCCTGTCATTTCTCAAAAAATGCTGCACCACCAAATTTATTGTGTGAGCAAAACATGGAATATGCCCTGATTTAATGCCTGCACAATATTGGTGGCGTTGTTTGATATCACAAATCCCCAGGAGAGTCTAAGTGGGATAAGCCATTGTGTGATGATGTTCCTCGGTTTCCATAAGGAGAGTCTAAGTGGGGTAAGCCATTGGGTGATGATTTCCCTCAGTTTCTCTAAGAGGTTGTCTGCAACGTGTCTCTTACTGAAACCGGTGACACACAGTGTAGCCTGCCTTGGAGCGAGCTGGCGTTTCTGAGATGCTGCTACTGGTGCCGCTGCTGTTGTTGCTGCGCAATGCAATACATCTAATCAGTGGGCTGTCACAGTCATATAGTCCTTAGTCTGCCCTGTTCCACTTGTCCACATGTCCGTCGTTAAGTGGACAGTGGGTACAACCGCATTTTTTAGGACACTGAGGACACTTTTTCTGACATCTCTGTACATTCTCGGTATCGCCTGCCTAGTGAAGTGGAATCTAGATGGGATTTGGTACCGGGTACAAACTACCTCCATCAATTGTCTAAATCCCACTGCATAATAGCCGATTCCGGATGCACGGCTAACACCAACATACAGTAGCTGCAAGGCCTCAGTTATCCACTTTGCAACAGGATGACTGCTGTCATATTTAATCTTCCTTGCAAAGGACTGTTTGACCGTTAGTTGCTTAGTTGAAGTAGTACAAGTGGTCTTCCGACTTCCTCTTTGGGATGAGGATCGACTCCCAGCAGCAAAAACAGCAGCAGTAGGCGTACCACTCAAGGATCCTCCGGAGGAATCCCGGTTAGTAGAGGACTCGTCAGTCATGCCAGTGACATGGCCTGCAGGACTACTGATGTTCCTGACTAAGGAGGAAATTGACGTTGAGGGAGTTGGTGCTGTGGCTTGCAGGAGCTTGGGTGCAACACAACGAAGGGATTTAGGTGTCAGTGGACTGCTTATGCTCTTACCCAAAGTTTCTGAACTTGACAATGACTTCTGATGAATGCACTGCAGGTGACGAATAAGGGAGGATGTTCCTAGGTGGTTAACGCCCTTACCCTGGGATACGGTCGTTAGGTTGATACAGCTTAGGTCGACAGTCATTAGGTCGACCACTGAAAGTCAACATGCATTAAGTCGACATGGTCATTAGGTCGACATGTACTAGGTCGACATGAGTTTTTTTTATTAAAAAAAAATCAATTTTTTTGGACTTTTTCATACTTGACGATTCACGTGGACTACAATTGGGAATGGTAACCTGTTCCGATCGCAGTGGTAGTGGAGCGAGGCACCTTGCCTGAAGCATGGCAAGCAAATCCAGCCGTGCGAGGGCACACGTTGCACTAATTGGGGTTCCCCGTCACTTTACGAAGAAAACGACACCCAAAAAAGTACAAAATCCTATGTCGACCTTTTGACCGGTCGACCCAGTACATGTCGACCTAATGACTGTGTCGGGCTATTACCCCTGTCGACCTAATGCATGTCAACCTTCCATGGTCGACTCAATGACTGTCGACCTAAGTTGAGTCGACCCAACGACCCATACCCCTTACCCCAACTTATTACGGATTGACAAAGGCAATACACAGCTTGACATCTGTTGTCCGGATTTGTGGAGAAATACAGTAATTCCACACCAAAGGGGTGGCTTTTTTAGTATTTTGCCCAGGCATGACAATGGGCTTATTCATCCCATGGACAACAACTCACCGATGCCTGATTTAAACAAACCACATCACCATCAGAATCCTCTTCGTCAACTTCCTTCTCAGCACGAGCAACACCCATATCCTCATCCTGGTATACTTCAACAGTGACATCTTCAATTTGAATATCAGAAACTGGACTGAGGGCATGCAAATGGTGGAAGGAGTCTCCTCTTCCCGTCCAGTTTTGGGAAGGTCAGGCATCGCAACAGCCGACACACTTGGACTCTCCTTGGGGATTTGTGATACCATCTTAGAACGCACAGTTCTTTGCTGTGATTTTGCTAGCTTAAATATTTTCATTTTTCTAGCGGGAGGATGAGGTCTTCCATCGTCATGTGAAGCTGAACCACTGGTCATGAACATAGGCCAGGGCCTTAGCCGTTCCTTTCCACTCCACGCCATCAATGGCGTATTGGCAAGTTTACATTTCTTCTCAGACGATTTAAATTTATTTTTTTGGGTCATTTTACTGAACTTTGGCTTTTTGGATTTTACATGCCTTCTGCTATGACATTGGGCATCAGCCTTGACAGATGACGTTGAGGGCATTTCATAGTCTATGTCATGACAAGTGGCAGCAGCTTCAGCACTAGGAGGAAGTGGTTCTTGATCTTTCCCTATTTTATTCTCCAAATTTTTGTTCTCCATTATTTTTCTGGAGTTATATAACAATTAGAGATGTGCACCAGAAATTTTTCGTGTGTTGTGTTTTGGTTTTGGATTCGGTTCCGCGGCCGTGTTTTGGATTCGGGCGCGTTTTGGCAAAACCTCCCTTAAAATGTTTTGTCGGATTCGGGGGTGTTTTGGATTCGGGTGTTTTTTTTTTTTTTAAAAACCCTCAAAAACAGCTTAAATCATAGAATTTGTGGGTAATTTTGATACTATAGTATTATTAACCTCAATAACCATAATTTCTTCTCATTTCCAGTCTATTCTGAACACCTCACAATATTATTTTTAGTCCTAAAATTTGCACTGTGGTCGCTGGATGGCTAAGCTAAGCGACATAAACACCTCAATATCACAGGAATTATTTGTTCTAATCAATGGCATTATTGGTCCAAATCACTGGAAGAAAATGACAAAAGCACAGGAATTATTTGGCAAGATCACTGTAATAAATAATTATAAATCACTGATATTAATTGGTAAAATCTCGCTATCACCTGCCTAGTGAAGTGGAATCTAGATGGGATTTTGTACCGGGGACACAATAACTTAATCAATTGTCTAAATCCCAATGCACTAATGGCGGAAAACGGGCGCACGTCTAATAGCGCACTGATTATACTGAGAACTGATTATATTGATCACTGATGATACTACGGAGAACTGACACTGAGCAGCGAGAACAGCACTGGACTATTGTACTGTAGTATACTGGTCCCCACAATGCAGCAAAGATATTGAGCACTGATCCGGAGAATAGAACTGAGTCTGACACGGAGCTGCAAGATACAGCAATGGCCTACTGTACTGTACTACTATATATTGGTGGTCACCACAATGCTGCACTGTACTATTATATACTGCTCACAACAATGCAGCACAGATATGGATACTAGAAGTGACACAGAGCTGCAAGATACAGCAATGGCCTACTTTACTTTACTACTATATATACACTGGTGGTCACCAAAATGCTGCACTGTACTACTATATACTGCTCACAACAATGCAGCACAGATATGGATACTAGAAGTGACACAGAGCTGCAAGATACAGCAATGGCCTACTGTACTGTACTACTATATACTGGTGGTCACCAAAATGCAGCACTGTACTACTATATAGTATATACTGCTCACAACAATGCAGCACAGATATGGATACTAGAAGTGACACAGAGCTGCAAGATACAGCAATGGCCTACTGTACTGTACTACTATATATACTGGTGGTCACCAAAATTTTGCACTGTACTACTATATACTGCTCACAACAATGCAGCACAGATATGGATACGAGAAGTGACACAGAGCTGCAAGATACAGCAATGGCCTACTGTACTGTACTACTATATATACTGGTGGTCACCAAAATGCTGCACTGTACTACTATATATTGTTCACAACAATGCAGCACAGATATGGATACTAGAAGTGACACAGAGCTGCAAGATACAGCAATAGCCTACTGTACTGTACTACTATATATACTAGTGGTCACCAAAATGCTGCACTGTACTACTATATACTGCTCACTACAATGCAGCACAGATATGGATACTAGAAGTGACACAGAGCTGCAAGATACAGCAATGGCCTACTGTACTGTACTACTATATATTAGTGATGAGCGGGTTCGGATCCTCGGGATCCGAACCCCCCCCGAACTTCACCCTTTTTTGCACGTGTCCGAGCAGACTCGGATCCTCCCGCTTCGCTCGGTTAACCCAAGCGCGCCAGAACGTCATCATCCCGCGGTCGGATTCTCGCGAGATTCGTATTCTATATAAGGAGCCGCGAGTCGCCGCCATTTTTCACTCGTGCATTGGAGATGATCGTGAGAGGACGTGGCTGGCGTCCTCTCAGTTTCTATGTTCAGTGGGCTGCAAATATCTGTGCTCAGTGTGCTGCAAAAATCTGTGCTCAGTGTGCTGCAAATATCTGTGCTCAGTGTGCTGCAAGTGCAAATATCTACATTCTCTGCCTGAAAAACGCTCCATAGCTGTGCTCAGTGTGCTGCAAATATCTGTGCTCAGTGTGCTAATTGCTATATTGTGGGGACTGGGGACCAGCAGTATTATATAGTAGGAGGACCGTGCAGAGTTTTGCTGACCAGTGACCACCAGTATTATACGTTCTCTGCCTGAAAAACGCTCCATATCTGTGCTGCATTGTAGTATATAGTAGGAGGACAGTGCAGAATTTTGCTGACCACCAGTATAACTATATATATATAGCAGTACGGTACAGTAGTCCACTGCTCTACCTCTGTGTCGTCAAGTATCCCATCCATACCTGTGGTGCATTTCAGTTTTGCACAGTTTGCTGACCACCAGTATATATAATATATAGCAGTACGGTACAGAAGGCCACTGCTCTACCTACCTCTGTGTCGTCAAGTATACTATCCATCCATACCTGTGGTGCATTTCAGTTTTGCACAGTTTACTGACCACCAGTATATATAATATATAGCAGTACGGTACAGTAGGCCACTGCACTACCTACCTCTGTGTCGTCAAGTATACTATCCATCCATACCTGTAGTTCATTTCAGTTTTGCACAGTTTGCTGACCACCAGTATATATAATATATAGCAGTACGGTACAGTAGGCCACTGCTCTACCTACCTCTGTGTCGTCAAGTATACTATCCATCCATACCTGTGGTGCATTTCAGTTTTGCACAGTTTGCTGACCACCAGTATATATAATATATAGCAGTACGGTACAGTAGGCCACTGCTCTACCTACCTCTGTGTAGTCAAGTATAATATCCATCCATACCTGTGGTGCATTTCAGTTTTGCACAGTTTGTTGACCACCAGCATATATAATATATAGCAGTACGGTACAATAGGCCACTGCTCTACCTACCTCTGTGTCGTCAAGTATACTATCCATCCATACCTGTGGTGCATTTCAGTTTTGCACAGTTTGCTGACCACCAGTATATATAATATATAGCAGTACGGTACAGTAGGCCACTGCTCTACCTACCTCTGTGTCGTCAAGTATACTATCCATCCATACCTGTGGTGCATTTCAGTTTTGCACAGTTTGCTGACCACCAGTATATATAATATATAGCAGTATGGTACAGAAGGCCACTGCTCTACCTACCTCTGTGTCGTCAAGTATACTATCCATCCATACCTGTGGTGCATTTCAGTTTTTGTGCGCAGTATATATAGTAGTAGGCCATTGCTATTGATAAATATATTACTGGCATATAATTCCACACATTAAAAAATGGAGAACAAAAATGTGGAGGGTAAAATAGGGAAAGATCAAGATCCACTTCCACCTCATGCAGAAGCAGCTGCCACTAGTCATGGCCGAGACGATGAAATGCCATCAACGTCGTCTGCAAAGGACGATGCCCAATGTCATAGTAGAGAGCATGTAAAATCCAAAAAACAAAAGTTCAGTAAAATGACCCAAAAATCAAAATTAAATTCGTCTGAGGAGAGGCAAGGAATGGCTGAGGCCCTCTCCTATGTTCCTCATGACTAGTGGGTCAGCTTCACATGAGGATGGAAGCACTCATCCTCCTGCTAGAAAACTTAAAAGACTTAAGATGGCAAAAGCACAGCAAAGAACTGTGCGTTCTTCTAAATCACAAATCCCCAAGGAGAGTCCAAATGTGTCGGTTGCGATGCCTGACCTTCCCAACACTGGACGGGAAGAGGTGGCGCCTTCCACCATTTGCACGCCCCCTGCAAGTGCTGGAAGGAGCCCCCGCAGTCCAGTTCCTGATAGTCAAATTGAAGATGTCACTGTTGAAGTACACCAGGATGAGGATATGGGTGTTGCTGGCGCTGGGGAGGAAATTGACAAGGAGGATTCTGATGGTGAGGTGGTTTGTTTAAGTCAGGCACCCGGGGAGACACCTGTTGTCCGTGGGATGAATATGGCCATTGACATGCCTGGTCAAAATACAAAAAAAAATCACCTCTTCGGTGTGGAATTATTTAAACAGAAATGCGGACAACTGGTGTCAAGCCGTGTGTTGCCTTTGTCAAGCTGTAATAAGTAGGGGTAAGGACGTTAACCACCTAGGAACATCCTCCCTTATACGTCACCTGGAGCGTATTCATCAGAAGTCATTGACAAGTTCAAAAACTTTGGGTGACAGCGGAAGCAGTCCACTGCCAACTAAATCCCTTCCTCTTGTACCCAAGCTCCTGCAAACCACACCACCAACTCCCTCAATGTCAATTTCCTCCATAGACAGGAAAGCCAATAGTCCTGCAGGCCATGTCACTGTCATGTCTGACGAGTCCTCTCCTGCCTGGGATTCCTCCGATGCATCCTTGAGTGTAACGCCTACTGCTGCTGGCACTGCTGTTGTTGCTGCTGGGAGTCGATCATCATCCCAGAGGGGAAGTCGGAAGACCACTTGTACTACTTCCAGTAAGCAATTGACTGTCCAAAAGTCCTTGCGAGGAAGATGAAATATCACAGCAGTCATCCTGCTGCAAAGCGGATAACTCAGGCCTTGGCAGCCTGGGTGGTGAGAAACGTGTTTCCGGTATCCACCGTTAATTCACAGGGAACTAGAGAATTGATTGAGGTACTGTGTCCCCATAACCAAATACCATCTAGGTTCCATTTCTCTAGGCAGGCGATACCGAAAATGTACACAGACGTCAGAAAGAGTCACCAGTGTCCTAAAAATAAGATTTTACTTACCGGTAAATCTATTTCTCGTAGTCCGTAGTGGATGCTGGGGACTCCGTCAGGACCATGGGGATTAGCGGCTCCGCAGGAGACAGGGCACAAAAATAAAGCTTTAGGATCAGGTGGTGTGCACTGGCTCCTCCCCCTATGACCCTCCTCCAAGCCTCAGTTAGGATACTGTGCCCGGACGAGCGTACACAATAAGGAAGGATTTTGAATCCCGGGTAAGACTCATACCAGCCACACCAATCACACCGTACAACTTGTGATCTGAACCCAGTTAACAGTATGACAACGTAGGAGCCTCTGAACAGACGGCTCACAACAAGAACAACCCGATTTTTTTGTAACAATAACTATGTACAAGTATTGCAGACAATCCGCACTTGGGATGGGCGCCCAGCATCCACTACGGACTACGAGAAATAGATTTATCGGTAAGTAAAATCTTATTTTCTCTAACGTCCTAGTGGATGCTGGGGACTCCGTCAGGACCATGGGGATTATACCAAAGCTCCCAAACGGGCGGGAGAGTGCGGATGACTCTGCAGCACCGAATGAGAGAACTCCAGGTCCTCTTTAGCCAGGGTATCAAATTTGTAGAATTTTACAAACGTGTTCTCCCCCGACCACGTAGCTGCTCGGCAGAGTTGTAATGCCGAGACCCCTCGGGCAGCCGCCCAGGATGAGCCCACCTTCCTTGTGGAATGGGCCTTGACAGATTTAGGCTGTGGCAGGCCTGCCACAGAATGTGCAAGTTGAATTGTGCTACAAATCCAACGAGCAATCGTCTGCTTAGAAGCAGGAGCACCCAGCTTGTTGGGTGCATATAGTATAAACAGCGAGTCAGATTTTCTGACTCCAGCCGTCCTTGAAATATATATTTTCAATGCCCTGACAACGTCCAGCAACTTGGAATCCTCCAAATCGCTAGTAGCCGCAGGCACCACAATAGGCTGGTTCAGGTGAAACGCTGACACCACCTTAGGCAGAAAATGAGGACGCGTCCGCAGTTCTGCCCTGTCCGAATGGAAAATCAGATATGGGCTTTTATACGATAAAGCCGCCAATTCTGACACTCTCCTGGCTGAAGCCAGGGCCAGTAGCATGGTTACTTTCCATGTAAGATATTTCAAATCCGCCGATTTGAGTGGCTCAAACCAATGTGATTTGAGAAAATCCAAAACTACATTAAGGTCCCACGGAGCCACTGGGGGCACAACCGGGGGCTGTATATGTAGTACTCCTTTTACAAAAGTCTGGACTTCAGGAACTGAAGCCAATTCTTTCTGGAAGAAAATCGACAGGGCCGAAATTTGAACCTTAATGGACCCCAACTTGAGGCCCATAGACAATCCTGTTTGCAGGAAATGTAGGAATCGACCCAATTGAAATTCCTCCGTGGGGGCCTTCCTGGCCTCACACCACGCAACATATTTTCTCCAAATGCGGTGATAATTAGAGATGAGCGCCTGAAATTTTTCGGGTTTTGTGTTTTGGTTTTGTGTTCGGTTCCGCGGCCGTGTTTTGGGTTCGAACGCGTTTTGGCAAAACCTCACCGAATTTTTTTTGTCGGATTCGGGTGTGTTTTGGATTCGGGTGTTTTTTTCAAAAAACCCTAAAAAACAGCTTAAATCATAGAATTTGGGGGTAATTTTGATCCCAAAGTATTATTAACCTCAAAAAACATAATTTACACTCATTTTCAGCCTATTCTGAACACATCACACCTCACAATATTATTTTTAGTCCTAAAATTTGCACCGAGGTCGCTGTGTGAGTAAGATAAGCGACCCTAGTGGCCGACACAAACACCGGGCCCATCTAGGAGTTGCACTGCAGTGTCACGCAGGATGTCCCTTCCAAAAAACCCTCCCCAAACAGCACATGACGCAAAGAAAAAAAGAGGCGCAATGAGGTAGCTGACTGTGTGAGAAAGATAAGCGACCCTAGTGGCCGACACAAACACCGGGCCCATCTAGGAGTGGCACTGCAGTGTCACGCAGGATGTCCCTTCCAAAAAACCCTCCCCAAACAGCACATGACGCAAAGAAAAAAAGAGGCGCAATGAGGTAGCTGTGTGAGAAAGATAAGCGACCCTAGTGGCCGACACAAACACCGGGCCCATCTAGGAGTGGCACTGCAGTGTCACGCAGGATGTCCCTTCCAAAAAACCCTCCCCAAACAGCACATGACGCAAAGAAAAAAAGAGGCGCAATGAGGTAGCTGTGTGAGTAAGATTAGCGACCCTAGTGGCCGACACAAACACCGGGCCCATCTAGGAGTGGCACTGCAGTGTCACGCAGGATGGCCCTTCCAAAAAACCCTCCCCAAACAGCACATGACGCAAAGAAAAAAAGAGGCGCAATGAGGTAGCTGACTGTGTGAGTAAGATTAGCGACCCTAGTGGCCGACACAAACACCGGGCACATCTAGGAGTGGCACTGCAGTGTCACGCAGGATGTCCCTTCCAAAAAACCCTCCCCAAACAGCACATGAGGCAAAGAAAAAAAGAGGCGCAATGAGGTAGCTGACTGTGTGAGAAAGATAAGCGACCCTAGTGGCCGACACAAACACCGGGCCCATCTAGGAGTGGCACTGCAGTGTCACGCAGGATGTCCCTTCCAAAAAACCCTCCCCAATCAGCACATGATGCAAAGAAAAAGAAAAGAAAAAAGAGGTGCAAGATGGAATTATCCTTGGGCCCTCCCACCCACCCTTATGTTGTATAAACAAAACAGGACATGCACACTTTAACCAACCCATCATTTCAGTGACAGGGTCTGCCACACGACTGTGACTGATATGACGGGTTGGTTTGGACCCCCCCCAAAAAAGAAGCAATTAATCTCTCCTTGCACAAACTGGCTCTACAGAGGCAAGATGTCCACCTCATCTTCACCCTCCGATATATCACCGTGTACATCCCCCTCCTCACAGATTATCAATTCGTCCCCACTGGAATCCACCATCTCAGCTCCCTGTGTACTTTGTGGAGGCAATTGCTGCTGGTCAATGTCTCCGCGGAGGAATTGATTATAATTCATTTTAATGAACATCATCTTCTCCACATTTTCTGGATGTAACCTCGTACGCCGATTGCTGACAAGGTGAGCGGCGGCACTAAACACTCTTTCGGAGTACACACTTGTGGGAGGGCAACTTAGGTAGAATAAAGCCAGTTTGTGCAAGGGCCTCCAAATTGCCTCTTTTTCCTGCCAGTATAAGTACGGACTGTGTGACGTGCCTACTTGGATGCGGTCACTCATATAATCCTCCACCATTCTATCAATGTTGAGAGAATCATATGCAGTGACAGTAGACGACATGTCCGTAATCGTTGTCAGGTCCTTCAGTCCGGACCAGATGTCAGCATCAGCAGTCGCTCCAGACTGCCCTGCATCACCGCCAGCGGGTGGGCTCGGAATTCTGAGCCTTTTCCTCGCACCCCCAGTTGCGGGAGAATGTGAAGGAGGAGATGTTGACAGGTCGCGTTCCGCTTGACTTGACAATTTTGTCACCAGCAGGTCTTTCAACCCCAGCAGACCTGTGTCTGCCGGAAAGAGAGATCCAAGGTAGGCTTTAAATCTAGGATCGAGCACGGTGGCCAAAATGTAGTGCTCTGATTTCAACAGATTGACCACCCGTGAATCCTTGTTAAGCGAATTAAGGGCTGCATCCACAAGTCCCACATGCCTAGCGGAATCGCTCCGTGTTAGCTCCTTCTTCAATGCCTCCAGCTTCTTCTGCAAAAGCCTGATGAGGGGAATGACCTGACTCAGGCTGGCAGTGTCTGAACTGACTTCACGTGTGGCAAGTTCAAAGGGCATCAGAACCTTGCACAACGTTGAAATCATTCTCCACTGCACTTGAGACAGGTGCATTCCATCTCCTATATCGTGCTCAATTGTATAGGCTTGAATGGCCTTTTGCTGCTCCTCCAACCTCTGAAGCATATAGAGGGTTGAATTCCACCTCGTTACCACTTCTTGCTTCAGATGATGGCAGGGCAGGTTCAGTAGTTTTTGGTGGTGCTCCAGTCTTCTGTACGTGGTGCCTGTACGCCGAAAGTGTCCCGCAATTTTTCTGGCCACCGACAGCATCTCTTGCACGCCCCTGTCGTTTTTAAAAAAATTCTGCACCACCAAATTCAAGGTATGTGCAAAACATGGGACGTGCTGGAATTTGCCCATATTTAATGCACACACAATATTGCTGGCGTTGTCCGATGCCACAAATCCACAGGAGAGTCCAATTGGGGTAAGCCATTCCGCGATGATCTTCCTCAGTTGCCGTAAGAGGTTTTCAGCTGTGTGCGTATTCTGGAAAGCGGTGATACAAAGCGTAGCCTGCCTAGGAAAGAGTTGGCGTTTGCGAGATGCTGCTACTGGTGCCGCCGCTGCTGTTCTTGCGGCGGGAGTCCATACATCTACCCAGTGGGCTGTCACAGTCATATAGTCCTGACCCTGCCCTGCTCCACTTGTCCACATGTCCGTGGTTAAGTGGACATTGGGTACAACTGCATTTTTTAGGACACTGGTGAGTCTTTTTCTGACGTCCGTGTACATTCTCGGTATCGCCTGCCTAGAGAAGTGGAACCTAGATGGTATTTGGTAACGGGGGCACACTGCCTCAATAAATTGTCTAGTTCCCTGTGAACTAACGGCGGATACCGGACGCACGTCTAACACCAACATAGTTGTCAAGGACTCAGTTATCCGCTTTGCAGTAGGATGACTGCTGTGATATTTCATCTTCCTCGCAAAGGACTGTTGAACAGTCAATTGCTTACTGGAAGTAGTACAAGTGGGCTTACGACTTCCCCTCTGGGATGACCATCGACTCCCAGCGGCAACAACAGCAGCGCCAGCAGCAGTAGGCGTTACACGCAAGGATGCATCGGAGGAATCCCAGGCAGGAGAGGACTCGTCAGACTTGCCAGTGACATGGCCTGCAGGACTATTGGCATTCCTGGGGAAGGAGGAAATTGACACTGAGGGAGTTGGTGGGGTGGTTTGCGTGAGCTTGGTTACAAGAGGAAGGGATTTACTGGTCAGTGGACTGCTTCCGCTGTCACCCAAAGTTTTTGAACTTGTCACTGACTTATTATGAATGCGCTGCAGGTGACGTATAAGGGAGGATGTTCCGAGGTGGTTAACGTCCTTACCCCTACTTATTACAGCTTGACAAAGGGAACACACGGCTTGACACCTGTTGTCCGCATTTCTGGTGAAATACCTCCACACCGAAGAGCTGATTTTTTTGGTATTTTCACCTGGCATGTCAACGGCCATATTCCTCCCACGGACAACAGGTGTCTCCCCGGGGGCCTGACTTAAACAAACCACCTCACCATCAGAATCCTCCTGGTCAATTTCCTCCCCAGCGCCAGCAACACCCATATCCTCCTCATCCTGGTGTACTTCAACACTGACATCTTCAATCTGACTATCAGGAACTGGACTGCGGGTGCTCCTTCCAGCACTTGCAGGGGGCATGCAAATAGTGGAAGGCGCATGCTCTTCACGTCCAGTGTTGGGAAGGTCAGGCATCGCAAACGACACAATTGGACTCTCCTTGTGGATTTGGGATTTCAAAGAACGCACAGTTCTTTGCGGTGCTTTTGCCAGCTTGAGTCTTTTCAGTTTTCTAGCGAGAGGCTGAGTGCTTCCATCCTCATGTGAAGCTGAACCACTAGCCATGAACATAGGCCAGGGCCTCAGCCGTTCCTTGCCACTCCGTGTGGTAAATGGCATATTGGCAAGTTTACGCTTCTCCTCCGACAATTTTATTTTAGGTTTTGGAGTCCTTTTTTTTCTGATATTTGGTGTTTTGGATTTGACATGCTCTGTACTATGACATTGGGCATCGGCCTTGGCAGACGACGTTGCTGGCATTTCATCGTCTCGGCCATGACTAGTGGCAGCAGCTTCAGCACGAGGTGGAAGTGGATCTTGATCTTTCCCTAATTTTGGAACCTCAACTTTTTTGTTCTCCATATTTTATAGGCAGAACTAAAAGGCACCTCAGGTAAACAATGGAGATGGATGGATTGGATACTAGTATACAATTATGGACGGACTGCCACGGTTAGGTGGTATAAAAAAACCACGGTTAGGTGGTATATATTATAATAATAATACAATTATGGATGGACGGACTGCCTGCCGACTGCCGACACAGAGGTAGCCACAGCCGTGAACTACCGCACTGTACACTGGTTGATAAAGAGATAGTAGTATACTCGTAACAACTAGTATGACACTATGACGACGGTATAAAGAAAGAAAAAAAAATACCACAGTTAGGTGGTATATATTATAATAATAATACAATTATGGATGGACGGACTGCCTGCCGACTGCCGACACAGAGGTAGCCACAGCCGTGAACTACCGCACTGTACACTGGTTGATAAAGAGATAGTAGTATACTCGTAACAACTAGTATGACACTATGACGACGGTATAAAGAAAGAAAAAAAAATACCACAGTTAGGTGGTATATATTATAATAATAATACAATTATGGATGGACGGACTGCCTGCCGACTGCCGACACAGAGGTAGCCACAGCCGTGAACTACCGCACTGTACACTGGTTGATAAAGAGATAGTAGTATACTCGTAACAACTAGTATGACACTATGACGACGGTATAAAGAAAGAAAAAAAAATACCACAGTTAGGTGGTATATATTATAATAATAATACAATTATGGATGGACGGACTGCCTGCCGACTGCCGACACAGAGGTAGCCACAGCCGTGAACTACCGCACTGTACACTGGTTGATAAAGAGATAGTAGTATACTCGTAACAACTAGTATGACACTATGACGACGGTATAAAGAATGAAAAAAAAACCACGGTTAGGTGGTATATATTATAATAATAATACAATTATGGATGGACGGACTGCCTGCCGACTGCCGACACAGAGGTAGCCACAGCCGTGAACTACCGCACTGTACACTGGTTGATAAAGAGATAGTAGAATACTCGTAACAACTAGTATGACACTATGACGGTATAAAGAATGAAAAAAAAACCACGGTTAGGTGGTATATATTATAATAATAATACAATTATGGATGGACGGACTGCCTGCCGACTGCCGACACAGAGGTAGCCACAGCCGTGAACTACCGCACTGTACACTGGTTGATAAAGAGATAGTAGTATACTCGTAACAACTAGTATGACACTATGACGACGGTATAAAGAAAGAAAAAAAAATACCACAGTTAGGTGGTATATATTATAATAATAATACAATTATGGATGGACGGACTGCCTGCCGACTGCCGACACAGAGGTAGCCACAGCCGTGAACTACCGCACTGTACACTGGTTGATAAAGAGATAGTAGTATACTCGTAACAACTAGTATGACACTATGACGACGGTATAAAGAATGAAAAAAAAACCACGGTTAGGTGGTATATATTATAATAATAATACAATTATGGATGGACGGACTGCCTGCCGACTGCCGACACAGAGGTAGCCACAGCCGTGAACTACCGCACTGTACACTGGTTGATAAAGAGATAGTAGTATACTCGTAACAACTAGTATGACACTATGACGACGGTATAAAGAAAGAAAAAAAAATACCACAGTTAGGTGGTATATATTATAATAATAATACAATTATGGATGGACGGACTGCCTGCCGACTGCCGACACAGAGGTAGCCACAGCCGTGAACTACCGCACTGTACACTGGTTGATAAAGAGATAGTAGTATACTCGTAACAACTAGTATGACACTATGACGACGGTATAAAGAAAGAAAAAAAATACCACAGTTAGGTGGTATATATTATAATAATAATACAATTATGGATGGACGGACTGCCTGCCGACTGCCGACACAGAGGTAGCCACAGCCGTGAACTACCGCACTGTACACTGGTTGATAAAGAGATAGTAGTATACTCGTAACAACTAGTATGACACTATGACGACGGTATAAAGAATGAAAAAAAAACCACGGTTAGGTGGTATATATTATAATAATAATACAATTATGGATGGACGGACTGCCTGCCGACTGCCGACACAGAGGTAGCCACAGCCGTGAACTACCGCACTGTACACTGGTTGATAAAGAGATAGTAGTATACTCGTAACAACTAGTATGACACTATGACGGTATAAAGAATGAAAAAAAAACCACGGTTAGGTGGTATATATTATAATAATAATACAATTATGGATGGACGGACTGCCTGCCGACTGCCGACACAGAGGTAGCCACAGCCGTGAACTACCGCACTGTACACTGGTTGATAAAGAGATAGTAGTATACTCGTAACAACTAGTATGACACTATGACGACGGTATAAAGAAAGAAAAAAAAATACCACGGTTAGGTGGTATATATTGTAATACAATTATGGATGGACGGACTGCCTGCCGAGTTCCGACTGCCGACACAGAGGTAGCCACAGCCGTGAACTACCGCACTGTACTGTGTCTGCTGCTAATATAGACTGGTTGATAAAGAGATAGTATACAATACATACAACAATATACTACTATACTGGTGGTCAGGCACTGGTCACCACTAGTCACACTGGCAGTGGCACTCCTGCAGCAAAAGTGTGCACTGTTTAATTTTAAATTAATATAATATTATGTACTCCTGGGGGCTCCTGCTATAACAACCTGCAGTGCTCCCCAGTCTCCCCCACAATTATTATAAGCTTTGCCTTTTATACATTGATGTGCAGCACACTGGGCTGAGCTGAGTGCACACAGACTGAGTCACACTGTGTGACTGGCTGCTGCTGTGTATCGTTTTTTTTCAGGCAGAGAACGGATATAGCAGAGAACGGATATATTATATTAAAATAAATAAAAGTTAACTAACAACAACTGCACTGGTCACTGTGGTAAACTCTGTCTGACTCTGCACAATCTCTCTCTCTCTTCTAATCTAATTTCTAATGGAGAGGACGCCAGCCACGTCCTCTCCCTATCAATCTCAATGCACGTGTGAAAATGGCGGCGACGCGCGGCTCCTTATATAGAATCCGAGTCTCGCGAGAATCCGACAGCGTCATGATGACGTTCGGGCGCGCTCGGGTTAACCGAGCAAGGCGGGAGGATCCGAGTCTGCTCGGACCCGTAAAAAAAACATGAAGTTCGTGCGGGTTCGGTTTCAGAGAAACCGAACCCGCTCATCTCTAGTGATAATGTTGTGCAGTCACCTCCTTCCTGGCTTTAACCAGTGTAGGAATGACCTCTTCTGGAATGCCTTTTTCCCTTAGAATTCGGCGTTCAACCGCCACGCCGTCAAACGCAGCCGCGGTAAGTCTTGGAATAGACACGGTCCCTGCTGAATCAGGTCCCGTCTTAGAGGTAGAGGCCACGGATTTTCCGTGAGCATCTCCTGAAGTTCCGGGTACCAAGTTCTTCTTGGCCAATCCGGAGCCACGAGTATCGTTCTTACTCCCCTTTGCCGTATAATTCTCAGTACTTTGGGTATGAGAGGCAGAGGAGGAAACACATACACTGACTGGAACACCCACGGTGTTACCAGAGCGTCCACAGCTATTGCCTGAGGGTCTCTTGACCTGGCGCAATACCTGTCCAGTTTTTTGTTGAGGCGAGACGCCATCATATCCACCTTTGGTTTTTCCCAACGGTTCACAATCATGTGGAAGACTTCTGGATGAAGTCCCCACTCTCCCGGGTGTAGATCGTGTCTGCTGAGGAAGTCTGCTTCCCAGTTGTCCACTCCCGGAATGAACACTGCTGACAGTGCTATCACATGATCTTCCGCCCAGCGAAGAATCCTTGCAGCTTCTGCCATTGCTCTCCTGCTTCTTGTGCCGCCCTGTCTGTTTACGTGGGCGACTGCCGTGATGTTGTCCGACTGGATCAACACCGGCTGACCCTGAAGCAGGGGTTTTGCCAGGCTTAGAGCATTGTAAATCGCTCTTAGCTCCAGTATTTATGTGAAGAGACATCTCCAGGCTTGACCATACTCCCTGGAAGTTTCTTCCCTGTGTGACCGCTCCCCAGCCTCTCAGACTGGCATCCGTGGTCACCAGGACCCAGTCCTGTATGCCGAATCTGCGGCCTTCTAACAGATGAGCACTCTGCAACCACCACAGAAGAGACACCCTTGTCCGTGGCGATAAGGTTATCCGCTGATGCATCTGCAGATGCGATCCGGACCATTTGTCCAGCAGATCCCACTGAAAAGTTCGTGCGTGGAATCTGCCGAATGGGATTGCTTCGTAAGAAGCCACCATCTTTCCCAGGACTCTTGTGCATTGATGCACAGACACTTTTCCTGGTTTTAGGAGGTTCCTGACAAGTTCGGATAACTCCTTGGCTTTCTCCTCCGGAAGAAACACCTTTTTCTGAACCGTGTCCAGAATCATTCCCAGGAACAGCAGACGTGTTGTCGGGGTCAACTGAGATTTTGGAAAATTCAGGATCCACCCGTGTTGTTGCAGCACTACTTGGGTTAGTGCTACTCCGTCCTCCAGCTGTTCTCTGGACCTTGCCCTTATCAGGAGATCGTCCAAGTAAGGGATAATTAATACGCCTCTTCTTCGCAGAAGAATCATCATTTCGGCCATTACCTTGGTAAAGACCCGAGGTGCCGTGGACAATCCAAACGGCAGCGTCTGAAACTGATAATGACAGTTTTGCACCACGAACCTGAGGTACCCTTGATGTGAAGGGCAAATTGGGACATGCAGGTAAGCATCTTTTATGTCCAGGGACACCATAAAGTCCCCTTCTTCCAGATTCGCTATCACTGCTCTGAGTGATTCCATCTTGAACTTGAATTTTTGTATGTACAGGTTCAAAGATTTCAGATTTAGAATAGGTCTTACCGAGCCGTCCGGCTTCGGTACCACAAATAGCGTGGAGTAATACCCCTTTTCCTGTTGTAGGAGGGGTACCTTGACTATCACCTGCTGAGAAAACAGCTTGTGAATGGCTTCCAATACCGTCGCCCTGTCTGAGGGAGACGTTGGCAAAGCAGACTTTAGGAACCGGCGAGGGGGAGACTTCTCGAATTCCAACCTGTAACCCTGAGATACTACCTGCAGGATCCAGGGGTCCACCTGTGAGCAAGCCCACTGCGCGCTGAAATTCTTGAGTCGACCCCCCACCATTCCTGAGTCCGCTTGTAAAGCCCCAGCGTCATGCTGAGGGCTTTGCAGAACCCGCGGAGGGCTTCTGTTCCTGGGAAGGAGCTGCTTGCTGCCCTCTCTTACCCTTTCCTCTGCCTCGGGGCAGATATGACTGTCCTTTTGCCCGCTTCTTATAGGACCGAAAGGACTGCGGCTGAAAAGACGGTGTCTTTTTCTGTTGGGAGGGGGTCTGAGGTAAAAAGGTGGATTTCCCGGCAGTTGCCGTGGCCACCAAATCCGATAGACCGACGCCAAATAATTCCTCCCCTTTATACGGCAATACTTCCATATGCCGTTTGGAATCCGCATCACCTGACCACTGTCGTGTCCATAAACTTCTTCTGGCAGATATGGACATCGCACTTACTCTCGATGCCAGAGTGCAAATATCCCTCTGAGCATCTCGCATATAAAGAAAAGCATCCTTTAATTGCTCTAAAGTCTGTAAAATACTGTCCCTATCCAGGGTATCAATATTTTCAGTCAGGGAATCCGACCAGACCACCCCAGCACTGCACATCCAGGCTGAGGCGATGGCTGGTCGCAGTATAACACCAGTATGTGTGTATATACTTTTTAGGGTAGTTTCCAGCCTCCTATCAGCTGGATCCTTGAGGTCGGCCGTATCAGGAGACGGTAACGCCACTTGTTTTGATAAGCGTGTGAGCGCCTTATCCACCTTAGGGGGTGTTTCCCAGCGCGCCCTAACCTCTGGCGGGAAAGGGTATAATGCCAATAACTTTTTTGAAATTAGCACTTTTCTATCTGGGTTAACCCACGCTTCATCACATACATCATTCAATTCCTCTGATTCAGGAAAAACTACAGGTAGTTTTTTCACCCCCCACATAATACCCCTTTTTGTGGTACTTGTAGTATCAGAGATATGCAAAGCCTCCTTCATTGCCGTGATCATATAACGTGTGGCCCTACTGGAAAATACGTTTGTTTCTTCACCGTCGACACTAGATTCAGTGTCCGTGTCTGGGTCTGTGTCGACCGACTGAGGTAAAGGGCGTTTTACAGCCCCTGACGGTGTCTGAGACGCCTGGGCAGGTACTAACTGGTTTTCCGGCCGTCTCATGTCGTCAACTGATTTTTGTAATGTGCTGACATTATCACGTAATTCCATAAACAAAGCCATCCATTCCGGTGTCGACTCCCTGGGGGGTGACATCACCATTACCGGCAATTGCTCTGCCTCCACACCAACATCGTCCTCATACATGTCGACACACACGTACCGACACACAGCAGACACACAGGGAATGCTCTATTGAAGACAGGACCCCACTAGCCCTTTGGGGAGACAGAGGGAGAGTTTGCCAGCACACACCCAAGCGCTATAATATATATGGGAACAACCCTATATAAGTGTTGTATCCTTATAGCAGCTTAAATATAGTAATATCGCCAAAAAAAGTGCCTCCCCCCTCTCTGTTTTACCCTGTTTCTGTAGTGCAGTGCAGGGGAGAGTCCTGGGAGCCTTCCTCACAGCGGAGCTGAGCAGGAAAATGGCGCTGTGTGCTGAGGAGAATAAGCCCCGCCCCCTATTTCGGCGGGCTCTTCTCCGGAGTTTGTGAGATCTGGCAGGGGTTAAATACATCCATATAGCCTCAAGGGCTATATGTGATGTATTTTTTAGCCATAAAAAGGTATTATACATTGCTGCCCAGGGCGCCCCCCCAGCGCCCTGCACCCTCCGTGACCGCTGTGTGAAGTGTGCTGACAACAATGGCGCACAGCTGCAGTGCTGTGCGCTACCTCAGGAAGACTGAAAAGTCTTCTGCCGCCTGCTTCTGGACCTCTTCCATCTTCGGCATCTGCAAGGGGGGTCGGCGGCGCGGCTCCGGGACCGGACTCCATGGCTGGGCCTGTGTTCGATCCCTCTGGAGCTAATGGTGTCCAGTAGCCTAAGAAGCCAATCCATCCTGCACGCAGGTGAGTTGACTTCTCTCCCCTAAGTCCCTCGATGCAGTGAGCCTGTTGCCAGCAGGACTCACTGAAAATAAAAAACCTAAAAACTTTTTCTAAGCAGCTCTTTAGGAGAGCCACCTAGATTGCACCCTGCTCGGACGGGCACAAAAACCTAACTGAGGCTTGGAGGAGGGTCATAGGGGGAGGAGCCAGTGCACACCACCTGATCCTAAAGCTTTATTTTTGTGCCCTGTCTCCTGCGGAGCCGCTAATCCCCATGGTCCTGACGGAGTCCCCAGCATCCACTAGGACGTTAGAGAAAAATGCAGTTGTACCAAATGTCCACTTAACCACGGACATGTGGACAAGTGGAGCAGGGCAGACTCAGGACTATATGACTGTGACAGCCCACTGGGTAGATGTATTGCCTCCCGCAGCAAGAATAGCAGCGGCGGCACCAGTAGCAGCATCTTGCAAACGCCAACTCGTTCCTAGGCAGGCTACGCTTTGTATCACCGCTTTCCATAAAAGCCACCCAGCTGACAACCTCTTACGGAAACTGAGGAACATCATTGCAGAATGGCTTACCCCAATTGGACTCTCCTGGGGATTTGTGACATTGGACAACGCCACCAATATTGTGCATGCATTACATCTGGGAAAATTCCAGCATGTCCCATGTTTTGCACATACATTGAATTTGGTGGTGCAGAATTATTAAAAAAATGACAGGGGCGTGCAAGAGATGCTGTCGGTGGCCCGAAGAATTGCAGCCCACTTTCGGCATGCAACCACCGCGTACCGAAGACTGGAGCACCAGCAAACACTCCTGAACCTGCCCTGCCATCATCTGAAGCAAGAGGTGGTAACGAGGTGGAATTCATCCCTCTATATGCTTCAGAGGATGGAGGAGCAGCAAAAGGCCATTCAAGCCTATACAGCTACCTACAATATAGGCAAAGGAGGGGGAATGCACCTGACTCAAGCACAGTGGAGAATGATTGCAACATTGTGCAAGGTTCTGCAACCCTTTGAACTTGCCACACGTGAAGTCAGTTCAGACACTGCCAGCCTAAGTCAGGTCATTCCCCTCATCAGGATTTTGCAGAAGAAGCTGGAGAGATTGAAGGAGGAGCTAAAACAGAGCGATTCCGCTAGGCATGTGGGACTTGTGGATGGAGCCCTTAATTCGCTTAACCAGGATTCACGGGTGGTCAATCTGTTGAAATCAGAGCACTACATTTTGGCCACCGTGCTCGATCCTAGATTTAAAACCTACCTTGGATCTCTCTTTCCGGCAGACACAAGTCTGCAGAGGTTCAAAGACCTGCTGGTGAGAAAATTGTCAACTCAAGCGGAACGTGACCCGTCAACAGCTCCTCCTTCACATTCTCCCGCAACTGGGGGTGCGAGGAAAAGGCTAAGAATTCCGAGCCCACCCGCTGGCGGTGATGCAGGGCAGTCTGGAGCGAGTGCTGACATCTGGTCCGGACTGAAGGACCTGCCAATGATTACTGACATGTCGTCTACTGTCACTGCATATGATTCTCTCACCATTGAAAGAATGGTGAAGGATTATATGAGTGACCGCATCCAAGTAGGCACGTCAGACAGTCCGTACGTATACTGGCAGGAAAAAGAGGCAATTTGGAGGCCCTTGCACAAACTGGCTTTATTTTACCTAAGTTGCCCCCCCTCCAGTGTGTACTCCGAAAGAGTATTTAGTGCAGCCGCTCACCATGTCAGCACGAGCTTACTTCCAGAAAATGTGGAGAAGATGATGTTCATCAAAATTAATTATAATCAATTCCTCCGTGGAGACATTCACCAGCAATTGCCTCCAGAAAGTACACAGGGACCTGAGATGGTGGATTCCAGTGGGGACAAATTAATAATCTGTGAGGAGGGGGATGTACACAGTGAAAGGGGTGAGGAATCGGACGATGAGGAGGAGGTGGACATCTTGCCTCTGTAGAGCCAGTTTGTGCAAGGAGAGATTGATTGCTTCTTTTTTGGTGGGGGCCCAAACCAACCAGTCATTTCAGTCACAGTCGTGTGGCAGACCCTGTCGCTGAAATGATGGGTTTGTTAAAGTGTGCATGTCCTGTTTATACAACATAAGGGTGGGTGGGAGGGCCCAAGAACAATTCCATCTTGCACCTCTTTTTTCTTTCATTTTTCTTTGCATCACGTGCTGTTTGGGGACTATTTTTTGGAAGTGCCATCCTGTCTGACACTGCAGTGCTACTCCTAGATGGGCCAGGTGTTTGTGTCGCCCACTTAGGTCGCTTAGCTTAGTCACACAGCTACCTCATTGCGCCTCTTTTTTTCTTTGCATCATGTGCTGTTTGGGGACTATTTTTTGGAAGCGCCATCCTATCTGACACTGCAGTGCCACTCCTAGATGGGCCAGGTGTTTGTGTCGGCCACTTGGGTCGCTTAGCTTAGTCACACAGCTACCTCATTGCGCCTCTTTTTTTCTTTGCATCATGTGCTGTTTGGGGACTATTTTTTGGAAGTGCCATCCTGTCTGACACTGCAGTGCCACTCCTAGATGGGCCAGGTGTTTGTGTCGGCCACTTGGGTCGCTTAGCTAAGTCATCCAGCGACCTCGGTGCAAATTTTAGGACTAAAAATAATATTGTGAGGTGAGAGGTGTTCAGAATAGACTGGAAATGAGTGGAAATTATGGTTATTGAGGTTAATACTATGGGATCAAAATGACCCCCAAATTCTCTGATTTAAGCTGTTTTTGAGGGTTTTTTGTAAAAAAACACCCGAATCCAAAACACACCCGAATCCGACAAAAAATTTTCAGGGAGGTTTTGCCAAAACGCGTCCGAATCCAAAACACGGCCGCGGAACCAAATCCAAAACCAAAACACAAGACCCGAAAAATTTCCGGTGCACATCACTACTATATATACTGGTGGTCACCAAAATGCTGCACTGTACTACTATATACTGATCTCAACAATGCAGAACAGATATGGATACTAGAAGTGACACAGAGCTGCAAGATACAGCAATGGCCTACTGTACTGTACTACTATATATACTGGTGGTCACCAAAATGCTGCACTGTACTACTATATACTGCTCACAACAATGCAGCACAGATATGGATACTAGAAGTGACAAAGAGCTGCAAGATACAGCAATGGCCTACTGTACTGTACTAGTATATACTGGTGGTCACCACAATGCAGCACTGTACTACTATACTGGTCACACAACAATGCAGCAGATATTGAGCACTGATCAGGATACTAGAACTGAGTTTGACACGGAGCTACAAGATACAGCAATGGCCTACTATACTGTACTACTATAATATACTGGTGGTCACTACAATGCAGCACACTGAGCACAGATATTGAGCTTTTCATGCAGAGAACGTAGCCACGTCCTCTCCGCTCAATCTACAATGCACGAGTGTAAATGGTGGCAACGCGCGGTTCTTTATATGGAATACGAATCTCGAGAGAATCCGACAGCGGGATGATGACGTTCGGCCTCGTTTGGGTTAACCGAGCAAGGTGGGAAGATCCGAGGCTGCCTCGGACCCGTGTAAAACACGTGAAGTTCGGGGGGGTTCAGATCTTGACAAACCGAACCCGCTCATCTCTAATAACAATACCACACAGGGCAAACCCTGTAAAAATTATTTGAATAATAACCCTTTTATTTGGAGTTATTATAATAATATGCAGCACAGGAGAGTGTACCCCTAAACCAAACACACACCGCAAAGCCTGTAAAAATTATTTGGATAATAACCCTTTTATTTGGAGTTATTATAATAATATGCAGCACAGGAGAGTATACCCCTACACCACACAGGGCAAATTCTGTAAAAATTATTTGGATTAAATATTAATAACCCCTTTACTTGGAGTAAATAATATACAGCACAGGACAGCACCACTGGACTTATACAGCAGTACCGCTGGACTTATACGGCAGTACTGCTGGACTTATACGGCAGTACTGCTGGACTTATACGGCTGTACCACTGGACTTATACGGCAGTACCACTGGACTTATATGGCAGTACCGCTGGACTTATATGGCAGTACCGCTGGACTTATACGGCAGTACTGCTGGACTTATACGGCAGTACTGCTGGACTTATACGGCAGTACTGCTGGACTTATACGGCTGTACCACTGGACTTATACGGCAGTACCACTGGACTTATATGGCAGTACCGCTGGACTTATACAGCAGCACCACTGGACTTATGGCAACACAGGACACCATCACTAGACTTGTGGCAACACAGGACACCACCACTGGACTGATGCACCACAAGACAGCACCACTGGACTGGACTTATACAGCAGCACCACTGGACTTATGGCAGCACAGGAAACCACCACTGTAATGATGCAGCACAAGACAGCACCACTGGACTGGACTTATACAGCAGCACCACTGGACTTATGGCAGCACAGGAAACCACCACTGTAATGATGCAGCACAAGACAGCACCACTGGACTGGACTTATACAGCAGCACCACTGGACTTATGGCAGCACAGGACACCACCACTGGAGTGACTGGACTAATGCAGCACAAGACACCACCACTGGACTAGTGCAGCATAAGACAGCACCACTGAAATGATATAAAACAGCAGGTCGTCACTCCATGCTCCACGCCACTTTCTCGCACAGACACTGAGGAGACACATCCTTTTGCTACACTCTCCAGGACTGGAGTGAAGATGGCAGGATGGGAGGCGCAAAATATACAAAGTCTGGATCTCGTGAGAATCTGTTAGGGTCTCCTGCCCTGTGCTGCCACATCGTCATGGCAACCGGGAGACAAGTGCTAGCGGAGTAACCTGAGCGCAGCTGATACTCCGGTTCGGGTCTTTTGCTGTGCAGTGGTTATAGGCTCTGTGCACGGCAGGGGATCCGGTGCTGGTTTTTGTGCTCACAGTCTGTGAGGTCTGAGTGGGGCGTGGACAGCACCTGCTTTATAAGGCCTCTTCTCAGGGTAAGCAGATGCTGCTGAATCTTTGTTGGTTAGTCAGTTCCTGAAAGTTAACCAGTACTGTGTAGCTTTGTATTTGTTTGTTGCTTACTGCAAATAGGCCTGGGGATTTGGTATTACACTCTGCCAATCCAGACCTAGCAGTAAGACTGGAGTCAGTCGTTTAGCTTGCTGGGGTTCTGTTACTACTCTGTGAACTTAGCAAGTTTGCGGCTGTATTCTAAGACTTGCCTGTCTAATCCTGTCTCACTGTGCTAGGTGTCAGGGGTCAGTTTAGTGGCAGTAAGCTGAACCTGTGCACTGCAAGTGAGAATTAGGATTGTGGAGACTCTCCTTGTGTCTATCATTCCATCTCTGACCAAGGAGTTTACTGCCACACCCGTTGGTAACCCTTTAGGGTTTTGCTGTTGCCCTTAGCAACAGCATTTCGGGTTCTCTACGTATTAAAACACAACATCTTGCTTTTCCCATCTGAGCAGTTCTAATACAAGGGAGATACCCAGTTCCTTAGCCTCTGGGCTTCTCTGTTCACCTTGTGTGTATTTTGTTACCCTATCACCTTCTGTGTACGTTATGTCATATTCCCCAGTCTGTCTGTGAGTCCATTTGTTTTGCATAACAGTTCAAACACCAGTACATTCCTGCAGGCACTGGAGTGCATAACAGTTCTGACACCAGTACTTTCCTGCAGGCACTGGTGTGCATAACATATTCAGCAGCCTAATACTCCTGTTGAAATTTTGTGGGAATATGGAGCATACCCCTCAAAATACGTTGCAACAGGTGGTCGATCAGGTGCAGGTCCTGACTCGACAATTTAATGATTTGTCCATTAAAATGCACACCTCCCAGGCTGCTGGCGGAGCTCCCGCAGCAGCAGCACCTGCAGGGGTTAAGGAGCCGAAAGTAAATCTCCCGGATCGTTTTTCTGGAGATCGCTCGCAGTTCTTTTGTTTCAAGGAGAGCTGCAAGCTATACTTCCGGCTTAGGCCTCAGTCTTCTGGGTCGGAGATTCAGCGGGTGGGCATAGTGATTTCCTTGCTACAAGGAGACCCACAGGTCTGGGCATATGGGTTGCAGCCTGACTGTCCGTCGCTTAAAAGTGTTGATGCTTTTTTTACGGCACTGGGCATGTTGTATGATGACCCTGACAAGACGGCCTCAGCCGAGGCTCAGATTTCGATCCTTAAGCAAGGGCGAAGGCCAGTTGAGGTTTACTGTACGGAGTTTCGGAGGTTGGCCCATGATACCCAGTGGAATGACCCAGCCCTGAGACACCAGTACCGAAGAGGTCTTTCTAACCAGATAAAGGACCAACTGGTACAATATCCCTTGCCTGATAGCTTGGATCAGCTCATGCAGTTATCCATCCGGGTGGATAGACGGCTGAGAGAGCGTAGGCTTGAAAGGGAGACTGAGATTTCCTTCCTTCCCAAGGGAACCTCAGACTCTGAGGAATTTTCCGAGGAGCCTATGCAGATTGGGGCTACCCGCCTCTCCTCGCGTGAGAAGACGCGGAGGAGACAGCAGGGGTTGTGTTTGTACTGTGGGAATAAAGGTCATGTGGTAGTATCATGCCCAGAAAAGCCGGAAAACTTCAGGGCCTGAGGGTGATGGGAAATATCCTGTCATGCCAGAAGTCAGAATTTCCCAAGAAGACTTTTATCATTCCGGTGACCTTGAAGATCCTCGGTCAAACTGTCAAGACTGAGGCCTTTGTGGACAGTGGGGCCGACGGGGTTTTTATGGACCGCCAATTCGCCCTGAAACACTCTGTTCCCTTAGTACCCTTGGCATCGGAAATTGAGATTTGTGGGTTAAACGGGGAACCATTATCCCAAGGTAAAATTACCTCTTGCACTAGCCAGATTTCTTTGTTTATTGGAGCCACACACTCTGAAAAATTGTCCTTTTATGTGACTGTCTGTACTTTTGCCCCATTGGTGTTGGGGTTACCCTGGTTAAGGGCCCACAATCCTCAATTTGACTGGGTCTCTGGGGAGATTCTTAGTTGGGGTACTGATTGTTTCAGGAGTTGCTTGAGCCTTCCAGTCAGGCTCTCGCAGCTAAGTTTGCCAGGATTGCCAGGGTGTTATGCAGATTTTGCGGACGTGTTCTCCAAAAAAGTTGCAGAGGTACTACCTCCCCATCACCCCTATGACTGTGCCATTGATTTGTTGCCAAATGCTAAGCTTCCCAAGAGCAGGTTGTACTCCCTGTCACGTCCTGAGACTCAGGCTATGGCAGAGTACATTCAGGAGAACTTGGCTAAGGGATTTATCAGACCTTCACAGTCTCCAGTTGGGTCGGGGTTCTTCTTCGTGGGTAAAAAGGACGGTTCGTTGCGACCCTGCATCGACTTCAGGGAATTGAACCGTATCACGATTAAAAACTCATACCCACTGCCTCTCATTTCGGTCTTGTTTGACCAGCTTCGTACTGCCACCATTTTTTCTAAGATTGACCTACGCGGTGCATACAATCTAATCCGAATAAGAGAGGGGGATGAATGGAAGACTGCCTTTAATACCCACTCAGGGCATTATGAATATTTGGTGATGCCTTTTGGGCTCTGTAATGCCCCGGCAGTCTTCCAGGATTTCATGAATGATGTGCTCAGGGAATATTTGGATAGATTCTTAGTTGTATACTTAGATGACATCCTAATCTTCTCCCATTCCCTGGAGGAACATCGGAAGCATGTACGCTTAGTCCTCCAGAAACTCAGAGACCACCGGCTTGGGGCGAAGCTGGAGAAGTGCGAATTTGAAGTTCAGCAAATCGCATTTCTAGGATATATTATCTCCCCAGAAGGTTTCCAAATGGAGGGTTCCAAGGTACAGGCAGTCCTGGATTGGGTGCAGCCCACTAGTTTGAAGGCGCTTCAGCGTTTCCTGGGCATTGCGAATTTTTATAGACGATTTATCGCTGGATTTTCGTCTATAGTGGCGCCCTTGGTGGCACTCACTAAGAAAGGGGCGGATGTTGCTCACTGGTCTTGTGAGGCTAAAGCGGCTTTTGCCCGTCTCAAAAGGGCATTTGTTTCGGCCAAGGTGCTGCGACACCCAGATCCAGAGCGTCCTTTTGTGGTGGAGGTGGATGCCTCTGAGATGGGTATTGGGGCAGTGCTTTCTCAGATGGGAGTGTCTGATAATCGCCTTCATCCCTGTGCTTACTTTTCCCGTAAATTTTCGCCTGCCGAGATGAATTATGACGTGGGTAACCGGGAATTGTTGGCTATTAAGGATGCACTCGAGGAGTGGAGACACTGGCTTGAGGGGGCTAAGTTTGTGGTCTCAATTCTCACTGACCATAAGAATCTGGCATATTTAGAGTCAGCAAAGCGTCTCAATGCCAGGCAGGCACGATGGGCTTTGTTTTTTGCTCGCTTTAATTTTTTGATAACATATCGCCCTGGGTCAAAAAACATCAAGGCTGATGCGCTCTCGCAGAGTTTTGCTCCAATCCAGGAGACCACCGAGGAGCCGTTGCCCATTGTTTCCCCATCATGTATTAAAGTGGGCATTACCCAGGACCTCTTATCATTAGTCCTTAGAGCACAGGAGCAGGCTCCTCCAGACCTTCCGGTAGGTCTTTTGTTTGTGCCTCCTAGGTTAAGACAGCGAGTGTTCCTGGAATTCCATGCCAAGAAGTCGGCAGGTCACCCGGGTATTGCCAGAACTCGGGAGTTGCTATCTAGGGCGGTGTGGTGGCCCTCGGTGGCTAAGGATGTGGATCAGTGGGTTCGGGCATGTGACATCTGTGCCCGAAATAAGACTCCTAGAGGGGTTCCTGTTGACCCATTACATCCACTCTCTATCCCATCTAAGCCATGGACCCACATTTCAATGGATTTTGTGGTGGACTTGCCCAAATCCTCGGGGATGACAGCCATCTGGGTTGTCGTTGACAGGTTTTCGAAGATGGCGCACTTCGTTCCACTGGTTGGGCTGCCATCGGCCAGACGCCTGTCTGAATTATTTATGCTGCATGTTGTGCGTCTCCACGGGTTGCCACTTGATGTGGTCTCTGACCGCGGATCCCAGTTTGTGGCCAAATTCTGGAGGGCATTTTGTTACGATCTCCAGATTTCTGTCAGCTTGTCGTCAGGCTACCATCCGCAGTCTAATGGGCAGACTGAAAGGGTGAACCAGTCCTTGGAGCAGTTCCTCAGGTGTTATGTCTCCAAGTGTCAGACTGACTGGGTTGCTCATCTGTCCATGGCGGAGTTTGCCTATAACAACGCGGCTCACTCTGCTACAGGGATCTCTCCCTTCCTTTGTGTGTATGGGCATCATCCTAAGGCCAATTCTTTTGACCCCCTGGACTCCACGCCTGGTGGTTCCTCTGTGGTTTCGGTCCTTAGAGGTATTTGGCGGAAAGTGAAGAAAGCCCTTGTGTCTGTGTCATTAGTGACCAAAAGGGTTTTTGATAAGCGGAAAAGACCCTGCAGCTTCAAATTAGGAGACTTCGTCTGGTTGTCTACCAATAATTTGAAGTTGAGACAGCCATCTCATAAGTTAGGCCCCCGGTTCATCGGCCCTTATAAGATCACCAGGGTTATCAATCCGGTGGCATTTCAGTTAGATCTGCCCCGTTCTTTGGGTATCAATAAAACATTTCATTGTTCCCTTTTAAAACGGGCGATTAGTAATCCTTCTTCCAGTGGAAGACCTTCCCCTCTTCTGATACGTGGCCAGAGGGAGTTTGTTGTTGAAAGGATTCTTGACTCCAAGGTGGTTCGGGGTCGGCTGTCATTTTTTGGTGCACTGGAAGGGGTATGGCCCGGAGGAGCGGTCGTGGGTGCGCAGTTGTGATCTTCATGCCCCCAGACTGATACGCTCTTTCTTCTCGCAGTTCCCCGATAAACCCGGTGGTAGGGGTTCTTTGACCCCTCGTCAGAGGGGGGGTACTGTTAGGGTCTCCTGCCCTGTGCTGCCACGTCGTCATGGCAACCGGGAGACAAGTGCTAGCGGAGTAACCTGAGCGCAGCTGATACTCCGGTTCGGGTCTTTTGCTGTGCAGTGGTTATAGGCTCTGTGCACGGCAGGGGATCCGGTGCTGGTTTTTGTGCTCACAGTCTGTGAGGTCTGAGTGGGGCGTGGACAGCACCTGCTTTATAAGGCCTCTTCTCAGGGTAAGCAGATGCTGCTGAATCTTTGTTGGTTAGTCAGTTCCTGAAAGTTAACCAGTACTGTGTAGCTTTGTATTTGTTTGTTGCTTACTGCAAATAGGCCTGGGGATTTGGTATTACACTCTGCCAATCCAGACCTAGCAGTAAGACTGGAGTCAGTCGTTTAGCTTGCTGGGGTTCTGTTACTACTCTGTGAACTTAGCAAGTTTGCGGCTGTATTCTAAGACTTGCCTGTCTAATCCTGTCTCACTGTGCTAGGTGTCAGGGGTCAGTTTAGTGGCAGTAAGCTGAACCTGTGCACTGCAAGTGAGAATTAGGATTGTGGAGACTCTCCTTGTGTCTATCATTCCATCTCTGACCAAGGAGTTTACTGCCACACCCGTTGGTAACCCTTTAGGGTTTTGCTGTTGCCCTTAGCAACAGCATTTCGGGTTCTCTACGTATTAAAACACAACATCTTGCTTTTCCCATCTGAGCAGTTCTAATACAAGGGAGATACCCAGTTCCTTAGCCTCTGGGCTTCTCTGTTCACCTTGTGTGTATTTTGTTACCCTATCACCTTCTGTGTACGTTATGTCATATTCCCCAGTCTGTCTGTGAGTCCATTTGTTTTGCATAACAGTTCAAACACCAGTACATTCCTGCAGGCACTGGAGTGCATAACAGTTCTGACACCAGTACTTTCCTGCAGGCACTGGTGTGCATAACAGAATCTGACAGCGGGATTATGACGTTTTGCCTCATTCTGGTTTCCGAGTTTGGCGAGACGTTCCGTGCTGGGTTCAGATCCAGACTTGGATCGTGAAGTCCGGGGGGGTTCGGCTCTCTGAGATCCGAACCCGCTCATCCCTAATAATAATTTGCCTATCATCTAAACAGTGAAATACTATTATAAGTAGAGATGTGCACCGGCCACTTTTCGGGTTTTACGTTTTGGTTTTGGATTCGGTTCCGCGGTCGTGTTTTGGATTCGGACGCGTTTTGGCAAAACCTCCCGTAAAAATTTTTGTCGGATTCGGGTGCGTTTTGGATTCGGATGTTTTTTTTTTAAACCCTCAAGAATAGCTTAAATCATAGAATTTGGGGGTAATTTTGAGCCTATAGTATTATTAACCTCAATAACCATAATTTACACTCATTTCCAGTCTATTCTGAACACCTCACAATATTATTTTTAGTCCTAAAATTTGCACCGAGGTCGCTGGATGACTAAGCTAAGCGACCCAAGTGGCCGGCACAAACACCTAGCCCATCTAGGAGTGGCACTGCAGTGTCAGACAGGATGCCACTTAAAAAAATAGTCCCCAAACAGCACATGGTGCAAATAATACATAAAAAAGAGGTGCAAGATGGAATTGTCCTTAGGCCCTCCCACCCACCCTTATGTTGTTGTATAAACAGGACATGCACACTTTAACAAACCCATCATTTCAGCGACAGGTTCTGCCACACGTCTGTGGATGAAATGATTGGTTGGTTTGGGCCCCCACCAAAAAAAGAAGCAATCAATCTCTCCTTACACAAACTGGCTCTACAGAGGCAAGATGTCCACCTCCTCCTCATCGTCCGATTCCTCACCCCTTTCACTGTGTACATCCCCCTCCTCACAGATTATTAATTCGTCCCCACTGGAATCCACCATCACAGTTCCCTGTCTGGAGGCAATTGCTGGTAAATGTCTCCACGGAGGAATGTATTATAATTCATTTTGATGAACATCATCTTCTCCACATTTTCTGGAAGTAATGATCGCTGACAAGGTGAGCGGCTGCACTAAACACTCTTTCGGAGTACACACTGGAGAGGGGGCAACTTAGATAAAATAAAGCCAGTTTGTGCAAGGGCCTCCAAATTGCCTCTTTTTCCTGCCAGTATATGTACGGACTGTCTGACATGCCTACAGTGATGCTGTCACTCATAAAATCCTCCACTATTCTTTCAATGGTGACAGAATCATATGCAGTGACAGTAGACGACATGTCAGTAATCGTTGGCAGGTCCTTCAGTCCAGACCAGATGTCAGCACTTGGTCCTGACTGCCCTGCATCACCGCCAGCGGGTGGTTTTGGAAATTTGATCCCTTTCCTGGCAGCTCCAGTGGCGGTAGAAAATGAAGGAGGAGCTGTTGGCGGGTCACGTTTTCGCTTGACTTGACAAGTGTCTCACCAGCAGGTCTTGGAACATCTGCAGACTTGTGTCTGCCGAAAAGAGAGCTACAAAGTAGGTTTTAAACCTAGGATCGATCACGGTGGCCAAAATGTAGTGCTCTGATTTCAACAGATTGACCACCCGTGAATCCTGGTTAAGAGAATGAAGGGCTCCATCCACAAGTCCCACATGCCTAGTGGAATCGCTCCGTTTTAGCTCCTCCTTCAATCTCTCCAGCTGCTTCTGCAAAAGCCTGATGAGGGGAATGACCTGACTTAGGCTGGCAGTGTCTGAACTGACTTCACGTGTGGCAAGTTCAAAGGGTTGCAGAACCTTGCACAACGTTGCAATCATTCTCCACTGCGCTTGAGTCAGGTGCATTCCCCCTCCTTTGCCTATATCGTAGGCAGATGTATAGGTATGAATGGCCTTTTGCTGCTCCCCCATCCTCTGAAGCATATAGAGGGTTGAATTCCACCTCGTTACCACCTCTTACTTCAGCTGATGGCAGGGCATGTTCAGGAGTGTTTGCTGGTGCTCCAGTCTTCAGCATGCGGTGGCTGAATGCCGAAAGTGGCCCACAATTCTTCGGGCCACCGACAGCATCTCCATTATGCCCCTGTCGTTTTTTATAAAATTCTGCACCACCAAATTCATTGTATGTGCAAAACATGGGACGTGCTGGAATTTTCCCACATGTAATGCATGCACAATATTGGTGGCGTTGTCCGATGTCACAAATCCCCAGGAGAGTCCAATTGGGGTAAGCCATTCTGCGATGATGTTCCTCAGTTTCCGTAAGAGGTTGTCAGCTGTGTGGCTCTTATGGAAAGTGGTGATACAAAGCGTAGCCTGCCTAGGAACGAGTTGGCATTTGCGAGATGCTGCTACTAGTGCCGCTGCTGCTGTTGTTGCTGCGGGAGGCAATACTTCTACCCAGTGGGCTGTCACAGTCATATCGTCCTTAGTCTGCCATGCTCCACATGTCCGTGGTTAAGTGGACACTGGGTACAACTGCATTTTTTAGGACACTGGTGACTCTTTTTCTGATGTCTGTGTACATTCTCGGTATTGCCTGCCTAGTGGAACCTAGATGGTATTTGGTACCGGGGACACACTACCTCAAGAAATTCTCTAGTTCCCTGTGAACTAACGGCGGATACCGGATGCACGTCTGACACCAACATAGTTGTCAAGGCCTGAGTTATCCGCTTTGCAACATGATGACTGCTGTGATATTTCATCTTCCTCGCAAGGACTGTTGGACAGTCAATTGCTTACTGAAGTTGTACAAGTGGTCTTCCGACTTCCCCTCTGGGATAATGATCGACTCCCAGCAGCAACAACAGCAGCGCCAGCAGCAGTAGACGTTACACTCAAGGATCCATCGGAGGAATCCCAGTCAGGAGAGCACTCGTCAGACTTGCCAGTGACATGGCCTGCAGGACTATTGGCGTTCCTGTCTAAGGAGGAAATTGACATTGAGGGAGTTGGTGGGGTGGTTTGCAGGAGCTTGGGTACAAGAGGAAGAAGGAATTTATTTGTCAGTGGACTGCTTCCGCTGTCATCCAAAGTTTTTGAACTTGTCAATGACTTCTGATGACTGCGCTCCAGGTGACGTATAAGGGAGGATGTTCCTAGGTGGTTAACGGCCTTACCCCTACTTATTACAGCTTGTCAAAGGCAACACACCTGTTGTCCGCATTTCTGTTAAAATAATTCCACACCGAAGAGGTGATTTTTTTTTGTATTTTGACCAGGCATGTCAATGGCCATATTCATCCCACGGACAACAGGTGTCTCCCCGGGTGCCTGACTTAAACAAACCACCTCACCATCAGAATCCTCCTTGTCAATTTCCTCCCCAGCGCTAGCAACACCCATATCCTCATCCTGGTGTACTTCAACAGTGACATCTTCAATTTGAAAAACAGGAACTGGACTGTGGGTGCTCCTTCCGTGCAAATGGTGGAAGGAGCCAACTCTTCCCGTCCAGTGTTGGTAAGGTCAGGCATCGCAACCGACACAATTGGACTCTCCTTGGGGATTTGTGATTTAGAAGAATGCACAGTTCTTTGCTGTGCTTTTGCCAGCTTAACTCTTTTCAGTTTTCTAGCGGGAGGATGAGTGCTTCCATCCTCATGTGAAGCTGAACCACTAGCCATGAACATAGGCCAGTGCCTCAGCATTTCCTTGCCACTCCGTGTCGTAAATGGCATATTGGCAAGTTTACGCTTCTCCTCAGACGATTTTAATTTTGATTTTTGGGTCATTTTACTGAACTTTTGCTTTTTGGATTTTACACGCTCTCTACTATGACATTGGGCATCGGCCTTGGCTGACGACGTTGATGGCATTTCATCGTCTCGGCCATGACTAGTGGCAGCAGCATCAGCACTAGTTGGAAGTGGATCTTGATCTTTCCCTATTTTACCCTCCACATTTTTGTTCTCCATTTTTTAATGTGTGGAATTATATGCCAGTAATATATCTGGAATTAGACGGCAGTAATGTCTGGAATTAGATACCACTAGATAGATACCAGATACCACTGTGACTGGAATGATGATGACCTATGCACAGTGAAAGGACACTACCACAGCACCCTACAGCAGCAAGATGCAGCACAAGACACTGGACTTTTAGTCACCACAATGCAGCACTGACACTGAGCACAGATATTAAGCACTGTTCAGGATACTAGAAGTGACACGGTGCAGCAAGATACAGCTATGGCCTACTATACTGTACTACTATATACTGGTCAAAATAATGCAGCACTGTACTACTATATACTACTATATATACTGGTCACCACAATGTAGCACAGATATTGAGCACTGATCAGGATACTAGAACTGAGTCTGACATGGAGCTGCAAGATACAGCAATGGCCTACTGTACTGTACTACTATATACTGGTGGTCACCACAATGCAGCACTGTATTACTATATACTGGTCACCACAATGCAGCACAGATATTGAGCACTGATCAGGATACTAGAAGTGACACAGAGCAGCAAGATACAGCAATGGCCTACTGTACTGTACTACTATATACTGGTGGTCACCACAATGCAGCACTGTACTACTATATACTGGTCACCACAATTCAGCACAGATATTGAGCACTGATCAGGATACTAGAACTGAGTCTGACATGGAGCTGCAAGATACAGCAATGGCCTACTGTACTGTACTACTATATACTGGTGGTCACCACAATGCAGCACTGTACTACTACAGTATATACTGGTCACCACAATGCAGCACAGATATTGAGCACTGATCAGGATACTAGAAGTGACACAGAGCAGCAAAATACAGCAATGGCCTACTGTACTGTACTGTACTGTACTACTATATACTGGTGGTCACCACAATGCAGCACTGTACTACTATATACTGGTCACCACAATGCAGCACATATATTGAGCACTGATCAGGATACTAGAACTGAGTCTGACACAGAGCTGCAAGATACAGCAATGGCCTACTGTACTACTATAATATACTGGTGGTCGCCACTATGCAGCACACTGAGCACAGATATTGAGCTTTTCAGGCAGAGAACGTAGCCACGTCCTCTCCGCTCAATCTACAATGCACGAGTGAAAATGGCGGCGATGCGCGGTTCTTTATATGGAATATGAATCTCGCGAGAATCCGACAGCGGGATTATGACGTTCGGCCTCGTTCGGGTTAACCGAGCAAGGCGGGAAGAACCAAGGCTGCCTCGGACCCGTGAAAAACACGTGAAGTTCGGGGAGGTTCGGATCTCGACGAACTGATCCCGCTCATCTCTAATTATAAGTACTCCTGCAGCATGAAGTCCGGTTTCACAAATGAAAATACTCCCCTACTACTCTTGAAATACTCAATCAATTTTTAGCCTTAATATATATATCCTTCACAAGGGCCGCAGGGGGCAGCCAGGTCAGCACAGCAAAGTGCGGTGTGAGGGCGTGATTTTAAATAGGGGGTGGAGAAGAGGTCTGTCACAACTGAAAGGCTATGTGTGGGGTCGTGGCTACCGTATTGCATCATCGTAGCCATGCCCCCACTAAGCAATACCAAGATTACCATCACTGTACAGTGGGGGTCGTGGCTATGATGACGCAATTCAGGGCAAATCATGTCATCGGCCACCTGGTCCACCCACTTAACTCAGTAAGTGGGCGGCTGGGTGGCGGGGTGCGGGTGAATCCGGGATAATTCACCCAAATTTCAGGAGCCTCCTGGCCATTCCGGGAGAGTAGGCAAGTATGTCCCAATGTATGGATGAAGGAACTGGTTGTGTGGTTCAGAGAAGAGGCATGGATAGGTGGAAGCATAACTAATATTGCCCTCATTTTTATTTAGTGGTGGGAAGTGAAATATCTTGCTGCCATTCACTGTTTCAGTTTGTCCCACAACAGGTTTTATTTTGCAGATAGAAACAAGACAAACTTTCAATTTTCCTTGTAAGTCCGGAGGTCTATTGGTGGTCATTCCGAGTTGTTCGCTCGCAAGCTGCTTTTAGCAGCTTTGCACACGCTAAGCCGCCGCCTACTGGGAGTGAATCTTAGCTTCTTAAAATTGCGAACGAAAGATTTGCAATATTGCGATAAGACATCTCTGTGCAGTTTCTGAGTAACTCGAAACTTACTCTGCCAGTGCGATCAGTTCAGTGCTTGTCGTTCCTGGTTTGACGTCACAAACACACCCAGCGTTCGCCCAGACACTCCTCCGTTTCTCCAGCCACTCCCGCGTTTTTCCCAGAAACGGCAGCGTTTTTACACACACTCCCATAAAACGGCCAGTTTCCGCCCAGAAACACCCACTTCCTGTCAATCACATTACGATCACCAGAACGAACAAAAAACCGTGAGTAAAATTCCTAACTGCATAGCAAATTTACTTGGCGCAGTCGCAGTGCGGACATTGCGCATGCGCACTAAGCGGAAAATCGCTGCGATGCGAAGAAAATTACCTGGCGAACAACTCGGAATGACCACCATTATTAGGTCACTTTTAGTTCCAAAGCAGATTATAGTTAATGCAAACCGTTCTGCAAAGCCATACTCTGTATATTTTTATGGAATCTGAAGGTCATTTTGATCTATAGGTTTTCCATTCAAGATTACGTGAATACACATAACTCATCCTGACAGGGAGTATACCCTACAGTACCTACATATTGTTCAATGCTTACAATAATTTGGCACAATGGAGACAGAGGTTGGAAGAGACAACCCTTAACACAGACAGGCCAGTGCATAAAAAAACAACAGTATGTTTTTTTTTCTAATTAATGATTAAAATCTCCTACAAAAAGATCTCTATTGTGATTTTGATTTATACTCTTACCTACAAAGTAAAACATGATTTATAGCCTTGAATTTCCGAGTACTTCATTACTTTTAACTGATAACAGCAAAGAGAAAATATAAAAAATAAATCAGTCTCACTTTATGTGAGGTTAAAGAAACACTACACAAGCACTACACATATAGGGCCAGTTTGCTTAGGGTTTCTTGGTGTTTTGCATGGCATATGCTCCTGAACCAATCATATGCAACTGGGATTTAATTGGGCATAAACCTACTAACAGCTGAGTGCCACCTCTAAATATGTGTATGTGTCACCCAAGAACTGTATGGTGGCATAGAACAGATGGCCCCCAATCAACACAACCCAACAATGTGAACCCAACTGCAGTACAACAATTGCAAAATATATTTGAAGAGGCTTCTATTTAGGGGCTAAACTACGTAGTCAGATGACCTGCATCATGCTATTATTATTGGATACCTGAGCCACTTGTTTCATTCTGAAAGACTTTTCCCGGTGTGCGTCATTAGCTCATTGTACAGCGGCGCTGACTGCACTGCTCGTTCGTCTGTGCTGGAAGTTCTGCAGCGGTGAGCGCAAACCTAAAGATCAGCTCACCAGGTACCTAACACCACTGCTTGGACCTGTAAGCACATTACTCTAGCCGGATCATCTGGTAATATCATCAGCTTCCTCTTTTCAATGTATCCATGGCTGTTCATATACTCTTGGGACTTGGAGTTCCACAAACACACTTCTAGCCATAGGAGGCTCTTTCTCTTTCAAATATATGAAAGAGAAATCATTGGGACTAACTACACAAACTGCTCATATTACATAACTCTCAACTGTCCCTATTTCAGTGGGACAGTCCTGCTATTTGGACACTGTCCCATCCGTGGGCTGCTGTGTCCCACATGCAGTGGGGGGGAAGGGGAGGTTGGGATCGTTTGATCACTGCTGCTCTGCTCTGAAAAACAGCAGGTGATCTCTGAGTAGATGACGGTATCTAAGGAGTGCAGGGAAGTGAGCCGGCTCTGCACAGCTGCTCGGGAAGAACTGGGCACGGTCCCAAAATGACAAAAATGGGTGGATGTGGAGTGAGGCCACGCCCACCCACCACAGGCCACACCCTGCACTGTGCAAGGGTCCCGACTTTTATCATTTACATGTTGGGCGGTATGGTATTATATTATTCTCTGCCAGCGTGAACTATCATTTCTAGGGCATACTGTATACCGTATGTGACCTGCATTATTTACTATTTACTATCAAGTGTAATACTGTATAGTGAATTTCTATATTCAACTCTATTACATAATGTAAATTTGTATCTTTTATTACATTTGTATTTTACATTTTATTAGTGTGTCTTGACTATCACTTATTCTGCCATACCAAAATTCCATATTTTGTTATATGGGTATTTTGTAGTGATGAGCGGGCTCGGTTCCTCGAGATCCGAACCCCCCCGAACTTCACCCATTTTACACGGTTCCGAGGCAGACTCGAATCTTCCCGCCTTGCTCGGTTAACCTGAGCGCGCCCGAACGTCATCATCCCGCTGTTGGATTCTCGCGACATTCGTATTCTATATAAGGAGCCGCGCGTCGCCTCCATTTTCACTCGTGCTTTGGAGATGATAGCGAGAGGACGTGGCTGCGTTCTCTCAGTTTCTGTGTTCAGTGTGCCGCAAATATCTGCTCATTGTGCTGCAAATATCTGTGCTCAGTGTGCTTGCAAAAATCTGTGCTCAGTGTGCTGAAAATATCTACGTTCTCTACCTGAAAAACATTCCATATCTGTGCTGCATTGTAGTATATAGTAGGAGGACAGTGCAGAATGTTGCTGTGACCAGTGACCACCAGTATATATATATAGCAGTACGGTACAGTAGTCCACTGCTCTACCTCTGTGTCTTCAAGTATACTATGCATCCATACCTGTGCTGCATTTTAGTTGTGCGCAGTATAGTAGGAGGGGACAGTGCAGAATGTTGCTGTGACCACCAGTATATATACAGCAGTACGGTACAGTAGTTCACTGCTCTACCTCTGTGTCGTCAAGTATACTATGCATCCATACCTGTGCTACATTTTAGTTGTGCGCAGTATATAGTAGGAGGGGACAGTGCAGAATGTTGCTGTGACCACCAGTATATATATATATTAGAGATGAGCGGGTTCGGTTTCTTTGAATCCGAACCCGCACGAACTTCACTTTTTTTTTCACGGGTCCGAGCGACTCGGATCTTCCCGCCTTGCTCGGTTAACCCGAGCGCGCCCGAACGTCATCATGACGCTGTCGGATTCTCGCGAGACTCGGATTCTATATAAGGAGCCGCGCGTCGCCGCCATTTTCACACGTGCATTGAGATTGATAGGGAGAGGACGTGGCTGGCGTCCTCTCCATTAGAATAGATTAGAAGAGAGAGAGAGAGAGAGAGATTGTGCAGACAGAGTTTACCACAGTGACCAGTGCAGTTGTTGTTAAGTTAACTTTTATTTAATATATCCGTTCTCTGCTATATCCGTTCTCTGCCTGAAAAAAACGATACACAGCAGTCACACAGTGTGACTCAGTCTGTGTGCACTCAGCTCAGCCCAGTGTGCTGCACATCAATGTATAAAAGCTTATAATAATTGTGGGGGAGACTGGGGAGCACTGCAGGTTGTTATAGCAGGAGCCAGGAGTACATAATATTATATTAATTTAAAATTAAACAGTGCACACTTTTGCTGCAGGAGTGCCACTGCCAGTGTGACTAGTGGTGACCAGTGCCTGACCACCAGTATAGTAGTATATTGTTGTATACTATCTCTTTATCAACCAGTCTATATTAGCAGCAGACACAGTACAGTGCGGTAGTTCACGGCTGTGGCTACCTCTGTGTCGGCAGTCGGCACTCGGCAGGCAGTCCGTCCATCCATAATTGTATAATTATATACCACCTAACCGTGGTATTTTTTTTTCTTTCTTTATACCGTCGTCATAGTCATACTAGTTGTTACGAGTATACTACTATCTCTTTATCAACCAGTGTACAGTGCGGTAGTTCACGGCTGTGGCTACCTCTGTGTCGGCAGTCGGCAGGCAGTCCGTCCATCCATAATTGTATTATTATAATATATACCACCTAACCGTGGTTTTTTTTTTCATTCTTTATACCGTCATAGTGTCATACTAGTTGTTACGAGTATACTACTATCTCTTTATCAACCAGTGTACAGTGCGGTAGTTCACGGCTGTGGCTACCTCTGTGTCGGCAGTCGGCAGGCAGTCCGTCCATCCATAATTGTATTATAATATATACCACCTAACCGTGGTTTTTTTTTCATTCTTTATACCGTCATAGTCAGTCATACTAGTTGTTACGAGTATACTACTATCTCTTTATCAACCAGTGTACAGTGCGGTAGTTCACGGCTGTGGCTACCTCTGTGTCGGCACTCGGCAGGCAGTCCGTCCATCCATAATTGTATTATAATATATACCACCTAACCGTGGTTTTTTTTTCATTCTTTATACCGTCATAGTGTCATACTAGTTGTTACGAGTATACTACTATCTCTTTATCAACCAGTGTACAGTGCGGTAGTTCACGGCTGTGGCTACCTCTGTGTCGGCAGTCGGCAGGCAGTCCGTCCATCCATAATTGTATTATAATATATACCACCTAACCGTGGTTTTTTTTTCATTCTTTATACCGTCATAGTGTCATACTAGTTGTTACGAGTATACTACTATCTCTTTCTCAACCAGTGTACAGTGCGGTAGTTCACGGCTGTGGCTACCTCTGTGTCGGCAGTCGGCAGGCAGTCCGTCCATCCATAATTGTATTATAATATATACCACCTAACCGTGGTTTTTTTTTCATTCTTTATACCGTCATAGTCAGTCATACTAGTTGTTACGAGTATACTACTATCTCTTTATCAACCAGTGTACAGTGCGGTAGTTCACGGCTGTGGCTACCTCTGTGTCGGAACTCGGCAGGCAGTCCGTCCATCCATAATTGTATTACAATATATACCACCTAACCGTGTTTTTTTTTTCATTCTTTATACCGTCATAGTGTCATACTAGTTGTTACGAGTATACTACTATCTCTTTATCAACCAGTGTACAGTGCGGTAGTTCACGGCTGTGGCTACCTCTGTGTCGGCAGTCGGCAGGCAGTCCGTCCATCCATAATTGTATTATAATATATACCACCTAACCGTGGTTTTTTTTTCATTCTTTATACCGTCATAGTCAGTCATACTAGTTGTTACGAGTATACTACTATCTCTTTATCAACCAGTGTACAGTGCGGTAGTTCACGGCTGTGGCTACCTCTGTGTCGGAACTCGGCAGGCAGTCCGTCCATCCATAATTGTATTACAATATATACCACCTAACCGTGGTTTTTTTTTCATTCTTTATACCGTCATAGTCAGTCATACTAGTTGTTACGAGTATACTACTATCTCTTTATCAACCAGTGTACAGTGCGGTAGTTCACGGCTGTGGCTACCTCTGTGTCGGCAGTCGGCAGGCAGTCCGTCCATCCATAATTGTATTATAATATATACCACCTAACCGTGGTTTTTTTTTCATTCTTTATACCGTCATAGTCAGTCATACTAGTTGTTACGAGTATACTACTATCTCTTTATCAACCAGTGTACAGTGCGGTAGTTCACGGCTGTGGCTACCTCTGTGTCGGAACTCGGCAGGCAGTCCGTCCATCCATAATTGTATTACAATATATACCACCTAACCGTGGTTTTTTTTTCATTCTTTATACCGTCATAGTCAGTCATACTAGTTGTTACGAGTATACTACTATCTCTTTATCAACCAGTGTACAGTGCGGTAGTTCACGGCTGTGGCTACCTCTGTGTCGGAACTCGGCAGGCAGTCCGTCCATCCATAATTGTATTATTATAATATATACCACCTAACCGTGGTTTTTTTTTCATTCTTTATACCGTCATAGTGTCATACTAGTTGTTACGAGTATACTACTATCTCTTTATCAACCAGTGTACAGTGCGGTAGTTCACGGCTGTGGCTACCTCTGTGTCGGCAGTCGGCAGGCAGTCCGTCCATCCATAATTGTATTATAATATATACCACCTAACCGTGGTTTTTTTTTCATTCTTTATACCGTCATAGTCAGTCATACTAGTTGTTACGAGTATACTACTATCTCTTTATCAACCAGTGTACAGTGCGGTAGTTCACGGCTGTGGCTACCTCTGTGTCGGAACTCGGCAGGCAGTCCGTCCATCCATAATTGTATTACAATATATACCACCTAACCGTGGTTTTTTTTTCATTCTTTATACCGTCATAGTCAGTCATACTAGTTGTTACGAGTATACTACTATCTCTTTATCAACCAGTGTACAGTGCGGTAGTTCACGGCTGTGGCTACCTCTGTGTCGGCACTCGGCAGGCAGTCCGTCCATCCATAATTGTATTACAATATATACCACCTAACCGTGGTTTTTTTATACCACCTAACCGTGGCAGTCCGTCCATAATTGTATACTAGTATCCAATCCATCCATCTCCATTGTTTACCTGAGGTGCCTTTTAGTTCTGCCTATAAAATATGGAGAACAAAAAAGTTGAGGTTCCAAAATTAGGGAAAGATCAAGATCCACTTCCACCTCGTGCTGAAGCTGCTGCCACTAGTCATGGCCGAGACGATGAAATGCCAGCAACGTCGTCTGCCAAGGCCGATGCCCAATGTCATAGTACAGAGCATGTCAAATCCAAAACACCAAATATCAGAAAAAAAAGGACTCCAAAACCTAAAATAAAATTGTCGGAGGAGAAGCGTAAACTTGCCAATATGCCATTTACCACACGGAGTGGCAAGGAACGGCTGAGGCCCTGGCCTATGTTCATGGCTAGTGGTTCAGCTTCACATGAGGATGGAAGCACTCAGCCTCTCGCTAGAAAACTGAAAAGACTCAAGCTGGCAAAAGCACCGCAAAGAACTGTGCGTTCTTTGAAATCCCAAATCCACAAGGAGAGTCCAATTGTGTCGGTTGCGATGCCTGACCTTCCCAACACTGGACGTGAAGAGCATGCGCCTTCCACTATTTGCATGCCCCCTGCAAGTGCTGGAAGGAGCACCCGCAGTCCAGTTCCTGATAGTCAGATTGAAGATGTCAGTGTTGAAGTACACCAGGATGAGGAGGATATGGGTGTTGCTGGCGCTGGGGAGGAAATTGACCAGAAGGATTCTGATGGTGAGGTGGTTTGTTTAAGTCAGGCACCCGGGGAGACACCTGTTGTCCGTGGGAGGAATATGGCCGTTGACATGCCAGGTGAAAATACCAAAAAAATCAGCTCTTCGGTGTGGAGGTATTTCACCAGAAATGCGGACAACAGGTGTCAAGCCGTGTGTTCCCTTTGTCAAGCTGTAATAAGTAGGGGTAAGGACGTTAACCACCTCGGAACATCCTCCCTTATACGTCACCTGCAGCGCATTCATAATAAGTCAGTGACAAGTTCAAAAACTTTGGGTGACAGCGGAAGCAGTCCACTGACCAGTAAATCCCTTCCTCTTGTAACCAAGCTCACGCAAACCACCCCACCAACTCCCTCAGTGTCAATTTCCTCCTTCCCCAGGAATGCCAATAGTCCTGCAGGCCATGTCACTGGCAAGTCTGACGAGTCCTCTCCTGCCTGGGATTCCTCCGATGCATCCTTGCGTGTAACGCCTACTGCTGCTGGCGCTGCTGTTGTTGCCGCTGGGAGTCGATGGTCATCCCAGAGGGGAAGTCGTAAGCCCACTTGTACTACTTCCAGTAAGCAATTGACTGTTCAACAGTCCTTTGCGAGGAAGATGAAATATCACAGCAGTCATCCTACTGCAAAGCGGATAACTGAGGCCTTGGCATCCTGGGTGGTGAGAAACGTGGTTCCGGTATCCATCATTACTGCAGAGCCAACTAGAGACTTGTTGGAGGTACTGTGTCCCCGGTACCAAATACCATCTAGGTTCCATTTCTCTAGGCAGGCGATACCGAAAATGTACACAGACCTCAGAAAAAGAGTCACCAGTGTCCTAAAAAATGCAGCTGTACCCAATGTCCACTTAACCTTGGACATGTGGACAAGTGGAGCAGGGCAGGGTCAGGACTATATGACTGTGACAGCCCACTGGGTAGATGTATGGACTCCCGCCGCAAGAACAGCAGCGGCGGCACCAGTAGCAGCATCTCGCAAACGCCAACTCTTTCCTAGGCAGGCTACGCTTTGTATCACCGCTTTCCAGAATACGCACACAGCTGAAAACCTCTTACGGCAACTGAGGAAGATCATCGCGGAATGGCTTACCCCAATTGGACTCTCCTGTGGATTTGTGGCATCGGACAACGCCAGCAATATTGTGTGTGCATTAAATATGGGCAAATTCCAGCACGTCCCATGTTTTGCACATACCTTGAATTTGGTGGTGCAGAATTTTTTAAAAAACGACAGGGGCGTGCAAGAGATGCTGTCGGTGGCCAGAAAAATTGCGGGACACTTTCGGCGTACAGGCACCACGTACAGAAGACTGGAGCACCACCAAAAACTACTGAACCTGCCCTGCCATCATCTGAAGCAAGAAGTGGTAACGAGGTGGAATTCAACCCTCTATATGCTTCAGAGGTTGGAGGAGCAGCAAAAGGCCATTCAAGCCTATACAATTGAGCACGATATAGGAGATGGAATGCACCTGTCTCAAGTGCAGTGGAGAATGATTTCAACGTTGTGCAAGGTTCTGATGCCCTTTGAACTTGCCACACGTGAAGTCAGTTCAGACACTGCCAGCCTGAGTCAGGTCATTCCCCTCATCAGGCTTTTGCAGAAGAAGCTGGAGGCATTGAAGAAGGAGCTAACACGGAGCGATTCCGCTAGGCATGTGGGACTTGTGGATGCAGCCCTTAATTCGCTTAACAAGGATTCACGGGTGGTCAATCTGTTGAAATCAGAGCACTACATTTTGGCCACCATGCTCGATCCTAGATTTAAAGCCTACCTTGGATCTCTCTTTCCGGCAGACACAGGTCTGCTGGGGTTGAAAGACCTGCTGGTGACAAAATTGTCAAGTCAAGCGGAACGCGACCTGTCAACATCTCCTCCTTCACATTCTCCCGCAACTGGGGGTGCGAGGAAAAGGCTCAGAATTCCGAGCCCACCCGCTGGCGGTGATGCAGGGCAGTCTGGAGCGACTGCTGATGCTGACATCTGGTCCGGACTGAAGGACCTGACAACGATTACGGACATGTCGTCTACTGTCACTGCATATGATTCTCTCAACATTGATAGAATGGTGGAGGATTATATGAGTGACCGCATCCAAGTAGGCACGTCACACAGTCCGTACTTATACTGGCAGGAAAAAGAGGCAATTTGGAGGCCCTTGCACAAACTGGCTTTATTCTACCTAAGTTGCCCTCCCACAAGTGTGTACTCCGAAAGAGTGTTTAGTGCCGCCGCTCACCTTGTCAGCAATCGGCGTACGAGGTTACATCCAGAAAATGTGGAGAAGATGATGTTCATTAAAATGAATTATAATCAATTCCTCCGCGGAGACATTGACCAGCAGCAATTGCCTCCACAAAGTACACAGGGAGCTGAGATGGTGGATTCCAGTGGGGACGAATTGATAATCTGTGAGGAGGGGGATGTACACGGTGATATATCGGAGGGTGAAGATGAGGTGGACATCTTGCCTCTGTAGAGCCAGTTTGTGCAAGGAGAGATTAATTGCTTCTTTTTTGGGGGGGGTCCAAACCAACCCGTCATATCAGTCACAGTCGTGTGGCAGACCCTGTCACTGAAATGATGGGTTGGTTAAAGTGTGCATGTCCTGTTTTGTTTATACAACATAAGGGTGGGTGGGAGGGCCCAAGGACAATTCCATCTTGCACCTCTTTTTTCTTTTCTTTTTCTTTGCATCATGTGCTGATTGGGGAGGGTTTTTTGGAAGGGACATCCTGCGTGACACTGCAGTGCCACTCCTAGATGGGCCCGGTGTTTGTGTCGGCCACTAGGGTCGCTAATCTTACTCACACAGCTACCTCATTGCGCCTCTTTTTTTCTTTGCGTCATGTGCTGATTGGGGAGGGTTTTTTGGAAGGGACATCCTGCGTGACACTGCAGTGCCACTCCTAGATGGGCCCGGTGTTTGTGTCGGCCACTAGGGTCGCTAATCTTACTCACACAGTCAGCTACCTCATTGCGCCTCTTTTTTTCTTTGCGTCATGTGCTGTTTGGGGAGGGTTTTTTGGAAGGGCCATCCTGCGTGACACTGCAGTGCCACTCCTAGATGGGCCCGGTGTTTGTGTCGGCCACTAGGGTCGCTAATCTTACTCACACAGCTACCTCATTGCGCCTCTTTTTTTCTTTGCGTCATGTGCTGTTTGGGGAGGGTTTTTTGGAAGGGCCATCCTGCGTGACACTGCAGTGCCACTCCTAGATGGGCCCGGTGTTTGTGTCGGCCACTAGGGTCGCTAATCTTACTCACACAGCTACCTCATTGCGCCTCTTTTTTTCTTTGCGTCATGTGCTGTTTGGGGAGGGTTTTTTGGAAGGGACATCCTGCGTGACACTGCAGTGCCACTCCTAGATGGGCCCGGTGTTTGTGTCGGCCACTAGGGTCGCTTATCTTACTCACACAGCGACCTCGGTGCAAATTTTAGGACTAAAAATAATATTGTGAGGTGTGAGGTATTCAGAATAGACTGAAAATGAGTGTAAATTATGGTTTTTGAGGTTAATAATACTTTGGGATCAAAATGACCCCCAAATTCTATGATTTAAGCTGTTTTTTAGTGTTTTTGGAAAAAAACACCCGAATCCAAAACACACCCGAATCCGACAAAAATAATTCGGTGAGGTTTTGCCAAAACGCGTTCGAACCCAAAACACGGCCGCGGAACCGAACCCAAAACCAAAACACAAAACCCGAAAAATTTCAGGCGCTCATCTCTAATATATATATATATATAGCAGTACGGTACAGTAGTCCACTGCTCTTCCTCTGTGTCTTCAAGTATACTATGCATCCATACCTGTGCTGCATTTTAGTTGTGCGCAGTATATAGTAGGAGGGGACAGTGCAGAATGTTGCTGTGACCACCAGTATATATATAGCAGTACGGTACAGTAGTCCACTGCTCTACCTCTGTGTCGTCAAGTATACTATGCATCCATACCTGTGCTGCATTTTAGTTGTGCGCAGTATATATTAGGAGGGGACAGTGCAGAATGTTGCTGTGACCACCAGTATAAATATATAGCAGTACGGTACAGTAGTCCACTGCTCTACCTCTGTGTTGTCAAGTATACTATGCATCCATACCTGTGCTGCATTTTAGTTGTGCGCAGTATATAGTAGGAGGGGACAGTGCAGAATGTTGCTGTGACCACCAGTATATATATAGCAGTACGGTACAGTAGTCCACTGCTCTACCTCTGTGTCATCAAGTATACTATGCATCCATACCTGTGCTACATTTTAGTTGTGCGCAGTATATAGTAGGAGGGGACAGTGCAGAATGTTGCTGTGACCACCAGTATATATATATATAGCAGTACGGTACAGTAGTCCACTGCTCTTCCTCTGTGTCTTCAAGTATACTATGCATCCATACCTGTGCTGCATTTTAGTTGTGCGCAGTATATAGTAGGAGGGGGCAGTGCAGAATGTTGCTGTGACCACCAGTATATATATAGCAGTACGGTACAGTAGTCCACTGCTCTACCTCTGTGTCATCAAGTATACTATGCATCCATACCTGTGCTACATTTTAGTTGTGCGCAGTATATAGTAGGAGGGGACAGTGCAGAATGTTGCTGTGACCACCAGTATATATATATATATATATATATATATAGCAGTACAGTACAGTAGTCCACTGCTCTACCTCTGTGTCATCAAGTATACTATGCATCCAATCCTGTGCTGCATTTTAGTTGTGCACAGTATACAGTAGGAGGGGACAGTGCAGAATGTTGCTGTGACCACCAGTATATATATAGCAGTACGGTACAGTAGTCCACTGCTCTACCTCTGTGTCATCAAGTATACTATGCATCCATACCTGTGCTACATTTTAGTTGTGCGCCGTATATAGTAGGAGGGGACAGTGCAGAATGTTGCTGTGACCACCAGTATATACAGGTTGAGTATCCCTTATCCAAAATGCTTGGGACCAGAGGTGTTTTGGATATGGGATTTTTCCGTATTTTGGAATAATTGCATACCATACTGAGATATCATGGTGATGGGACCTAAATCTAAGCACAGAATGCATTTATGTTTCATACACACCTTATACACACAGCCTGAAGGTCATTTAATACAATATTTTTTAATAACTTTGTGTATTAAACAAAGTTTGTGTACATTGAGTCATCAAAAAACAAAGTTTTCACTATCTCATTCTCACTCAAAAAAGTCCGTATTTCGGAATATTCCGTATTTCGGAATATGTGGATATGGGATACTCAACCTGTATATATATATATATATATAGCAGTACAGTACAGTAGTCCACTGCTCTACCTCTGTGTCATCAAGTATACTATGCATCCAATCCTGTGCTGCATTTTAGTTGTGCACAGTATACAGTAGGAGGGGACAGTGCAGAATGTTGCTGTGACCACCAGTATATATATAGCAGTACGGTACAGTAGTCCACTGCTCTACCTCTGTGTCATCAAGTATACTATGCATCCATACCTGTGCTGCATTTTAGTTGTGCGCAGTATATAGTAGGAGGGGACAGTGCAGAATGTTGCTGTGACCACCAGTATATATATAGCAATACGGTACAGTAGTCCACTGCTCTACCTCTGTGTCGTCAAGTATACTATGCATCCATACCTGTGCTGCACTTTAGTTGTGCACAGTATATAGTAGGAGGGGACAGTGCAGAATGTTGCTGTGACCACCAGTATATATATATAGCAGTACGGTATAGTAGTCCATTGCTCTACCTCTGTGTTGTCAAGTATACTACAAAAGTTCAGTAAAATTACCCAAAAATAAAATTGAAGGCGTCTGATGAGAAGCGTAAACTTGCCTATATGTCATTTACGACACTGAGTGGCAAGTTACGGCTGAGGCCCGGGCCTATGTTCATGGCTAGTGGTTCAGATTCACATGAGGATGGAAGCACTCATCCTCTCGCTAGAAAACTGCAGTGCCACTCCTAGATGGGCCAGGTGTTTGTGTTGGCCACTTGGGTCGCTTAGCTTAGTCACACAGCTACCTCATTGCACCTCTTTTTTTCTTTGCATCATGTGCTGTTTGGGGACTATTTTTTAAATCTGCCATCCTGTCTGACACTGCAGTGCCACTCCTAGATGGGCCAAGTGTTTGTGTTTGCCACTTGGGTCGCTTAGCTTAGTCACACAGCTACCTCATTGCACCTCTTTTATCTCTTACGTCCGAGAGGATGCTGGGGACTCTGTAAGGACCATGGGGATAGACGGGCTCAGCAGGAGACATGGGCACTAAGACAGAACTTTAGGTATGGGTGTGCACTGGCTCCTCCCTCTATGCACCTCCTCCAGACTTCAGAGGCGGCAGAAGACTTCAGATCTTCATAGAGGTAACGCACAGCGGTAATGCTGTGTGCCATTGCTCCCACACAGCACACACACGCCAGTCACTGTAAGGGTGCAGGGCGCAGGGGGGGCGCCCTGGGCAGCAATAAGGACCTCCAAATCTGGCAATAAGAATATATACAGGCTGGGCACTGTATATAAAAGAGATCCCCCGCTAGTTTTTTGAATTTTTCAGCGGGACCGAAGCCCGCCGCTGAGGGGGCGGAGCTTGTTCCTCAGCACTCACCAGCGCCATTTTCTCCACAGCACACCGCTGAGAGGAAGCTCCCCGGACTCTCCAAGGCTTACCACGGTGAAAGAGGGTTTTAAAGAAGGGGGGGCACATAATTTGGCGCAAATACATTATAACAGCGCTATCTGGGTAAACATATTGTGTTTTTTTCCAGGGTCATTAGCGCTGGGTGTGGGGGAACTGTCTTCAGATAAGAGGATTCCCTGAGTGTGTGGTGTGTCAGTACGCGTGTGTCGGCATGTCTGAGGTAGAAGGCTTTCCTAGCGAGGAAGTGGAGCAAATGAATGTGGTGTCTCCGTCGGCAACACCGGCACCTGACTGGGTGGATATGTGGAATGTTTTAAGTGCTAATGTGAACTTATTGCACAAAAGGTTGGACAGAGCTGAGTCCAGGAATTATGCAGAGAGTCAGGCCCTGCCTGCCCCTATGTCGCAGGGACCCTCGGGGTCTCATAAGCGCCCACTATCCCAAATAGTACACACTAATACCGACACGGATTCTGACTCCAGTGTCGACTACGATGATGCAAAGTTACAGCCAAAATTGGCTAAAAGTATTCAATATATGATTATTGCAATAAAGGATGTTTTGCATATCACAGAGGAACCCCCTGTCCCTGACACGAGGGTACATATGTATAAGGAAAAGAAACCTGAGGTAACCTTTACCCCTTCTCATGAGCTGAACGAGTTATTTGAAAGGGTGTGGGAATCTCCAGACAGGAAACTGCAGATTCCCAAAAGGATTCTTATGGCGTATCCTTTCCCGGCTAAGGACAGGATACGGTGGGAATCCTCCCCAAGGATGGACAAAGCGTTAACACGCTTATCCAAAAAGGTAGCACTGCCATCCCAAGATACGGCTGCCCTCAGGGATCCTGCTGATCGCAAGCAGGAGGCTACCTTAAAGTCCATTTACACACACTCTGGTACCTTACTCAGACCGGCGATAGCGTCGGCTTGGGTTTGTAGCGCTGTAGCAGCGTGGACAGATACCTTATCGGCGGAATTGGATACCCTGGATAAGGATACCATTTTATTGACCCTGGGTCACATTAAAGATGCTGTCTTATATATGAGGGATGCTCACAGGTGATCCCGACTCAAAGAGACATATGGAGGTTTTACCTTACAAGGGTGAGGAATTGTTTGGGGAAGGTCTCTCGGATCTGGCCTCCACAGCTACGGCAGGTAAATCAAATTTTTTGCCTTATATTCCCTCACAGCCGAAGAAAGCGCCACATTATCAAATGCAGACCTTTCGGTCAAATAAAAACAAGAGAGTACGAGGATCGTCCTTTCTTGCCAGAGGTAAGGGCAGAGGAAAAAAGCTGCCAACCACAGCTAGTTCCCAGGAGCAGAAGTCCTCCCCGGCCTCTACAAAATCCACCGCATGATGCTGGGGCTCCGCTGAGGGAGTCCGCCCCAGTGGGGGCACGTCTTCGACTTTTCAGCCACATCTGGGTTCACTCACAGGTGGATCCCTGGGCAATAGAAATTGTTTCCCAGGGTTACAAGCTGGAATTCAAAGAGGTGCCTCCTCGCCGGTTTTTCAAATCGGCCCTACCAGCTTCTACCCCAGAAAGGGAGATAGTTTTAAATGCAATTCACAAATTGTGTCTTCAACAGGTGGTGGTCAAAGTTCCCCTGCTTCAACAAGGGAGGGGGTATTACTCAACCCTATTTGTAGTCCCAAAACCGGACGGTTCGGTCAGACCCATTTTAAATTTAAAATCCTTGAACCTATACTTGAAAAGGTTCAAGTTCAAGATGGAATCGCTCAGAGCAGTCATCGCCAGCCTAGAAGGGGGGGATTTTATGGTATCCCTGGACATAAAGAATGCATACCTTCATGTTCCCATATATCCACCTCATCAGGCGTACCTGAGATTTGTGGTACAGGATTGTCATTACCAATTTCAGACGTTGCCGTTTGGGCTTTCCACTGCCCCGAGGATTTTCACCAAGGTAATGGCGGAAATTATGGTGCTCCTGCGCAAGCAGGGTGTCACAATTATCCCGTACTTGGACGATCTCCTCATAAAAGTGAGATCGTGAGAGCAGTTGTTGATTAGCGTGTCACTTTCACTGAAGGTGTTACAACAACACGGCTGGATTCTCAATATCCCGAAGTCACAGTTAGTTCCTACGACTCGTTTGACCTTCTTAGGCATGATTCTGGATACGGACCAGAAAAGGGTTTATCTTCTCATGGAAAAGGCCCAGGAACTCATGACTCTGGTCAGGGACCTATTGAAGCCAAAACAGGTGTCAGTGCATCACTGCACTCGAGTCCTGGGAAAGATGGTGGCATCTTACGAGGCCATTCCCTTCGGCAGGTTCCATGCGAGGACCTTCCAATGGGACCTACTGGGCAAGTGGTCCAGGTCACATCTACAGATTCATCAGTTGATCACCCGGTCCCCCAGGGCAAGGGTGTCTCTCCTGTCGTGGCTACAGAGTGCTCACCTTCTAGAGGGTCGCAGGTTCGCCATTCAGGACTGGATTCTGGTAACAACGGACGCGAGGTTGGGGAGCAGTCACACAGGGAAGAAACTTCCAAGGTCTTTGGTCAAGCCAGGAGACTTGTCTTCACATCAACGTCCTGGAGCTGAGGACCATATACAACGCCCTTCGTCAAGCGGAGACTTTGGTTCGTGACCTACTGGTTCTGATTCCGTCAGAGAACATCACCGCAGTGGCTCATGTAAACCGCTAAGGCGGCACAAGGAGCAGAGTGGCAATGGCGGAAGCTACCAGGATTCTTTGCTGGGTGGAAAATCATGTAAGCGCACTGTCAGCAGTGTTCATTCCGGGAGTGGACAACTGGGAAGCAGACTTCCTCAGCAGACACGATCTACATCCAGGAGAGTGGGGACTTTATCAGGAAGTCTTTGCACAGATTGCAAGTCAGTGGGGACTGCCCCAGATAGACATGATGGCGTCCCGCCTCAACAAAAAACTACAGAGGTATTTCACAAGGTCAAGAGACCCTCAGGCGGTGGCAGTGGACGCCCTCGTGACACTGTGGGTGTTCCAGTCGGTCTATGTGTTTCCTCCTCTTCCTCTCATACCCAAGGTGTTGAGAATTATAAGAAAAAGAGGAGTACAGATAATTCTCATTGTTACAGATTGGCCACGAAGGACCTGGTATCCGAATCTGCAGGAAATGCTCACAGAAGATCCGTGGCCTCTTCCTCTAAGACAGGACCTGTTACAACAGGGGCCCTGTCTGTTCCAAGACTTACCGCGGCTGCGTTTGACGGCATGGCGGTTGAACGCCGGATCCTAGTGGAAAATGGCATTCCGGATGAGGTCATTCCTACTCTGATAAAGGCTAGGAAGCACGTGACAGCTAAACATTATCACCGTATATGGCGGAAGTATGTTTCTTGGTGTGAGGCCAGGAATGCTCCTACGGAAGAATTCCATCTGGGACGTTTCCTTCACTCTCTACAGACTGGAGTGAATTTGGGTCTAAAATTAGGCCCCATTAAGGTTCAGATTTCGGCCCTATCCATTTTCTTTCAGAAGGAATTGGCTTCTCTTCCAGAAGTACAGACTTTTGTCAAGGGAGTGCTGCATATTCAGCCTCCTTTTCTACCTCCAGTGGCACCTTGGGACCTGAACGTGGTGTTGAGTTTCCTTAAGTCGCACTGGTTTGAACCACTTAAAATGGTGGAGTTAAAATATCTCACTTGGAAAGTGGTCATGTTGTTAGCCTTGGCTTCGGCTAGGCGAGTGTCAGAGTTGGCGGCTTTGTCTCATAAAAGCCCCTATTTAGTTTTCCATATGGATAGAGCGGAATTGCGGACCCGTCCTCAATTCTTGCCAAAGGTGGTTTCGTCTTTTCATATGAACCAACATATTGTGGTGCCTGTGGCTACGCGAGACTTGGAGGATTCCGAGTCCCTTGATGTGGTCAGGGCTTTGAAAATTTACGTGGCCAGAACGGATAGGGTCAGGAAAACAGAAGCACTGTTTTTCCTGTATGCAGCCGACAAGTTTGGCGCTCCTGCTTCCAAGCAGACTATTGCTCGCTGGATCTGTAACACGATTCAGCAGGCTCATTCTACGGCTGGATTGCCGTTACCAAAATCAATAAAGGCCCATTCCACCTGGAAAGTGGGCTCTTCTTGGGCGGCGGCCCGAGGGGTCTTAGCATTACAGCTGTGCCGAGCTGCTACTTGGTCGGGTTCAAACACTTTTGCTAAATTCTACAAGTTTGATACCCTGGCTGAGGAGGACCTCATGTTTGCTCAATCGGTGCTGCAGAGTCATCCGCACTCTCCCGCCCATTTGGGAGCTTTGGTATAATCCCCATGGTCCTTTGCGGAGTCTCCAGCATCCTCTAGGACGTAAGAGAAAATAAGATTTTAAACCTACCGGTAAATCTTTTTCTCCTAGTCCGTAGAGGATGCTGGTCGCCCGTCCCAAGTGCGGACTACTTCTGCAAGACTTGTATATAGTTTTTGCTTACATAAGGGTTATGTGACAGTTTTCCTCAGTCTCGGACTGATGCTGTGTTGTTTCATACTGTTAACTGGTTCGTATATCCCAAGTTATATGGTGTGGATGGTGTGGACTGGTAAGAATCTTGCCCTTAGATTAACTAAAATCCTTTCCTCGTACTGTCCGTCTCCTCTGGGCACAGTTTCTCTAACTGAGGTCTGGAGGAGGGGCATAGAGGGGGGAGCCAGTGCACACCCATACCTAAAGTTCTTTCTTAGTGCCCATGTCTCCTGCGGAGCCCGTCTATCCCCATGGTCCTTACGGAGTCCCAAGCATCCTCCACGGACTAGGAGAAAAAGATTTACCGGTAGGTTTAAAATCTTATTTTTCTTTGCATCATGTGCTGTTTGGGGACTATTTTTTAAATCTGCCATCCTGTCTGACACCGCAGTGCCACTCCTAGATGGGCCAGGTGATTGTGTTGGCCACTTGGGTCGCTTAGCTTAGTCACACAGCTACCTCATTGCACCTCTTTTTTTCTTTGCATCATGTGCTGTTTGGGGACTATTTTTTAAATCTGCCATCCTGTCTTACACTGCAGTGCCACTCCTAGATGGGCCAGGTGTTTGTGTCTGCCACTTGGGTCGCTTAGCTTAGTCACATAGCTACCTCATTGCACCTCTTTTTTTCTTTGCATCATGTGCTGTTTGGGGACTATTTTTTAAATCTGCCATCCTGTCTGACACTGCAGTGCCACTCCTAGATGGGCCAGGTTTTTGTGTTGGCCACTTGGGTCGCTTAGCTTAGCCACACAGCTACCTCATTGCACCTCTTTTTTTCTTTACATCATGTGCTGTTTGGGGACTATTTTTTAGAAGTGCCATCCTGTCTGACACTGCAGTGCCACTCCTAGATGGGCCAGGTGTTTGTGTCGGCCACTTGGGTCACTTAGCTTAGTCACACAGTTACCTCATTGCACCTCTTTTTTTCTTTGCATCATGTGCTGTTTGGGGACTATTTTTTAAATCTGCCATCCTGTCTGACACTGCAGTGCCACTCCTAGATGGGCCAGGTGTTTGTGTCGGCCACTTGGGTCGCTTAGTTTAGCCATCCAGCGACCTCGGTGCAAATTTTAGGACTAAAAATAATATTGTGAGGTGTGAGGTGTTCAGAATAGACTGGAAATGAGTGGAAATTATGGTTATTGAGGTTAATAATACTATGGGATCAAAATGACCCCCAAATTCTATGATTTAAGCTGTTTTTGAGGGGTTTTTGTAAAAAAACACCCGAATCCAAAACACACCCGAATCTGACAAAAATTTTCAGGGAGGTTTTGCCAAAACGCGTCCGAATCCAAAACACGGCCGTGGAACCGAATCCAAAATCGAAACACAAAACCCGAAAAATTTCCGGTGCACATCAGTAGTATTTTGTATTGATTAGCGCAGTTTCACTTGATTGTTGTTTCATCTGTGATTTTTCACGAGTGTTAAACCAATTCCTGTACATACAATTAAAGTCACAGCCTAGCATATCTCTTATACTGGGCCTAATTCAAGGTTGACTGCAAAAGCAAAATCTTCCTCTAATGGACAAAACCATGTGCACTGCAGGTGGGGCAGATATAACATGTGCAGAGAGAGTTAGATTTGGGTGGGGTGTGTTCAAATTGAAATCTAAATTGCAGTGTAAAAGTAAAGCAGCCAGTATTTACTAGAGATGAGCGGGTTCGGTTTCTTTGAATCCGAACCCGCACGAACTTCACTTTTTTTTTCACGGGTCCGAGCGACTCGGATCTTCCCGCCTTGCTCGGTTAACCCGAGCGCGCCCGAACGTCATCATGACGCTGTCGGATTCTCGCGAGACTCGGATTCTATATAAGGAGCCGCGCGTCGCCGCCATTTTCACACGTGCATTGAGATTGATAGGGAGAGGACGTGGCTGGCGTCCTCTCCATTAGAATAGATTAGAAGAGAGAGAGAGAGAGAGAGATTGTGCAGACAGAGTTTACCACAGTGACCAGTGCAGTTGTTGTTAAGTTAACTTTTATTTAATATATCCGTTCTCTGCTATATCCGTTCTCTGCCTGAAAAAACGATACACAGCAGTCACACAGTGTGACTCAGTCTGTGTGCACTCAGCTCAGCCCAGTGTGCTGCACATCAATGTATAAAAGCTTATAATAATTGTGGGGGAGACTGGGGAGCACTGCAGGTTGTTATAGCAGGAGCCAGGAGTACATAATATTATATTAATTTAAAATTAAACAGTGCACACTTTTGCTGCAGGAGTGCCACTGCCAGTGTGACTAGTGGTGACCAGTGCCTGACCACCAGTATAGTAGTATATTGTTGTATACTATCTCTTTATCAACCAGTCTATATTAGCAGCAGACACAGTACAGTGCGGTAGTTCACGGCTGTGGCTACCTCTGTGTCGGCAGTCGGCACTCGGCAGGCAGTCCGTCCATCCATAATTGTATAATTATATACCACCTAACCGTGGTATTTTTTTTTCTTTCTTTATACCGTCGTCATAGTCATACTAGTTGTTACGAGTATACTACTATCTCTTTATCAACCAGTGTACAGTGCGGTAGTTCACGGCTGTGGCTACCTCTGTGTCGGCAGTCGGCAGGCAGTCCGTCCATCCATAATTGTATTATTATAATATATACCACCTAACCGTGGTTTTTTTTTCATTCTTTATACCGTCATAGTGTCATACTAGTTGTTACGAGTATACTACTATCTCTTTATCAACCAGTGTACAGTGCGGTAGTTCACGGCTGTGGCTACCTCTGTGTCGGCAGTCGGCAGGCAGTCCGTCCATCCATAATTGTATTATAATATATACCACCTAACCGTGGTTTTTTTTTCATTCTTTATACCGTCATAGTGTCATACTAGTTGTTACGAGTATACTACTATCTCTTTATCAACCAGTGTACAGTGCGGTAGTTCACGGCTGTGGCTACCTCTGTGTCGGCAGTCGGCAGGCAGTCCGTCCATCCATAATTGTATTATAATATATACCACCTAACCGTGGTTTTTTTTTCATTCTTTATACCGTCATAGTCAGTCATACTAGTTGTTACGAGTATACTACTATCTCTTTATCAACCAGTGTACAGTGCGGTAGTTCACGGCTGTGGCTACCTCTGTGTCGGCACTCGGCAGGCAGTCCGTCCATCCATAATTGTATTATAATATATACCACCTAACCGTGGTTTTTTTTTCATTCTTTATACCGTCATAGTGTCATACTAGTTGTTACGAGTATACTACTATCTCTTTATCAACCAGTGTACAGTGCGGTAGTTCACGGCTGTGGCTACCTCTGTGTCGGCAGTCGGCAGGCAGTCCGTCCATCCATAATTGTATTATAATATATACCACCTAACCGTGGTTTTTTTTTCATTCTTTATACCGTCATAGTGTCATACTAGTTGTTACGAGTATACTACTATCTCTTTATCAACCAGTGTACAGTGCGGTAGTTCACGGCTGTGGCTACCTCTGTGTCGGCAGTCGGCAGGCAGTCCGTCCATCCATAATTGTATTATAATATATACCACCTAACCGTGGTTTTTTTTTCATTCTTTATACCGTCATAGTCAGTCATACTAGTTGTTACGAGTATACTACTATCTCTTTATCAACCAGTGTACAGTGCGGTAGTTCACGGCTGTGGCTACCTCTGTGTCGGCACTCGGCAGGCAGTCCGTCCATCCATAATTGTATTATAATATATACCACCTAACCGTGGTTTTTTTTTCATTCTTTATACCGTCATAGTGTCATACTAGTTGTTACGAGTATACTACTATCTCTTTATCAACCAGTGTACAGTGCGGTAGTTCACGGCTGTGGCTACCTCTGTGTCGGCAGTCGGCAGGCAGTCCGTCCATCCATAATTGTATTATAATATATACCACCTAACCGTGGTTTTTTTTTCATTCTTTATACCGTCATAGTGTCATACTAGTTGTTACGAGTATACTACTATCTCTTTATCAACCAGTGTACAGTGCGGTAGTTCACGGCTGTGGCTACCTCTGTGTCGGCAGTCGGCAGGCAGTCCGTCCATCCATAATTGTATTATAATATATACCACCTAACCGTGGTTTTTTTTTCATTCTTTATACCGTCATAGTCAGTCATACTAGTTGTTACGAGTATACTACTATCTCTTTATCAACCAGTGTACAGTGCGGTAGTTCACGGCTGTGGCTACCTCTGTGTCGGAACTCGGCAGGCAGTCCGTCCATCCATAATTGTATTACAATATATACCACCTAACCGTGGTTTTTTTATACCACCTAACCGTGGCAGTCCGTCCATAATTGTATACTAGTATCCAATCCATCCATCTCCATTGTTTACCTGAGGTGCCTTTTAGTTCTGCCTATAAAATATGGAGAACAAAAAAGTTGAGGTTCCAAAATTAGGGAAAGATCAAGATCCACTTCCACCTCGTGCTGAAGCTGCTGCCACTAGTCATGGCCGAGACGATGAAATGCCAGCAACGTCGTCTGCCAAGGCCGATGCCCAATGTCATAGTACAGAGCATGTCAAATCCAAAACACCAAATATCAGAAAAAAAAGGACTCCAAAACCTAAAATAAAATTGTCGGAGGAGAAGCGTAAACTTGCCAATATGCCATTTACCACACGGAGTGGCAAGGAACGGCTGAGGCCCTGGCCTATGTTCATGGCTAGTGGTTCAGCTTCACATGAGGATGGAAGCACTCAGCCTCTCGCTAGAAAACTGAAAAGACTCAAGCTGGCAAAAGCACCGCAAAGAACTGTGCGTTCTTTGAAATCCCAAATCCACAAGGAGAGTCCAATTGTGTCGGTTGCGATGCCTGACCTTCCCAACACTGGACGTGAAGAGCATGCGCCTTCCACTATTTGCATGCCCCCTGCAAGTGCTGGAAGGAGCACCCGCAGTCCAGTTCCTGATAGTCAGATTGAAGATGTCAGTGTTGAAGTACACCAGGATGAGGAGGATATGGGTGTTGCTGGCGCTGGGGAGGAAATTGACCAGAAGGATTCTGATGGTGAGGTGGTTTGTTTAAGTCAGGCACCCGGGGAGACACCTGTTGTCCGTGGGAGGAATATGGCCGTTGACATGCCAGGTGAAAATACCAAAAAAATCAGCTCTTCGGTGTGGAGGTATTTCACCAGAAATGCGGACAACAGGTGTCAAGCCGTGTGTTCCCTTTGTCAAGCTGTAATAAGTAGGGGTAAGGACGTTAACCACCTCGGAACATCCTCCCTTATACGTCACCTGCAGCGCATTCATAATAAGTCAGTGACAAGTTCAAAAACTTTGGGTGACAGCGGAAGCAGTCCACTGACCAGTAAATCCCTTCCTCTTGTAACCAAGCTCACGCAAACCACCCCACCAACTCCCTCAGTGTCAATTTCCTCCTTCCCCAGGAATGCCAATAGTCCTGCAGGCCATGTCACTGGCAATTCTGACGAGTCCTCTCCTGCCTGGGATTCCTCCGATGCATCCTTGCGTGTAACGCCTACTGCTGCTGGCGCTGCTGTTGTTGCCGCTGGGAGTCGATGGTCATCCCAGAGGGGAAGTCGTAAGCCCACTTGTACTACTTCCAGTTGCTTAACATTGTGTCGGCCACTAGGGTCGCTTATCTTACTCACACAGCGACCTCGGTGCAAATTTTAGGACTAAAAATAATATTGTGAGGTGTGAGGTATTCAGAATAGACTGAAAATGAGTGTAAATTATGGTTTTTGAGGTTAATAATACTTTGGGATCAAAATGACCCCCAAATTCTATGATTTAAGCTGTTTTTTAGTGTTTTTGGAAAAAAACACCCGAATCCAAAACACACCCGAATCCGACAAAAATAATTTGGTGAGGTTTTGCCAAAACGCGTTCGAACCCAAAACACGGCCGCGGAACCGAACCCAAAACCAAAACACAAAACCCGAAAAATTTCAGGCGCTCATCTCTAGTATTTACCCTGCACAGAAATAATATAACCCACCCAAATCTAACTCTCCCTGCACATGTTATATCTGCCCCACATGCAGTGCACATGGTTTTGCACATAAGAGGAAGATTTTGCTTTTGCAATTAATCTTGAATTAGCCCGCTGTGAGTAACATTTGCTAGATCAATGATGGAACTAAGGGCCTAATTCAGACTAGTGATGTGCACCGGACATTTTTCGGCTTTTGTATTCGGTTCCGTGGCCGTGTTTTGGATTCGGACGCGTTTTGGCAAAACCTCCCTGAAATTTTTTTGTCGGATTTGGGTGTGTTTTGGATTCGGGTGTTTTTTTACAAAAAACCCTCAAAAACAGCTTAAATCATAGAATTTGGGGGTCATTTTGATCCCATAGTATTATTAACCTCAATAGCCATAATTTCCACTCATTTCCAGTCTATTCTGAACACCTCACACCTCACAATATTATTTTTAGTCCTAAAATTTGCACCGAGGTCGTTGGATGACTAAGCTAAGCGACCCAAGTGGCCGACACAAACACCTGGCCCATCTAGGAGTGGCACTGCAGTGTCAGCCAGGATGGTCGATTTAAAAAATAGTCCCCAAACAGCACATGATGCAAAGAAAAAAAGAGGTGCACTGTGGTCGCTGGATGGCTAAGCTAAGCGACACAAGTGGCCGACACAAACACCTGGCCCAACTAGGAGTGGCACTGCAGTATCAGGCAGGATGGCACTTCAAAAAAATAGTCCCCAAACAGCACATGATGCAAAGAAAAATGAAAGAAAAAAGAGGTGCAAGATGGAATTGTCCTTGGGCCCTCCCACCCACCCTTATGTTGTATAAACAGGACATGCACACTTTAACAAACCCATCATTTCAGCGACAGGGTCTGCCACACAACTGTGACTGAAATGACTGGTTGGTTTGGGCCCCCACCAAAAAAGAAGCAATCAATCTCTCCTTGCACAAACTGGCTCTACAGAGGCAAGATGTCCACCTCCTCCTTATCGTCCGATTCCTCACCCCTTTCACTGTGTACATCCCCCTCCTCACAGAGTATTAATTCGTCCCCTCTGGAATCCACCATCTCAGGTCCCTGTGTACTTTCTGGAGGCAATTGCTGGTGAATGTCTCCACGGAGGAATTGATTATAATTCATTTTGATGAACATCATCTTCTCCACATTTTCTGGAAGTAACCTCGTACGCCGATTGCTGACAAGGTGAGCGGCTGCACTAAACACTCTTTTGGAGTACACACTGGAGGGGGGGGCGGGCAACTTAGATAAAATAAAGCCAGTTTCTGCAAGGGCCTCCAAATTGCCTCTTTTTCCTGCCAGTATACGTACGGACTGTCTGACGTGCCTACTTGGATGCGGTCACTCATATAATCCTCCACCATTCTTTCAATGGTGAGAGAATCATATGCAGTGATAGTAGATGACATGTCAGTAATCGTTGGCAGGTCCTTCAGTCCGGACCAGATGTCAGCACTCGCTCCAGACTGCCCTGCATCACCGCCAGCGGGTGGGCTCGGAATTCTTAGCCTTTTCCTTGCACCCCCAGTTGCGGGAGAATGTGAAGGAGCAGCTGTTGACGGGTCACGTTCCGCTTGACTTGACAATTTTCTCACCAGCAGGTCTTTGAACCTCTGCAGACTTGTGTCTGCCGGAAAGAGAGATACAACGTAGGTTTTAAATCTAGGATCGAGCACGGTGGCCAAAATATAGTGCTCTGATTTCAACAGATTGACCACCCGTGAATCCTGGTTAAGCGAATTAAGGGCTCCATCCACAAGTCCCACATGCCTAGCGGAATCGCTCTGTTTTAGCTCCTCCTTCAATGTCTCCAGCTTCTTCTGCAAAAGCATGATGAGGGTTATGACCTGACTCAGGCTGGCAGTGTCTGAACTGACTTCACGTGTGGCAAGTTCAAAGGGTTGCAGAACCTTGCACAACGTTGAAATCATTCTCCACTGCGCTTGAGTCAGGTGCATTCCCCCTCCTTTGCCTATATCGTAGGCAGATGTATAGGCTTGAATGGCCTTTTGCTGCTCCTCCATCCTCTGAAGCATATAGAGGGTTGAATTCCACCTCGTTACCACCTCTTGCTTCAGATGATGACAGGGCAGGTTCAGGACTGTTTGCTGGTGCTCCCGTCTTTGGCACGCGGTGGCTGAATGCCGAAAGTGGCCCGCAATTCTTCGGGCCACCGACAGCATATCTTGCACTCCCCTGTCGTTTTTTAAATAATTCTGCACCACCAAATTCAATGTATGTGCAAAACATGGGACGTGCTGGAATTTGCCCAGATGTAATGCACGCACAATATTGGTGGCGTTGTCCGATGTCACAAATCCCCAGAAGAGTCCATTTGGGGTAAGCCATTCTGCGATGATGTTCCTCAGTTTCCGTAAGAGGTTGTCAGCTGTGTGTCTCTTCTGGAAAGCGGTGATACAAAGCGTAGCCTGCCTAGGAACGAGTTGGCATTTGCGAGATGCTGCTACTGGTGCCACCGCTGCTGTTCTTGCTGCGGGAGGCAATACATCTACCCAGTGGGCTGTCACAGTCATATAGTCCTGAATCTGCCCTGCTCCACTTGTCCACATGTCCGTGGTTCAGTGGACATTGGGTACAACTGCATTTTTTAGGACACTGGTGACTCTTTCTCTAACGTCCTAGTGGATGCTGGGACTCCGTCAGGACCATGGGGAATAGCGGGCTCCGCAGGAGACAGGGCACATCTAAAAAAGCTTTTAGGTCACATGGTGCGTACTGGCTCCTCCCCCTATGACCCTCCTCCAAGCCTCTGTTAGGTTTTTGTGCCCGTCCGAGAGGGTGCAATCTAGGTGGCTCTCCTAAAGAGCTGTTTAGAAAAGTTTTTTTTTAGGTTTCAATCTCAGTGATTCCTGCTGGCAATAGGATCACTGCATCGAGGGACTTAGGGGAGAGATTTCCAACTCACCTGCGTGCAGGATGGATTGGAGTCTTAGGCTACTGGACACTTAGCTCCAGAGGGAGTCGGAACACAGGTCAGCCTGGGGTTCGTCCCGGAGCCGCGCCGCCGATCCCCCTTACAGACGCTGAAGAGACGGCAGAACGGAGGTCCGGAAAGCAGGCGGCAGAAGACTCCTCAGTCTTCTTGAAGGTAGCGCACAGCACGGCAGCTGTGCGCCATTGTTGTCACACGGCTCACTGACTCAGTCACGGAGGGTGCAGGGCGCTGCTGGGGGCGCCCTGGGCAGCAATATAATTACCTTTAGTGGCAAAATAAATACATCACATATAGCCATTAAGGCTATATGTATGTATTTTAACCCAGGCCAGTTTCTTAAAAACCGTGAGAAAAGCCCGCCGGAAAAGGGGCGGAGCTTATTCTCCTCAGCACTCAGCGCCATTTTCCTGCTCAGCTCCGCTGGTGAGGAAGGCTCCCAGGTCTCTCCCCTGCACTGCACTACAGAAACAGGGTAACAAAGAGAAGGGGGGCATAAATTGGCGATATTTATATATTAAGAGCGCATATATAGTAAACAACACCATCTAGGGTTGTTTATATACATTTATAGCGCTTTTGGTGTGTGCTGGCAAACTCTCCCTCTGTCTCCCCAAAGGGCTAGGGGGTCCTGTCTTCGATTAGAGCATTCCCTGTGTGGCTGCTGTGTGTCGGTACGTGTGTGTCGACATGTATGAGGACGATGTTGGTGTGGAGGCAGAGCAATTGCCGATGATGGTAATGTCACCCCCTAGGGAGTCGACACCGGAATGGATGGCTTTAGTTATGGAATTACGTGATAATGTCAGCACATTACAAAAGTCAGTTGACGAAATAAGACGCCCGGCAAACCAGTTAGTACCGGTTCAGGCGTCTCAGACACCGTCAGGGGCTGTAAAACGTCCTTTACCTCAGTCAGTCGACACGGGTACCGACACAGATGAATCTAGTGTCGACGGTGAAGAAACAAACGTATTTTCCAATAGGGCCACACGTTATATGATCACGGCAATGAAGGAGGCTTTGCAGATCTCTGATACTGCTGGTACCTCAAAAAGGGGTATTATGTGGGGGGTGAAAAAACTACCTGTATTTTTTCCAGAATCAGAGGAATTGAATGACGTGTGTGATGAAGCGTGGGTTAACCCCGATAGAAAACTGCTAATTTCCAAGAAGTTATTGGCATTATACCCTTTCCCACCAGAGGTTAGGGCGCGCTGGGAAACACCCCCTAGGGTGGATAAGGCGCTCACACGTTTATCAAAGCAAGTGGCGTTGCCGTCTCCTGATACGGCCGCCCTCAAGGATCCAGCAGATAGGAGGCTGGAAACTACACTGAAGAGTATATACACACATACTGGTGTTATACTGCGACCGGCAATAGCCTCAGCCTGGATGTGCAGTGCTGGGGTAGTGTGGTTGGATTCTCTGACTGAAAATATTGATACCCTGGATAGGGACAGTATTTTATTGACTCTAGAGCAATTAAAGGATGCTTTCCTTTATATGCGAGATGCTCAGAGGGATGTTTGTACTCTAGCATCAAGAGTAAGCGCGATGTCCATATCTGCCAGAAGAAGTTTATGGACGCGACAGTGGTCAGGTGATGCGGATTCCAAGAGGCATATGGAAGTATTGCCATATAAAGGAGAGGAATTGTTTGGGGTCGGTCTTTCGGACCTGGTGGCCACGGCAACTGCCGGCAAATCCACTTTTTTACCTCAGACCCCCTCCCAACAGAAAAAGACACCGTCTTTTCAGCCGCAGTCCTTTCGCTCCTATAAAAAGCGACCAAAAGGACAGTCTTATCTGCCGCGAGGCAGAGGAAAGGGTAAGAAAGGGCAGCAAGCAGCCCCTGCCCAGGAACAGAAGCCCGCCCCGGCTTCTACAAAGCCATCAGCATGACGCTGGGGCTTTACAAGCGGACTCAGGAACGGTGGGGGGTCGACTCAAGATTTTCAGCAATCAATGGGTTCACTCACAAGTGGACCCGTGGGTCCTGCAGATAGTATCTCAGGGTTACATGCTGGAGTTCGAAAGGTCTCCCCCTCGCCGGTTCCTAAAGTCTGCTTTACCAACGTCTCCCTCAGAAAGGACGTCGGTTTTGGAAGCCATTCACAAGCTGTATTCTCAGCAGGTGATAGTCAAGGTACCCCTCCTACAACAGGGAAAGGGGTATTATTCCACACTATTTGTGGTACCGAAACCGGACGGTTCGGTAAGGCCTATTCTAAATCTGAAATCCTTGAACCTGTACATAAAGAAATTCAAGTTCAAGATGGAGTCACTCAGAGCAGTGATAGCGAATCTGGAAGAAGGAGACTTCATGGTGTCCTTGGACATAAAAGATGCTTATCTACATGTCCCGATTTACCCCTCACACCAAGGGTATCTCAGGTTCGTGATACAAGACTGTCATTATCAGTTTCAAACGCTGCCGTTTGGGTTGTCCACGGCCCCTCGGGTCTTTACCAAGGTAATGACCGAAATGATGGTTCTTCTACGAAGAAAAGGCGTATTAATTATCCCTTACTTGGACGATCTCCTGATAAGGGCAAAGTCCAGAGAACAGCTGGAAGTCGGTGTAGCGCTAACACAAGTAGTGCTTCAGCAACACGGGTGGATTCTAAATCTTCCAAAATCTCAATTGACCCCGACAACACATCTGCTGTTCCTGGGCATGATTCTGGACACGGTTCAGAAAAAGGTATTTCTCCCGGAAGAGAAAGCAAGGGAGTTATCCGAACTTGTCAAGAACCTCCTAAAACCAGGAACTGTGTCAGTACATCAATGCACAAGAGTCCTGGGAAAGATGGTGGCTTCGTACGAAGCGATTCCATTCGGCAGATTCCATGCACGAACATTTCAGTGGGATCTGCTGGACAAATGGTCCGGATCGCATCTGCACATGCATCAGCGGATAACACTGTCACCGAGAACAAGGTTGTCTCTCCTGTGGTGGTTGCAGACTGCCCATCTGTTAGTGGGCCGCAGATTCGGCATACAGGACTGGGTCCTGGTGACTACGGATGCCAGCCTACGAGGTTGGGGAGCAGTCACAAAGGGAAGAAACTTCCAGGGCGTGTGGTCAAACCTGGAGACGTCTCTTCACATAAATATACTGGAGCTAAGAGCGATCTACAATGCTCTAAGCCTGGCAAAATCGCTGCTTCAGGGTCAGCCGGTGTTGATCCAGTCCAACAACATCACGGCAGTCGCCCACGTAAACCGACAAGGCGGCACGAGAAGCAGGAGTGCAATGGCAGAAGCTGCAAGGATTCTGCGCTGGGCGGAGAATCATGTCGTAGCACTGTCAGCAGTGTTCATCCCGGGAGTGGACAACTGGGAAGCAGATTTCCTCAGCAGACACGACCTTCACCCGGGAGAGTGGGGACTTCATCCAGAAGTTTTCCACATGATTGTGAACCGTTGGGAAAAACCAAAGGTGGACATGATGGCGTCTCGCCTCAACAAAAAATTGGACAGGTATTGCGCCAGGTCAAGAGACCATCAGGCAATAGCTGTGGACGCTCTGGTAACACCGTGGGTGTACCAGTCAGTGTATGTGTTCCCTCCTCTGCCTCTCATACCAAAGGTACTGAGAATTATACGGAAAAGAGGAGTAAGAACAATACTGGTAGCTCCGGACTGGCCAAGAAGAACTTGGTATCCGGAACTTCAAGAGATGCTCACGGAGGATCCGTGGCCTCTACCTCTAAGAAGGGATCTGCTTCAGCAGGGACCTTGTATGTTCCAAGACTTACCGCGGCTGCGTTTGACGGCATGGCGGTTGAACGCCGGATTCTAAAAGAGAAGGGCATTCCTGAGGAAGTTATTCCTACTTTAATTAAAGCCAGGAAAGAAGTGACCGCACAACATTATCACCGCATTTGGAGAAAATATGTTGCGTGGTGTGAGGCCAAGAAGGCTCCAACGGAAGAATTTCAATTGGGTCGATTCTTACATTTCCTGCAAGCAGGATTGTCTATGGGCCTCAAATTGGGGTCCATTAAAGTTCAAATTTCGGCCTTATCAATTTTCTTCCAGAAGGAATTGGCGTCAGTGCCTGAAGTACAAACTTTTGTCAAAGGTGTACTACATATACAACCCCCAATAGTGCCTCCAGTGGCACCGTGGGATTTGAACGTGGTTCTAAATTTTCTCAAATCTCATTGGTTTGAGCCTTTAAAATCGGTAGATTTAAAATACCTTACATGGAAGGTAACCATGCTGTTGGCCCTGGCTTCAGCCAGGAGAGTTTCGGAGTTGGCAGCTTTGTCATACAAAAGCCCATATCTGATATTCCATTCGGACAGGGCAGAATTGAGGACACGTCCTCAATTTCTCCCTAAGGTGGTTTCGGCATTTCACTTGAACCAGCCTATTGTGGTGCCTGCGGCTACTAGCGACTTGGAGGACTCCAAGTTACTGGACGTTGTCAGAGCATTAAAAATATATATTTCAAGGACAGCTGGAGTCAGAAAATCTGACTTGTTGTTTACATTGTATGCACCCAACAAGTTGGGTGCTCCTGCGTCTAAACAGACGATTGCACGTTGGATATGTAGTACAATCCAACTTGCACATTCTGTGGCAGGCCTGCCACAGCCTAAATCTGTAAAGGCCCATTCCACAAGGAAAGTGGGCTCATCCTGGGCGGCTGCCCGAGGAGTCTCGGCATTACAACTTTGCCGAGCAGCTACGTGGTCAGGGGAGAACACGTTTGTAAAATTTTACAAATTTGATACTCTGGCTAAAGAGGACCTGGAGTTCTCTCATTCGGTGCTGCAGAGTCATCCGCACTCTCCCGCCCGTTTGGGAGCTTTGGTATAATCCCCATGGTCCTGACGGAGTCCCAGCATCCACTAGGACGTTAGAGAAAATAAGAATTTACTTACCGATAATTCTATTTCTCATAGTCCGTAGTGGATGCTGGGCGCCCATCCCAAGTGCGGATTGTCTGCAATGCTTGTACATAGTTATTGTTACAAAAATCGGGTTATTACTGTTGTTGTGAGCCATCTGTTCAGAGGCTACTTCGTTTGTGTTATCATACTGTTAACTGGGTTCAGATCACAAGTTGTACGGTGTGATGGGTGTGGCTGGTATGAGTCTTACCCGGGATTCAAGATCCTTCCTTATTGTGTACGCTCGTCCGGGCACAGTACCTAACTGAGGCTTGGAGGAGGGTCATAGGGGGAGGAGCCAGTACGCACCATGTGACCTAAAAGCTTTTTTAGATGTGCCCTGTCTCCTGCGGAGCCCGCTATTCCCCATGGTCCTGACGGAGTCCCAGCATCCACTACGGACTATGAGAAATAGAATTATCGGTAAGTAAATTCTTATTTTTTCTGAGGTCTGTGTACATTTTCGGTATCGCCTGCCGAGAGAAATGGAACCTAGATGGTATTTGGTACCGGGGACACAGTACCTCAATCAAGTCTGTAGTTGCCTGTGAATTAACGGTGGATAACGGAAACACGTTTCTCACCGCCCAGGCTGCCAAGGCCTGAGTTATCCGCTTTGCAGCAGGATGACTGCTGTGATATTTCATCTTCCTCACAAAGGACTGCTGGACAGTCAATTGCTTACTGGAAGTAGTACAAGTGGTCTTCCGACTTCCCCTCTGGGATGACGATCGACTCCCAGCAGCAACAACAGCAGTGCCAGCAGCAGTAGACGTTACACTCAAGGATGCATCGGAGGAATCCCAGGCAGGAGAGGACTCGTCAGACTTGCCAGTGACATGGCCTGCAGGACTATTGGCTTTCCTGTGTAAGGTGGAAATTGACACTGAGGGAGTTGGTGGTGTGGTTTGCAGGACCTTGGTTACAAGAGGAAGGGATTTAGTGGTCAGTGGACTGCTTCCGCTGTCATCCAAAGATTTTGAACTTCTCACTGACTTATTATGAATGCGCTGCAGGTGACGTATAAGGGAGGATGTTCCGAGGTGGTTAACGTCCTTAAACCTACTTATTACAGCTTGACAAAGGCAACACACGGCTTGACACCTGTTGTCCACATTTGTGTTAAAATAATTCCACACCGAAGAGGTGATTTTTTTTGTAATTTGACCAGGCATGTCAATGGCCATATTCGTCCCACGGACAACAGGTGTCTCCCCGGGGGGTGGTAGTCATGTGACCGCCGGTCGGCTGACCGACAGTCACATGACCTCCTCCGTGAGCCCGACGGCTCACTATCCCGATGGCCGGCATGCCAACCAACAGGGACTATTTCCACTCGTGGGTGTCCACGACACCCATAGAGTGGGAGTAGAACCCGTGGCGACCGCAGGTCGCCACCGAGCCCGCAAGGGGCTTGCTGCACTCGCCCCTCCCCGCCGGGATCCCGGCGTCGGTATGCTGCCGGGATCCCGGCGTCGGTAAGGTGACCGGCGGTCAGGAGACCGCCGGTCACCCGTACTACACCCCTCCCAGGGGTGCCTGACTTAAACAAACCACCTCACCATCAGAATCCTCCTTGTCAATTTCCTCCTCAGCGCCAGCAACACCCATATCCTCATCCTGGTGTACTTCAACAGTGACATCTTCAATTTGACTATCAGGAACTGGACTGCGGGTGCTCCTTCCAGCACTTGCAGGGGGCATGCAAATGGTGGAAGGCGCCACCTCTTCCCGTCCAGTGTTGGGAAGGTCAGGCATCGCAGCCGACACAATTGGACTCTGCTTGGGGATTTGTGATTTAGAAGAACGCACAGTTCTTTGCTGTACTTTTGCCAGCTTAAGTCTTTTCATTTTTCTAGCGAGAGGATGAGTGCTTCCATCCTCATGTGAAGCTGAACCACTAGCCATGAACATAGGCCAGGGCCTCAGCCTTTCCTTGCCACTCCGTGTCGTAAATGGCATATTGGCAAGATTACGCTTCTCCTCAGACGCTTTTAATTTAGATTTTTGGGTCATTTTACTGAACTTTTGTTTTTTGGATTTTACATGCTCTCTACTATGACATTGGGCATCGGCCTTGGCAGATGACGTTGATGGCATTTTATCATCTCGGCCATGACTAGTGGCAGCAGCTTCAGCACGAGGTGGAAGTGGATCTTGATCTTTCCCTATTTTACCCTCCACATTTTTGTTCTCCATTTTTTAATGTGTGGAATTATATGCCAGTATCAATAGCAATGGCCTACTACTATATATACTGCGCACAACTGAAATGCACCACAGGTATGGATGGATAGTATACTTGACGACACAGAGGTAGGTAGAGCAGTGGCCTACTGTACCGTACTGCTATATATTATATACTGGTGGTCAGCAAACTGTGCAAAACTGAAATGCACCACAGGTATGGATGGATAGTATACTTGACGACACAGAGGTAGGTAGAGCAGTGGCCTACTGTACCGTACTGCTATATATTATATACTGGTGGTCAGCAAACTGTGCAAAACTGAAATGCACCACAGGTATGGATGGATAGTATACTTGACGACACAGAGGTAGGTAGAGCAGTGGCCTACTGTACCGTGCTGCTATATATTATATACTGGTGGTCAGCAAACTGTGCAAAACTGAAATGCACCACAGGTATGGATGGATAGTATACTTGACGACACAGAGGTAGGTAGAGCAGTGGCCTTCTGTTCCGTACTCCTATATATTATATACTGGTGGTCAGCAAAATTATGCACTGTACTCCTACTATATACTACAATGCAGCACAGATATGGAGCGTTTTTCAGGCAGAGAACGTATAATACAGTGGTCACTGGTCAGCAAAACTCTGCACTGTACTCCTCCTATATAATACTGCTGGTCCCCAGTCCCCACAATAAAGCAGTATGAGCACAGATATATGCAGCACACTGAGCACAGATATGGAGCGTTTTTCAGGCAGAGAACGTATAATACTGGTGGTCACTGGTCAGCAAAACTCTGCACTGTACTCCTCCTATATAATACTGCTGGTCCCCAGAATAAAGATATTTGCAGCCCCCTGAAACAAAGTGAGAGGACGCCAGCCACGTCCTCTCACTATCATTTCCAATGCACAGGGCCGGATTAACAATGGGGCGGATGGAGCTGCAGCTCCAGGCCCCCCACTGGAAATAGGCCCACAGATCCCCTGCAGTTCAGATAGTGTTGACAGGAAAAAAAAAACTTTTCTCCTGTCATCACCAATAGCATTCCCTCACTCGACTCCTGTCACGGAGAGACAGAACTCTGCCTATCCCCTCTGAAGCTGCCAGCAGCTGTCACTGCCCAATGAAGCACATACCCAGGATAGAAATAAGCTCCTCCCCCAGATCGTGATAAGCTCCGCCTCCTGGTGCATCTATAGCTGTGCCCACGATTGCTTAAAGTTCTTCTCACATGCCATCCCAAGCTGTGTCTCTGTGGGACCTTTATAAACTTACTCAGCCCCCTGGTTCTTCCACTGCTGAGCCCTGGCCCCTGTTGCCTGAAGGCACACCCCCGGGCCGTTCTAAGCCCCGCCCACTGGACAGTACACTGCAGTGCAGTGCTCCCCGCCTGTGTGATCTGTGAGGTGTTCTGCAGCTGCGGTTTGAGGTACAAAGGAATATATGCTGTGTAGCCCTATGCCCAGGACTTTCTCACACTTAAAGTTATGTGTGCATGTTCTGTGACCTTAATGGCATACTGTTTTAATTCATCATGCATGATAATCAATTGAATTCCGGCCAGTGTGTATACGGACACTACTGTGCGGTGTAATGTGACTATCAGACGCTGCCATGCGGTCTAATGTAACTATTGGACGCTGCCGTGCGGTGTAATGTAACTATCGGACACTGCCTTGTAGTGTAATGTGACTCGGACACTACCTTGCGGTGTAATGTGACTATCGGCTGCTGCCGCTCGGTGTAATGTAACTATCGGACACTGCTGTGCGGTGTAATGTAACTATCGGACACTGCTGTGCGGTGTAACGTGTCTCGGACACTACTGTGCGGTGAAATGTAACTAACGGGCGCTGAGGCATATCCCCTGCTCCCCTCTCCTTAATCCAATCTGCTGCAGCGGTACACAATAGGCCTTTCCTATATTTCAGCTCCAGGCCCTTGTGCACATTAATCTGGCACTGCCAATGCATGAGTGAAAAATGGCAGCGACGCGCGGCTCCTTATATAGAATCCGAATCTCGCGAGAATACGACAGCGGGATGATGACATTCGGGCGCGCTCGGGTTAACCGAGCCATACGGGAGAATCCGAGTCTGCCTCGGACCCGTGTAAAATGGGTGAAGTTCGGGGGGGTTCGGATTCCGAGGAACTGAACCCGCTCATTACTAATTCAGACCTGATCGCTGATGTGCAAAATCGCACAGCGGACATTTATCGAATGACTGCACATGCGTACGGATCGTAATGCGCAGTTGCGAGGCCAAACTGCGAAAAAACCTGCATTTTTTTTATCGTTAGGGGAACACAGGCTGATTGACAGGAAGCAGACAATTGGGGGTGGTGACTTCCCATTTTCTGGGAGTGCCAGGGAAAACACAGGCATTCCAAAGCATTTTCAGGGAGGGTGTGTGACGTCAGCTCTGGCCTGATCAGCCTGATTGTATTGCACTGTAGAAGTAAAGGGCCTCATACACTACAACGATATATCCTGAGGCTGAAGTCAGAGGCGTTTTTCCTTGAACTCTCCCGGGAGCTTCCCGGGAGTGTTTCCATACGATTCCATACGATTTGGTACATTTTGCATGCAATATATCGTATGCGATCCCAGCCATGCCAGCGGGAACCGACATATCACGAGTGCAGCACTAACGATCTAGGGGAGCCGATCCGACCCTCACAGGAACACGCATCGGATTGGAAACACCTCCAAAATGCCCGATTTCACACGATATATCGGCCCGAATGCCCGAAATTGGATGAAATCGGGCATTATCGTTTTAGTGTATGGGGCCCTTAAGTCCTGGGCCATGACAGACTGGAAAAAAACATTAGATGGTGAGTGAGTTGCGAACGGATTTGCAGCTTGACGGTGTTTGCAAAGCTTTTCGCACGGCTTACGCAGACTTGCATGGGGTGGGTATTCATTTTGTCTGGGCGGCAACTATCCGATCGCAAACCTCTGCAAATTCGCAGAGGTGTGATCAGGTATGAATTAGGCCCTAAGATGCAAAATTTAAGAAAAATATGACTTGCTACTACTCTCTTGCCCATCTGCTAACAAATTTGCTGCTGCGATCAGGTCTGAATTAGGCCCATAGTGCAGTGGTTCCCAAACTTTTTGCAATCAAAAAAGCTTATGTCGACCTTTTCATGTGTCAACCATTGTCTTCTCGACCATTGTCATGTCATTGTCATGTCTTTTGATGATGTCAACCTTTTGACCATGTTGACAATTTGCTGTCGATCTTATCGCTGTCGACCTGTCATCCAGATACCGTTATGTGCAGCTTTTTTAAACCTCTGCAACAAAAATATTATTTAGTAAATTTGCCCCATAGTTGCATTTAATTTTCAGAGAAGAGTTTTGACATCTGAGTCAGAGGCGGAACTACCGGCAGTGCAAGCAGTGCGTTGCACTGGGGCCCGCCTCTGTTCAGGGGCCCAAGCATGTAATGAGTCAAACTGACTCATTACATGCCGCTGTGCGCTGCGGGCAACCGCTGCCCGCAGCGCACAGCCGCCCGGAGAGAGAGGAGAGGAGCGGCGCGCACTGCAGCGGTACGGGGTAAGGTGGAGGACGGAGGTGAAGGAGGGAGCCGCAGCAGCGCTTTGTTACTGGTGGAGGCGCTGCTGCTGCTCCTCTGCTTCACTATAGGCTGTCTCTGAGAACAGCCTATAGTGAAGCAGAGGGGCAGCAGCAGCAGCGCCTCCACCAATAACACAGCGCTGCTGCGGCTCCCTCCTCCACCTCCCTCCTCCTTCTTCTCTACTGCCCGGGAAGCTGCACAAGGAGCCTGAGCCAACAGAGAGGGTAAGTATAATTTTTCTTTCTTTCTTTCTTTCTTTCTTTCTTTCTTTCTTTCTTTCTTTCTTTCTTTCTTTCTTTCTGACTGTCTGTCTCTTTCTTTTTTTATTTGTTGGGACTGCCTGCCGCAATGTGTAAAAAGGGGGAATCAGCCTGCCGCAATGTGTAAAAAGGGGGGACTGCCTGCCGCTATGTATAAAAATGGGGAATCTGCCTGCCGCTATGTATAAAAATGGGGAATCTGCCTGCCGCAATGTGTAAAAAGGGGGAATCTGCCTGCCGCAATGTAAAAATGGGGAATCTGCCTGCCGCAATGTGTAAAAAGGGGGAATCAGCCTGCCGCAATGTGTAAAAATGGGGAATCTGCCTGCCGCTATGTATAAAAATGGGGAATCTGCCTGCCGCTATGTGTAAAAAGGTAGAATCTGCCTGCCGTAATGTGTAAAAAGGGCACGCTGTCTGCCGTTATGTGTAAAAAGTGTATGCTGTCTGCCGTAATGTGTAAAATGGGGATGCTGTCTGCCGTTATGTGTAAAAAGTGTATGCTGTCTGCCGTAATGTGTAAAATGGGGACGCTGTCTGCCGTAATGTGTAAAAAGTGCACGCTGTCTGCCGCTACGTGTAACGAGGGCACGCTGTCTGCCGTTATGTGTAAAAAGTGTATGCTGTCTGCCGTAATGTGTAAAATGGGGACGCTGTCTGCCGTAATGTGTAAAAAGTGCACGCTGTCTGCCGCTATGTGTAACGAGGGCACGCTGTCTGCCGCTATGTGTAACGAGTGCACGCTGTCTGCCATTATGTGTAAAAAGTGTATGCTGTCTGCCGTAATGTGTAAAAAGGGGATGCTGTCTGCCGCTATGTGTAACGAGGGCACGCTGTCTGCCGTAATGTGTAAAAAGGGGATGCTGTCTGCCGCTATGTGTAACGAGGGCACGCTGTCTGCCATTATGTGTAAAAAGTGTATGCTGTCTGCCGTAATGTGTAAAATGGGGACGCTGTCTGCCGTAATGTGTAAAAAGTGCACGCTGTCTGCCGCTATGTGTAACGAGGGCACGCTGTCTGCCGTTATGTGTAAAAAGTGCACGCTGTCTGCCGTTATGTGTAAAAAGGGGAATCTGTTCGCTGTAAGGTGTAAAAGGGTCTCTACCTGGTGTAGTGGTGCTACTGTGCGGCGTAATTTGAAGAATGGAGACTACTGTGCACCGTTTTATGAATTGGTATTATTTTGTGGACACACCCCTTCCCCACGAAGCCACGCCACTATGTATTTTTGCGCGCACCTACGGCGCGCACTGCCCATGGGGTGGACTTGGATGGGATGGGGGGGGGGGGGGGGCCCAAAGCATTTTGTCGCACCTGGGCCCACCGCTTGCTTGTTCCGCCACTGATCTGAGTTGTAAGGATTATAAGAAAGGGTAAATGGACAATTTATATATGGTTCTATACACTGTAGTACAAAGCATTAAATCAGGTTATAAATATATAACACAGTGCTGGGTGCATCAGGGAGGGGGAGTTGTCCTGAAGGTTTTTTTTTTTTTTTTACATATCCAAATTTTACATGCAAAGATATAAAGTGAACCAGTATTTCATCTATATAAATCTATTTCCATGACATCATTTTTAGGGAAGAGTACAGTACAGCAGGACGACGTCTGCCCATAGACAAAGCAGATAGGAATCAACAAAGAAGGAAAACCTTGAAAGTCCTGCAGAAACTTTTACTACATTTTTTATAACTAAATGTTTGCTTGTTTGTTTTTTTATTTATTCATGAGAGTTGCATGAATGATTACAGTTGTGTAATAACAGATATAGGAATCATTATCTATCTCTGGATAAAGGACTGTTTTTTGGAGCTTGGAGCACCATAAAATATACTAAGGGGGACATGTACTAAGCAGTGATAAAAGTGGAGAAGTGAGCCAGTGGAGAAGTTGCCCATGGCAACCAATCAGCTGCTCTGTAAATTCTTATAGTATGCAAATTATAAATGTTACGTCAATGCTGATTGATTGCCAGGGGCAACTTCTCGACTGGCTCACTTCTTCATGTTTATCACTGCTTAGTACATGTCCCCTTAAATCACATTTACACGTCTTCTCTTCAACTTGTGTTCCTGGCATGAACTTTACATAGAACGTAAGCAGTGCTCCTCACAGTGTGTATTTCAGGACGCACTTGGTGATCATTTATGCGTGACTGACTACCAGTGTCCAGCTGTGCAGTGTGGGAGGAGAAATCACAGCAGGTGCCTGGTGATGCTAGATGCCCTGTGCTGCACCAGGGAGTGTGTAATTTTTACGGCATTTTACCGCTCCAGTTGTGCACTGAATAGGAAGCACACAGTTTAGGGAAGATGCCTCAGGGCTGCTGGGTGTGCATACAATTAGAAGATCCTCACATCACATTACCAACCAGTGGCATTGTGAGAGGGGGTGCACCTATGCGGCAAAGCCGGGTTACTCATAATGTATGCCACATAGGGGCCTATCTGCCACTTGCCAATGTGTATATACTGTTTTAAATTAAATAATAATAAGGAACCGCTGGGGGGAGGGGGAATTACAGATACCATGCTACAGCTACACTGGCACAACAGCAGACGAGGTACGTCCTTCCACTATAGGAAATTTGAATGGCCATGGACGGTTAGCAACCATCGAAAATTTGATACTAATGGCAAATAGTTTTGCCTTATATAGATGTTCACAAGTGGTGAACATCGATGGGACGGATCTGATGAGCAGATGCAGGTCGTGGAATATGCATACATGACTGGAGATCATCAATGGCTTCCTACATTGGTTATAAACGTTGACTATCGATGGTTGAACAGTTGATGGACAACCCTAGCAGGAAAAGGAGGTGATCACATGAGTCAGAGAAGCTGAGCCCTAATTGGAGAGGGATCCGGTCTGAAGATTGACACTGTCTAGGTCGATAATGTTTAGGTCGACCAATATAGGTCGACAGTCACTAGGTTGACAGGGTTTGAAGGTCGACAGGGTTTGAAGGTCGACAGGGTTTCTATGTCGACATATGCTAGGTCGACAGGTCAAAACACCCTTCCTTCTAATGTTAAGAGTGGCTGTTTGGTTTAAGGGAGAGTAGGAAATGCTGAATGACCTCAGCAAGTGCAGCAGAAGATGTACTGTAATAAGTGTTCCTCCTACTCATAGGTGCCGGAATGGGAGGCAGTCAATATATGGGGCACAATGTGGGCTGCCATCTAGGGTTACAGATTGCAGTGTTAGGACAGAGATAATCCCCTTTCCAGTTGCTCCACCTCCTCCCTCCCCATAGCCCTTCTCACCCACCTCCAGGGCCCTCCTGTACCTGCACCCAGCTCCTATAGTGTGTGGCTAGTTACCGTGGGCTGAACCCTCCTCTGGGACCAGCCCTGTGCCCTTCTTACCTCCCGCTTTATATGTTCCTCCCCTCTTCCCCCTCAGCTCCCCCTTCATCCTTTCACTCTTCCACCATTGAACCCAAATGCTTCCCACCCTTGTGGCACCCTCTGAGCTATGAAGAACTTGTCTCTTTGTCATCTACATGAAGGTAAGTCACTTACATGTTACAGTTATATTTGTGATTTTTAATACATCTGGGCAGAACATGAATTTGTTATTGCAGAAATAGCAGCGATAAGAAATTGTACTCAATAAATAATAGTTGGGCCCATTATTGTTGCTTTATTCTAATATACTATTACCTGCATTGCCTCTATGCTGCTTTCAACATAAATGTGTGTGTATGTATGTGTATGTCTGTATATATATATATATATATATATATATGTATATATATATTTCCATGTACAAAACCCGGCACTCACTAGGGACAGCGTGGCCCCATAGAACAAACCTTACTGGTGTGCCTTCCTAGAGATAGCGAATCCCACATGCAGAGCAGAAACACAAGAGGCGGCACTTCCAGATTTGTAACGGTGAAAAACTTTAAGTCATAGATCGACGTTTCGGGGGGTCTCACCCCATCATCAGGATAATAAGTGTACATAAACAATAAAACATTTATACTCACAGTCTGCCTGTTCTCCCGCCGGCCGCCGGCCGCAGCCCCGGGACCCGTCTGTACACTTCCGGAATCCGGCCGTTGACGTCACCGGAAGCGGCGAACCAACAGGGACCTGCGTCGGAAGGGTAAGGGAGGAACACACAGAGCACTCATGAGTCACCATGACAACATATACACAAAAAGATCAAAAAACGTGAAAGCAACAGTTACGATGTGGGGAAAAGCCCCACAATATAAAATTGTGCCAAAACAACAATAGTGACTGCACTGGACGAACGACCTACTAAAAAAAATAGCAAACATATACATAAATGCATGAAATAGTAAAAGAAGATGCAGGCAATTAGTATGAGACAGTGCAGCAGACATAGGGCACCAGTGCAAACCTCTAGAATGAAAATGCAATATGCTATATCAATGTTCTGGATTATAGCTGGCAGTCAACTAGCCCTAGAGGGGATTCCTCTCCAATAAAGGGCTACACAGGATACCGTGTAGGCTAACATAACCAGCACAGATCTAGACCTAGATGAAAGAGGATAGGCTTAAAGCCTCATTCAGCCCCCTGGGGCTGACTGTGTCGAGAGTAAAGATCCACCAAGCCTCAAGTTGGAGGAGTTTTTTGGCCCGATCACCTCCTCTGAGGGATTTGGGGACCTGCGCTATCATCCTATACCTCAGAGTCGACATGCTGTGTCGGGCGCAAGCAAAGTGTCGCGCTACGGCCTGATCACCGCAATTAGAGCCGCCCTAATCGCGGTTCTATGTTGGGCAATACGCTCTTTGAATTGCCTCTCTGTCTTGCCCACGTAGTGAAGACCACATGGGCAAGACAGCAAATACACAACAGTTTTTGAGGAGCAAGTGAGGGCAGGTCTAATAAAGAATTCCTTACCAGAATAGGGATGCCTGAACTTATTGCCTGTAATTAAAGCACTACAGGTAGTGCACCCCGTGCATCTATAACAGCCTCCTCTCCTCGTGAGGAAATGTTGTTTTGGTTGCCCCATCCCCGTAATATCTGAACGTACTACCAAATCCTTGATGTTAGGACCCCTTGTGAAGCTGGGTAGCAGGCGTGCATTGCGTAAAGATGGTAACTCGGGCTCAGAATTTATTATGGGCCATAACTGCTTGGCCCTTTTGCTGGTGATTTTACTTTTACTGGTGTATCTATTTACCCAAGGGAACAAATGCGTCTCAGATTGTCTGGGTGCTTTTTGTGACATGAGGTACTGGCGGTCAAGCGCCAGAGCCTTGGTCTTGGCCTGAGTCAACAGCTTTTGCGGATAACCTCGTGTCAGAAATTTTTTTGACATGTTGTCTACTTGTACTTCTCTGTCCTGGGGATCACTTGCAATTCGACAGGCCCTAATGAATTGGGAGAAGGGCAGACTGTCAATGGTCGCCTGAGGGTGAAAACTATTGTACTTGAGAAGAGTATTACTGTCAGTGGGTTTTACATACAGACTTGTCCGTAGTGACTAGTTGACAATACTGATATCTACATCTAAAAAGTGAACACAGTGCTGGCTAATACTAGCTGTAAGTTTAACCGGGCTCATGACAAATTGTGTCGAGATATTGTTTCTTCTAATGTAGAAATATCACCTGTCCACAAAAGCAGGATATCGTCAATATACCGATAATATTTAAACACATACCGACTTATATAGGAATCTGCAAAGAATAATTATTTTTCTACTACATGCATGAATGAGTTAGCATACGAGGGGGCCACCCGGCTCCCCATGGCACAGCCTGCCTGCTGAAGAAAGAAATTACCCTAATGAATTGGGAGAAGGGCAGACTGTCAATGGTCGCCTGAGGGTGAAAACTATTGTACTTGAGAAGAGTATTACGGTCAGTGGGTTTTACATACAGACTTGTCCGTAGTGACTGGTTGACAATACTGATATCTACATCTAAAAAGTGAACACGGTGCTGGCTAATACTAGCTGTAAGTTTAACCGGGGCTCATGACAAATTGTGTCGAGATATTGTTTCTTCTAATGTAGAAATATCACCTGTCCACAAAAGCAGGATATCGTCAATATACCGATAATATTTAAACACATACCGACTGATATAGGAATCTGCAAAGAATAATTCTTTTTCTACTACACGCATGAATGAGTTAGCATACGAGGGGGCCACCCGGCTCCCCATGGCACAGCCTGCCTGCTGAAGAAAGAAATTACCATCGTAAAGGAAGTAATTATGCTTTAACGTGAACTTGAGTAGCTTGATGAAAAAACAAACATCAGGACCAGTGTATAACGGATTATCAATAATTAATTGATGTACTGCAGCCAGACCCCGATCATGAGGTATGCACGTGTATAGATTGGTGACGTCTATACTTGCCAGTACCAGATCAGAGGGTACTTGGGTAATTTCCTCAAAGCTTCTCAACAAAGTGGAAGTATCCTTGAGATGCGTTGAGGTATCTTGTATAACTGGCTGCATAAAGAAATCCAAAAAACTCGCTACCGGCTCACACAGCGACCCCTTGGCAGAGATGATGGGTCTACCAGGGGGATGCTGTGGGTCCTTGTGTAATTTGGAAATAATGTAGAAGACTGGGACAAAGGGGAAGGTTTTACACAGAAACGCTTTAGTATCTAAGTCTATGTATCCTCGATTGACACCATCCTGCACTAGCTGGTGCAGCTCTTTCTTGAATTTTTCAGTGGGGTCTCCTGCCAATCTACTATAGGTGTCACCGTCGTCCAACAGCCTCTGGCATTCTTGTTTGTAAGTGCTCAAGTCCATCACCACTACGGCTCCCCCCTTATCAGCGCCTCGTATGATTATATCTTGCCATATGCTTAGGTCCATCAGTGCTGCATGTTCATCTTTAGAAAGATTCCTATGAATGTAGGGAAATTCTCCCGGTGCCCCCTTACTACTCAGGTCCAGTAATCTGGAAAATGTCCGAACCGACGGATTGAAAGATTGTGGATGAAAGGTCGAAGCAGCCTTGAATTTTTTACCAACACTGGTCTGTCCTGACATCGCCTCGTCAACTCCCACATTTCGTTGGGCCTTATCTTTGTTTTTATGACTATGTTTGTCAAAAAACTCCTTTATTTTAAGTTTTCTATGAAACTTAAAATTATCAACTTTCCATTGAAACTCTTGATGAAAATGAGTGGGAACGAAACTAAGTCCTTTGGCTAGAACCTGCATCTCAAATTCCGTCAGTGGGCAGCTTGAAAGATTAAAGATTAGGTCCTTGGACCCTTCGGAGGCTTGCTTGCGCCTCTGCCTCTGCACCTGCCTCCCCCTCCTCGTGGGTTTGCTCTTGACCCGGCCTTGTGGGCCCGGGTATCCACGCCTAAAGGGACCCCTGATGGGGTGCCCTATGTCTGCTGCACTGTCTCATACTAATTGCCTGCATCTTCTTTTACTATTTCATGCATTTATGTATATGTTTGCTATTTTTTTTAGTAGGTCGTTCGTCCAGTGCAGTCACTATTGTTGTTTTGGCACAATTTTATATTGTGGGGCTTTTCCCCACATCGTAACTGTTGCTTTCACTTTTTTTATCTTTTTGTGTATATGTTGTCATGGTGACTCATGAGTGCTCTGTGTGTTCCTCCCTTACCCTTCCGACGCAGGTCCCCATTGGTTCCCCGCTTCCGGTGACGTCAACGGCCGGATTCCGGAAGTGTACAGACGGGTCCCGGGGCTGCGGCCGGCGGCGGGCGGGAGAACAGGCAGACTGTGAGTATAAATTAGAGATGTGCACTTGAAATTTTTCGGGTTTTGTGTTTTGGTTTTGGGTTCGGTTCCGCGGCCGTGTTTTGGGTTCGACCGCGTTTTGGCAAAACCTCACCGAATTTTTTTTGTCGGATTCGGGTGTGTTTTGGATTCGGGTGTTTTTTTCAAAAAACACTAAAAAACAGCTTAAATCATAGAATTTGGGGGTCATTTTGATCCCAAAGTATTATTAACCTCAAAAACCATAATTTCCACTCATTTTCAGTCTATTCTGAATACCTCACACCTCACAATATTATTTTTAGTCCTAAAATTTGCACCGAGGTCGCTGGATGACTAAGCTAAGCGACCCTAGTGGCCGACACAAACACCGGGCCCATCTAGGAGTGGCACTGCAGTGTCACGCAGGATGGCCCTTCCAAAAAACACTCCCCAAACAGCACATGACGCAAAGAAAAAAAGAGGCGCAATGAGGTAGCTGTGTGAGTAAGCTAAGCGACCCTAGTGGCCGACACAAACACCTGGCCCATCTAGGAGTGGCACTGCAGTGTCACGCAGGATGGCCCTTCCAAAAAACACTCCCCAAACAGCACATGACGCAAAGAAAAAAAGAGGCGCAATGAGGTAGCTGTGTGAGTAAGATAAGCGACCCTAGTGGCCGACACAAACACCGGGCCCATCTAGGAGTGGCACTGCAGTGTCACGCAGGATGGCCCTTCCAAAAAACACTCCCCAAACAGCACATGACGCAAAGAAAAAAAGAGGCGCAATGAGGTAGCTGTGTGAGTAAGATAAGCGACCCTAGTGGCCGACACAAACACCGGGCCCATATAGGAGTGGCACTGCAGTGTCACGCAGGATGGCCCTTCCAAAAAACACTCCCCAAACAGCACATGACGCAAAGAAAAATCAAAGAAAAAAGAGGTGCAAGATGGAATTGTCCTTGGGCCCTCCCACCCACCCTTATGTTGTATAAACAGGACATGCACACTTTAACCAACCCATCATTTCAGTGACAGGGTCTGCCACACGACTGTGACTGAAATGACGGGTTGGTTTGGACCCCCACCAAAAAAGAAGCAATTAATCTCTCCTTGCACAAACTGGCTCTACAGAGGCAAGATGTCCACCTCATCATCATCCTCCGATATATCACCGTGTACATCCCCCTCCTCACAGATTATCAATTCGTCCCCACTGGAATCCACCATCTCAGCTCCCTGTGTACTTTGTGGAGGCAATTGCTGCTGGTCAATGTCTCCACGGAGGAATTGATTATAATTCATTTTAATGAACATCATCTTCTCCACATTTTCTGGAAGTAACCTCGTACGCCGATTGCTGACAAGGTGAGCGGCGGCACTAAACACTCTTTCGGAGTACACACTTGTGGGAGGGCAACTTAGGTAGAATAAAGCCAGTTTGTGCAAGGGCCTCCAAATTGCCTCTTTTTCCTGCCAGTATAAGTACGGACTGTGTGACGTGCCTACTTGGATGCGGTCATTCATATAATCCTCCACCATTCTTTCAATGGGGAGAGAATCATATGCAGTGACAGTAGACGACATGTCCGTAATCGTTGACAGGTCCTTCAGTCCGGACCAGATGTCAGCATCAGCAGTCGCTCCAGACTGCCCTGCATCACCGCCAGCGGGTGGGCTCGGAATTCTGAGCCTTTTCCTCGCACCCCCAGTTGCGGGAGAATGTGAAGGAGGAGATGTTGACAGGTCGCGTTCCGCTTGACTTGACAATTTTCTCACCAGCAGGTCTTTGAACCCCAGCAGACTTGTGTCTGCCGGAAAGAGAGATCCAAGGTAGGTTTTAAATCTAGGATCGAGCACGGTGGCCAAAATGTAGTGCTCTGATTTCAACAGATTGACCACCCGTGAATCCTTGTTAAGCGAATTAAGGGCTCCATCCACAAGTCCCACATGCCTAGCGGAATCGCTCCGTGTTAGCTCCTCCTTCAATGTCTCCAGCTTCTTCTGCAAAAGCCTGATGAGGGGAATGACCTGACTCAGGCTGGCAGTGTCTGAACTGACTTCACGTGTGGCAAGTTCAAAGGGCAGCAGAACCTTGCAGAACGTTGAAATCATTCTCCACTGCGCTTGAGACAGGTGCATTCCACCTCCTATATCGTGCTGAATTGTATAGGCTTGAATGGCCTTTTGCTGCTCCTCCAACCTCTGAAGCATATATAGGGTTGAATTCCACCTCGTTACCACTTCTTGCTTCAGATGATGGCAGGGCAGGTTCAGGCGTTTTTGGTGTTGCTCCAGTCTTCTGTACGTGGTGCCTGTACGCCGAAAGTGTCCCGCAATTCTTCTGGCCACCGACAGCATCTCTTGTACGCCCCTGTCGTTTTTAAAAAAATTCTGCACCACCAAATTCTAGGTATGTGCAAAACATGGGACGTGCTGGAATTTGCCCAGATTTAATGCGCACACAATATTGCTGGCGTTGTCCGATGCCACAAATCCACAGGAGAGTCCAATTGGGGTAAGCCATTCCGCGATGATCTTCCTCAGTTGCCGTAAGAGGTTTTCAGCTGTGTGCGTATTCTGGAAACCGGTGATACAAAGCGTAGCCTGCCTAGGAAAGAGTTGGCGTTTGCGAGATGCTGCTACTGGTGCCGCCGCTGCTGTTCTTGCGGCGGGAGTCCATACATCTACCCAGTGGGCTGTCACAGTCATATAGTCCTGACCCTGCCCTGCTCCACTTGTCCACATGTCCGTGGTTAAGTGGACATTGGGTACAGCTGCATTTTTTAGGACACTGGTGACTCTTTTTCTGTGGTCTGTGTACATTTTCGGTATCGCCTGCCTAGAGAAATGGAACCTAGATGGTATTTGGTACCGGGGACACAGTACCTCCAACAAGTCTCTAGTTGGCTCTGCAGTAATGATGGATACCGGAACCACGTTTCTCACCACCCAGGATGCCAAGGCCTCAGTTATCCGCTTTGCAGCAGGATGACTGCTGTGATATTTCATCTTCCTCACAAAGGACTGTAGGACAGTCAATTGCTTGGTGGATGTAGTAAAAGTGGGCTTACGAGTACGACTTCCCCTCTGGGATGACCATCGACTCCCAGCAGCAAAAACAGCAGCGCCAGCAGCAGTAGGCGTTACACGCAAGGATGCATCGGAGGAATCCCAGGCAGGAGAGGACTCGTCAGAATTGCCAGTGACATGGCCTGCAGGACTATTGGCATTCCTGGGGAAGGAGGAAATTGACACTGAGGGAGTTGGTGGGGTGGTTTGCGTGAGCTTGGTTACAAGAGGAAGGGATTTACTGGTCAGTGGACTGCTTCCGCTGTCGCCCAAAGTTTTTGAACTTGTCACTGACTTATTATGAATGCGCTGCAGGTGACGTATAAGGGAGGATGTTCCGAGGTGGTTAACGTCCTTACCCCTACTTATTACAGCTTGACAAAGGCAACACACGGCTTGACAAATGTTGTCCGCATTTCTGTTGAAATACTTCCACACCGAAGAGCTGATTTTTTGGGTATTTTCACCAGGCATGTCAACGGCCATATTCCTCCCACGGACAACAGGTGTCTCCCCGGGTGCCTGACTTAAACAAACCACCTCACCATCAGAATCCTCCTTGTCAATTTCCTCCCCAGCGCCAGCAACACCCATATCCTCCTCATCCTGGTGTACTTCAACACTGACATCTTCAATCTGACTATCAGGAACTGGACTGCGGGTGCTCCTTCCAGCACTTGCAGGGGGCGTGCAAATGGTGGAAGGCGCATGCTCTTCACGTCCAGTGTTGGGAAGGTCAGGCATCGCAACCGACACAATTGGACTCTCCTTGTGGATTTGGGATTTCGAAGAATGCACAGTTCTTTGCGGTGCTTTTGCCAGCTTGAGTTTTTTCATTTTTCTAGCGAGAGGCTGAGTGCTTCCATCCTCATGTGAAGCTGAACCACTAGCCATGAACATAGGCCAGGGCCTCAGCCATTCCTTGCCACTCCGTGTGGTAAATGGCATATTGGCAAGTTTACGCTTCTCCTCCGACAATTTTATTTTAGATTTTGGAGTCCTTTTTTTACTGATATTTGGTGTTTTGGATTTTACATGCTCTGTACTATGACATTGGGCATCGGCCTTGGCAGACGACGTTGCTGGCATTTCATCGTCTCGGCCATGACTAGTGGCAGCAGCTTCAGCACGAGGTGGAAGTGGATCTTGATCTTTCCCTAATTTTGGAACCTCAACATTTTTGTTCTCCATATTTTAATAGGCACAACTAAAAGGCACCTCAGGTAAACAATGGAGATGGATGGATACTAGTATACTTATGGATGGACGAGCGACTGCCGACACAGAGGTAGCTATAGCCGTGGACTACCGTACTGTGTCTGCTGCTAATATAGACTGGATGATAATGAGATGAAATCAATATATATATATATATAATATCACTAGTACTGCAGCCGGACAGGTATATATATTTATTATGTAATGACTGATGACGGACCTGCTGGACACTGTCAGCTCAGCAGCACCGCAGACTGCTACAGTAAGCTACTATAGTAGTATGTATAAAGAAGAAAGAAAAAAAAAAAACACGGGTAGGTGGTATACAATTATGGATGGACGAGCGACTGCCGACACAGAGGTAGCTACAGCCGTGGACTACCGTACTGTGTCTGCTGCTAATATAGACTGGATGATAATGAGATGAAATCAATATATATATATATATAATATCACTAGTACTGCAGCCGGACAGGTAGATATATTTATTATGTAATGACTGATGACGGACCTGCTGGACACTGTCAGCTCAGCAGCACCGCAGACTGCTACAGTAAGCTACTATAGTAGTATGTATAAAGAAGAAAGAAAAAAAAAAAACCACGGGTAGGTGGTATACAATTATGGATGGACGAGCGACTGCCGTCACAGAGGTAGCTACAGCCGTGGACTACCGTACTGTGTCTGCTGCTAATATAGACTGGATGATAATGAGATGAAATCAATATATATATATATATAATATCACTAGTGCTGCAGCCGGACAGGTAGATATATTTATTATGTAATGACTGATGACGGACCTGCTGGACACTGTCAGCTCAGCAGCACCGCAGACTGCTACAGTAAGCTACTATAGTAGTATGTATAAAGAAGAAAAAAAAAACCACGGGTAGGTGGTATACAATTATGGATGGACGAGCGACTGCCGACACAGAGGTAGCTACAGCCGTGGACTACCGTACTGTGTCTGCTGCTAATATAGACTGGATGATAATGAGATGAAATCAATATATATATATATAATATCACTAGTACTGCAGCCGGACAGGTAGATATATTTATTATGTAATGACTGATGACGGACCTGCTGGACACTGTCAGCTCAGCAGCACCGCAGACTGCTACAGTAAGCTACTATAGTAGTATGTATAAAGAAGAAAGAAAAAAAAACCACGGGTAGGTGGTATACAATTATGGATGGACGAGCGACTGCCGACACAGAGGTAGCTACAGCCGTGGACTACCGTACTGTGTCTGCTGCTAATATAGACTGGATGATAATGAGATGAAATCAATATATATATATATATAATATCACTAGTACTGCAGCCGGACAGGTAGATATATTTATTATGTAATGACTGATGATGGACCTGCTGGACACTGTCAGCTCAGCAGCACCGCAGACTGCTACAGTAAGCTACTATAGTAGTATGTATAAAGAAGAAAGAAAAAAAAAACCACGGGTAGGTGGTATACAATTATTGATGGACGAGCGACTGCCGACACAGAGGTAGCTACAGCCGTGGACTACCGTACTGTGTCTGCTGCTAATATAGACTGGATGATAATGAGATGAAATCAATATATATATATATATATAATATCACTAGTACTGCAGCCGGACAGGTATATATATTTATTATGTAATGACTGATGACGGACCTGCTGGATACTGTCAGCTCAGCAGCACCGCAGACTGCTACAGTAAGCTACTATAGTAGTATGTATAAAGCAGAACAAAAAAACAAAAAAAAAAACGGGTAGGTGGTATACAATATTATATATATATTATATACAATTATATATATATATTATATATATTAAACTGGTGGTGATTATTAAACTGGTGGTCAGGTCACTGGTCACACTATCAGCAACTTGCAAGTAGTACTCCTAAGCAGACAATCACAATATATATTATACTGGTGGTCAGTGTGGTCACAATGGCAGTGTGGCACTCTGGCAGCAAAAGTGTGCACTGTACGTTATATGTACTCCTGAGTCCTGCTCTCAGACTCTAACTGCTCCCCACTGTCAGTGTCTCCCCCACAAGTCAGATATACATTATACAGTCACACTATCTATCTATCACTTTAGCAAGTAGTAGTACTCCTCCTAAAGTACTCCTCCTAATGCTCCCCAAAATTACTACTGTGTCTCTCTCTACTCTAGTCTCACTCTCTTCTCTATAAACGGAGAGGACGCCAGCCACGTCCTCTCCCTATGAATCTCAATGCACGTGTGAAAATGGCGGCGACGCGCGGCTCCTTATATAGAATCCGAGTCTCGCGATAGAATCCGAGCCTCGCAAGAATCCGACAGCGGGATGATGACGTTCGGGCGCGCTCGGGTTAACCGAGCAAGGCAGGAAGATCCGAGTCGCTCGGCCCCATGTAAAAAAAAATGAAGTTCAGGCGGGTTCAGATTCCGAGGAACCGAACCCGCTGATCTCTAGTATAAATGTTTTATTGTTTATGTACACTTGTTATCCTGATGATGGGGTGAGACCCCCGAAACGTCGATCTATGACTTAAAGTTTTTCACCTTTAAAAATCTGGAAGTGCAGCATCTTTTGTTTCTGCTCTATATATATATATATATATATAAATATATATATATATATATATATATATATATACTGAATATATATACAGAGGTCGAAGTGGGGCGGTATACAGCGGTATGGTATACCGCCACTTCTTCCACTGACCCGGAAGTTTGTTTTTTATTGTATTAAATGAAAAACTGTGCAGCAGGAGGCGAGGGAAGTGGCCATCCTGCTGCACATGGTGCTTCCGTCCCTGCTCGGCGGCTGTGTAGAACGCTGGACTAGCTCACCGCCGCCCAGCCGCTCACCGCCGCCGCTCACTGCTCACCTGCTCACAGCGCCCGCAACAAATGGTGGTCAGAGGGACCTCGCTGCACCAAAGGCCTCCTTATCACCGCCGCTGCCCATGGATGCCTTCGCCGACCACAGTCAAGTAATGTTCTCCTGCTGTCACCCTCTCTCCCTGTCGTTACTGTCCCTGTACCTACTGTCACTCTCTCTCTCCCTGCTGTCACTCTCTCCCCCCGCTGTCACTGTCGTCACTCTCTCTCTCCCTGCTGTCACTGTCGTCACTCTCTCTCTCCCTGCTGTCACTCTCTCTCTCCCTGCTGTCACTCTCTCTCTCCCTGCTGTCACTGTCGTCACTCTCTCTCCCTGCTGTCACTCTCTCCCTGCTGTCACTGTCGTCACTCACTCTCTCCCTGTCGTTACTCTCTCTCCCTGTCGTTACTCTCTCCCTGTCGTTACCCTCTCTCCCTGTCGTTACTCTCTTTCCCTGCTGTCACTCTCTCTCCCTGTAGTTACTCTCTCTCCCTGTCCCTGCTGTCACTCTTGCTGTCCCTGCTGTCACTTTGGTTGTCCCTGCTGTCACTCTGGCTGTCCCTATCCCTGATTTGTGGATCATACCATGTGCTATAATGTGAATTTCAGCTCATTCAGTGTGCTATAATGTGAATTTCAGCTCATTCAGTGTGCTATAATGTGAATTTCAGCTCATTCAGTGTGCTATAATGTGAATTTTGGCTTATTCAGTGTGCTATAATGTGAATTTCGGCTCATTCATTGTGCTGTAATGTTAATTTCGGCTCATTCTGTGTGCTATAATGTGAATTTTGACTCATTCAGTGTGCTATAATGTGAATTTCGACTCATTCAGTGTGCTATAATGTGAATTTCGGCTCATTCAGTGTGCTATAATGTGAATTTCGGCACATTCAGTGTGCTATAATGTGAATTTCGGCACATTCAGTGTGCTATAATGTGAATTTCAGCTCATTCAGTATGCTATAATGTGAATTTCGGCTTATTCAGTGTGCTATAATGTGAATTTCGGCTTATTCAGTGTGCTATAATGTAAATTTCGGCTTATTCAGTGTGCTATAATGTTAATTTCGGCTCATTCCGTGTACTATAATGTGAATTTCGGCTTATTCAGTGTGCTATAATGTGAATTTTGGCTCGTACCGTGTGCCATAATGTGAATTTCGGCTTATTCAGTGTGCTATAATGTGAATTTCGGCTCATTCAGTGTGCTATAATGGGAATTTTGGCTCATTCAGTGTGCTATAATGGGAATTTCGGCTCATTCAGTGTGCTATAATGTGAATTTCGGCTTATTCAGTGTGCTATAATGTGAATTTCGGCTCATTCTGAGTGCTATAATGTGAATTTCGGCTTATTCAGTGTGCTATAATGTGAATTTTGGCTCGTACCGTGTGCTATAATGTGAATTTCGGCTTATTCAGTGTGCTATAATGTGAATTTCGGCTCATTCAGTGTGCTATAATGGGAATTTTGGCTCATTCAGTGTGCTATAATGGGAATTTTGGCTCATTCAGTGTGCTATAATGTGAATTTTGGCTTATTCAGTGTGCTATAATGTGAATTTCGGCTCATTCGGAGTGCTATAATGTGAATTTCGGCTTATTCAGTGTGCTATAATGTGAATTTTGGCTCGTACCATGTGCTATAATGTGAATTTCGGCTTGTACCATGTGCTATAATGTGAATTTCAGCTCGTACCGTGTGCTATAAGGTGAAAGGGGCACCAGTACTAGATAGTATAAGGGTTCTACTACACTGGTCACCTTTTGGGTGACCACGCCCCCTTTTGGCGCACATAGTTGCATCCTTGACTTTTCCATACCCCCACTTCAAAATTTCCACTTCAACCTCTGTATGTACATACATATATATATATATATATACATACATATATATATATATATTGCATGTAATGGCAGCTCGTGAGGGGGTCCAATTTGAGTGATAAATTAGTGAAAAGGGACATCGCCAGCCTATACCAAAAGAGGCCACAGCACTTCCTCACGCACAAACCAAGGTGTTATAGATGCCTGGGCTGTGTCACTTGTCGCTCGATGATAGTGGGAGATTCTTTTGTACACCATTACTTGGGTAAAAAAATATACCATAAATTTCCCTTTGACATGTACCACCAAATTTGTAGTGTACGTTCTGTATTGCCAATGTGGCCTGATCTACGTGGGCAAGACAGAACGGCAATTCAAGGAGAGGATCAGGGGTGGATCCAGAAGAAAATGAAAGGGGGGGCACCATGATAGGGTAACGGTAATAGTTATATTTACATGCACCTAAGGCACGCATGCTCCCAGATAAGGGGTGTGGTATCACAGGGGGCGTGGCCTCACAGAATACGCCATCAGGTAATGATTGGCTATAGGAGCGCATCCTGGTTTATTGCCAATGTTTCACCCTGATGAAAAGGCTGATTGGGCCTTGAAATGTTGGTCACCTGTTCCATTAGTTATGGGAGCCTGGAAGGCACCCCAGCACAATATAATTATTAAAGTATTTAGTTGGTTGTGGCAGGTGCAGCATACCTTGTTTTGGGCACTGCACTGAGACTCAGACTGCAGGACATCAGCAGAAGCAGCCAGCTGGATCTCCAACAAGCAGCATCAATCACACGGGCCGCCTTCTCAAAGCTTAGCTGAGTGTGACTGCACCTAGCATGGTGGTAAAGGAAGTGGAGGAGGAAGCGCTGGGAAACTGTGCAGTGAGGGCTAATGAAGCCTTCTGTGCCGTCATAAGTAACAGTCTTACTCGATGCTGGAATTTGAACCCCGCGCCTGGGCTGGACTCTGGCTGGCTGGCAGTGGGGGAGGTAGGTTGCGGTGTGAGCATGGAGGAGGCTGGAGCTGCAGCTCTAGCCTCCCCATTGTTTACCACATGGACTTGCTGTTAGAGCCGCGGCGGGTCCTAGTGCCTGCCGGCTCTTTTATCAAATCTGACTGACGGAAATAGCAGTAGTGCTGCTGCTGTTCTCCTTTTTAAAAAAAAGTCAGAAACAACAGGGGGGGGGCACGGGGCGAAGTGCCCCCCCCCCCCTGGATCCGCCTATGGAGAGGATGGCCCTCCACAGATTTGCCATAAGAACTGCAGTAGAAACTGGCCATAGTGATCAGACTATGGTGCGCCACTGCCTCCTGGCTAAACATAGCATTGCCAGCATTAGATCTAAAATTATAGACCATATTCCATATAATATAAGAGGTGGCAATAGGGGACAGAAACTTTTGCAACTAGAGTGTAGATGGATCTTTCAGTTGCATGCATTAGCACCAAAAGGGCTCAATGAGATGCTGGGGCTCCAGTGTTTCTTGTAATGGTCCTCGATTGGTCATAATTACTTTTCCCTTCTGAGTTTTAGCTTTACTAAACCTCATTAATGGGTTCCTTATATAAGTGGACATTGTGCCAATATTTAAAGTTTGTTACCCCATATGCATATTTTTGTACATTTGTCTTAATTGATTAGGTTTAGAAAGAGTTACTGGATCTCGAATAATGGTGATCTGTAAACTATGGATTTACAGAAATAAGAATAATTTATATTGGTAACATCATTTGATCTAGTACTCATGCATAAGTAAGAGAGTAAGCTTTTAAATCACATAAGATGTTTTAATGACGTTTTTTCATTACACAGTGCAATGAATGGTTGCCTTGACAACCTGCCACTTACGCTGGCCGGCGAGGACCCATGACGTCACCGGCTGCCCGGAGCAGCGTTCCTGCAGCACGGAGGCTGGGGAAGTCGGGAGAAGCGTAGGTACAGCTGAATTGGATCAGGTAATCACGGGGATTGTATTTATGTGTGTTAAATCACTTTGTTACTTGTCCTGATTACGGGAGTAATCCCGAAAGGTTGAAATACATAGGAGGAAACCCCTCTAGGAAGGCAACCATGCACTTTATATGAAAAAGCTGATTAATGGGGAGTTCCGGGTGAGCTGGATTATATATATATATATATATATATATATATATATATATCTGCCATCAGGTAGGTGGGGGGGGATGTAAATCCAGCTGCCCCTGATGGGGCAACATTCAGCGATGTAGGGGCACCAAAATGAAATTATATTTTTACCCCCTAGCCTAAGAACTTTGTGGCGCCCTTGCAGAGCAATGAGCCAAAAGAAGACCACAAATATTGTATCTCCAGAAATTTATACAGAATTGGTCGGTTTTGTCGCACAATTCACCCACAACTCTCCTCATGTCTGGGTGAAGTACAGTACTGTATATATTTCTTACATACATGTTTTCAATGCTTCATCAAGCATTCATTGTTTATTTTTCTTTTATTTAGTTTTATAATGCACACGGAAAGCATATAACCAAGATGCCAGCATGAATCTCTTTTTACCCGTTAATGTTGCTTTAGCTATTTTATTCTTCATGTTCTCATTAGTTAAATTACTTATTAGTACTACATATCTTTTGTTTTGATTAGTAAAACAGCATGGCACAACAAAAGTCAATCCTTAGCCCATAGATATTTACATAAAGGTCACATAATCCTCAGATAAAGCCTAGCAGGGAAAACGTGCTTGCCGAACTCAGAGTATCATTTTCTCATAATTTCCCAAACACTGCTGGTGTAAGGTGCGACTTCATTCAGCTGTTAAGAATTATTATCTCTTATATATAGCTCCAGCATGTTCCACTGTTCTATATAGTAAGGGAAAAAAAGGATGACACATACAGATACTGACCTACAGAAAATATTGGGAGTGCTATGTTTACAAGAGCAAAATGATAACAATTTCTTTATTTTATTTCTTTATCAGAGAATTCCTATTGAATATTTTAGTTTAAGAATCAACATACAGAACATTACAAAAAGGCTAAGAGAATAAATGCAAATAATACTGCTGAATAGTGGCCATGTCATACACACAGAGGGGATCACTTAGTGCTGCCTCCTACAAGTGTAGGTCCTGTGATGTTAGTGTATTAGAATGCTTAATATTTGTAGACACTCCCTTACTAATATGTGTAAGCCTGAATCTTCAGTGATGTTCCCTGGGACCAGGGGGATGCTGGGAAGTGGGTGGTCCAGTGTGCAGTGTGCCTGGAGTTGGTGATGGAATAAAACAGCACAGCAGTGAACTCACATGTCTCTGTGTCCTTATGACTGGATTTACAAACATATGAACAAAACATGGTGTCAGAAGAAGTATAACTTGGACTGCTAGTGCTCTCAGGGTGTGAAAGAATCTTGCAGAAGTCTGTAAGGCTGTGATACTCAGTGTCTGCAAAGCCTGCCGTGTGCTCTTCTCTTCAAACAGTGAGTAACCATGGATAAACTAGCTCCTCCAACCGGCATGCTGATGTCTGGTAACTTGTCTGAAAACTGGAAAAGATTTAAGCAAAGGTTTAATATATAGCTTGCTGCATGTGGAGCTGATACAGAGGCTGACAAAACTAAGGCATCCATTTTCCTCCATGTGATAGGAGAGGATGTGCAGGACATTTATAATAGTTTTCAGTTTGCTGAGGGGTAGAATATGGTGCTATCTTCTATAATGCAAAAGTTTGAAGATTACTTTGTGCTAAGGAAAAATGTGACATATGAAAGATATGTTTTTCACATGTGATCAGAAGTCTGTAGACGGATTTGATCAGTATGTTACAGAGCTGCAATCACTCAGCAAAACCTGTGAGTTTGGTGATTTAAAGGATTCACTGATTAGAGATCGTATTGTCTGTGGAATACCTGATAATGGACTCAGAGAGAGACTGCTGAGAGAGCAAGACCTAACACTAGACAAGGCAGTGACTATGTGAAGATCTGCAGAAATAACTAGATTTCAAGCCAAAAAGTTACACAAGGATGCTGATGGTGCTGTCTATGTAGTGCAGAAAACAGAGCCAAGCAAACCTCCATTCTCAAGAATGAAGCAGTCTAAGCCACAGTCTAATAAGGAAATGTGTAGTAGATGTGGAAATGCTCACAATCCTGAAATGTGCCCGGCTTATGGTAAGACCTGCATGAAATGTGGTAGACTTAATCACTTTGCTAAATGCTGTAAAATGAAAAGTGAAACAACCAATGTGCATGCTGCTAAACAAACAGGAATTCTTTGTGGTTTGCATCGAACTTTGCAGTGCAGATAAGAAAGAATGGATTGTCCCTTTAACTGTGAATGAGATTGTCATTCCCTTTAACCTTGATACTGGCGAGCAGGTGAATTTAATATTGTTTCTTGACTATAAGACTTTTAGAGTAAAACCTAAAATTCATCCAGCCAAAGTGAAAGTTACAGGGTACACTGGGGAGGAAATTCCTGTGAAAGGTACATGCTTAGTGACACTGAAATATAAGGGACAACAGTTTAAAACATCTCTACTGATTGTGGATAAAAATGTGCAACCGATTCTAGGATTAAGTTCCTGTGAGAAACTAAGCTTGCTAAAGAAAGTTTTTATGGTGACATCACAAGTAGAAGATGACTGCAAATCGATGTTTACAGAATACAGAGACTTGTTTGAAGGTCTAGGTTGATTGCCTGGAGAGCATAAAATAAATATAGACACGCAAGTTTCTTCAGTGATACACCCCTGTAGAAAAGTGCCGTTTGCGCTGAGAGAAAACTGAAACAAGAGTTAAATCGCATGGAAGCCTTGGGTGTGATACAGAAAGTTGATGTGCCTACTGAATGGGTAAGCTCCTTAGTAATTGTTGAAAAAAAAATGGACAACTCAGAATATGTCTAGACCCCAGAGATTTAAACAAAGCTATTAAACGAGAACATTTCAAACTACCAACCAGAGATGAAATCATGTCGCAATTTGCGGGAGCAAAATGGTTCAGTAAATTGGACGCATCTTCAGGATTCTGGCAAATGAAGGTAGATGAGGCCAGCTCAAAGCTTTGTACATTTAATACACCAGAAGGTCGATACAGATTTCTTTGACTACCATATGGAATATTGTCTGCTCCAGAAGTATATCACAAAAAGATACACATGATTTTTGAACATATTCCAGGTGTTGAAACAATGATGGATGACATTATTGTCTGGGGATCTACAAAGGAAGAACATGATTCTAGATTGAGACAAGTAATGGAACTTGTCAAGAAAGTGAATCTGAAGCTAAACAAGGACAAATATGAATTTGGCATGAATACACTTACCTTTATGGGCGACGTGGTCTCGGATCAAGGTGTAAAACCAGGACCAAGGAAAATATCAGCCATAGTGAACATGGAACGTCCTAACAACAAAGACTACGTCAGAAGATTCCTAGGAATGATTACTTACTTAGGAAAGTTTATTTCTCAACTCTCTGAATGAACAGCCTCTCTTAGATGGTTGTTGGACAAAGATAACGAGTGGATGTGGTCACATGAACAAGAAGAAAGTTGGCAAAACTTGAAACAGATCATTACAGAGCAACCAGTGCTAAAATTCTTTGATCCTGCGAAAAGAATAAGAACTTCAGCAGATACTTCGCAATTTGGCCTAGGCTCAGTGCTCTTACAAGAACATGACAACCAGTAATCTATGCATCAAGAGCACTGACAAGTGCTGAAACAAGGTATGCTCAGATAGAAAAAGAACTTCTAGTGATCATATATGCATGTGAGCGATTTCATCAGTTTGTGTATGGTCAAACATTTACAGTGGAAACTGACCACAAGCCATTGGTAGCTATCATGACTAAATCATTACATGACTGTCCCATGAGAATTCAACGAATGCTTATCAGACTACAGAAATATAATGTACACTTGCTGTACTGTCCCGGCAAATATATGTACATTGCTGATACACTTTCTCGTGCTGTGGACAAAAGTGAAGGTTCCAAAAGTCTGATGGATGAAGAGATAGAAGCCTATGTTAATTTGATTGTAGCTTCTCTACCAGTGTCTCTTGCAAGACAAGAACAGATTAGGACAGATGACACAATGAAAGTGTTGAAAGATATCATTCTGAAAGATTGGCCAGCAGAAAAACATGCGTGCCTGCTGTCTATCCATGATTATTGGATGTACCGCAGTGACCTTACAGTTGTCAATGGTATTATTTACAAAGGCAATAGGTTTATCATACCTGCACGACTAAGAAAAACTATGCTGTGCAAGATACATGAAGGCCACTTAGGAGAAGAAAAATGTAAGCGGAGAGCACGTGAAGTTATGTATTGGCCAAGAATGAACCAAGACATAGCACAGACTACAGCTACATGTGAATTATGTCTTACGTATAGACCGAAACAACAAGTTGAGCCACTGAGTCCTCACGCAGTGCCAGAGAGACCGTACCAGAAAGTTGACGCAGATTTGTTTGATTGTAATGGGAAAACGTACATTGTCGTGACTGATTATTACTCTAACTACCCTGAGGTGAAGACACTACATACAACTACTAGTAAAGCCGTAATCAATTGCATGAAGTTAGTCTTTGCAAGGCATGGTGTTCCTATGGAAGTGTTCACTGACAATGGTCCTCAGTTTTCCAGTGCTGAATTTAGACAATTTGCTGATGAGTGGGAATTTGTCCATACTACGTCAAGTCCCCACTATCATCGCTCAAATGGGTTGGTGGAAAGTTTAGTAAAAACTGTAAAGAGTCTCATGAAAAAAGCTCAAGAAGGTAAAGAAGATTTCTACAAAAGTCTTTTAATCTAGCGCAGTACACCTTTACAGAATGGACTTTCTCCTGCACAAATGCTGATGAGAAGGAGGATTAGAGCAAATCTCCCGACACATAATGAACTGCTTAATACACATAACTCAGCGTTGGTCAGACTGAGTAAGGAACGTCAACAGGCGAAACAGAAACTGTTCTATGACAGGCGAGCAAAACGCTTATCTGATCTAAAATCGGGTGACCAAGTCCATCTCAGAGATCATGAGAAAGGTATTTGGGTGCAGAAAGGTATTGTGCAAGCACAAGTAGCACCAAGATCTTATACTATACGTACAGAGCGTGGAACGGAAGTAAGAAGAAATCGGGTGGATTTAAGATCTCAACCTAACCATAATGAAGACAACATAACTGAAGAATACCCTTCATCTGACATGTATGATGATCCTGATAATGGTGAACAAACCACGATTCTAGAAAGGTCCAACATGGTCGATGAAACACAGACTGTGTATGAAAGACCCAAAAGGGAAATACGCAGACCTGAGAGACTCATTGAAACGTGTTAGATGATGTTCTTAATATGACGTTGTTAATTGTTGCATTGAAGCGTACAGGGCTTATCTTTAAAGAAAAGAGGATGTGATGTTAGTGTATTAGAATGCTTAATATTTGTAGACACTCCCTTACTAATATGTGTAAGCCTGAATCTTCAGTGATGGTCCCTGGGACCAGGGGGATGCTGGGAAGTGGGTGGTCCAGTGTGCAGTATGCCAGGAGTTGGTGATGGAATAAAACAGCACAGCAGTGAATTCACATGTCTTTGTGTCCTTATGACTGGATTTACAAACATCTGAATAAAACAGGTCCTGATGCAGATCTGAATGCAATTGAACGCAATTGCACCCATATTGCGTGTACTGGACTAAATTCACATATTTACATGTATGTACAGTATGCATCTATGCAACCACATTACCCCTACCCATATGCTTTGTAACAAAGCCGTTATCATGATCAGTGTGCACTTGCGCCAGCTCTATACAATACTGTGTACTCATTCACCTGGTGCCTTTGCACCATATGATGTGAGATGCATGGCACGACTTAGATCCAGCACCAGTGATAGGGAGTTTAGCACTTTCATATTTTGGACCTGGTCTAATTTGGGTAAAGCAAAAAAAAAAAAAAAGCAAGTAACTTTGTATCTGGAACAAAATATGTTGCAATGCAAGGGGAGCAAATACATTTAAAATTATACAGGTTGAGTATCCCATATCCAAATATTCCGAAATACGGACTTTTTTGAGTGAGAGTGAGATAGTGAAACCTTTGTTTTTTGATGACTCAATGTACACAAACTTTGTTTAATACACAAAGTTATTAAAAATATTGTATTAAATGACCTTCAGGCTGTGTGTATAAAGTGTATATGAAACATAAATGAATTGTGTGAATGTAGACACACTTTGTTTAATGCACAAAGTTATAAAAAGTATTGGCTAAAATTACCTTCAGGCTGCGTGTATAAGGTGTATATGAAACATAAATGCATTCTGTGCTTAGATTTAGGTCCCATCTCCATGATATCTCATTATGGTATGCACTTATTCCAAAATACGGAAAAATCCGATATCCAAAATTAGTGATGAGCGAGGTTCGGTTTTACTCGGTTTTACTCGGTTTTACTCGGTTCTCAAAACGGCATCTTATTGGCTATCCAAAACACGTGACATCCGTGAGCCAATAAGATGCCGTTTTGAGAACCGAGTAAAACCGAGTAAAACCGAGTAAAACCGAATCCGCTCATCACTATCCAAAATACCTCTGGTCCCAAGCATTTTGGATAAGGGATACTCAACCTGTATCTATTTTTTTCTTTTTCTGTGCAGGGTAAATACTGGTTGCGTTTGCATGTAACCCATGTATTATAAATTGGTCAGTAGGGTGCTCTCTATATTATGAATTGATCAGTAGGATGCTCTCTGTATTGTAGGACAATCACTTGGATGTTCTCTGTATACTACTACAATCAACAGGTTCCTCTATATATTTTATGGTTATCAGTAGGTTGCTATCTGAATTGACTGACAGTCACCAGAAAGCTTTATGTACCATCAGCAGGCACTTGAATGCTCCCTGTATTGCATGGCAGTAGTGATGAGCGGGGTTCGGTTTCCGAGAAACCGAACCCCCCCGAACTTCACCCTTTTTAGACGGGTCCGAGCCATACTCGGATTCTCCCGTATGGCTCGGTTAACCCGAGCGCGCCCGAACGTCATCATCCCGCTGTCGGATTCTCGCGAGATTCGGATTCTATATAAGCAGCCGCGCGTCGCTGCCATTTTCACACGTGAATTGAGAGTGATAGGGAGAGGACGTGGCTGGCGTCCTCTCCGTTTATATAGTTACACAGTTGATCTGATTGCTTAGCTTATTGTGGGGAGGATTGGGGAGCAGCTGTTAGGAGGAGTACAGTGCAGAGTTTTGCTAATAGTGACCACCAGTTTTTTATCCGTTCTCTGCCTGAAAAAAACGCTCCATACCATATCTGTGCTCAGTGTGCTGCATGATATATCTGTGCTGAGTGCTCACACTGCTTAATTGTGGGGACTGGGGAGCAGCTATAGCAGGAGTACAGTGCAAAGCTTTGCTGACAGTGACCACCAGTATACGTTTGTCTGCCTGAAAAACACTCCTGTGGTGTCTTTTTTTTTAATACCATAAACGCAGTCTGCTGACAGTGTCCACCAGGTCCATTATACTGTATATAGCAGTACGGTAGGCCACTGCTCTACCTACCTCTGTGTCGTCACTCGTCGTCCATAAGTATACTATCCATCCATCTACATTGTATACCTGTGGTGTCTTTTTTTCTTTATACTAGTAGTACTAGTTTAGCAGTCTGCTGACAGTGTCCACCAGGTCTATTATACTGTATATAGCAGTACGGTAGGCCACTGCTGTACCTACCTCTGTGTCGTCACTCGTCGTCCATAAGTATACTATCCATCCATCTACATTGTATACCTGTGGTGGCTTTTTTTCTTTATACTAGTAGTACTAGTTTAGCAGTCTGCTGACAGTGTCCACCAGGTCCATTATACTGTATATAGCAGTATGGTAGGCCACTGCTGTACCTACCTCTGTGTCGTCACTCGTCGTCCATAAGTATACTATCCATCCATCTACATTGTATACCTGTGGTGCCTCTTAGTTGTGCACATTAAAATATGGAGAACAAAAATGTGGAGGTTAAAAAAATAGGGAAAGATCAAGATCCACTTCCACCTCATGCAGAAGCTGCTGCCACTAGTCATGGCCGAGACGATGAAATGCCATCAACGTCGTCTGCCAAGGCCGATGCCCAATGTCATAGTACAGAGCATGTAAAATCCAAAACACAAAAGATCAGTAAAATGACAAAAAAATCAAAATTAAAAGCGTCTGAGGAGAAGCGTAAACTTGCCAATATGCCATTTACAACACGGAGTGGCAAGGAACGGCTGAGGCCCTGGCCTATGTTCATGGCTAGTGGTTCAGCTTCACATGAGGATGGAAGCACTCATCCTCTCGCTAGAAAAAAGAAAAGATCCACTTCCACCTCATGCTGAAGCTGCTGCCACTAGTCATGGCCGAGACGATGAAATGCCATCAACGTCGTCTGCCAAGGCCGATGCCCAATGTCATAGTACAGAGCATGTAAAATCCAAAACACAAAAGATCAGTAAAATGACAAAAAAAAATCAAAATTAAAAGCGTCTGAGGAGAAGCGTAAACTTGGCAATATGCCATTTACGACACGGAGTGGCAAGGAATGGCTGAGGCCCTGGCCTATGTTCATGGCTAGTGGTTCAGCTTCACATGAGGATGGAAGCACTCATCCTCTCGCTAGAAAAAAGAAAAGACTTAAGCTGGCAAAAGCACAGCAAAGAACTGTGCGTTCTTCGAAATAACAAATCCCCAAGGAGAGTCCAATTGTGTCGGTTGCGATGCCTGACCTTCCCAACACTGGACGGGAAGAGCTTGCGCCTTCCACCATTTGCACGCCCCCTGCAAGTGCTGGAAGGAGCACCCGCAGTCCAGTTCCTGATAGTCAAATTGAAGATGTCAGTGTTGAAGTACACCAGGATGAGGATATGGGTGTTGCTGGCGCTGGGGAGGAAATTGACAAGGAGGATTCTGATGGTGAGGTGGTTTGTTTAAGTCAGGCACCCGGGGAGACGCCTGTTGTCCGTGGGAGGAATATGGCCATTGACATGCCTGGTCAAAATACAAAAAAAATCAGCTCTTCGGTGTGGAATTATTTCAACACAAATGCGGACAACAGGTGTCAAGCCGTGTGTTGCCTTTGTCAAGCTGTAATAAGTAGGGGTAAGGACGTTAACCACCTCGGAACATCCTCCCTTATACGTCATCTGCAGCGCATTCATCTTAAGTCAGTGACAAGTTCAAAAACTTTGGGCGACAGCGGAAGCAGTCCACTGACCAGTAAATCCCTTCCTCTTGTAACCAAGCTTCTGCAAACCACACCACCAACTCCCTCAGTGTCAATTTCCTCCTTACCCAGGAAAGCCAATAGTCCTGCAGGCCATGTCACTGGCAAGTCTGACGAGTCCTCTCCTGCCTGGGATTCCTCCGATGCATCCTTGAGTATAACGCCTACTGCTGCTGGCGCTGCTGTTGTTGCTGCTGGGAGTCGATCGTCATCCCAGAGGGGAAGTCGGAAGACCACTTGTACTACTTCCAGTAAGCAATTGACTGTACAACAGTCCTTTGCGAGGAAGATGAAATATCACAGCAGTCATCCTGCTGCAAAGCGGATAACTGAGGCCTTGGCAGCCTGGGCGGTGAGAAACGTGGTTCCGGTATCCATCGTTAATTCAGAGCCAACTATAGACTTGATTGAGGTACTGTGTCCCCGGTACCAAATACCATCTAGGCTCCATTTCTCTAGGCAGGCGATACCGAAAATGTACACAGACCTCAGAAAAAGACTCACCAGTGTCCTAAAAAATGCAGTTGTACCCAATGTCTACTTAACCACGGACATGTGGACAAGTGGAGCAGGGCAGACTCAGGACTATATGACTGTGACAGCCCACTGGGTAGATGTATTGCCTCCCGCTGCAAGAACAGCAGCGGCGGCACCAGTAGCAGCATCTCGCAAACGCCAACTCGTTCCTAGGCAGGCTACGCTTTGTATCACCGCTTTCCAGAATACGCACACAGCTGAAAACCTCTTACGGCAACTGAGGAAGATCATCGCAGAATGGCTTACCCCAATTGGACTTTCCTGGGGATTTGTGACATCGGACAACGCCAGCAATATTGTGCGTGCATTACATCTGGGCAAATTCCAGCACGTCCCATGTTTTGCACATACCTTGAATTTGGTTGTGCAGAATTATTTAAAAAACGACAGGGGCGTGCAAGAGATGCTGTCGGTGGCCCGAAGAATTGCGGGCCACTTTCGGCGTTCAGGCACCGCGTACAAAAGACTGGAGCACCACCAAAAATACCTGAACCTGCCCTGCCATCATCTGAAGCAAGAGGTGGTAACGAGGTGGAATTCAACCCTCTATATGCTTCAGAGGATGGAGGAGCAGCAAAAGGCCATTCAAGCCTATACATCTGGCCACGATATAGGCAAAGGAGGTGGAATGCACCTGTCTCAAGCGCAGTGGAGAATGATTTCAACGTTGTGCAAGGTTCTGCAACCCTTTGAACTTGCCACACGTGAAGTCAGTTCAGACACTGCCAGCCTGAGTCAGGTCATTCCCCTCATCAGGCTTTTGCAGAAGAAGCTGGAGACATTGAAGGAGGAGCTAAAACAGAGCGGTTCCGCTAGGCATGTGGGACTTGTGGATGGAGCCCTTCATTCGCTTAACCAGGATTCACGGGTGGTCAATCTGTTGAAATCAGAGCACTACATTTTGGCCACCGTGCTCTATCCTAGATTTAAAACCTACGTTGTATCTCTCTTTCCGGCAGACTCAAGTCTGCAGGGGTTCAAAGACCTGCTGGTGAGAAAATTGTCAAGTCAAGCGGAACGTGACCCGTCAACAGCTCCTCCTTCACATTCTCCTGCAACTGGGGGTGCGAGGAAAAGGCTAAGAATTCCGAGCCCACCCGCTGGCGGTGATGCAGGGCAGTCTGGAGTGAGTGCTGACATCTGGTCCGGACTGAAGGACCTGCCAACGATTACTGACATGTCGTCTACTGTCACTGCATATGATTCTCTCACCATTGAAAGAATGGTGGAGGATTATATGAGTGACCGCATCCAAGTAGGCACGTCAGACAGTCCGTACGTATACTGGCAGGAAAAAGAGGCAATTTGGAGGCCCTTGCAGAAACTGGCTTTATCCTACCTAAGTTGCCCTCCCTCCAGTGTGTACTCCGAAAGAGTGTTTAGTGCAGCCGCTCACCTTGTCAGCAATCAGCGTACGAGGTTACTTCCAGAAAATGTGGAGAAGATGATGTTCATTAAAATTAATTATAATCAATTCCTCCGTGGAGACATTCACCAGCAGCAATTGCCTCCAGAAAGAACACGGGGACCTGAGATGGTGGATTCCAGTGGGGACGTATTAATAATCTGTGAGGAGGGGGATGTACACAGTGAAAGGGGTGATGAATCGGACGATGAGGAGGAGGTGGACATCTTGCCTCTGTAGAGCCAGTTTGTGCAAGGAGAGATTGATTGCTTCTTTTTTGGTGGGGGCCCAAACCAAGCAGTCATTTCAGTCACAGTCGTGTGGCAGACCCTGTCACTGAAATGATGGGTTCGTTAAAGTGTGCATGTCCTGTTTATACAACATAAGGGTGGGTGGGAGGGCTCAAGGACAATTCCATCTTGCACCTCTTTTTTCTTTCATTTTTCTTTGCATCATGTGCTGTTTGGGGAGTATTTTTTTGAAGGGTCATCCTGCTTGACACTGCAGTGCCACTCCTAGATGGGCCAGGTGTTTGTGTCGGCCACTATGGTCGCTTAGCTTAGTCACACAGCTACTTCATTGCGCCTCTTTTTTTCTTTGCGTCATGTGCTGTTTGGGGAGTATTTTTTTGAAGGGCCATCCTGCGTGACACTGCAGTGCCACTCCTAGATGGGCCAGATGTTTGTGTTGGCCACTTGGGTCGCTTATCTTAGTCACACAGCTACCTCATTCGCCTCTTGTTTTCTTTGCATCATGTGCTGTTTGGGGACTATTTTTTTGAAGGGCCATCCTGCGTGACACTGCAGTGCCACTCCTAGATGGGCCAGGTGTTTGTGTCGGCCACTAGGGTCGCTTAGCTTAGTCACACAGCTACCTCATTCGCCTCTTGTTTTCTTTGCATCATGTGCTGTTTGGGGACTATTTTTTTGAAGGGCCATCCTGCCTGACACTGCAGTGCCACTCCTAGATGGGCCAGGTGTTTGTGTCGGCCACTTGGGTCGCTTATTTTAGCCATCCAGCGACCTCGGTGCAAATTTTAGGACTAAAAATAATATTGTGAGGTGTTCAGAATAGACTGAAAATGAGTGGAAATTATGGTTATTGAGGTTAATAATACTATGGGATCAAAATGACCCCCAAATTCTATGATTTAAGCTGTTTTTTTAGGTTTTTTTGAAAAAAACACCCGAATCCAAAACACACCCGAATCTGACAAAAAAATTTCGGAGAGGTTTTGCCAAAACGCGTTCGAACCCAAAACACGGCCGCGGAATCGAACCCAAAACCAAAACACAAAACCCGAAAAATTTCCAGTGCACATCACTACATGGCAGTCACTACTACAGTATTATTAATATTATTATTCATTTGTATAACAACACAATATTACAGTACTTTCAAGAGAATATTGAATCATTTTCATCCCTTGGCCCTTCACTTTACAGTAAGCCTTTGATGGAGATAAAGTGGATGGAGATAAAGTATCAGCCAAACGGCTCCTAACTGCCATGTCACAGGCTGTGTTTGAGAAATGACAGTTAGGACCTGATTGGCTTGTACTTTATTTCTGTCCACTTTACCTCTCTCCAAGGCTTAGTAAATAGACCCCTTAGCCCTAAGCACACACACATGCACGCACGCACGCACGCACACACACACACACACACACACACACACACACACACACACACACACACACACTTTCTCAAATGTCTACTGTGTCTTATAGTTGATTATGCATCCAGATACAATAATAGCACAAACTACTAGCATACCAATCTTCTTTCTATACAATCAGGGCCGGATTAACAATGGGGCGGATGGAGCTGCAGCTCCAGGCCTCACCATTTAAAAAGGCCAACAGGATCCCCTGCTGCTGTAGACAGGAAAACATTTTTTCCTGCTACAGCAGTCTGCCACCAGCTGCCCGAGTCCCCGCTGCTTACACACACCCCCAGCCAGCAGCCGCGACCTCCCTTCTCTCCCCTACCGCGTCACTGGTGGATGAAATGCCGCGGCCATCAGCTGTATGTGGTGGCGCAATGAAAGGGCTCACTAGCCCTGTCCTCTCTGCTGCGCTGCATATGCAAAATGTCAGGACCTACCCCGCCACCACCGCGCCCTGAAAGAAGCAGGAGGCCCCCGTGAGAGTTCTCTGAAGGCGGTGATAAAGCTATATATTTATTGTATATAATACCCTTTATGAGGTCTAAGAACACTGTACGCTATCTACGTATGAAGTACCGTAAGGGTACGCTAGTTGCGTAACAATCGCTTTGCCGTGATCGAGACGCTCAAGCGTCGTGTTCACTCACGGCCAAGAGATCACAGGCAGGCACGTTATTGGCTGTTGACTAACGTAGTGATTCGCTATAGCGTAGCGGACGCTCGGGACCACGAGGAGATCACCAGCGGCGCTGACGCTCACTATATTAAACCTTTGTATCTAAACCATAAACAGTGTATTGTGCAGTAAAACCTTAGTGTAATGTTAGAGTGTAAATGCAACACAGTATAACCTTATTACCTTTAAAGCTGTTCGAGCGTCACCGACGCTCTGAGAATACTTAATACTATAAGAAACACACAGATACCGTGCTCAGGATCCAACGCCTAATATATATATTATGAATGCTATACTTGCAAAAGAGTTAAACACAATACAAGTCATACACTACAATATAACATAGACTACCTAACCAGATAACTATACAGGAAATACAATACAATACAATTTAAGGGAAAATGAGAGAGAAAGAGAAGGAGAGGGAGAGAGAGAAATTGGCCCACAATAACAAGAAGATCAATATAGTTGCGGAGAAACACTTACGCACAAGGGGAAACGATCGCATGCGCCTCGATATCCAGCTCCCGATTATCAGCAATGAGAACCGTTGAAGAGAGTGAACTGGATATGGTCGGCCTGCCTATTTATGCCCCACACACAATACAATTCAATGGTCCCTACAATCTCATTGTTCATTGGACACAGGAATTCGGCTTCGCATTATAACAAAAGGTCATAGGTTGATTCATACAGGTGGGCTGTGACTGCTTCCAACTGTTCAGGTGGGTGGGACACTGAGTTTCCCGCCGCATGACTAAATAAGAACAAATAATAGTAAATGGACATAAACTTCTTATGTCCATAACTATTCGCACGAGCGATTAATCCGCTCCAAACCAACACCGGAATATTGCTATTTAAATACTCTTCCGATGGGTACCAAACACCACTGTATGACCCCTGTTAGACCCTTCGTACAATACAAAGAGGGATCTCTCTGTTCAGGAACATGCTATATTAACTAAACTTTCAGAATCTATCAAAGGGACCATGATCTACAAAATACATTATTACTGAAAATATGTAACGATTGAGTCGCACGCTACGATCACATAAACTCTACCGAAATACGCATACCGTGCGCCTGCGGGTGCCCGCGACTGTGAGTATGCGCACGCACGGGAGAGCGCACGCATGCGCAGCGCGGACCAGAATGAGGTGCAAATATGGCAGTGTGTATAGAGATATTTTTCTGACTTTGACAGTCCACCCTTTGGCAGTCAATAATAACTGCCACCTTTTAAAACATTTCAAAAGAGAAAAATATATGTCAGGGGTTAATACATTTACATGGTTGGGTAGGGGAGGAGAGGAGAAGGTAGGAAAAGGGTATGACCTAGTGAGATAGCAGAAGCATGTGTGTATGAATCCGTGCTTGGGGGTCATGTATCATCGTGCCGTACGTGTTTTAAATCAAGCTTCGAGGTATTGCGAAGTATATTAAACCAAAGATTAAAACAGTAACTTGCGCCCTAGCTTCAGCTCGGCAGATCTCCAAAAGGAGCACCACTCCTCTTTAAATACAACAAAAACAGAAAGAGGTGATCTCCCAGCGATGCTATACACAGACTCCAGATCCGTAAATGTTCCTAGTCTTCAAATACTTATGTACGACAGCCCACGGCTTATCTACACCAGGCTTACCTTTATGATAAGCCCTATATGCACTCAAAGGTTTCTTTTCCAGATTTTATTCGTACTGGGAATGCTGTTATCTGTATTACATATGATACATTCGCATAAAGGTTTCTTTCACATCTCATATGTACGACAGCCCACGGCTTATCTACACCAGGCTTACCTTTGTGATAAGCCCTATATGCACTCAAAGGTTTCTTTTCCAGATCTTATTCGTACTGGGAATGCAGTTATCTTCAAACAAGTTGTTTCCAAAAGGACAGCAAATGGTGAAAAAAATGTCTTTATTCCAACAGGCCCACCAACAGTGTGGGATTAAAATCAAAGACAATTAAAAACAAAAATCAAAAACAATATAAAATATCCCAAGAGGTACCCTAAATAAAATAGGGGCCACTTCTATTGGTACCGGTAGGAAGGATAGGGTATATACTCCCAATTCCAAAAAAATTATTTTAAAAGAGAGCAATGATTTACCCACTGAATAATGCCAACCACCGTGGAGAAGTAAAGCCCAGGGTCCTCCTGTGAAACACCAACGCGTTTCGGATCAAATCCTTCCTCAGGGTATGTAATAGAAGTGACCCCCTGGTCACATTTATACCTGACTGTCCAAGTCACATGTTCACATTGGCCAATCGGAATACAGTATTGTAAAACATACATATAATCTCATAATATAGTTTATACACTTATCTTAAAATGTATACACCAATAAGAATCACCATATTTTGCTGTCAATATATAAAAAAACTCCATATAAGACCATAAAAAATCCCCAAATGATTAATTGGTAAATAGTGAAGTCTGGACCGGATCCCCGGAATAGTCCTGTATAGTGAAAAAAACACTCTAATTCCGGGTGTCCGTGTCCACAAATTACTCGCATTATTTTGGTCACATGTAGTACAGACTTCCGCCCGCAAGACATCAGCAACATTGTGCATATTAATTTCCATGGTTACGGCACGTATTTAGTCCCTGCTGTTCATAATACATGATAACCGGAAGGAGTTGTCATCCGTTCCGTCCTTCTTCCGGTGTTTGAGCCGCAATGTGGAAGTCCACTGCCGTCCTGCTGAAACGCAAGCCGATCGTGTCATTCATCTTTCTCATACCCGGAAATATCTACTCTCCACGATCTCCTTTCCGGTCATTGAGCCGCATTGCGGAAGTGCTGTTGTGGTCTCAGTGAGACGCAAACACATTTTCTTTTCCATAGATGTAAATAGTTACCGAAAAATACAAAAAGAAGCTGTCAGTGGTGATATTAATAATTATACTTATTAAATAGACATAAAACAATAAACCAACTATCTATTTGTATTTGGACTCGTACTTCCAGAATCTTCTTCACAGATTAAGTTTCTATATAAAGTGCAGGGTGGGTTTGTGCAAAAAACGCAAGTCCTCCTATATTGTTATATATTACCAATTTACACCACTAATACTAGGTTGAGAAAATTCATTTTTTTACAGATATAGATCTTTCTGAATTACATAGATAACACTGTGGAACATACATATATTCCTAAAAAATTCCATAGTCAACCTCTATTTTCATATTTCTACTGAATAAATCCTACACAAAGGGGCCTACAAAAACCACTTAGTCTCAAAGTCCAAGTTAAGACCTTTTGGGTGTAATGTTTTCAATTCATAGATCTTTCGCATCTCAGCCCTTGCTAATCTATCTTCATCATCCTTCTTGCGCCAATTCGAGTGAATACTCATAATTGCACAGAAGCTTACGAGATGATTAATACTGCAATTATGTGCATTCTTGAAGTGATTGGACACACTATGCGTTTCAAGACCCTTTTTAATATTGCGGACGTGTTCCGCCATCCGCACCTTAAGTACTCTGGTGGTGCGTCCTATATACTGTATACCACACTGACATTCTAATAAATATATGCAGTTTTTAGTGGAACAAGTTAAGAATTGTTTAATAGGGTAAACCTTATTGGTTTGTGTGGATTTGTATTCTGTTACCCTATTGCCATTGCCCTTACAGTTCCTGCACATAATGCACATCCCGCATCTGTAGAAACCCTTTGATTTCACTCTAGTTTGCATCCTTGGGGGGGCCAATACACTGCTCACCACATTCTCCTTCAGGTTCTATTTGCAGCTTACGGGTACTGCGATGGGCACCAGACTGGCGCCCAGCTATGCCAATTTGTTTATGGCATATTGGGAACAACAGGCGGTCTGGAATGGCCACCAGCTGGGAGCCAGTCTGGTGTCATGGCATCGATATATCGATGACATTATTTTTGTATGGGGAGGCGATCGTAACACCTTGGACACCTTTTGCATGCACCTTAATGATAATGCATTGAATATAAAACTCACCTTTGAGATAAGCGAGGTTGAGGTTAACTTCTTGGATTTGAGAATTTATGTTGAAGACGGGGCAGTTAAAACTAGTAATTACACTAAAAAAACTGATTGCAACTCCTTTATCGAGTTCACCAGCAACCATCATCAGAATTGGTTGCGAAGCATTCCCAAAGGCCAATTCCATCGTATTCGACGTAATTGTACAGATATTAAAGAATACGAGAGACATGCAGACATCTTACAGGATCAGTTTCAACAAAAGGGATACCAGTTAGAAACTATAAAAACTGCCAGAGATCTGGGTGCTAATTTGGATAGGGAAAAGTGTCTGAATAAAATCAAAAATAAGGAGGTTGGAAATACTAGGGGATTGTCGTTTATTACAGACTTCAATAGCCAATATATACAAATAGAGAAAATAATGAAAAAACATTGGGATATTTTGAATAAAGACCCTTTGCTAAAAGAGTATATATCAGAACGACCCAACTTCATATATCGGAAGGCTAAGAACCTGAAGGAGAATGTGGTGAGCAGTGTATTGGCCCCCCCAAGGATGCAAACTAGAGTGAAATCAAAGGGTTTCTACAGATGCGGGATGTGCATTATGTGCAGGAACTGTAAGGGCAATGGCAATAGGGTAACAGAATACAAATCCACACAAACCAATAAGGTTTACCCTATTAAACAATTCTTAACTTGTTCCACTAAAAACTGCATATATTTATTAGAATGTCAGTGTGGTATACAGTATATAGGACGCACCACCAGAGTACTTAAGGTGCGGATGGCGGAACACGTCCGCAATATTAAAAAGGGTCTTGAAACGCATAGTGTGTCCAATCACTTCAAGAATGCACATAATTGCAGTATTAATCATCTCGTAAGCTTCTGTGCAATTATGAGTATTCACTCGAATTGGCGCAAGAAGGATGATGAAGATAGATTAGCAAGGGCTGAGATGCGAAAGATCTATGAATTGAAAACATTACACCCAAAAGGTCTTAACTTGGACTTTGAGACTAAGTGGTTTTTGTAGGCCCCTTTGTGTAGGATTTATTCAGTAGAAATATGAAAATAGAGGTTGACTATGGAATTTTTTAGGAATATATGTATGTTCCACAGTGTTATCTATGTAATTCAGAAAGATCTATATCTGTAAAAAAATGAATTTTCTCAACCTAGTATTAGTGGTGTAAATTGGTAATATATAACAATATAGGAGGACTTGCGTTTTTTGCACAAACCCACCCTGCACTTTATATAGAAACTTAATCTGTGAAGAAGATTCTGGAAGTACGAGTCCAAATACAAATAGATAGTTGGTTTATTGTTTTATGTCTATTTAATAAGTATAATTATTAATATCACCACTGACAGCTTCTTTTTGTATTTTTCGGTAACTATTTACATCTATGGAAAAGAAAATGTGTTTGCGTCTCACTGAGACCACAACAGCACTTCCGCAATGCGGCTCAATGACCGGAAAGGAGATCGTGGAGAGTAGATATTTCCGGGTATGAGAAAGATGAATGACACGATCGGCTTGCGTTTCAGCAGGACGGCAGTGGACTTCCACATTGCGGCTCAAACACCGGAAGAAGGACGGAACGGATGACAACTCCTTCCGGTTATCATGTATTATGAACAGCAGGGACTAAATACGTGCCGTAACCATGGAAATTAATATGCACAATGTTGCTGATGTCTTGCGGGCGGAAGTCTGTACTACATGTGACCAAAATAATGCGAGTAATTTGTGGACACGGACACCCGGAATTAGAGTGTTTTTTTCACTATACAGGACTATTCCGGGGATCCGGTCCAGACTTCACTATTTACCAATTAATCATTTGGGGATTTTTTATGGTCTTATATGGAGTTTTTTTATATATTGACAGCAAAATATGGTGATTCTTATTGGTGTATACATTTTAAGATAAGTGTATAAACTATATTATGAGATTATATGTATGTTTTACAATACTGTATTCCGATTGGCCAATGTGAACATGTGACTTGGACAGTCAGGTATAAATGTGACCAGGGGGTCACTTCTATTACATACCCTGAGGAAGGATTTGATCCGAAACGCGTTGGTGTTTCACAGGAGGACCCTGGGCTTTACTTCTCCACGGTGGTTGGCATTATTCAGTGGGTAAATCATTGCTCTCTTTTAAAATAATTTTTTTGGAATTGGGAGTATATACCCTATCCTTCCTACCGGTACCAATAGAAGTGGCCCCTATTTTATTTAGGGTACCTCTTGGGATATTTTATATTGTTTTTGATTTTTGTTTTTAATTGTCTTTGATTTTAATCCCACACTGTTGGTGGGCCTGTTGGAATAAAGACATTTTTTTCACCATTTGCTGTCCTTTTGGAAACAACTTGTTTGAAGATAACTGCATTCCCAGTACGAATAAGATCTGGAAAAGAAACCTTTGAGTGCATATAGGGCTTATCACAAAGGTAAGCCTGGTGTAGATAAGCCGTGGGCTGTCGTACATATGAGATGTGAAAGAAACCTTTATGCGAATGTATCATATGTAATACAGATAACAGCATTCCCAGTACGAATAAAATCTGGAAAAGAAACCTTTGAGTGCATATAGGGCTTATCATAAAGGTAAGCCTGGTGTAGATAAGCCGTGGGCTGTCGTACATAAGTATTTGAAGACTAGGAACATTTACGGATCTGGAGTCTGTGTATAGCATCGCTGGGAGATCACCTCTTTCTGTTTTTATTGCGAAGTATACATTTGAATTCCTTCTTATCCCGTGGTACGGGTCTGTGGATGGGCTGTCAAACTTTACCGAGCTCTTTTCGGCTTTGGTTGTAACAAAATGGGGGAGCACATTTTAGTTGATGATACATGAATGGGGGAGATATGTGATTGCTGATATCTGTGCCTGTATTCCCTATCGACTATGTGTGTCATTACCTGAGGGTTGTAGAAATGAAGAAAAGACATAATTACGGTAAATGCGGTGGTATTCTATGTCAGGTAAATGTACATTCGTCGATTGAGGTCTTGTTTGGTGTCTGTTGAATGCAGTCTTCTTTGTGCTTTTGCCCATAAGGTGCGAGCAAAAGCTGTCAATGTCCATAGATTTACAAAAGTGTTGGGCTAGCGTAATTTTAAAATTTCTAGGGAAACTGGGGATCCATGGCATAGTTCATCAAAAATCTGTGTATCAGGTTGTCAAAACTTCTTCTTTAATCCCTCTGATGTCTGTATATCGGCTCATCAAATTCCTCGTCCAAGTGGGTCTTTTTACCTTGGAGAAAACGGAAAAACAGGTGAAAGAAACGGACCGTATAATCGCATTTTCATTACATCATTGTTTCTACCGTTGGGTCGTAAATCAAGTCCATTGGAATTACAGTTTCCTCACTCCTCAAACTCATTACCCTTGTACAATGTTTGCACTTCATTAAAGCCTGACCGCATCTAAATATCAATCCAATCGATATGACAACACCTAAGATACATAGGAGAAACTTCCCAACATCCATTATGACTCCTTGAGCCCATTCTCCTAAACCAGAAAACCAATTTCGTGGGTTCAACCATGACACCCAACCAGTCAGCTCATTACCTACAGCAGCAAGAGTGAGATTGTGTCTCCTGCGAAATTCCCACTTCAATTGGAGAATATCGTCCATCTTTTGGTCTATGACCTCGACCGGGTCCTCGGTGCTATTCGTAATATATGTGCAACATTTCACGCCGTATTGTGTTGCCAGTGTGACACAATATCCGCCTGTCACTGCTGTGAGGTAATTGAGAACCATTCTATGCTGTACCAGTTCTGTTTTGTAAGCTTGAAGTTCCCTTCCAGTATACCTAAATGTGTCATCATACATTTCAGTGATATTATCTAACAAATTTGCGAGCGCCGATATGTATTTATAATTCAGCACTCCTCTAGCGGTGCGGGTGAAATCTAACGCGATTAAGAATTGAATCCCGGTGGATTCACTTATCAGATCAGAGGCCGGATGCTCTGTCTTCTCTATCAGGTGCCTTTTAACAACGTGCTCGTAATGGGTGTGAGTATAAGGAGCTTGGGCACCACGGTGTATGTCCTTCATTTTGTCATGTGATACAGTCAGTACTTCAGGCAGTACTTTTCCAATATAACACAATCCTTCAGAGTTTGGGGCAAGCCACTTGTACGCCTTTCTCCCGCATATGAAATATGCATCATCGGGGAGAACATATGGGACGGAGTAGGACATAACCATATTACACACCTTCCATGTGAAATCTCCTAACCCTAATTCTTCCATCTGCTTAGTACACGTATCAGGTTGTACGATATGTGCACAGTATCCTGGTGATACCTCTCCAACTCTAGTAATCCTATTTCCTAAGGTATACCTATACCGGAAAGATTTTCCTCTACTGGCTATGTGGTGTACAAGCTCTGTATCTGTAGGCATTCTATCTGCTCTATGCGAAAAGGTCATGGTTTGGTTACTCCATGACACTTCCCAATTTCCCGGCTTTCGGGGATTGGAGATGTTGAAACATAATAGGGACCTATCCACATGGTATTGGTGGAGCTTCAAACTGGGAGGACTGGAGATATTAAACCTTCTGTCCACCGGTCTCCCACCACTTAACTCAAGTACCTCCCCTATCGTTAAAGGAAATGGTACTAGCCCTGATTTGCTATGACCTTGAGGTACTTGAGAGCATACCCAACAATCTGTTTTATTTAACACACTACCCACTAAGGAGTGATAGTCACTCAATGGATGCCGGTCCATATGGATATTAAAACTGGATTGGCATTTCTTAATGCACCCATCCTCAATGACATTATGACAGAGCCTACAGATACAGTTTTCTTCAGCTAACAATCCTTCACAATTCCTTCTATGGTCAATGCTATCGGATCGTTTTCTGATACTCGCCTTTGCTTGTTGATTATGTTGTTCTTGGAAAACTACGCCTCCATCTTTATCATCAGAACCCATTCCAGAACCTCTCTCGACCTCCATGGTACTCTCGCCGGAACAGACTGCTCTGGTCAACATCATGGTCAACAGGAAAATCCGGATCACAGTCTCTTGGGGCAAGTCCATCTTGTAGGAGGAAACGGAGAAGAATGAGAAGGGGGAAAAAAAATAATTTGAGGGAGAGGGGATGGGGAGTTGGAGAAAAACAATAAAAGGGAACAGGGAATCGACAACTGCTTTTGGTCTTGTGATTTTCAATGCTCAGGTGCCGCCTCAATCTTCCTGGAATAGACACTCCAGTGATACAACCTCTACCGTCTGTTCCTTATCACGGGACCTCTCTGGATCAGCAACCTTCTTGCAGTGGGACGAATGAACCCAAGTCTCTCTCTCAGCAACCTTCAATGCTGTAGTGCTAGTCAATAAGACCTGGTATGGTCCTTCCCATCTGTCAATAAGGCAACCTGAGCGTAGAAAATTCCGTATCATTACATAATCCCCAGGTTCAATGTCATGACAATTACTATCTGGTAAATCAGGAATCACTAACTTCAGATTATCATTTTGATTCCTTAACTGTTTACTCATGTTAATCAAGTATTTTACAGTCACTTCATTGTTACATTTCAAATCATCCTGAGGGTTAATCATGACATGCGGTTGTCGACCAAACAAGATTTCAAAGGGAGACAGATTAAGAGGGGACCTGGGAGTGGTTCTGATGCTGTACAGTACAATGGGTAAAGCTTCTGGCCATGTCAATCCTGTCTCTGCCATCACTTTACTCAGTTTATTTTTAATAGTGCTGTTCACTCTTTCCACTTTCGCACTCGCCTGTGGACGGTATGGAGTGTGCAGCTTGCTATCAATTCCCATCAATTTACACATTCCTTGAAAGACATCACCTGTAAAATGGGTACCCCTATCACTTTCGATAATTCTAGGGATACCATATCTACATACAAATTCCTGCACAATTTTCTTAGCAGTAAACATAGCGGTATTTGTGGCCGCCGGAAATGCTTCGACCCAATTTGAAAAAACATCTATACAAACAAGTACATATTTCAAATTTCGACAAGGGGGTAATTGAATGAAGTCAATCTGTATTACCTGGAAAGGGCCGCCGGCAGGTGGGATATGGGATGGTTCTGTAGGTATTGCCTTTCCAATATTCTTAGTCAAACAGGTAAGGCATGACATGGCTCTTTTACTCGCATGAGAGGAGAATCCTGGGGCGCACCAATATGCTCTTACCAACTTGCACATCCCTTCCTTGCCTAGATGAGTCAGCCCGTGAGCTGCTTCAGCCAAACATGGAAGATATGCTCTGGGGGCCACTGGTTTACCATGTCCATCCGTCCAGAGTCCTGAGGACTCCTGGCCATATCCCTTTGCCTTCCAGACTGCCTTTTCCTGTGTGGAACACAAATTTTGCATTTCACACAGCTTCTGTGTGTTGATGGTATTAAATACCATCAGTTGTGTGGTGTCTGTCTGTCTGGGGGTAGCAGCTGCTAATTTAGCAGCTTCGTCTGCTCGGCTGTTACCAAGTGATACTGGGTCTTGGCTATGTGTATGTGCTTTACATTTGATAACAGCCACTCTGTCGGGTTCCTGTATCGCTGTTAGAAGCCTTTTTATGTGAGCTGCATGCGCTACCGGTGTACCAGCTGCCGTCATGAAATTTCTGAGGCGCCATAGGGCTCCGAAATCATGGACTACCCCGAATGCGTATCTAGAATCGGTGTAGATATTGGCTGATTTTCCCTTAGCCAATTCACATGCTCTGGTTAGGGCGACCAGTTCAGCAACCTGGGCTGAGTGAGGTGGGCCTAGCGGTTCAGCTTCTATGGTGCCTTGGTCATCTACGACTGCGTATCCAGTACACAAGTCTCCCGAGTCTGACTGTCTATGACAACTACCGTCCGTGTAGAACGTAAGTTCTACATCTTCCAGTGGGTTGTCACTGATGTCAGGCCTTGCGGTAAAATTTTGGGTCAAATATTCCATACAATCATGAGTGTCTTCCTTTGTATTAAATCCTCCTTCCCCAGTACTCTCATCCTCCACCCTTTGGGTCTGTCCAGACACACCTGGGAGATATGTTGCAGGATTTAATGCACTGCATCTCCTTATGGTGATGTTTACGGGGGCCATTAGTGCCAATTCCCATCTTGTAAACCGCGCTGATGAGACGTGTCTGGTTTGGGCAGAATTTAACAAGGCTGACACTGCATGTGGTGTATGAATTGTGAGGTTGTGACCTAGCACGACGTCTTCGCTTTTTGTTACTAGCAATGCTATCGCAGCAACGCTTCGCAAGCATGTGGGGAGGGATCGCGCTACCGTATCTAGCTGAGTGCTGTAATATGCTACTGGCCTGCTGGCATCACCGTGCTTTTGGGTTAGTACGCCTGCCGCGCAACCAGCACTTTCTGTTCCGTTTCCCATAGTCCGGCATACCTAATGCTGGTGCCTGCGTTAGGCACTGTTTAAGTCTCTCAAATGCTGCCTCAGACTCGTCTGTATGCGAAATCCGATCAGGTTTGTTTGAGGAGACCATCTCCTGCAAAGGTAACGCTAAAATGGAAAACCCTGGGATCCAATTACGGCAATACCCACACATTCCTAAAAATGTTCTGATCTGTTGCTGGGTTTGTGGCAGAGTCATGTCTCTAATTGCTTGAATTCTATCAGCGGTCAGGTGTCTCAGTCCTTGTGTTAAACAGTGTCCCAAATATTTTACCTTAGTTTGGCATAATTGCAACTTGTCTTTGGAAACCTTGTGTCCTGTGTCTGAAAGATGAAACAGGAGCTGTTTCGTATCCTTCAGGGATGCCTCCAATGAATCAGAACACAGTAGTAGATCATCCACGTACTGTATTAATACTGATCCACTCACTGGTTGGAAAGACTGTAAACAATCATGCAAAGCCTGAGAAAATATACTTGGGCTATCTATGAATCCTTGTGGTAATCGAGTCCATGTGTATTGGACTCCTCTGTATGTAAATGCAAACAAATATTGACTGTCAGGGTGCAGAGGTACCGAAAAGAAAGCGGAGCAGAGGTCAATAACAGTGAAAAATTTCGCAGTGGGAGGGATTTGCATTAGGATGACAGCTGGATTTGGCACTACGGGGAACTGACTCTCAACTATTTTGTTAATCCCCCTTAGATCCTGCACTAGCCTGTAACCCCTCCCCCCACTCTTTTTCACAGGGAAGATGGGACTATTAGCAGTGCTGGACGTTCTTACCAGAATGCCCTGTTGTAGCAAGCGCTCTATTACTGGGTAAACTCCTAACTCCACCTCTGGCTTCAGAGGGTACTGTGGGATTTTTGGAGCTATCCTACCATCTTTTACTTGTACAACTACCGGAGCTACGTTTGCCATTAATCCAGTGTCCTGTCCATCTTTAGTCCAAAGTGACTCTGGTATCTGAGATGTCATTTCTTCTACTTGGGAGGGAGTCCTATTTGTCATAATGGTATGTGACATTAATTTTGACGGGGAGTCTAACATGTCTCGCACTTCCTGAGCGTGATTCTCAGGTATGTCCAAGAATACACCTTCAGGAGTACAATAAATGACGCACCCCATTTTACACAGTAAGTCTCTTCCCAGGAGATTGGTCGGTGCCGATGCAGCCAGCAAAAAGGAATGCTTGGTATGTAAAGGCCCTACTGTAATCTCGGCTGGTTTGCTAACAGGGTAGTGCTGGACTACTCCCGTTACCCCTATGGCTGGAATTGTCTTACCAGTGGTTCTCATGCCCACTGTCGAATTTATCACTGATTTGGCCGCCCCTGTGTCTACAAGAAAGTTTAATGATTTACCAGCTACATTGATTGCAATTTCGGGTTCACTTCCAAGGCTTGCAATCAATTTTACTGGCTGCAGATTACAGGTATGGCCACACCCCTATTGGGTATGGTGACCTCCATGAATCCCGCTGGCAGCAACTACTTGTGACGGAGTTAATTGGGAACTACCAGAGGCGTGCCAGTCTCTGTTCGGGGGGTATCTTTTTGTTTCCCCTGCATGTGGCTCATAACTCCGTTTCTGCGGACCCTGATCCCAATGTCGTGTGTCGTGTCGTTGTCTAGGGGGTTGGTATGAGTTTCGTGAATTCTTTACTCTACAATCTCGTGCCATGTGTCCCTGTTTATGACAAGAATAACAAGTAACCACACTTGACTTACCCACAGGGTTTGGTGATACAAACAAAGGCTGCCTTGTGGTCAGGGCCTGTATACTTACGGCCATTAATTTATCACCTTGTTGTTCCCTGTGTCTGGTGATGTTCCTATCGTGATCAATAGCAGCCTCTCTCAAAGTAGCCACAGACAGACCTCGCCAACATGGTTGTGTGGTCTGTACCCTAGTCTTCAATGACTCTTTTAAACCATCCATCAGTACCGATACTGCTACTTCTCGATGGTTTGTGTTTGTTTTAATGTCCTCTATGCCTGTGTATTTTGCCATTTCTGATAATGCTCTGTGAAAATACTCTGCAGCTGTCTCTGACTCCTTCTGTTTAATGGAGAATATCTTGTTCCATCTGACTACCGCTGGGAAATACTCTTTTAACTGTAAGCTTATTCTTTTTACATTATCTTTGTTGTACACATCTGTAAGAGGTAGATCCTGATCTAATCCGCAATCAGCTAAAAATTGGGTTGCGTCAACATTGGAGGGTAAACATGCTCTCAGCAATATCTGCCAGTCTTTATTGTTGGACTCTACAGTGTTACCTAAGTCTCTGATGTATTTTTGACTGGCAACTAAATCTTTTCTGGGGTCAGGGAATTCAGACACTATGGTCCTTAATTCCATTCGGGAAAATGGGGTGTACATGGCAATGTTTCTAATGGGAGTGGCTCCTGATGTGTCTGTTTTCCCATTTGGCACTGCTATTACTCTAACGGGATTAACTCTAACAACCTCATTCTGTGTAGATTCTACAGGCTGTGGTGAAATAGTTTCAGCATAGTGTATGGTGCCGTACTTACCTGTTGATACGACCTCACCTATCCCTCCGCTAGGGGCCTTTGTTACTAATCTCGGGGGTGGAGCTGTGCCTACTGTGGTCTCTGCTATGGTGGCTGCTAGAGAGAGCGCTGAAATTGTTGCCGATTCGTCCTCTTGATCACACTCCTGAGGGAAGTTCAAAACAGGGTACAACTTGCACGGGTTAATACTTGCATTGGTTAATTGGTTAACATTATCTTTAACATTTACACAGTTGCTAAGAGTTTGTTGTTTGTTACACCTTAATGCGTCATTCTCCGCAACCAATTTTTCTCCTGATATATATGGTGGCGGTGGGGCCGTGGCGATCAGTTTCCTGATAGGGCCAGATCCCGCCGCTTGAGCCAATCCTCTCTGTATGTCACCTTCCTGTTGCCACAACTGCAAATAATCGTAATGTTTGATTCGTCTCTTTGTTGATTTAATGAGACATATCCTCCTCCTTAAATTTTGTAACACTTCTGAGCTGAAGCTACCTACTCTTGGGAATTTCTCCCCGTCATGTACTGTCATTCTCTCCCATTCATCACATAAAGCTTCTGTGTGACTTCCGTATTTCTCACACATTACATACCTTGCCGACCTAATTGGTCGGTTCACTGAATCAACCCGAACCGAGGTTGATCGCCCCCTACCTGAACAAGTGGCCCCCATAGTTCGAAAGTGTTGCTTTATCCAGCCAACCCTTACGCAAACCAAATGTCCAAAATAGGCTGACGGTGGCGGTTTACCGAGTACCCCACTCACTCGCCCACGCCGACCAATACGACCTGATCACACCGATATGGTGCTGGCGTACTCGACCTAGGGCCCCTGCGACCTGAACCTCTATTTACTGGAACCTGTGAGGGTGATCCGAAGAACACTTACTCTTTCCAGTAACTATTGGTTGCTGGATAGTTCCTGAGTGAGCAGCAAACTTCCCTTAAAATAAAAAAATTACACAAATCACGTTAGAATGTACAAATAGCGTTTATGACCTTCGTACACAAATAGTACCGGTCAGGTTTACTAATGCACACAATTACGTGCGGTACAATCGTTTAGTACACAAGCAACTAATCTTATGTACTGAGCGACCAACGGAATCGAAAATTTCGGCTGCGAATTCCTTCAGCCAGAGCTTATATGGCCTATATGGGTGTTGCACCAACCCTTTCTTGGTGTTGTGCCTGTGGACTGTATAGCGGACTTCCTTGTCTGCTGTACCTGAACCTGCTGGTCTGTTATGACCTCCTGGTCTGTTACAGTATGACCTCCTGGTCTGCTACACTCTAATGCTCAAATTGTATATTTAACCAGGGATGCCTCCCTAGCCACCGTGTACGTCACTTACACGCATGTACCTCACGAGTACTCGACTTTTCTTGTGGTTCAACCTTTAAAATTGTAAAAACAAACACTCATTCACCGCATATACACTTTTGTTTCTATTTCTATTTCTGCGCAGAAATTTTTTCTTTAGACCAGATGTGTTACCAATTAGGAGAAGGATCTGTTAATTTAAATTTGGAATGTAAAAAAAAATAGATTTGCGCGATTTATCGCCTGGCGTTATTAACCGCGTGGCGCTACTTATCGCGTTGAGAGGAGAGAAAAAAACTTGTGATTTGAGTTACGTGGGCGTACCCGTACGCTCCGTTGCGTAATATACGCTGCGTGCGTCGGCCCTTGGATTGCGTACGCAAGTCTCAGTCTTTTGTTAGAGACACGTGTACGCAAAGCAAAGATCCACCGTAACACAATTTATATGTTTATCAATGTAGATGATCCTTTATCATCTACCGCGCACCACACTGACTTCGCCTTGTCTCTCAGGCACAGCTGTGTGTTTGTCTATACTTTAACTATATTACCTTTACTCTTAAACTATGAAATAGTGACAAATCTCTCTAAGCACGTTTATCAACTATAGAACTGGCAAACAGGAGAGTGACATACGAAAATACACCAATGAAAAGGAAATGCAGATATATATGTGTGCGTGCGTGTGTACGCAAGGCAGAAAAATAAACAGTTTTAAAAAGACACTATTGTTTTGTTCTTACCTCCGGTTCCCGGATTCCTTCAGCACCAGTTACTAAGAGAAGCAGACGCTTATCCCGACAGCACCACGAGGAATACAACCTCCCGCCCTTTGCTGATGGATAATGTCTGCTGTATCTACCAAGTGCAGATATGTGAAGGACGGGCGAGCCGCCAATTGATAAAGCTATATATTTATCGTATATAATACCCTTTATGAGGTCTAAGAACACTGTACGCTATCTACGTATGAAGTACCGTAAGGGTACGCTAGTTGCGTAACAATCGCTTTGCCGTGATCGAGACGCTCAAGCGTCGCGTTCACTCACGGCCAAGAGATCACAGGCAGGCACGTTATTGGCTGTTGACTAACGTAGTGATTCGCTATAGCGTAGCGGACGCTCGGGACCACGAGGAGATCACCAGCGGCGCTGACGCTCACTATATTAAACCTTTGTATCTAAACCATAAACAGTGTATTGTGCAGTAAAACCTTAGTGTAATGTTAGAGTGTAAATGCAACACAGTATAACCTTATTACCTTTAAAGCTGTTCGAGCGTCACCGACGCTCTGAGAATACTTAATACTATAAGAAACACACAGATACCGTGCTCAGGATCCAACGCCTAATATATATATTATGAATGCTATACTTGCAAAAGAGTTAAACACAATACAAGTCATACACTACAATATAACATAGACTACCTAACCAGATAACTATACAGGAAATACAATACAATACAATTTAAGGGAAAATGAGAGAGAAAGAGAAGGAGAGGGAGAGAGAGAAATTGGCCCACAATAACAAGAAGATCAATATAGTTGCGGAGAAACACTTACGCACAAGGGGAAACGATCGCATGCGCCTCGATATCCAGCTCCCGATTATCAGCAATGAGAACCGTTGAAGAGAGTGAACTGGATATGGTCGGCCTGCCTATTTATGCCCCACACACAATACAATTCAATGGTCCCTACAATCTCATTGTTCATTGGACACAGGAATTCGGCTTCGCATTATAACAAAAGGTCATAGGTTGATTCATACAGGTGGGCTGTGACTGCTTCCAACTGTTCAGGTGGGTGGGACACTGAGTTTCCCGCCGCATGACTAAATAAGAACAAATAATAGTAAATGGACATAAACTTCTTATGTCCATAACTATTCGCACGAGCGATTAATCCGCTCCAAACCAACACCGGAATATTGCTATTTAAATACTCTTCCGATGGGTACCAAACACCACTGTATGACCCCTGTTAGACCCTTCGTACAATACAAAGAGGGATCTCTCTGTTCAGGAACATGCTATATTAACTAAACTTTCAGAATCTATCAAAGGGACCATGATCTACAAAATACATTATTACTGAAAATATGTAACGATTGAGTCGCACGCTACGATCACATAAACTCTACCGTAAATACGCATACCGTGCGCCTGCGGGTGCCCGCGACTGTGAGTATGCGCACGCACGGGAGAGCGCACGCATGCGCAGCGCGGACCAGAATGAGGTGCAAATATGGCAGTGTGTATAGAGATATTTTTCTGACTTTGACAGCGGCCTGAGACTGGCAGGATGATTGATCGTCGTCCTGCTGAGTTGAGGTGAGACCGACGTCAATGCCAGCTCACAGCCTGGCTGCTGCGCTGCTCATATTAATAATAACTGTGGCACTGACTTTCAATATATGGTTTTTTATATATATATATATATATATACAGAAACCTCGTAAACACATACAGCACTGCTGAGTGTATAGAAGTGATCAGCACAACCAGTAGCAAAAACTTTGATTTTAATCCACAAATAAAAGTTTCCATCAAATGCTCAAGTGCACAAGTCAAATTGTATATAAAGAGCAGCAGCGTTTACAAGCATGTTACCGCTCCTGGAGACATTCCTCCGATACCCCTGGTTGTGCTGATCACTTCTATACACTCAGCAGTGCTGTATGTGTTTACGAGGTTTCTGTGTTATCAGATTGTGTGGATCTGGCACCCGGACTTCAATTTAGTATTGTGTGCAGTTCATGAGACGTGTATATATATATATATATATATATATGTACATATATAAAACCATATATATCTATATATACACATACAGACACATTTATATATATATATATACATATATATACTAAGTGGCGCAGAGAGGAGGACAGTGGGACTCTCCAATAGACTCGGGTAAAGAGTACCTCCGCTCCCACACCCCTGTCTGTGCCACTATATATATAATGAACAAATGCTGCGGCACTCAGGGACTTCCAAAGAAATGGTGTATTGGTCAGAAGTTACATCAACGTTTCGGGGGATTCAACCCCTTTGTCAAGATGTGAGTGTGAAAGAGATGTAACTTCGATTAATTTTATTAGCAATCATTTCTCTGAAGGCACCGGGGCACGGAATTCATCAAGGGAGTGCCGGACTATGTGCTTTACTATATATATATATATATATATATATATATACAGGTACAGGTACAGCAGCAGCCGGCACTCCTCCAAAACGTCAACTTGCTCAGGTGCCAGATCAATCAATATGTAGAAATCCAATAAATGAACGGCACTCAGAGACAACAGCAGGTCAAATCGTGTATTAGTGTCTACGATCGTTTCGGAGCACAAAGCTCCGTCGTCAGGACAAATATCAAGACAGTGTATCAACCAACATACAACCATTTACCCCCTTAAATACCTTAAAAACCACTTAGTGCCGCTGCCCGCCGCGTCCACGCCCGCGTCTCACTCCCGGGTCTGTAGCCACTACCGCACTTCCGCTCCTGACGTCAGCCGTTGTCTAGGGAACCACTCGATGCGTTCCACCTAGGCTCCATTTGCGTTCCAGGACCAGGAAGGGACGGACCTTCGCCGCACGGGGGGGAGGAAGGGCTAAAAAACAAAACAGAGCAGCAGACACATCAGTACATTAAAACAAAAATAACAAACAACATAACTGCATAGAATAAATGAAAAACAAGCACAAATACACATATAGACATTGATCAGAATTAGTCAGGACAAGATATAATACTGGATGCCCCTTTTTTTAGTACCACCTACACTAGCGAATTCCAATTAATTTTTTCATTCAAGCCTCCTGGGGCACTAGTACCCAATCTAGTGATCCACCTTGCCTCTTTAAGCAAGAGCTGTTTGGCTCTGTCGCCACCCCTAAGGGTTAGTGGTACGTGATCGATCATGTAATACCGAAGCGAATCGAGGGTATGGCCTGCACCTTTAAAATGTTTCGCCACCGGTTGATCTATAGGTTTACCCTCCAGGATGAGCTTAATCGCTGATCTATGTGCCGCCATGCGTTCAGAAAATTTGCGAATAGTTTGACCCACATAGAATAACCCACAGGGGCACACAATGACATAAACCACAAAGGAAGTGGAGCAGGTTAACACAAACCTAATCTCATAGTTCTTGTTAACATGGGGGTGTTTGAATGTTTTACAATTAAGCATGTATTTGCAAGTAGCGCAGCCGCTACATTTGTAGCAGCCGGGTGATTTGTAATACACATTAGGGTTTCTCAAAACACCCATGCCAGTAATATCTGTTCTTACCACTCTGTCTCTGATGTTTCTTCCACGGCGGAAGGACATCAGCGGAGTGGATTTATGAAATACTTTGAGGTCAGGGTCGGATGCCACAATCGGCCACAAGGCCTTGGTGGCCCTACTAACACCTGTACTGGAGGATGTAAAATCACTAGGAAATGGTACCCTTTTCTTTAAATGTTTAATGGTGGGATTAAGTAAGGTATCACGAGACATCCCCAACACTTCTTGTTTTTGTGCTACCAACATTTTGGGGTCATAACCACGGGCAACAAAGTTAGAAACTAATGTATCCAATTCATCTGGTATCTTAGATGGATCAGAGGCAATGCGTGCTACTCTCATCATCTGAGAGCGCGGGAGGCCCTTCTTGAGAGGTTCAGGATGGTGGCTAGACGCCAGCAATAGGGTGTTACGATCCGTAGGTTTATGAAAGACCTCAGTGGACACCTGTCCATTCACCAGCCGGATATTAACATCCAAAAAATTTATTTCAGAGGTACTACACGTATACGTGAATTTAATGGAAGACTCAGAGCCATTGACTTCATCGATGATGTTAACCAAGGCATCCTGACCCCCACCCCACAAAACGAAAATATCATCAATATAGCGACAAAACATCAAGATATTATCACTTATATCAGAATTATCAAAGAAAATCTTACGTTCTTGCTCAAACATGAAGATGTTAGCATATGACGGGGCCACAGGGGACCCCATCGCACATCCTCTGCGCTGCAAAAAAAAGGAACCATCAAATAAAAAATAATTCCGATTAAAAGTCAAATCAAGTAAAGCAAGAAATAAATCATGATCAAACACACTAGATGGAAGCTCAGCCTCCAAAAATTTCCTCATAGCCAAAAGACCATCACCATGAGGGATGGACGTTTATAGGCTGCAGACGTCCAAACAGCAAAGTAACGTTCCGTCAGGAATATTGGACAATGCTTGCAGCTTCTTGAGAAAAGAGATGGTGTCTTTCAAATAAGTGTCCCGGTGAGGAAGCAAGGGTTGCAGGATAGAGTCTAATAACAAGGCCACTGATCGATACAAGGACTCTGGAGCCGAGATAATTGGGCGTCCGGGGGGCCTTTCAGGGTTCTTATGTAATTTGGGAAGCGTATACAGAAGAGGGACCTTAGGATACTTAATGTTTAACGCTCTACAAATTTTATCAGGAAGTTTACCTGACATTTTAGCTGTATTCAAAATCCCCTCGAGCTCCTTCTGAAATTGAAAGGTAGGGTCCACAAGCAACTTCTGATAAACTTCCCTATCTGATAACTGGGAGTAGATCTCATCCCTATAGTATTGTATGTCCAAAACAACAATGGCACCGCCCTTATCGGCGGGCCTAATCACTATGTCCTCATAGGTAGCGAGGGACTTAAGAGCCTTGATTTCTCTTTTTGACAAGTTAAACTTCATCTTGGCTGGAGCGGCTGTAAATTTTGTAATGGACTCATCTAGTAATCTATGAAATGATTTAAGTGATGCGTTCGAGGACACAGGATCAAATGAGGATCTTGATGAACGTTTCAAAAAATTGGAGAAGATTGAGGAATCACAGGAATCCGGAGAGTTCTGGAAAAACTCTTTGAGCCTGAGTCTCCGTGAGAAAGAATGGAGGTCCTTAGACCAATTAAAGGCATCATGTAAATTGGTGGGGACAAAACTCAGTCCCTTGCTAAGGACTAAGATCTCAGCCTCCTCAAGATTTCGTTGTGACAAATTGAAGATCAGCGCTGCTGTTTCAGTGTTACGGCTCTTACCCCTTTGTTTTTGGCCACCCCGGCGGGTGGCAGAGAGGCTGTAGGGGTTGCAATTGCCCGGGTACGCTCCCCTAAAGGGGTCCCTCTGTTACCGAAACCATCGTCGCCTTCAGATGCTGCAAATTCACTATCCGAACTTGAGTGAGGCACATCTTTATCTCTTGCAGAAGATCTTTTTTTATGCCATGGTCTTCGTGCTCTAGGCTGTTTACGGAATGAATTGGTGGACTCTCCCCCCGACAGCCATCGGTATACCTGATAGTCCTCATAGTCGGCATCTACAGCCAATTTCTTATTCCTTTTAAACTTCAACAGCTCGTTTTTATACTGTTGGCATTGTGTCTCCAATTTCCTGATCCAATCCTGTGAAGGGTCATCCTTCAAATTTTTTATGTGATCCTTTTCAAATGCCACGATTTTAGATCTCGTAGCAATCAGTTCTTTATTTGCTTCGTCAATGACTAAAATCATAAGGTCAAATGCGCATTTATTTAAAATCGCCACCCACTTACGCACAAACTCTGGGTTATTGCGCCCAATAGTAGGGATGTTACGCACCCGGAACCCTCTGGGAATTTTGTGTTCCCGGAAATACTCAGAGAGAGAGGTCCCATGTAGGAGACGTCCTGACGACGGAGCTTTGTGCTCCGAAACGATCGTAGACACTAATACACGATTTGACCTGCTGTTGTCTCTGAGTGCCGTTCATTTATTGGATTTCTACATATTGATTGATCTGGCACCTGAGCAAGTTGACGTTTTGGAGGAGTGCCGGCTGCTGCTGTACCTGTATGTTTGTGCTTTGCATATAAGCACACGTTGCATGGCACCCATAATATTAATAAGCTGTTGATTCATACGGTGTTTACTCTCTGCTATCCCAGTGGCTATTTATTTAGCATGGATACTGCAACATCTCTCCCCCAGGATGTTCCTGGTTGTCGCAATACGAAGATTTCGGATCTGGGAGAGACGTTTAGTTTCACACAAACAGAGATTGATCAGATTCTATTCAAGGAAGGCCCGGCTGATTCTGATACAACTGGTAATGTTGAAACTTTATTCCATCAAATCTGGAGACTCAAACGTAGAGAAATTGACTATCTCCTACATGGGACCTCTCTCTCTGAGTATTTCCGGGAACACAAAATTCCCAGAGGGTTCCGGGTGCGTAACATCCCTACTATTGGGCGCAATAACCCAGAGTTTGTGCGTAAGTGGGTGGCGATTTTAAATAAATGTGCATTTGACCTTATGATTTTAGTCATTGACGAAGCAAATAAAGAACTGATTGCTACGAGATCTAAAATCGTGGCATTTGAAAAGGATCACATAAAAAATTTGAAGGATGACCCTTCACAGGATTGGATCAGGAAATTGGAGACACAATGCCAACAGTATAAAAACGAGCTGTTGAAGTTTAAAAGGAATAAGAAATTGGCTGTAGATGCCGACTATGAGGACTATCAGGTATACCGATGGCTGTCGGGGGGAGAGTCCACAAATTCATTCCGGAAACAGCCTAGAGCACGAAGACCATGGCATAAAAAAAGATCTTCTGCAAGAGATAAAGATGTGCCTCACTCAAGTTCGGATAGTGAATTTGCAGCATCTGAAGGCGACGATGGTTTCGGTAACAGAGGGACCCCTTTAGGGGAGCGTACCCGGGCAATTGCAAACCCTACAGCCTCTCTGCCACCCGCCGGGGTGGCCAAAAACAAAGGGGTAAGAGCCGTAACACTGAAACAGCAGCGCTGATCTTCAATTTGTCACAACGAAATCTTGAGGAGGCTGAGATCTCAGTCCTTAGCAAGGGACTGAGTTTTGTCCCCACCAATTTACATGATGCCTTTAATTGGTCTAAGGACCTCCATTCTTTCTCACGGAGACTCAGGCTCAAAGAGTTTTTCCAGAACTCTCCGGATTCCTGTGATTCCTCAATCTTCTCCAATTTTTTGAAACGTTCATCAAGATCCTCATTTGATCCTGTGTCCTCGAACGCATCACTTAAATCATTTCATAGATTACTAGATGAGTCCATTACAAAATTTACAGCCGCTCCAGCCAAGATGAAGTTTAACTTGTCAAAAAGAGAAATCAAGGCTCTTAAGTCCCTCGCTACCTATGAGGACATAGTGATTAGGCCCGCCGATAAGGGCGGTGTCATTGTTGTTTTGGACATACAATACTATAGGGATGAGATCTACTCCCAGTTATCAGATAGGGAAGTTTATCAGAAGTTGCTTGTGGACCCTACCTTTCAATTTCAGAAGGAGCTCGATGGGATTTTGAATACAGCTAAAATGTCAGGTAAACTTCCTGATAAAATTTGTAGAGCGTTAAACATTAAGTATCCTAAGGTCCCTCTTCTGTATACGCTTCCCAAATTACATAAGAACCCTGAAAGGCCCCCCGGACGCCCAATTATCTCGGCTCCAGAGTCCTTGTATCGATCAGTGGCCTTGTTATTGGACTCTATCCTGCAACCCTTGCTTCCTCACCGGGACACTTATTTGAAAGACACCACCTCTTTTCTCAAGAAGCTGCAAGCATTGTCCAATATTCCTGACGGAACGTTACTTTGCTGTTTGGACGTCTGCAGCCTATATATGTCCATCCCTCATGGTGATGGTCTTTTGGCTATGAGGAAATTTTTGGAGGCTGAGCTTCCATCTAGTGTGTTTGATCATGATTTATTTCTTGCTTTACTTGATTTGACTTTGAATCGGAATTATTTTTTATTTGATGGTTCCTTTTTTTTGCAGCGCAGAGGATGTGCGATGGGGTCCCCTGTGGCCCCGTCATATGCTAACATCTTCATGTTTGAGCAAGAACGTAAGATTTTCTTTGATAATTCTGATATAAGTGATAATATCTTGATGTTTTGTCGCTATATTGATGATATTTTCGTTTTGTGGGGTGGGGGTCAGGATGCCTTGGTTAACATCATCGATGAAGTCAATGGCTCTGAGTCTTCCATTAAATTCACGTATACGTGTAGTACCTCTGAAATACATTTTTTGGATGTTAATATCCGGCTGGTGAATGGACAGGTGTCCACTGAGGTCTTTCATAAACCTACGGATCGTAACACCCTATTGCTGGCGTCTAGCCACCATCCTGAACCTCTCAAGAAGGGCCTCCCGCGCTCTCAGATGATGAGAGTAGCACGCATTGCCTCTGATCCATCTAAGATACCAGATGAATTGGATACATTAGTTTCTAACTTTGTTGCCCGTGGTTATGACCCCAAAATGTTGGTAGCACAAAAACAAGAAGTGTTGGGGATGTCTCGTGATACCTTACTTAATCCCACCATTAAACATTTAAAGAAAAGGGTACCATTTCCTAGTGATTTTACATCCTCCAGTACAGGTGTTAGTAGGGCCACCAAGGCCTTGTGGCCGATTGTGGCATCCGACCCTGACCTCAAAGTATTTCATAAATCCACTCCGCTGATGTCCTTCCGCCGTGGAAGAAACATCAGAGACAGAGTGGTAAGAACAGATATTACTGGCATGGGTGTTTTGAGAAACCCTAATGTGTATTACAAATCACCCGGCTGCTACAAATGTAGCGGCTGCGCTACTTGCAAATACATGCTTAATTGTAAAACATTCAAACACCCCCATGTTAACAAGAATTATGAGATTAGGTTTGTGTTAACCTGCTCCACTTCCTTTGTGGTTTATGTCATTGTGTGCCCCTGTGGGTTATTCTATGTGGGTCAAACTATTCGCAAATTTTCTGAACGCATGGCGGCACATAGATCAGCGATTAAGCTCATCCTGGAGGGTAAACCTATAGATCAACCGGTGGCTAAACATTTTAAAGGTGCAGGCCATACCCTCGATTCGCTTCGGTATTACATGATCGATCACGTACCACTAACCCTTAGGGGTGGCGACAGAGCCAAACAGCTCTTGCTTAAAGAGGCAAGGTGGATCACTAGATTGGGTACTAGTGCCCCAGGAGGCTTGAATGAAAAAATTAATTGGAATTCGCTAGTGTAGGTGGTACTAAAAAAAGGGGCATCCAGTATTATATCTTGTCCTGACTAATTCTGATCAATGTCTATATGTGTATTTGTGCTTGTTTTTCATTTATTCTATGCAGTTATGTTGTTTGTTATTTTTGTTTTAATGTACTGATGTGTCTGCTGCTCTGTTTTGTTTTTTAGCCCTTCCTCCCCCCCGTGCGGCGAAGGTCCGTCCCTTCCTGGTCCTGGAACGCAAATGGAGCCTAGGTGGAACGCATCGAGTGGTTCCCTAGACAACGGCTGACGTCAGGAGCGGAAGTGCGGTAGTGGCTACAGACCCGGGAGTGAGACGCGGGCGTGGACGCGGCGGGCAGCGGCACTAAGTGGTTTTTAAGGTATTTAAGGGGGTAAATGGTTGTATGTTGGTTGATACACTGTCTTGATATTTGTCCTGACGACGGAGCTTTGTGCTCCGAAACGATCGTAGACACTAATACACGATTTGACCTGCTGTTGTCTCTGAGTGCCGTTCATTTATTGGATTTCTATATATATATATATATATATATATATATTCAGTGGCGCAGAGAGGGGCGTGGGAGCGGAGGTACCCTTTACTTGAGTCTATTGGAGAGTCCCACTGTCCTCCCCCTTCCCCGTTGCTGTCAGTCACACGTTAGGTGGGGAGAGAGGACTGGCCACCCCTGCAGCAGCCTCTATCCCAGCGCACACTGGCCTGTGCTGGGGAGGAAGGCAGCCCACTGGTTCTGTCACTGGTGTGTGTGTGTGTGTGTGTGTGTGTGTGTGTGTGTGTGTTTATCCTTGTACCCAAGGGTGCCAGAACTTGCTATTCCTTATGTATGTATATAGGACCAAGCACCACTAAAACATAGGTCCAAAATAGGACCTAAACTTCAAGTTTTTTGTTGAAGTCCATGTGAGTTCACTCTGCTGCTATACGCCATCCTTCCGGCGTCAGATTCTCATGGGAGTTGGATTCTATATAAGGCTCCGCAGCCGGGACTCATCTGCATTTCATAGTAACGCACACTGCAGTATGCTGCACTGTCTCTGCTGTATTGGCTGTGTGCTGTGTCCAGACTCACAAGTGTCTCTGTTTAAAATGACTCTGTACTACATAGGACGGGTGGTCTTCAGGTTGCCGACTGTCGGGTTCCCGGTGCACAGTATACCGGCGCCGGAATCCCGACAGCCGCCATACCGACAGTTTTTCTCCCTCGTGGGGATCCACGACCCCCCTGCCACCGTGCCCGCAGCGTGGCGAGCGCAGCAAGCCCACAAGGGGCTCATTTGCGCTCGCTACTCTGTCGGTATTCCGGCGGTCAGGCTTCTGGCGCCGGTATGCTGGACGCCGGGAGCCCGGCCGCCGGCATACCATACCACACCCTAGAGGACACTCTGCAGCATGCTTCGCTATACTCTGCTGTATTGTGCTGTGTTCAGACTCACAAGTGGCTGTGCTCGTTAAAGTGACTGTGTATAGGGAGCATGCTGCAAGCTACTATATGCTGCACCGTACTCTTGTGTAAATTGTACTGTTTGGTTTGCTTTATAGTAGGTCCTGGAGGAGGGGGGGGGGGGCATGGTGACACACACACATACAGTGAGTCTCTATCAGCACTCACAGCTCCACAACACGTACATACACTGACTGATCACCACTAAGGTATCAGTGCAGCACTTAGGGTGCATTTTTCTCCTGCCCCGCAGCTATACAGCCGGCGTTATAGTTTTATTAAATTAGATTTAGTACATTTTACCTTGTTGTGAGAGGCGGGCTCCATGATGATAACTGTACTTCCTGGCCACTGCTGCTAGCCCCCGCAGCCCCCCACAGTGGAATGAGACGCGTTGGGGGCTGCGGAATCGCTTCCGTACATAGGTGGTCATTTCGAGTTGATCGCACGTAGCAACATTTTGCTGCTCATGCAATCAACTTGATGCCGCCTATGAAGGAGTGTATTTCAGCATAGCAGGGCTGCGAACGCTTGTGCAGCCCTGCTATGCTAAAAAAAGTTTCCTGCAAAACAAGACCAGGGTCAGACTTACTTACCCTGTGCAACGGATCCAGCGACGAAGGTCCCGGGATTGACGTCAGACATCCGCCCTCCAAACGTCTGGACACGCCTGCGTTCGGCTCTCCATGCCCGGAAAACGGTAAGTAGACACCCCGGAACGCCACCTCCCTGTCAATCTTCTTGCGATCACGCTAGCGATCACTTTCTTCTAGCCGCTGCCCGGCAACAGCCATCGCCAGGCAATTACGCGCATGCGCATTGCGCCCGCCGTGCATCAGCAGTTCCGACCCGTTTGCACCGCAGCGAAGAACCGCTGCGTGCGAACGGGTCGGAATGACCCCCATAGCTGTGTAAAAAAATACCTTAAAATGCCCGCCACCAGGGAGTTATGCGCTAGAGGTCAAATGTGACCTCTAGCGTCTGTCTCCTCCTACGCTGCGCCCATTTTTTTATGGGTTTTATTACACTGCACTGTATGGAAACGCTTCCACAGCCCCCAGCATGTCTCACTGCAGGGGCAGCGGTAGCTAGCGGCTGGTTCCGTGGGTGCTCCTGAGTGTCCGTGGGTGCTCGGGCCCAGGAGCACCCAAGTAATCGACGCCTATGATAGTTTGTACTGTTTGGTTGTTCATCCTAGTGTGCTTTGTTCACTTTGTTCAAGGACAAATCCATCTTGCACCACTTTTCGTTTCTGCTATTGCTGTGTGGCAATGTTTTTTATATTTGCTATAAACTGCCTTGTGTTTGTGCCGCTGCTCTGTCGCTTAGTAACCAGCCAGCTCACTGAAGCCTTTGACCAATATTGGTAAAAACAATATTATGAGCTGTGAGGTTGTCGACATTGAGTGGAAATGACTGGAAATTAATGTTATTGAGGTTAATAATACTCTAGGAACAATATATATATATATTTTAACTTCTTTTGTCAATTTTTGAAAATCCAAAACCCGTCACGAAGGTTTGGAAAATCCAAAGCCGGACCACGAATCAGAGACAAATCCAAATCCAGCAAAAATGGTCCTGTGCACATCTCTACTAGTAATAATATTATTCTTATATTACACTGAGTTTGCTAGCATTGCATGCCTAGATATGTGCTGACATGAGACATACCCTTTACCTTCTGTTAAGGGTATTCAGAATTTAATGAATTATTCCTGTAGTTTAGCTGGTCATTCAAAACTTGGGATCAGTGCTACCATATGGTCCCTACTGGTCTGCACATGTGCACTGATGTTGCTTGTTAACTGGTAGCTGAATTAAAAGTTGTTACGTTCCACAGGAGGAGCTAGCTGCAGATATCTAGTATTGTATTACAGCATTAGATGCACAGTTTGGTCGCACCAGTGCCACGTTGTTCATGTTGTTCAGCGTTACATCTCTGCCTGATAAATTACATGACTTAACTGTTAAACAGTGTCATACCATGTTCACACTGACCTTAGCGGGTTGCACCCGGGACTCGTGCACGAGACCTTCCCAGGTGCAACCCGCTTGAGACCCTGTTCAGACTGGCGGCCCCGACATGACAATATGCCGTGTCGATGACGTCAACGGGTCACATGCGGGGGCGGCGCTTGGAGATCAGATGATCTACAAGCGCCGCCTGCTCCAATAGTGTTGAAGTGTCCCGGATCGCATCGACCCGGGAACACTTCACACCATTCACACTTGCGCCTGACCCGTTATTGACCCTTCTTTGTTCCCGGGTTAAAATACCGGGTCAGACGACCCGGGAATTTGTCCTGGACCCCGTTCACACTGCACATAAATCCTGATTACTGTGCGTTCACGTGCAATAACCCGGATTATTCAAGGCAGTGTGAACGTGGTATGGGGTGTGTACACACGGTGAGATATTTTCTTTCGATTTTGACTATATAGTCAAAATCGCAAGAAAAGTTAGTGCAGATCGCAAGGTGAAAGTCACCTTGCGATCCCGATTCGATCCCGATGCGCACTCCCGCGGGGTCGGCATCGCAAGAAAAGATAGACTGTGCAGGCAAGTCAATCCTTGCTAGATCGGTGTACTGTCTAGTTCATCTCACATGTCAATGACATCTCACATAGGCCAAAATCTCACATAAGTCAAAATCTCACATAAGCCAAAATCGTAAGCACACATAGGGCCTAATTCCGAGTTGATTGCACCAAGAACTTTGTTAGCAGTTGGGCAAAACCATGTGCACTGCAGGGGGGGCAGATATAACGTGCAGAGAGAGTTAGATTTGGGTGTGGTGTGTTCAATCTGCAATCTAAATTGCAGTGTAAAAATAAGCAGCCGGTATTTACCATGCACAGAAACAATATAACCCACCCAAATCTAACTCTCTCTGTAAATGTTATATCTGCCCCCCCCCCTGCAGTGCACATAGTTTTGCCCAATTGCTAACAAACTTGCTGCTGCGATCAACTCATAATTACCCAGATAGTCCATATCTCAAGAAAAGTTAGTCAAAATCTGTGCTGTCTGGGCTCCAGGGAGTTCAAGGGAAATTGCAAGTGAAAATCGGGCATAGCAAGGATCTCACCGTGTGTACACACCCTAATGGTTTGTTTTTTGTTGCAGTTGGACCTGTGGGACCTTGTGTTAATATTGTTGCTATAAGAAGTGATACCACTACCGGGCAGGCCATGTGGTCCAAATTAGACCATATATAGTTTGGCGTCTTTTTGAACATGGTTCTTTTGGTATAAAGAGAAGGCCTGTGAGACAATGCTGTAATCTCTGTCTGGTCTGCTGTACTTGTTCTGTGTTGTTGCCCTATTTACAAATGTTCTGTGGAATCAAAATGATGACTGTGATGGCTTGATATGAATTTTGGTCAATAGACACTTGATATAGTTCGGTGAGTGCCCTCTTTCCCATCTAATGGATTAAGATGGAAATCACTAAAAACTGCTTTGGCGCATTTGTAACACTGTGTGTGCACAAAAATGCTGCTGTGGTTGAGATACATGGAATCAGAGATGTCTTGGAAAAGTGAGAGTGTTCCTGGATGGTGATTGGGAGGTGCACAGAGATGGTCTGTCTCATCAACGTGTTATGGGAGTGTTGCAGGTGTGTCGCTAAAGTGATTGCATATACAGACACTTCATCATTCACCTAGATTTTGATCCTGGACTACTGAGGATGATGGCTACCCTTTCTGAAGACGGGAATGTGTTCACATTTGTTATATCAGATTATCATTTTTGGAGAATTTTTATTTTCTGTGTATGTTCTTGTTTCAATAATTGATTTGTCGGCGATATAATTGAGCATTTAAGTGCTGAGATTTTTAAATTTTTCAAACATACACCTACCTGTACACACACATATAAATATATATACAGCAATGGTTATACCCCCATATCAGTAGCCACAAACCCACAGTGTTGGTCACACCCCATGTGGCGGCATGCAATAGGCCCTTCAGAAATTTCAGCTCCAGGCCCATGAGGACCTTAATCTGGCACTGTATACAATAAGTGGGCTGCTCAATATACAGCTATAATTACCATCATTTTCAAGCAAATCACTACTTTGTGAATCTCTTCCTCAATTATAAGAACAAAAGTAATGTATTTTATTTCTGAGTTCAGAGATAACGCAGAAGAAAAAAATAAAAGTTTGAAAGTTATAATCATTATGTGGGTAAGTATTGAGTTTAAACAACATCCAGTTTATCTGTAAGCATACTAACTCATATAAACTGTAATCCTGTATTTGTAGTGTTTGTCTATAGACTGTTTTATGGCATCATGAATATTCAGGGCACAACATGTTTCAGTACCAGCCACACTGTGTTTTCATCTCTGAAGGAAGGATTCTAGATGCATTTTGTAGGAGAAGTCACAACAACATGAAGAAGATGGTCATATGAAAATGAGAAGACAGGAGAGAGGTGTCTGATTAATTACAACATTCAGTAAGAAAGATGAATGGAGCTTTCTTTACCAAGCGTCTGCTTTATCACTATGGATTATGGTGCATCACTGTTTGCTGTTACTGATGTATGTAGCTGCATCAGCCCTTTTGTCCGATATACTGTGGTCAATTGAATAAATATATACTTTTTCTGTGGAGATGGTGACTGGATTTCATACATGTTTATAGTTTAAATACTTTATGAATATAGTAGGAAATACTCACATCCATAGGGCCATTGCTGGAAGACCAGAATCACAAGGTTAACGTTAAAATTGAAAAAGGGTGTTGTGCTGCCACTCCAGGGTGTATTGCTGCCCTTTCAACCTTTTGCCTTGGATGGCAGCAATGGGAATACACCCTTTGTTACTGCCTTGCTTTTACAAAGAAAATGCCAAACAGGGATGACTCCAATACCCTCCAACTCTGCTAAATTTTTCTCCCATCCCCTCTCCCTATGTCCCCTTTATCCTGTCACTAATATCTACCTATATCTGCCTTCTCTTTTTCCCCTACCATATACCCTTACATCTTATCCCTCTTTATACATAACATACCTCTCAATAAACCACCAATAATTTGCAAATAAAACAACTATAAAGGCTTGATGTTGCAGTCCTCTTCATACTACTCATTGAAGCATTCAATGTAAATGTGTCTTAAATATTTAGAACCCCTCTATCAGACCCTCCCCATCCCTTATTTGCTTCTGTACCCCACACCACTTAACTTTGTAAAATTAAATGGGAATGGCATGAGAAGGCAAAGGAGGGCAGCATGGGAGGGACAGATGAAAAACAAAGTGGGAGGGGCATGAGAAGGACAGACAAAAGGCATAGGTAATTGGTCCTGGAGAGAATAAACATAGGACAAGGAGGATGGGCATGGAAGGAATAGTCAAAAGGAAATTGTCATCAGAGGGACATTCATTTTTAAAAGCCCACAGAGTGGAGAAGGCTGTGTGGTGATTGGTGCTATTAAGAGCCCCATCCCATAACCAGATTAAGGGATGGGGGGGGGGGTGCAGGAGGTAATGTACATCTGTCAGGGGGCCCATCATCCGGAGCACACTGACATCATTAGCTCTTTCTCTTGTGCAGCAGCAGAACCAGGCAGACAGAATGCAAAATGGAAAGTATGCAGCGCAGGCAGAGACTCGGGTGTGTCAGGTTTCATGAGCCACCGATGAAGCTTCCCGACCAGATGAGATATAGGAGGGAGGAGAGAAGTGTAAAGGTGGGTACAAACTGAAAGATATATCTGCCGATCAATTGATCGGCAGATATATCTATGGACGGATCGGGCAGTGTGTTGAGCATACACACTGCCCGATCCGTCGGGGACTGACGTCATGAACTGCCCAGTTCAGCTGTAAATCACCGCCGGCCGCCGCAGCATGTGTAAGGGCGGTCGGCAGACCGCCGTACACACACAGCGACGCGCCAATATTTCGGTAGATATATTGGCCGTCGGTTGTGCTGCGGGGCCGACGCGATATGTCTGTGAACGACGGAGTTCACAGACGTATCGGCCATAAACACTGGCCGACGGACCCACAATATATCGGTCGTTCAAGAGAACAGCCGATATATCGGCCAGTGTGTATGGGCCTTTAGTGACCCCGGAATCCCAGCTTCTCCTCTTCCCCACCTGGGTGTCTGGTCCTGTGTAACCTGTTATCTAATGACAGCATTCAGGTCTAGGGACACACACAGATAGTCCTCTTGAGTCCTGTCCCAGTATACAGCTGTAAGTAGTACAGAGGCTGCTCTTATTGCATTTTTTAAGATTTTATTTTTATTATGTGTATTTTAAGGTTTTTTAAGTTGTCCCTGTTCCGCTACAAGAAAACTTTATAAAGTAGTTGTCTCTCAATTAGGTGGAGCTTTAAACAGTACCCAGGCATTATTAAACTATTTTAAATTAGAGATGTGCGGTGGGCACTTTTCGTGTTTTGTGTTTTGGTTTTGGTTCTAAGTCCCCGCTCGTGATTTGATTTTGGATTGGTTTTGCCAAAGCAACCCTTTTGTGTTTTGGTTTTGGATCTGGATGATTTAGGAAAAGAACAATAAAACGGCTAAAATCACAGAATTTGGGTGTAATTTTGATCCTATGGTATTATTAACCTCAATAACATTAATTTCCACTCATTTCCAGTCTATTCTGAACACCTCACACCTCACAATATTGTTTTTAGGCCAAAAGGTTGCACCGAGGTGGCTGTATGACTAAGCTAAGCGACACAAGTGTGCGGCACAAACACGTGGCCCATCTAGGAGTGGCACTGCAGTTGCAGACAGGATGGCACTTAAAAAAACTAGTCCCCAACACAGCACACGATGCAAAAAAAAAAAAAGAGGTGCACCAAGTTTGCTGTATGACTAAGCTAAGCGACACAAGTGTGCGGCACAAACATCTGGCCCATCTAGGAGTGGCACTGCAGTGTCAGACAGGAGGGCAGATATAAAAAAAAAGGCCCCAAACAGCACATCATGCAAAGATGAAAAAGAGGTGCAATGAGGTAGCTGTATGACTAAGTTAAATGACACAAACAATTGGCCCATCTAGGAGTGGCATTGCAGTGTCAGACAGGATGGCACTTAAAAAAAATAGTACCCAAACAGCACATCATCCAAATCACTGGAATGAAATGGCAAAATCACTGGAATGAAATGCCAAAATCACTGGAATTATACTGCAAAATCACTGGAATTATACGTCCAAATCACTGGAATTATACGTCCAAATCACTGGAATTATACAGCAAAATCACTGGAATTAAATGGCGGTACCACTGAACATATACGGAAGTGTCAGACAGGATGGCACTTTAAAAAAATAGTCCCCAAACAGCACATCATGCCAAGAAGTAAAAGAGGGCAATGAGGTAGCTGTATGACTAAGCTAAGCGACACAAGTGTGCGGCACAAACACCTGGCCCATCTAGGGTTGGCACTGCAGTCCCACTGCACTAATGGCGGATACCGGACACACGTCTAACACCAGCATTGTTGTTATGGCTTCAGTAATCCGCTTTGCCACAGGGTATATATATATATATATATATATATATATATATACAGCAGTACCACTGGAATTATATGGCAGTACCACTGGACATATACGGCAGTATCACTGGACTGGACTTATACGCCAGTACCACTGGAATTATACGTCAGGATCATTGGAATTATACGGCACTACAACTGGATTTATACGGCAGTACCACTGGACATATATGGCAGTATCACTGGACTGGATTTATACACCAGTACTATTGGAATTATACGGCAGGATCACTGGATTTATACGCCAGTACCACTGGAATTATACAGCAGGATCACTGGACTTATACGACAGTGCCACTGGAATTATACGGCAGGATCACTAGACTTATACGCCAGTTCCACTGGAATTATACGGCAGGATCACTGGAATTATACGGCAGTACCACTGGACTTATATGGCAGGATCACTGGAATTATATGGCACTACCACTGGATTTATATGGCAGTACCGCTGGACATATACGGCAGTATCACTGGGCTGGACTTATACGCCAGTACCACTGGAATTATACGGCAGAATCACTGGAATTATATGGCAGGATCACTGAATTTATACGCCAGTACCACTGGAATTATACGGCAGGATGACTGGAATTATACTGCAGGATCATTGGATTTATATGCAAGTACCACTGGAATTATACGGCAGGATCACTGGAATTATACGGCAGTACTACTGGATTTATACGGCAGTATCACTGGACTGGATTTATATGCCAGTACCACTGGAATTATACGGCAGGATCACTGAAATTATATGTCAGGATCACTGGATTTATACGGCAGTACTACTGGACTTATACGGCAGTATCACTGGACTGGATTTATATGCCAGTACCACTGGAATTATACGGCAGGATCACTGAAATTATATGTCAGGATCACTGGATTTATACGGCAGTACCGCTGGTTATATACAGCAGTATCAATGGACATATACGGCAGTATCACTAGACATATACAGCAGTACCACTGGATATATACAGCAGCACAGGGACACCACCACTGGAGTGATGCAGGACAACACAGCACCACTGTAATGGACTGGAATTATACAGCAGCACTGGACATATGGCAGCAGAGGACACCACCACTGTGGACTGGACTGATGCAGCACAATACACCACCATTAAACTGATGCAGCACAACACAGCACCACTGGACTGGACTTATACAGCAGCACTGGACATATGGCAGCAGAGGACACCACCACTGTGACTGGACTGATGCAGCACAAGACACCACCACTGGACTGATGCAGCACAACACAGCATTGGACTGGACTTATACAGCAACACTGGACATATGGCAGCAGAGGACACAACCTCTGTGACTGAACTGATGCAGCACAAGACACAGAGGCGGAACTACCGCCAGTGCAACCAGTGCGTTGCACTGGGGCCCGCCTCTGTCCAGGGGCCCAAAGCATGTAATGAGTCAAACTGACTCATTACATGCCGCTGTGTGCTGCGGGCAACCGCTGCCCGCAGCACACAGCCGCCCGGAGAGGAGAGGAGCGCATCGGCACGGGGGTAAGGAGGAGGAGGGAGGTGGAGGAGGGAGCCGCAGCAGCGCTTTGTTACTGGTGGAGGCGCTGCTGCTGCTGCCCCTCTGCTTCACTATAGGCTGTCTTCCAAGAACAGCCTATAGTGAAGCAGAGGGGCAGCAGCAGCAGCGCCTCCACCAATAGCACAGCGCTGCTGCGGCTCCCTCCTCCACCTCCCTCCTCCTCCTTCTCTCTTGCTCGGGAATCGTCAGAAGCTGTACCGAGGAGCCTGAGCCAGCGGAGAGGGTAAGTATAATTCTTCTTTCTTTCTTTCTTTCTTTCTTTCTTTCTTTCTTTCTTTCTTTCTTTCTTTCTTTCTCTCTTTCTTTCTCTCTTTCTGTCTTTCTTGGGACTGCCTGCCGCAATGTGTAAAAAGGGGGAATCTGCCTGCCACAATGTGTAAAAAGGGGGAATCTGCCTGCCGCTATGTGTAAAAAGGGGGAATCTGCCTGCCGCTATGTGTAAAAATGGGGAATCTGCCTGCCGATATGTGTAAAAATGGGGAATCTGCCTGCCACAATGTGTAAAAATGGGGAATCTGCCTGCCGCAATGTGTAATAAGGGGGAATCTGCCTGCCGCAATGTGTAAAAAGGGGGAATCTGCCTGCCGCAATGTGTAAAAATGGGGAATCTGCCTGCCGCAATGTGTAAAAATGGGGAATCTGCCTGCAGCTATGTGTAAAAATGGGGAATCTGCGTGCCGCTATGTGTAAAAATGGGGAATCTGCCTGCCGCAATGTGTAAAAAGGGGGAATCTGCCTGTCGTAATGTGTAACAAGGGCACGCTGTCTGCCGTAATGTGTAAAAAGGGGACGCTGTCTGCCGTTATGTGTAAAAAGTGTACGCTGTCTGCTGCAATGTGTAAAAAGGGGACGCTGTCTGCCGTAATGTGTAAAAAGGGGGACGCTGTCTGCCGTTATGTGTAAAAAGTGTACGCTGTCTGCCGCTATGTTTAACAAGGGCACGCTGTCTGCCGTTATGTGTAAAAAGTGTACGCTGTCTGCCGTAATGTGTAAAAAGGGGACGCTGTCTGCTGTAATGTATAAAAAGGGGGACGCTGTCTGCCGTTATGTGTAAAAAGTGTACGCTGTCTGCCGCTATGTTTAACAAGGGCACGCTGTCTGCTGTTATGTGTAAAAAGTGTACGCTGTCAGCCGCTATGTGTAACAAAGGTACGCTGTCTGCCGTTATGTGTAAAAAGTGCACGCTGTCTGCCGTAATGTGTAAAAAGGGGGACACTGTCTGCCGTAATGTGTAAAAAGGGGACGCTGTCTGCCGTAATGTGTAAAAAGAGGAATCTGTCCGCCGTAAGGTGTAAAAGGGTCTCTACCTGGTGTAGTGGTGCTACTGTGCGGCGTAATTTGAATAATGGAGACTACTGTGCACCGTTTTATGAATTGGTATTATTTTTTGGCCACACCCTTTCCCCACGAAGCCACGCCACTATGTATTTTTGCGCGCGCCTACGGCGCACACTGCCCCTACGGCGCGCACTGCCCCTGTTCTGCATGCAGGGGTGGGGCTCCGATGCCGTTTCTTGCACACAGTGCTAAAATGTCTAGTTACGGCACTGTTGCTAGCTAGGTATCCATTTCTCTGGCCCTGAGCAGGTCCCCCTCACCAGATCCTCTCCAGGGGTGAGGGGGTGGACTTGGATGGGATGGGGGGGGGGCCCAAAGCATTTTGTCGCACCTGGGCCCACCGCTCGCTAGTTCCGCCACTGACAAGACACTAACACTGAACTGATGCAGGACACTGAGAGAACGGAGACACGTCCTCTCTCTACACTCTCCAATGCTGGAGTGAAAATGGCGGCGACGCGCGGCTCCTTGTATGGATTCCAAACCCAGCAAGAATCCGACAGCGGGATGATGACGTTTTGTCTTGTTCTGGTTTCCGAGGCAGGCGGGAAAACCCGAGCCTGACTTGGATCCGGGCTCGTGACATGAAGTTCGGGGGGGTTCGGTTCTCTGAGAATCGAACCCGCTCCTCTCTACTTTAAATCTTATATACACCAATACACCATTGATTGTAAGGTCCTTAGAGCAGGGCCCTCTACCCTCCTGTTCTCACAGCCCTCTTCTCTTGCACCTCAATTGCAGCTCTCGCCTACTCAGTGATTGTCTATACCCATATCTCCTCTTGCTCGTGACTGTTCATGTCTTCCAATGGCTGCCTGCCCCCAGTAGTATACCGATTACTCCTTTGCTTCCTTACATCTCAGCTGTATTGTGTACTGAGAACTGTGGTGCTAACTGTTGCCTGTGCTCTGTTTTAGTTTTCTGTGATGTTAAGTTCTGTGTACCCTGTATTGTTCTGATGTGTGTCGTATGTACAGCACTGGAAAACACTTGTGGCGCCTTATAAATAAATTGTAATAATAATAATAATAATAATAATAATAATAATAATAATAATAATAATAATATGGCAATCTAATATACACCTCCTCCCCTTCCCCCAGGGCCCATCCCATACTTTTATTGGAGCCATTAGTTATTCCAGAGGTTCTCAAACACGTCTCTCAAGGCACCCCAACGGTCCAGGTTTTAGGTATATTAATGGTTTTGCACAGATGTTAAAATCAAATTAACTGTGGAGCTAATTAAGTCACCTGTAGATAAGCCCAGGATAAACTTAAAACCTGGAATGTTGGGGTGCATTGAGGACCGCATTTGAGAATCTCTGAGTTATGCCATTTTGCCTATGAATACTAGCATAATATAATGATTTGCACACAAATATTGGAAGTTGCATTCAATATTCAGTACAAAGGGGGTAATTCAGACCTGATCGCTTGCTAGCGTTTTTTGAAGCGCTGTGATTAGGTCAGAACTGCGCATGCATATGCACCGCACTGTGCAGGTGCGTCACATGGGTACGAAGCGGAATGCCGCTCAGCGATGGGTTTGTGCGAAGAATCCATTCGCATGGGCGATCACAAGGAGATTGACAGGAAGAAGCCGTTTGTGGGTGTCAACTGACCGTTTCAGGGAGTGGTTTGAAAAATGCAGGCGTGTCCATGCGTTTGCAGGGAGGGTTCCTGATGTCAATTCCGGTCCCGGACAGGCTGATGTGATTGCAGCGGTTGAGTAAGACCTGGCATGGCCGGCTCCAAGCACGTTTGGCTTGGGTGGCGGCGCAGGGCACTGGGTTTTTAAGGGTGGCTGTCACTTTCAAATTAGGTGCCGCTAACCAATCAGAGTTTGCAAACTGGCTCCTGATTGGCTGCTGGATCACAAGCTTTGATAGGCTCACGAACTGGTGCCATATTTGAGATGCCCGCCGCACTGCCACAGGAGATGGGAACAGAGACCGTACTTACTGAGAGGAAGGAGAGGCATGCACTGTGCTCTCCTCCCCTCCCCTCGGACACCAGCAGCATGCCCTGTCCGTGGAGCCCAGCGGCGGTGCTAGGAGAAGGAGAGTCAAGCAGCGGAGGAGCCCGGCGGCATGTTTGAAGAGGAGTCTAGCAGCGAAGGAGCCCGGCAACGGTGTTTGAAGATGAGTCCAGCAGCAGAGGAGCCTGGTGGCGGTGTTTGAAGATGAGCCCAGCAGCAGAGGAGCCTGGTGGCGGTGTTTGAAGAGGAGCCCAGAAGCGGAGGAGCCCGGCGGTGGTGTTTGAAGATGAGTCCAGCAGCAGAGGATCCGGCAGCAATGAACAGCACTACTGGGGGCATATCTGTATCTGGCACTGGGGGCATATCTAGATCTGGCACTGGGGATATATATTTATCTGGCACTGTGGGGCATAACTGTATCTGGCACTGTGGGGCATATCTGTATCTGGCACTGTGCGGACATGTGTATCTGGCACTGCTGGGGGGCATATCATGTGTATCTGGCACTGCTGGGGGGCATATCATGTGTATCTGGCACTGCTGGGGTGCATACCATGTGTATATGGCACTGCTGCGGGGCATATCATGTCTATCTGGCACTGCTGCGGGGCATATCATGTCTATCTGGCACTGCTGTGGGACATATCATGTCTATCGGACGCTATACTGGAGACATTGGGGGTCATTCCGAGTTGATCGCTAGCTGCATTTCTTCGCAGCGCAGCGATCAGGCTAAAAAACGGCAGTTCTGCGCATGCATATGCGGCGCAATGTGCACGTGCGACGTACGTGCACAACGAACTATGTAGTTTTGCACAGGGTCTAGCGATGCATTTCAGTCGCACTGCTTGCCGCAGAGTGAATGACACGAAGTGGGCATTTCCGAGTGGCAACTGACCATTTTCAGGGAGTGTGCGGAAAAACGCAGGCGTGCCAGGAAAAACGCAGGCGTGGCTGGGCGAACGCTGGGTGGGTTTGTGACGTTTAATCCGGAACTGAATAGTCTGAAGTGATCGCAAGCGCTGAGTAGGTTTTGAGATACTCTGAAACAACACATTTTTTTGTAGCCGCTCTGCGATACAACCGTTCGCACTTCTGCTAAGCTAAAATACACTCCCAGTGGGTGGCGGCATAGCGTTTGCACGGCTGCTAAAAACTGCTAGCGAGCGATCAACTCGGAATGACTCCCATTATGTGTAAGGAACACTATTGTGGCTGTTATGTGTAAGGCTGCTAATTGTGTAGAGGGGGTGTGAAAATGTATTTATTTATAGTTTGATGATATGAAGTTGCGAGGCCATGCCCATTTTTCCAGGAGTGTGTGAGAGACTGCACAAGATCTTGTCAAAGTCGAAAAATATTGCAGTACATACATTACGTACAAACTACACACAGATGGCCTCTGTGCGCGTACTTGCTCTGCCGTGCGTATATTCGCAATTTGCGTATGGTCGCTCCCGCGAACCTGCGTATTAGCACGTGGTATGAGTATTTACGGTAGAGTTTGTGAACGCATGGAAAAGCCATCAAAAAACATTACATATTTAATCCAAATAGTGCACATTTTACACATAGCCTCCCTGCACTACAGCAGCAAGTTACAGCAGTTTAAATGGTTTCAGAACAAAGGGATTCACCTTTACAGGATAGGAGGGGACAGAACAAGGTTATAAGGTGGTGTTTGGTATCCAGCTGTAGGGTATTTTAAGGGTAACATTCCGGGTGTTGGTTTGAGGAAGATCGCATGTTCCTGCGGATAGTTATGTGCAGGAGCAGAATATAGATATAAACTGTATTTACTGTACATTATGTATGCGGCGGGAATCCAGAGGAGACCACCCACAAGAGCAGTTGGAACAGACATCGCCCACCTATTCAAACCGACCTATGACCTCTCCTGTACTGTAAATGACCATCCCTGTGTCCAATGGACAAAGAGATTACAGTGTCCATTGTGTTAAGTTTTGGATGAATTGTATAAAGAGAGCCTGCTGCAGGCCTGGTCAGACACAAGACTCACAAAGTTATCTATTAGATCACCGAGGACCGGACCGGGTAGCGCGGCGAATCCAATCACGTATGTACTATTGAATGTAGCCATTCTTCAGTTGTATTGTATTGTTTGTATTGTAACCCCCTTTCAGCAATAATACGCTGTGGTGTCGGAACCCAGTGGTTTAACTACAGACTGGTGTCGTGTCTTTCTTTCCCTGCTAAGGTTTAAAGTGTATTAGTATCGCATTGCATTGCTGTATAAGGTTTAAAGTGTATTCATTGGGTGTGTACGTGCTGTGTGTACTTTGTACTGTTAGCGCTGCATTTGTACGCAAAGTTCGTACGCAGTACGGGACTCTTTACGCTAATAGCGTAAAAAGTACGTAGAGTGTGTATTAAGTATAGCGGCCGCAGCAGCTCCATGGTAAAGTGTATTTAAGGTGTGTTTAAGGTATAGCTTTCATTCCTGTATATAAATCAGCATTCTCAATTGGGGGCTCCATCCGGTTTTCCACATACTCACAGCCTAACAGGTCACAGCAGACTTAATCTATCAGCAAAAGGGCAGACAGAAAGTATCCTACGTATCCTTTTCCTGGTCGATGGATGCACTGAAAACCCTATTTATTTGCTGATTAGATTGCGTCTGCTCTGTATGGTTTGTAGAGATGCTGGGAGAATACGTAAAGTAAACAGAAAAAAAGCTATTTAAAAATCTGTGAATTTTTTTTGGCGCCAAAAGCGTACACAGCACCCATACTCTTTGTATACCCTCACATTGTTGCCATAACACTCAGATTGCTAGATTCATTTAGATCTGTGTGAAACTGGTTACATTTGTTGCTATATAGTTAAAACTAAAATAAATGTTTAAGGAAGTAAGTGTAAAGCACAAACACAGTCTGGCCTGGTTGTAAAGGTTTATACAGAAAGAAACTGTGTTGTGTTTAGTGGGCAATAGTAGTTAGTATTGCTCACATTTATAGAAGTTGTGTGATCTGTTTTATTGCGTATGCACATTGGTACACGTGGTACAGAACGTGAGGACAGCGTACAAAAACGTGCACGTGGCGCAAGGCCGCACACGTGGCATAGAGGTACGCACGGTTGCGTAATTACGCAAGCTTGCGTAGGGTTGTGTGCGCATAATAAAACCACACGATAGTTCGTTTAGTTTAAAGGTGGGACAGTAGCCATGCTACAATAGCACAAAACTGCCCGGTTTCTAAAGCAGATTAGTATAAAAAAAATTTTTTTTTTTTTTTTTTTTTTAAACTGCCTCTGGGGTAAAGCTGCCAACCTGAATAAATCCAAATTTTCTGTACAGAAAAACAAAGTATATTTGAGTGAGCGAATGTAAGAGTGAACGTATTGAACTCCGGAAATCGGGTCCCGTGGTACACCAAGTAAGTAGAGGCTTGGTGGCGTGAGGTGGCTGACTCACGTTAATATAGATTGAAATACGCAAATCGTGAGGTGATTTGCAAAGGAGCGTGATAGTGCATAAGTATTGCGAAGTATTGAAGTAAAAAGGTTTTTGTATTACGCTCCGGGCTGAGGGTCGCAGATTGTACATCGACCCGTGGTTGTACGGCAGATAGGTAACAAATACCTATTAGCTGTACGATTGGACCGCGCATTTGTGGGTGCGATATATATAGCGCAACTTGATACCCCTTTACGAGCTTTTGCGTAAAACCGCGGTATCAGTAGTGCTGTATAGAGCATACGCAAGTGTGATTTGTGCATAAGGTTATAGGGAGTTTTCGCTGGTCTCTCTCAGGAAAATCTCCAGCGGTGTATATTTACTGGAATAGGTAAGTCACTCCTAAACACTTCCAGTAAATAGAAATTAGATAGGGCCTCGCTGGGTTCGCGGTGTTCACTATTGCAGTGAGTCGTGGTACTCAGTGGAGAAGGAGCGAGTGAAAGCGCTAGGTGTCTTTCACCGTCTATCTGCGGTGTGCATTGGGGATTGCGTTTATTGGCAAAAAGTCCGCAATGGGATCCAATTGCACAAGCAGTGGGCGTTCAGTAGCTAGGGTTCAGGCTGAAGAAGTGGGACCGAAAAGGTCAGATTTGCGACCGAGGGGGTCAGCAAGGTTTATTATGTGTGAAAAGTATGGTTCACACACGGAGGCTTTTTGCAATGATTGGGTATGTATGACTAACAAAGATAGGGAACCATTCCCTAAGGTGGGCAGCTTTGAACCAGAGGTACTGCAGAATGTAAGCAGTAAAATATGTCTTCTTAAATCCAGAAAACAAAGGATTAGACATAATGATTGTTTCATTTTATGGCAGCAAGAGGGGGATATGCAAAGGGAACAAATTCGCAAAACAGGTTCAAAACTTAGCGGGAATGAGAACACAAACACACCATTGTCGACACAGGTCGAAGGAGAAGAGATGGCTACAGTCAATGGTATATCGGTAAATGATAGTAGTATGCAAAAACAATGTATTAACCCTAATTTTTGCAAGATGTATCCTGTTTTGAAGTCTTTTCAAGGTTATAAGTCACAAGAAGATGAAGGATCCAGCCAAATTGCAGCTCTCCTCCAAGCAGTCACCTTGCAGGGAACTCAGGTGGGGCCTGTCCAACCAGGTAGAGCAGTAACAATATTCCCCAATGAAAGAATTGGTGAGGTCACAGCTACCGGTAAGTGTGAAACAGTTCATTGCACAGAGACAACAACACCTCACAGTAAACAGATTAGGAACGGAATGGTAGAATTACACCCTGTCTTGTAAATAGTAACTCCCAATGGGGGAACCGATAGTCAGGGAGTAATCCTCACCAGGAATAATGCAATGTATTGCCCGTGGCCCAGAGATGAGCTGCGATCAATCATTTCAGAATTACCCGACCCTCGGAAGCATTTAGCCAGATGTCAGAAATTTATCAGAGATCTGGGTAATGCGTATGAACCGACAAACAAACACTGGCGGATATTTTAGAAAGCATGCCTACCCCCTAATATTGACACCCAAACATTTATCACTGATTCTAGGTTAGAGTCGGATAGTCTTATGACTGACAAACACAATCAGGAGAACTTATAGCAAATTAACATGCAACTAGAGTTGTATTTCCCCACAACTGTTAAGTGGATAAAAAATTTCTCCATAAAACAGAGGGAAAATGAAATGACATCTGAATATTTCCATCGGGCCCTGCAAATAATGGATAGATACATTGGGGTATCAGATACAGGGAACGATGCGAATTATAGGGAAGTGGCTATCTCTGTGCTAATGGATGGACTCAATAAGACAGTAAGGGACAGGGTACAAACATTTTTGCCTGATTGGAGAGTGGCCACAGTAGCTTGTCTTAGAGAGTGCGCGATTGAACACCATAAGAATATTGCTAGGCGTAGAGAACTGCAGGAGGAGAGGCTGAGGATTGAAAGAATACAGGCTCTTACACCAAAGTCTCATCAGCCTAAACCCCAAAACCCTGATAGTAAGAAAAGACCTAGGATATGTTACACTTGTAGGAAGGAAGGGCATTTTGCCAGAGATTGTAGGTATAGTAGAGCAAATAGCCAATATAGACCCCTAGACAGAGAAAACAAGCCATGTTATTTAACACATAGACGGGATCAAGGGACATATAGTAAGGAATCACGAGCCATATAAAAGACACAGATTCGGTTAATGGGAAGAACAGAATAAATGCAACCTTACCCTTTTGACAGAACTTGCTGGGGTTAGGAGGAGGCCTCTAAACTTTTGCTTCTCTCTCTAGCAGAAGTGACCTCTAATTAACTTAACAGAAGTTTTGTTAGAGATGGTATACATATAGAGTGCTTCCGCCCAGGAAGCACAAAGTATGTTGGATACCCACGAAGACTAATGTTGCATTTCACTGTTTTAGATGCATGTCCATCACAGGTAGAGGAAATTATCTCAAAGATACCGGGTTACCTATGAACTTAGAATGGACAGGACACTGGATTGATGGCTGGGATAGTCCCAGTAGAGATATAACACACATAGATTTTTTTTTAGGGGAACAGACCGAGTAGAGAATCATTCCCCCGTAGTGCCCAATCCAGATGTCAAATTTTGTAAAATATATATATATTTTTTGCCTCTACAAACTTATCTGTTAACAAATTCTATGAGATTTGTCTTCAAAGTTTCCTCTTCATCTCTTATGTTCACCGACAGGATTACAGTTCGAACGCCACATGCCTACACGGTCTTTCAGAGCTCTGCCCAAAACCAGTATATCTCACAAGCATAAGGACACCAGTATTTATGCAGTGTGCCTGGTCATGCACAAAGGGTGGAGAATGAGAATACTGGTGAAGGGAGACTGTGCATAGACAGCGATATGCATGATGGCGTGACAGCCTGATGGTGAACGCAAATCTGACAAATTTTCTATTTATTATTTCCTCTCTCTTTTCACTTTCCACAGATGGTTTACTTCACACAACTGATAATACACAACAGTTAAACGCATTGAAATGCAAGATTTGTGCTCTTTACAGGAAAAGGCAGTCTGGAGGTCAAAGGGGTATGGCCAGGAGTCCTCAGGACTTTGGACAGGTGGACACGGTAAGCCAGTAGCCCCCAGAGCATATCTTCCAAGCTTAGCTGAGGCGGCACACGGTCTGACTCATCTGGGTAAAGAAGGTATGTGTAAGCTGGTGAGAGGCTACTGGTGTGCGCCAGGATTCTCTTCTCATGCAGGTAAGAGAGCAATGACATGTTTTACTTGCTTGAGGAAGAATGTTGGAAAGTCAATACCAACAGAGCCATCCCATATCCCTCCAACAGACGGACCTTTTCAGGTAATACAAATCAATTTCATACAGTTACCACCCTGTAGGAATTTAAAATATGTGTTAGTTTGTATCGATGTATTTTCCAACTGGGTAGAAGCGTTCCCTGCTGCCACAAATACTGCTACGTTCACTGCAAAGAAAATTGTGCAGGAATTTGTGTGTAGATATGGTATCCCTAGAATAATTGAAAGTGATAGGGGTACCCACTTTACAGGTGAAGTCTTTCAGGTCATGTGCAAGCTGATGGGAATTAATAGCAAGCTGCATACTCCGTACTGTCCACAGGCGAGTGCAAAGGTGGAGAAAGTGAATAGCACTATTAAGAACAAGCTGAGCAAATTAATGGCTGAAACTGGTGGCCAGAAGCTTTGCCACTAGTATTGTACAGCATCAGAACCACTCCCAGGTCTCCCCTTAACCTATCACCCTTTGAAATCCTTTTTGGTCGACAACCTCATGTAATGATAGACCTCCAGGATGATTTGAAATGTAATAATGAAGTGACTGTGAAATATTTGGTTGGGATGAGCCAGCAGCTGAGAAATCAACATAGAAATTTAAAGCTGGTGTTTCCTGACCTACCGAACAGTAATTGTCATGACATTGAACCTGGGGATTATGTGATGATTCTAAATTTCTTACGCTCAGGTTGCCTCATAGACAGGTGGGAAGGACCATATCAAGTCTTGTTAACCAGCACAACAGAATTGAAGGTCGCCGAAAGAGAGACTTGGATCCACTCGTCCCACTGCAAGAAGGTCGCTGACCCGGAGAGAACTCGTGACAAAGAGCAGAGTGTAGAGAATCTCGTATCACTGGAGTGTCTGTTCCGGGAAAGTTGAGAGGCAGGACTGTTGAAGGACATCTGAGCACAGAGAGTAACAAGATATAGAACGGTTGTCGTACCACTTTCTTTTTTTTCACCTCCCCCCGTATTTTTCCTTTCTTTTCTCCTTCTTATTTTCCTCCTTTCCCCTAACGAAATGGATCGATCACAAGAGACTGCGTTTTGGGTTCTGTTAATAATTCTGGTTTTGATAAGGACAGTTTGTTTTGGTGAGGGTCCCAGAGAGGTCGAGCCGGGATCTGGAATGGGTTCTGATGGCAAGTATGGATTTGTAGGATCTCAGGATCAGCGCATCACTTTAGTAATAGCTGGCATCAGTAAGCGCTCTGGTAGTCAGGGAGCTCGGAGGCACTGTGAGGGGTTATTGTCTGATGAATATTGTATTTGTAGGAATTGTGAGAATATAGTTGAGGATGGATGCATCCAGAGATGTCAGTCCAACCTTAATATCAACATGGACCGTCATCCATTGAGTGGTTACCACTCACTAGTGGGTAAGGTCTTGAACCAGACCGAATGCTGGGCGTGCTCACACGTACCTCAAGGTCAGAGCAAGTCAGGATTAGTACTGTACCCTTTAGCAATAGATGAGGTACTCGAATTACGGGGTGGGAGACCGGTGGACAAGAAATTCAATATCTCTAGGCCCCCTAGTTTGAAGCTCCACCAGTATCATGTAGACAGGTCCTTATTGTGTTTTAATATTTCCAATTACCGAAAACCGGGAAATTGGGAAGTGACGTGGAATAACCAGACAATGACCTTTTCACACAGAGCTGATAGAATACCCATAGACTCTGAACTTGTACGCCAAATAGCCAACAGTGGGAGGTATTTTCGGTATAGGTATACACGTGGAAGCAAGCTCAGAGGGATTGTGTTATATTGGGAGAGTACTGCCAGAGGTCATGACCATAACCCATGATAAGATGAAAGACGTTCACCGCAGTGCTCAGGCTCCTTATACTCATACTCACTATGAACACATCATCAAGAGACACCTCATAGATAGGACAGAGCACGCAGCCTCTGATTTGATCCACGAATCCACTGGGATTCAATTTCTTATCGCATTAGACATCACCCGTACTGCCAGAGGAATTATAAATTATAGGTATATCCATGCGCTAGCGAACTTGATAGATAATATCACTGAGATGTATGACGACACCTTCAGGTATACTGGAAGGGAGTTACAAGCTTACAAGCAGGAACTGATTCAGCACAGGGTGGTCCTTAATTATATCACAGCCGTGACAGGTGGGTACTGTGTTACTCTGGCAACTCAATATGGTGTGAAGTGCTGTACGTATATTACGAACAGTACTGACTACCCCACGGAGATCATCGATCAAAAGATGGACGATATCTTGCAGTTGAAGTGGGAGTTCAGGAGGAAGCACAACCTTACCTTAGCGACTGTGAGTAATGAACTGACCAGCTGGGTCTCATGGTTGAACCAACGAAATTGGTTCTCAGGTTTAGGAGAGTGGGCTCAAAATGTTATTATGAGTATAGGGAAGTTTCTCCTTTGTATCCTGGGAGTCGTCATAATTATTGGTTCGATATTTAGGTGTGTTCGAATTCTGATGCGGCGCAAGCAGGGCACAAAGTTGATGAGTCTAAGGAGCGAGGGCGCTGTTATAGCAGCAGATTTAATTTATGACCCATCCATAGAGACAGTGTTATGATAAGGATTGCAAATGAATTTCATGGCCTGTTTCTTTCACCCGTTTTTCTTTTGTTTCCCCCTCTGCCCAGATACATCCATCCGGAAAAGACATCAGCCCTACCCAAAATGATTATGTGAATGTATTTTAGATATGTGTCTTATCTTCATCTCTGCAACCTCCAGTTAACAGCACACATAGTCGACAGGTGATATCCACATATACTAGCACTCACATATGTTCCCCCTCCATGTATCATCAACTAAATGTGCACTTCATTTGTTGGAACAAGAAGCCGGAAAGAGCTTGGTAGTGTTTGTTGGCCCATTTACAGGCCCTTAGTACGGGATGAGAAGGATTTAATGTATACTTCACAGTACCTCGAAGCTTCTTTAGAACATATACGGCACGATGATACATGCCCCTCAGACATGGATTCATACATACATGCTTTTTACTATCCCACTAGGTCATACATTTCCCACCTACAACTCTCCCCGATCATCAAAGCTTCTGTAGATATTGTATAGATATTTTTCTGTTTAGTGATTAGATAGTGGCAGTTATTGGTGACTGCCAAAGGGTGGACTGTCAAAGGCGAAAAATATTGCAGTACATACATTACGTACAAACTACACACAGATGGTCTCCGTGCGCAAACTTGCTCTGCCGTGCATGCGCATATTCGCAATTTGTGTATGGTTGCTCCCGCGGACCTGCGTATTAGCGCATGGTATGAGTATTTACGGTAGAGTTTGTGAACGCATGGAAAAGCCATCAAAACACATTACATATTTAATCCAAATAGTGCACATTTTACACATAGCCTCCCTGCACTACAGCAGCAAGTTACAGCAGTTTAAATGGTTTCAGAACAAAGGGATTCACCTTTACAGGATAGGAGGGGACAGAACAAGGTTATAAGGTGGTGTTTGGTATCCAGCTGTAGGGTATTTTAAGGGTAACATTCCGGTGTTGGTTTGAGGAAGATCGCATGTTCCTGCGGATAGTTATGTGCAGGAGCAGAATATAGATATAAACTGTATTTACTGTACATTATGTATGTGGCGGGAATCCAGAGGAGACCACCCACAAGAGCAGTTGGAACATTGAATTTACCATTGAATGTAGCCATTATTCTGTTGTATTGTATTGTTTGTATTGTAACCCCCTTTCAGCAATAATACGCTGTGGTGTTGGAACCCAGTGGTTTAACTACAGACTGGTGTCGTGTCTTTCTTTCCCTGCTAAGTGTATTAGTATAGCATTGCATTGCTGTATAAGGTTTAAAGTATCTTCATTGGGTGTGTACGCGCTGTGTGTTCTTTGTACCGTCAGCGCGGCGTTTGTACGCAAAGTTCGTACGCAGTACGGGACTCTTTACGCTAATAGCGTAAAAAGTACGTAGAGTGTGTATTAAGTATAGCGGCCGCAGCAGCTCCATGGTAAAGTGTATTTAAGGTGTGTTTAAGGTATAGCTTTCATTCCTGTATATAAATCAGCATTCTCAATCTGTTTGTACAGCTCTGCTACACATGCGTTCGCACACTTGCAAAGTGAAAATACACTCCCCTATGGGCGGCGACTATCTGTTTGCAGCAGTGCAAATAAAGCCTAGTGAGCGATCAGGTCTGAATTAGGCCCCAAATTCGGTTGTGTGCCATCTTCATTGGCTTGTGTGGCATAAAAGAGGGAATTGAAATTCAGTTTAATAACATTTTCTCTGCTATCTATTTAAAAATAGCAGAAGAACGACTTTTATGAGTGACTTATTTCTATGATGCAGTTGTCTGAGCATGGCATCATATACCAAATTAAAGTTGTTGGTCTGTAGTTTTGCAGAATTATATTGGCATTGTAATTGATTGCTTAATTTCAGAGTTATGTGGCAAAACGTCCTCCTGCTATTTACAATGCATGAAAAGGGGTAAAATGTCCCACCCACCAAACCCATACTTGCCTACCCTCCCGGAATGGCCGGGAGGCTCACGAAAATCGGGTGACCCTCCTGGCCCCCCGGAAAGGTGGGCAAGCCTCCCGCTTTCCCCCTCGGCCGCCCGCAGCAGTGAACAAGTAGGCGGGCCGAGGGGGTCCGATGACGCGATTCGCGCTGAATCGCGTCATTGTAGCTCCGCCCCCCGCTATGCAGCGCCTCGTTTCTCGGCACAGCACAGCGGGGGGTAGAGTCACGATGACGCGACCCTGATGCAACGCCCCCAGACCGCCCATCCTGCTGCCGGCCACGCCCCCGAACCACCCGTCCTGCTGCCGGCCACGCCCCCATTCACCTACAACGCTGCCTCCTCCCGGAGGAGGATGCAGCAAATTAGGTAAGTATGAGCAAACCTCTGCCGGTTGAAACCGGGCACATCAGCTAGTTTAAATGATTGCTTGATAATCTAAAAATTCACTGGCAAACATATGATATTTCCCAACTAATTCTATTAATTTATTTATCTGAAGAGGAGCATGTGTACAACAAATGGAAAGTTGTACAATGATTAATACTACTTAGTGATGATTGTTGCTATGATATTAATCTAGTGCTTTAAAATGAAGCTGCGTCTGCTTAATTCTTCCTTATTTTCTGTTTCTTTCTACAGAAAAGTAATGACTTAGGGCGGGATGTACTAACCTCCGCCATCGCGATAACTGTACTTTTCTCTGCGCTCTCAATCTCCCCTCCGCTGGCCGCCGCTCCCCCGTCTGTTTTCTCATCCCCTTCTCCCTCTTGCTCACTGCCGCGGCCACTGTGTTCTCTCATTGCTGCGCTCTCCCTGGCCGTTTGGCGCATGCGCATCCGGGTTCTGCTTTTCCGGGCATGCGCACACTGTCAGTCAGTCAGCGCATGCCCAGAAAAGCACAACCCGGATGCGCATGCGCCAAACGGCCAGGGAGAGCGCAGCAATGAGAGAACACAGTGGCCGCGGCGGTGAGCAAGAGGGAGAAGGGTATGAGAAAACAGACGGGGGAGCGGCGGCCAGCGGAGGGGAGAATGAGAGCGCAGAGAAAAGTACAGTTATCGCGATGGCGGAGGTTAGTACATCCCGCCCTTAAAATCCAAAAGGTATCCGTTCCCACCAAAGAGAGGAGTACACTCACACTATTATATACAGGCATTACTTGATGTAGGTGGAAATGCATATTATACAGTACGGGTGTGTATCGTGTGACCGCCGGTCACCATACCAACTCTGGCATTCCCGCTGTGCTCGCCACAGATTCTATTCCCACTCTATGGATGTCATGGACACCCACGAGTGGTTACAGTCCATGTTAGTCGGCATGGTGGGTGGGTGGGATGTAGTTGCTGGTATGGTAACCGCCGGTCACATAACTATATCTCATACAGTCAGGCTTGGACTGGCCCACAGGGGTACAGGGAAAACCCCAGGCAGGCCCCACCCCTCCTCTATGGATCAGTTTCCAGACTGCAACAATTATACATTATACATATATTACCTTATACGACACAGGACTATGGTGTATTTTGTACAGTACATTGCTGTTATTAATTTGGTACATTATTACGCATGCACTAGCAGTGTTTACTATATATATTTATTAAGGGGCCCAGCCCATGCACTCTTTAAAGGTTAGGTAAGCCAATATGGTGGCTGGCCACACCCCTCTAGAGACTGGTGGCCTGCATACAGTACTACCGCTTGCTGGTTACGGAAAAATTCCTGCTCAGAAAAGTGTTAGAGAAAGCTCAGCATTATTAGTACTTGGGAATGGGAACACTATGGATCCTAGGAACAGCTCTCATTTAGGTGTAACCCAACTTTGCTGGCACAGTACAAGACCAAAGTATACCTGCTGCTCTAGGCAAAGCACGTGCCTAGAGATTTACTAGAATTGCTAGGCCTCACTTTTACCAACTCGAACTTCAAACTCTTGGATCATTCTATTAAATATATAGAGACAATTAGTTACAGTAATACATACAGTATGCCAGTTATCAATTTAAGGCATTTATTTAATAACATTATCTTCATTCATTACCCTACTATAACCATGCCCTCCAGTGGCGTAAGTTCGCCCCAATCGGCCGGAGGCATGATAAATGTTGGTGCCCCCACCTACATACTGTATACACACACACACATACACAAACACACACACACACACACACACACACACACACACACACACACACACACACACCCTTTATATGTAGCTATCCGGCACTCATGGTGAACAGTAGTAGCGTGCTCAGGTGCCTTTCCCAATAGCAATATAGATACACAAGCAAAGTGGACAACACTCCAAGTCAGTCATCACAACAAAATAGACACCAGCATACCTTTATAGCACACCTACAGTGCTCCCTCACCCGCCAGCGTGTCACAATGTAGATGCTTTGGCGCAGTGGTGTGCCGATATACAGTATATATATTAGTGATGTGCACCGGAAATTTTTCGGGTTTTGTGTTTTGGTTTTGGATTCGGTTCCGCGGCCGTGTTTTGGATTCGGACGCGTTTTGGCAAAACCTCCGAGAAAATTTTTTTGTCGGATTCGGGTGTGTTTTGGATTCGGGTGTTTTTTTACAAAAACCCCTCAAAAACAGCTTAAATCATAGAATTTGGGGGTCATTTTGATCCCATAGTATTATTAACCTCAATAACCATAATTTACACTCATTTTCAGTCTATTCTGAACACCTCACACCTCACAATATTTTTTTTAGTCCTAAAATTTGCACCGAAGTCGCTGGATGGCTAAGCTAAGCGACACAAGTGGCCGACACAAACACCTGGCCCATCTAGGAGTGGCACTGCAGTGTCAGGCAGGACGGCACTTCAAAAAAATAGTCCCCAAACAGCACATGATGCAAAGAAAAAAAAGAGGCGCACCAAGGTCGCTGTGTGACTAAGCTAAGCGACACAAGTGGCTGACACAAACACCTGGCCCATCTAGGAGTGGCACTGCAGTGTCAGGCAGGATGGCACTTCAAAAAAATAGTCCCCAAACAGCGCATGATGCAAAGAAAAAAAGAGGCACACCAAGGTCGCTGTGTGACTAAGCTAAGCGACACAAGTGGCCGACGCAAACACCTGGCCCATCTAGGAGTGGCACTGCAGTGTCAGGCAGGATGGCACTTCAAAAAAATAGTCCCCAAACAGCACATGATGCAAAGAAAAAAAGAGGCGCACCAAGGTCGCTGTGTGACTAAGCTAAGCGACACAAGTGGCCGACACAAACACCTGGCCAATCTAGGAGTGGCAGTGCAGTGTCAGACAGGATGGCACTTCAAAAAAATAGTCCCAAAACAGCACATGATGCAAAGAAAAAAAGAGGCGCACCAAGGTCGCTGTGTGACTAAGCTAAGCGACACAAGTGGCCGACACAAACACCTGGCCCATCTAGGAGTAGCACTGCAGTATTCTAGCGAGAGGATGAGTGCTTCCATCCTCATGTGAAGCTGAACCACTAGCCATGAACATAGGCCAGGGCCTCAGCCGTTCCTTGCCACTCCGTGTCGTAAATGGCATATTGGCAAGTTTACGCTTCTCCTCAGACGCTTTTAATTTTGATTTTTGGGTCATTTTACTGAACTTTTGTTTTTTGGATTTTTCATGCTCTCTATTATGACATTGGGCATCGGCCTTGGCTGATGACGTTGATGGCATTTCATCGTCTCGGCCATGACTAGTGGCAGCAGCTTCAGCACGAGGTGGAAGTGGATCTTGATCTTTCCATATTTTACCCTCCACATTTTTGTTCTCCATTTATTAATGTGTGGAATTATATGCCAGTATCAATAGCAATGGCCTACTACTATATATACTGCGCACAACTGAAATGCACCACAGGTATGAATGGATAGTATACTTGACGACACAGAGGTAGGTAGAGCAGTGGCCTTCCGCACCGTACTGCTATTTATACTGGTGGTCACTGTCAGCAAACTGCAAAACTAAAATGCACAACAGGTATAGAATCTAGATGGATAGTATACTTGACGACACAGAGGTAGGTAGAGCAGTGGCCTTCCGTACCGTACTGCTATATATACTGGTGGTCACTGTCAGCAAAACTCTGCACTGTACTCCTCCTATATAATACTGCTGGTCCCCAGTCCCCACAATAAAGCAGTGTGAGCACAGATATATGCAGCACACTGAGCACAGATATGGAGTGTTTTTCAGGCAGACAACGTATACTGGTGGTCATTGGTCAGCAAAACTCTGCACTGTACTCTTCCTATATAATATACTGGTGGTCCCCAGTCCCCACAATAAAGCAGTGTGAGCACAGATATATGCAGCACACTGAGCACAGATATGGAGTGTTTTTCAGGCAGACAACGTATACTGGTGGTCACTGTCAGCAAAACTCTGCACTGTACTCCTCCTATATAATACTGCTGGTCCCCAGTCCCCACAATAAAGCAGTGTGAGCACAGATATATGCAGCACACTGAGCACAGATATGGAGCGTTTTTCAGGCAGAGAATGTATAATACTGGTGGTCACTGGTCAGCAAACTCTGCACGGTACTCTTCCTATATAATATACTGGTAGTCCCCACAATAAAGCAGTGTGAGCACAGATATATGCAGCACACTGAGCACAGATATGGAGTGTTTTTCAGGCAGACAACGTATACTGGTGGTCACTGTCAGCAAAACTCTGCACTGTATTCCTCCTATATAATACTGCTGGTCCCCAGTCCCCACAATAAAGCAGTGTGAGCACAGATATATGCAGCACACTGAGCACAGATATGGAGTGTTTTTCAGGCAGACAACGTATACTGGTGGTCACTGTCAGCAAAACTCTGCACTGTACTCCTCCTATATAATATACTGGTGGTCCCCAGTCCCCACAATAAAGCAGTATGAGCACAGATATATACAGCACACTGAGCACAGATATGGAGTGTTTTTCAGGCAGACAACGTATACTGGTGGTCACTGTCAGCAAAACTCTGCACTGTACTTCTCCTATATAATACAGCTGCTCCCCAGTCCCCACAATTAAGCACTGTGAGCACAGATATATACAGCACACTGAGCACAGATATGGAGTGTTTTTCAGGCAGACAACGTATACTGGTGGTCACTGTCAGCAAAACTCTGCACTGTACTCCTCCTATATAATATACTGGTGGTACCCAGTCCCCACAATAAAGCAGTGTGAGCACAGATATATGCAGCACACTGAGCACAGATATGGAGTGTTTTTCAGGCAGACAACGTATACTGGTGGTCACTGTCAGCAAAACTCTGCACTGTACTCCTCCTATATAATACAGCTGCTCCCCAGTCCCCACAATAAAGCAGTGTGAGCACAGATATATGCAGCACACTGAGCACAGATATGGAGTGTTTTTCAGGCAGACAACGTATACTGGTGGTCACTGTCAGCAAAACTCTGCACTGTACTCCTCCTATATAATACAGCTGCTCCCCAGTCCCCACAATTAAGCAATAAGCACAAAGATTTTTGCATCAAGAATTCAGGAGTAATAAATGGAGAGGACGCCAGCCACGTCCTCTCCCTAACATTTCCAATGCACGAGTGAAAATGGCGGCGACGCGCGGCTGCTTATATAGAATCCGAATCTCGCGAGAATCCGACAGCGGGATCATGACGTTCGGGCGCGCTTGGGTTAACCGAGCCATACGGGAGAATCCGAGTATGCCTCGGACCCATGTAAAATGGGTGAAGTTCGGGGGGTTCATCACTAATATATATATATATATATATATATAAAAAACACACAAACGCCTTTTTCACTTAAAAACACACAAACGCCTCTTTCACTCAAACACACACACGCCTCTCACTTACACTCTCGCCTCTAACTTACACACGCCTCCTTAGATTAATCACACACATGCCTCCTTCACTTAAACACACACCTCCTTCGCTTAAACACACACATGCCTCTCATTTACACACATGCCTCTCACTTACACACATGCCTCTCACTTACACACACACACCTCTCACTTACACATGCTTCCTTCACGTAAACTCACACACGCAGGCCTCCTTCATTTAAACTCACACACGCTTCCTTCACTTAAACACACAAACATGCCTCTTTCACTTACACACACACACACACACACACACACAAATGCCTCTTTCACACATACACACACACGTCTCCCTTACACGCACACACGACTCTTTCACTTAAAAACACACACAAACAAAAACAAACACATGCTTCCTTCACTTACACACACACACACACACACACACACACACACACACACACACACACACACACACACACACACACACACTTCACTTAAACATGTACACATAAAATACAGTGCTGCAACATTTATTAAATACCCCCCAGCACCCCTCCCCCTTCCAACTACACCCCCCCCCCCCACAGTGCAGCTTGAGGCAAGTTGTGGCCGGAGAGCCCCAACCACGAGGGAAATGGCCGCCGAGGCACTGAAGGGGTTAACCCCTAGTGCCCGGCGCCATTTTAAAAGACAATGGGCGCTTGGCGCCAGATTTGAAAATACTGTGGGCGCTAGGCGCCGTGTTTATAAAATGTTAAAGTGCCTGTATTTTTATGTGTGCCGTGGTCCCGGACCTCTCCGGAGACCACGGCAGGGAGGACAGCCCCCGGCGCGCTCAGCAGTGTGTGCGCGCCGGGGGAGAGAGAGCCGCTGACCGCCGGAGTCCGGGAGCTCCGCTCCCGGCGCCTCAGCCCGTCGGAGGTGGCCAGCCGCGGCAGCCGGGACGGACGTCCCGGGCTGCTGGCCGGCAAGGGGAGTGCACCGCAGCCCGGCTCCCCGCCGGACGCTGCGGCGAGACACTGATCTGAGCGCCGCATACAGGGGACCGGGCTAGCCGGCTCCCTGCGCAGCGAGGCCACCACAGTGCGCCGCTCATGGGGGACCGGGCTAGCCGGCTCCCTAGCGGCGGGGGTGAGCAGGATGGTGAGCGCTGGGGTCCGGGAGCTACGCTCCCGGCACCTCAGCGCTACAACAGGCACAGAGCCACAGCGGCCGGGACAAGTGTCCCGGGCTGCTGGGCTTCGGAAAAGGGGGGGTGCGCCGCACTGTGCGGTGAGGCCACTGAGTAGTGCCACACTGGGGGGACAGGGAGAGCCAGCTCCCTGTACCCCAGTGGCAGGAAGGCAGGCTGGAGGATGGGGGAAGCCAGCCCCATACCTCCAGCACTGAGAGAGCCCTAGCAGCCAGGCTTCAGGGCTAGGGGAGCCAGCACAGACAGGGTCCTAGCAGCCAGGCTGCAGGACTAGGGCACAGGGTTTAACAAACCAGACATTGTGTAAAAAAAAGTATAACATGTACAGTGTGATCTAAATGTAATGTATTTAAAGGTAAATTGCACTTACTTGGTTGTGTGTCCAAGGAGGGGGGAATCCATGGCTGTGCAGGCTGATGGGTTCTCCCAGACCTTTTCCCCAAAAACGGAATGCTTTCCCATCCAGCCTCACACTTCCAAGGGGCACAGGGAGAGAGAGAAGCAGCTCAGCTATGAAACAAGCTGAGTGGATTCTTGGAGCTCCATGGAGATCACCCGTAGTGGCCAAGAGACCTGGACCAGGGAGCCAGGCTGCCCAGCTCTGGAGCCCAAATCCAGGCTGCAGGCAGTGAGATGGGTCCCGGGCAGGTTTCTGGAAGTCAGATTTAGGAGGGAAAACTTCCCCCAGCCAGACTGAACGGCACCGGGGCTTATCCTGATCCTCCCAGATGGGAGAGTCAAAGGAGACCGACCACTCCCCACTGTCCATAGGGAACAATGTAAGCTGTGCATGAGACAAAGGCATGCACAGCTCATGGGTAAACATTGATTGGTTGTGCACCACAGGGCGGGCTTACCCCCTGTGGTAAGAGGTCTTGGAGAGGGATAAAAGGAGGGCAGTTGGCCCATAGGAGTGGTATTGTAACATCGTATTCTGCTGAAAACATCTGATTGTATGCTGTTGCCCCTAGCAATAGGGAGGAGCCTTTTTAAAGGTTATTGAGCAATAAACATCATTGCCTCAAGAAGACTGCTTCATCTTGTGACCAACAGGGTTAGGCCAAACCTAGCCCCATCCTCCGGCTGTCCCGGGAAGCACCTAACGTCTCCAAGCTCCGCCTTCCGCCAGCTACCGGTAGAGGCCTAGCAAGTGGCTAGTGGGGATTCGTCAACACCACACAGGTGTGGTAAGGCAGTGCGTCGGCACATACAGAGCAGAACCGTGGTTCCAAACGCCACGGCAGGTTAGGAGTTTGGTGGTGGCAGCAAAAACCCGCCCACAACGCAGTGGGTGGAGTCAGTAACAGACGGTTACTGACGGTAAGCGGGAATCCCCTATGTGGTCAGGCCTCGTGCGGCTTGACCTTCCATTCTGTGCGCAGCCAACGGGACGCGAAAGCGGCGAGTGCTTTCGTACGGTTCGGTCCTGTCACAGAAATTGGTGGCATAGTGGTGGGATATTCCCAGGTGGCTTTTCATCACCCGATTGGAGAAGCCGAGTTACTCAGGAGAGGAGTAACTGCAGCGCAGGAGAACGCACAAGATGGCGGAATTCAGCGGAATGTCCAAGGGCGATCTGGAGATCGTGTGCCAGGAGAAGGGTGTGGATATCCCTTTCAACGCGTCCAGAAGTGTCATGAAGGCGGCGCTCAGGAGCGTGGAGGAGTCTCATCGGGCGGAGGTGGAAAGCACTGACGGCGTCAGCATCGCAGAGGACGGCCCAACAGTGGACCTTCGTAAGGAACCGGTGAGAACCACAAGGCCCGCCCTCTCTCACAGCAGCAATGTTTCCCAGCAATCCCTAGCAGGGCCAGGATCCCAACGTCCCAGGGGGGGCGGCCCGGATACCCTAGCAGATCGGCTAGCGGAATTGGGGGAAAGGGCAACGGAGCAAGAGCGCTTGATCATCATCCAGATGTGGCGTGATGAGCGGGCACCACAGGCTGTGGTACCCCGGGAGCCGTTGTCAGCTGTTGTACACAGATCGGGACGCATTCAGTTTGCCAAGTTTGCAGACAGTGATGGGGACATTGATGGACATTTGCAAGTTTTTGAAAGGACTTGTAAACTACACGATTTACCCAAGTCGGAGTGGGTGAGACACCTTGTATGGAGAGGCCTTGGAGGCCTATCGAGGAGTGGCCACGGAGGACTGTGGGAACTACGACGAAGTCGCGAAGGCCCTCCTCCAGCGATTCTTCATCACTCCAGAGTCTTACAGGAAGAAGTTCAGAGACTTGCCCAAGAATCCGAGCAGCACCCATGAGCAGTTCGCAACCCAGCTGCGGCAGTACGTGGTGAAGTGGGTGAAGGATTCGGAAGCCACTACATGGGACGCACTGATCGACCTGATCTGCAGGGAGCAGTTCTACCGCAGGTGCGCCCAAGAAGTGAAGGAGTGGGTGCTAGATCGGGAGCAACCCAGCTTAAAGATGGCTGCCCAATTAGCCGACAAGTATGTGGCAATTCGGCCACAGGGGCAGAAGCGCCCAGCCAGCAGCCAGCTCCAAAAGACTGCACCACCAAGGGGACCCCCCTCTTCAGCTCATCAACCCCAAAGACAAGCATCTTCCAACCCGGGTGCTCTTGGCCAGCAACCGCACCGCAGCGTCCCTGCAACTGATCAGAGATCATCGGTGCCACGACTGGAGAAGAAGTGCTACGGCTGTGGGAAAATCGGACATCTGAGGATGAACTGTCCTGCATCCCAAGCACCCCAGACTCGTGCCCCAAATCCGAGTGCTGGAGCCCGGCTTGCTTGTTTGACGAGAGGAGATGAGCCTACAGAGACTGTTCCCCCTCCAGTCAGTCCGATGGAGTGTGGCGAGAGACAGGTGCACTCTGCGGAGAGAGTCACCTGCATGGCCAAACAGCCCCTACACAACATGTGGAGGCACCTGCAGCCAGTCCACGTGGGACCCCTGCAGGGAGAAGGCCTAAGAGACTCTGGGGCCTCAATCACTGTGGTGAGCCCCCACCTTATAGATCCTGCTGCAGTATTGCAGGGTCGCACTGCCACGGTCACCCTGGCAGAAGGAACAGAGAAAGCGGTTCCCATGGCAAGAGTCTACCTGGACTGGGGAGCTGGACCAGAGTTGCGAGAAGTTGCCGTCATGGATGGTCTCCCAACTGATGTGGTCCTAGGAAATGATCTGGGTGGTGGGATCGTCACTACGTTTGTTGGCGCCATTCCCCGGAGTCAAGTTCCAAAACCACCGTTGACATCAGCTACTCCAGCACAGCCCAGCCCAGAGGAAAAGACTACAGCTGCTAGACAACTGCCAGCACAGCCAACCACAGCATCAACCAGCCCAGAGGAAAAGATTACAGTGGCTAGATCAGCACATCGACCCCGCATGCCTTTTGCCTCTGGTATGCCTACGTCCCCTAGCAACGCAGAGGATGTCGGTTCCAGCTCGTTTGATCCTGTGGGGGTGCCCAATGATGCTCCTGACCCAAGTGGTTTGCCAACTCCGGCGGTGAGTATGAGAAACCACACTGACTTTTCCATGACTGACCCCTACCAGACTGACCCTAGTAGTCCCCACCTAGATCCCCCTGTAGAGTGTCCCAATTTAGGAGAGATTGAGGGCCACAGGCTGGAGTTTAGGGAGGCTCAACTCTCTGACCCATCCCTGATAGGCATGAGGCACCACTCTGGCAGCGGCCTTGACAGGGTTGGGGCAGGAAGTATGACCTGGCGGGAAGGGTTAAGGTACAGGGTAGCCAGGAAAGTGGGAGGGGATAGACCAGATAGGGAATGTGTCCAACTGGTCCCCCCAGGGAACTTTCCTGCGCAACTGGTGTCGGTTGCCAGCGAAACCCCTTTGGACAGTAACCCGGAGACAGACCGTACCCTGAAGTGCCTGACACAGAGCTTACCCTGGTCTGGAATGTCGGATGACGCCCAGACCAACTGTAAGGCTGGTGCCATGCGTTGGCAGCCGGGGCACTCCAGCGGTTGTGTTGTCTCTGGGCCTCTGCCCATAGGAGAACCCTTGCAGCAAGTTGCTGTGGACATAGCAGGTCCCCTGCCTGTGCGCAGTAGATCGGGGAAGACACGCAGCCTCCCTGTAGTGGGTGCCACACAGGATCCAGAGGCTGGTGGTCTGGCCGCCATCCCTGTGGCACAGGTAGCGGACGAGGAGGAAGGAGTAGGCCTAGGTGACAGGGTAGGTTTCCCGAGTCATAGGTCGACGGAGGAGGATTGGAGGGCAGGTCTGACGGTTAGGGCAGACAGTTGCCAGTTAGGTATGACGGAGGTGCAGTGCCTGGGGCACCATGTGGGAGGAGACAGGGGTAGGCCCAAACCAGACGGGGTGGAGGCAACCAGAGGCTGTCCCCGACCCACATCACCGAGACAGGTACTGACCTTAGAACCTGTAAGGCCCTACGGACATGTTGTCATTGACTTTAGTCCTGTAGTGAAGTTCTTGACAGAGATGGCTAGGAAGGGCATTCCCAAGTCAGTGGGCTTTGCACCCGCTTGCGAGTTGGCATTCCAGTCATTGAAGGAGGCTCGGGTACCCGCTCCAGTGCTGATGGCGCACATTCTTGACTAGGACTGTGTTACGAACTATTGCGCCACTGCACGGACTGGGAGCGGTACCGAGCCAGAAAGAGCCATATGGGCAGGAGCACCCTGTGGCCTGGTTGAGCAGTATGCTGCTATTGTGGGAGGTGGGGTATGCCACAATTGGGACACCGTGGGTGGCACTTGTTTGTAACCGGCCCCCCACCGTGGTGACTTACCACCTACCTGTTAGGTGGCTGCAACCTACCTCGGGGAAATTGGACAGACTTTTGTGGTGGAGCCTTGAACTTGGACTTCAGGTGGACTATTTGAACATTGTGCACCCACGAAGAGAGGCCCACTACACTATGGATGAACTGTCTAGGCCAGAGCCTACACCCCCCAGGTAGCGTCCCCTTCACCCCAACGGACTGCGGGACCAGGACCCAAATCGTTGGGACAAGGGTCCCTGGTTGACCCGCTTGAATGGGGGGGGGGTGTGGCCGGGAGCCCCAGCCACGAGGGAAATGGCCGCCGCGGCACTGAAGGGGTTGACCCCTAGTGCCCGGCGCCATTTTAAAAGACAATGGGCGCTTGGCGCCAGATTTGAAAATACTGTGGGCGCTAGGCGCCGTGTTTATAAAATGTTAAAGTGCCTGTATTTTTATGTGTGCCGTGGTCCTGGACCTCTCCGGAGACCACGGCAGGGAGGACAGCCCCCGGCACGCTCAGCAGTGTGTGCGCGCCGGGGGAGAGGGAGCCGCTGACCGCCGGAGTCCGGGAGCTCCGCTCCCGGCGCCTCAGCCCGTCAGAGGTGGCCAGCCGCGGCAGCCGGGACGGACGTCCCGGGCTGCTGGCCGGCAAAGGGGGTGCGCCGCAGCCCGGCTCCCCGCCGGACGCTGCAGCGAGACACTGATCTGAGCGCCGCATACAGGGGACCGGGCTAGCCGGCTCCCTGCGCGGCGAGGCCACAGTGCGCCGCTCATGGGGGACCGGGCTAGCCGGCTCCCTAGCGGCGGGGGTGAGCAGGATGGTGAGCGCTGGGGTCGGGGAGCTACGCTCCCGGCACCTCAGCGCTACAACAGGCACAGAGCCACAGCGGCCGGGACAAGTGTCCCGGGCTGCTGGGCTTCGGAAAAGGGGGGTGCGCCGCACTGTGCGGTGAGGCCACTGAGTAGTGCCACACTGGGGGGACAGGGAGAGCCAGCTCCCTGTACCCCAGTGGCAGGAAGGCAGGCTGGAGGATGGGGGAAGCCAGCCCCATACCTCCAGCACTGAGAGAGCCCTAGCAGCCAGGCTGCAGGGCTAGGGGAGCCAGCACAGACAGGGTCATAGCAGCCAGGCTGCAGGACTAGGGCACAGGGTTTAACAAACCAGACATTGTGTAAAAAAATGTATAACATGTACAGTGTGATCTAAATGTAATGTATTTAAAGGTAAATTGCACTTACTTGGTTGTGTGTCCCAGGAAGGGGGAATCTATGGCTGTGCAGGCTGATGGGTTCTCCCAGACCTTTTCCCCAAAAACGGAATGCTTTCCCATCCAGCCTCACACTTCCAAGGGGCACAGGGAGAGAGAGAAGCAGCTCAGCTATGAAACAAGCTGAGTGGATTCTTGGAGCTCCATGGAGATCACCCGTAGTGGCCAAGAGACCTGGACCGGGGAGCCAGGCTGCCCAGCTCTGGAGCCCAAATCCAGGCTGCAGGCAGTGAGATGGGTCCCGGGCAGGTTTCTGGAAGTCAGATTTAGGAGGGAAAACTTCCCCAGCCAGACTGAACGGCACCGGGGCGTATCCTGATCCTCCCAGATGGGAGAGTCAAAGGAGACCGACCACTCCCCACTGTCCATAGGGAACAATGTAAGCTGTGCAAGAGACAAAGGCATGCACAGCTCATGGGTAAACATTGATTGGTTGTGCACCACAGGGCGGGCTTACCCCCTGTGGTAAGGGGTCTTGGAGAGGGATAAAAGGAGGGCAGTTGGCCCATAGGAGTGGTATTGTAACATCTTATTCTGCTGAAAACATCTGATTGTATGCTGTTGCCCCTAGCAATAGGGAGGAGCCTTTTTAAAGGTTATTGAGCAATAAACATCATTGCCTCAAGAAGACTGCTTCATCTTGTGACCAACAGGGTTAGGCCAAACCTAGCCCCGTCCTCCGGCTGTCCCGGGAAGCACCTAACGTCTCCAAGCTCCGCCTTCCGCCAGCTACCGGTAGAGGCCTAGCAAGTGGCTAGTGGGGATTCGTCAACACCACACAGGTGTGGTAAGGCAGTGCGTCGGCACATACAGAGCAGAACTGTGGTTCCAAACGCCACGGCAGGTTAGGAGTTTGGTGGTGGCAGCAAAAACCCGCCCACAACGCAGTGGGTGGAGTCAGTAACAGACGGTTACTGACAGTAAGCGGGAATCCCCTATGTGGTCAGGCCTCGTGCGGCTTGACCTTCCATTCTGTGCGCAGCCAACGGGACGCGAAAGCGGTGAGTGCTTTCGTACGGTACCGTCCTGTCACACAAGTGCTGCCAGTGTCTGTTGCTGCTATCAGCCCAACGGAGGAACAGAGAGCTTCACTCGGCCAGCTCATATGGAAAGGCCTGGCAGGAGCTGCTTTCTGGAGCTCCCCCTAGCTGTAGCCACAGCCAGCTCTTTGTATATACTAGGAGGCAGCTTCCGTGTCACTGACACGAAAGCTCCTAGCAGCGAACGATCTTCAGGGTCAGGCAGCTAGAGACAACGGAGGAGGTCTGCCCCCTTGAGGTCAGGAGCCCGGCGGCAGCCGACTCCACTGCCTCCCAGAGTTCCACCCCTGATGCCCTCTATCTTCATTCCACATTGCATCTCTTACCTTACATGGTAGATGTGACAGCGAGAAGAGCTGAATTCTGTCCTGGAATCTAATCACATGATGTCACAGCTCCCAGTTTCTCATAGCCTATCAGTAATTTATTTATCTATTTATTTATTAACAGTTTCTTAGAAATCACAGCAAATTCTGTTGCAATTTACAGTTGGAATCAACAATGACAAGCCAAAACTGGGTTATAACAAGCAGTCATAGAGGTAGGAAGGCCCTGCTCGCAAGCTTACAATCTATAGGGAAATAGGCATTGATAGACAAGAAAAGTTGCTATCTGTTGCATGTTTCTCCACCAGATTGCAAAGGTTCTAGGTGGGCTGTATGATATGGTCACACAGCAATGTTGACCAGAGGTCAGGAGGATGTGAAAGTGAAGAAAGAGAAAATATGTGAGGTTATGTGTGGACTGTACAGTGGGAATGTACAGGTAATTGGTTAGGAAAGCTTATGAAGGTTATGAGAGCGGTTCTGAAATTTGATAAGCTAGCCTGAAGAGGTTTATCAAGAAGGGGAAAGCAATCCTCGAAACGCTTTGAAACTTGTCGATTGAGTGACTGACTGTACTTACCCACGGATGACTCTTGCGGCATTTCCATCTAGACTGTACAGCGTACAGCAGGGTCACGCTGGGTCCCTCCATTTCCTTCAAATTACTGGGTCTGAGTCTGTCTTATTTTTAAATTTAACTTTTTCCGGTCTGTTTTAATCGTTGTTGGATCATTAAACGTGTTTTTTGAAGGAGTTCATCATTTTGACTGATCCTTATCTACAGTGCATGGATAAAAAGATATCTTTTTGTGCATTTGAGACAGAAAGTAAATGTGTAATTTCAAAGGCTTGTTTTCCCAGACGAGCGCATAGCCGTTTTCACCATATAAAGATACCTTTACGTGAAAGTGAGTCAGAATTCTAATGTGAGTGTCTTTCTTAATATGTGGAAAACACCTGACCATTCCTCTGGATCAAGCACACAGCCTTTGGTTTTAATACCTTTGAGAGCGCTAGTTTTAAATAGAGATGTGCACCGAAAATTTTTCGGGTTTTGTGTTTTGGTTTTGGGTTCGGTTCCGTGGCCGTGTTTTGGGTTCGAACGCGTTTTGGCAAAACCTCACCGAATTTTTTTTGTCGGATTCGGGTGTGTTTTGGATTCGGGTGTTTAAAAAAAAAACAACTAAAAAACAGCTTAAATCATAGAATTTGGGGGTCATTTTGATCCCAAAGTATTATTAACCTCAATAACCATAATTTCCACTCATTTTCAGTCTATTCTGAACACTGAACACCTCACAATATTATTTTTAGTCCTAAAATTTGCACCGAGGTCGCTGGATGACTAAGCTCAGCGACCCAAGTGGCCGACACAAACACCTGGCCCATCTAGGAGTGGCACTGCAGTGTCACGCAGGATGGCCCTTCCAAAAAACACTCCCCAAACAGCACATGACGCAAAGAAAAAAAGAGGCGCAATGAGGTAGCTGTGTGACTAAGCTCAGCGACCCAAGTGGCCGACACAAACACCTGGCCCATCTAGGAGTGGCACTGCAGTGTCACGCAGGATGGCCCTTCCAAAAAACACTCCCCAAACAGCACATGACGCAAAGAAAAAAAGAGGCGCAATGAGGTAGCTGTGTGAGTAAGCTAAGCGACCCTAGTGGCCGACACAAACACCTGGCCCATCTAGGAGTGGCACTGCAGTGCCAGGCCGGATGGCCCTTCCAAAAAATACTCCCCAAACAGCACATGACGCAAAGAAGAAAAAAAAGAGGCGCAATGAGGTAGCTGTGTGACTAAGATAAGTGACCCTAGTGGCCGACACAAACACCTGGCCCATCTAGGAGTGGCACTGCAGTGTCACGCAGGATGGCCCTTCCAAAAAATACTCCCCAAACAGCACATGACGCAAAGAAGAAAAAAAAGAGGCGCAATGAGGTAGCTGTGTGACTAAGATAAGCGACCCTAGTGGCCGACACAAACACCTGGCCCATCTAGGAGTGGCACTGCAGTGTCACGCAGGATGGCCCTTCCAAAAAACACTCCCCAAACAGCACATGACGCAAAGAAAAATGAAAGAAAAAAGAGGTGCAAGATGGAATTGTCCTTGGGCCCTCCCACCCACCCTTATGTTGTATAAACAGGACATGCACACTTTAACCAACCCATCATTTCAGTGACAGGGTCTGCCACACGACTGTGACTGAAATGACGGGTTGGTTTGGACCCCCACCAAAAAAGAAGCAATTAATCTCTCCTTGCACAAACTGGCTCTACAGAGGCAAGATGTCCACCTCATCATCATCCTCCGATTCATCACCGTGTACATCCCCCTCCTCACAGATTATCAATTCGTCCCCACTGGAATCCACCATCACAGCTCCCTGTGTACTTTGTGGAGGCAATTGCTGCTGGTGAATGTCTCCATGGAGGAATTGATTATAATTCATTTTAATGAACATCATCTTCTCCACATTTTCTGGAAGTAACCTCGTACGCCGATTGCTGACAAGGTGAGCGGCGGCACTAAACACTCTGTCGGAGTACACACTTGTGGGAGGGCAACTTAGGTAGAATAAAGCCAGTTTGTGCAAGGGCCTCCAAATTTCCTCTTTTTCCTGCCAGTATACGTACGGACTGTCTGACGTGCCTACTTGGATGCGGTCACTTATATAATCCTCCACCATTCTTTCAATGGTGAGAGAATCATATGCAGTGACAGTAGACGACATGTCCGTAATCGTTGGCAGGTCCTTCAGTCCGGACCAGATGTCAGCATCAGCAGTCGCTCCAGACTGCCCTGCATCACCGCCAGCGGGTGGGCTCGGAATTCTGAGCCTTTTCCTCGCACCCCCAGTTGCGGGAGAATGTGAAGGAGGAGATGTTGACAGGTCGCGTTCCGCTTGAGTTGACAATTTTCTCACCAGCAGTTCTTTGAACCCCTGCAGACTTGTGTCTGCCAGAAAGAGAGATCCAAGGTAGGTTTTAAATCTAGGATCGAGCACGGTGGCCAAAATGTAGTGCTCTGATTTCAACAGATTGACCACCCGTGAATCCTTGTTTAGCGAATTAAGGGCTCCATCCACAAGTCCCACATGCCTAGCGGAATCGCTCAGTGTTAGCTCCTCCTTCAATGTCTCCAGCTTCTTCTGCAAAAGCCTGATGAGGGGAATGACCTGACTCAGGCTGGCAGTGTCTGAACTGACTTCACGTGTGGCAAGTTCAAAAGGTTGCAGAACCTTGCACAACGTTGAAATCATTCTCCACTGCGCTTGAGACAGGTGCATTCCACCTCCTATATCGTGGTCAGTTGTATAGGCTTGAATGGCCTTTTGCTGCTCCTCCAACCTCTGAAGAGGGTTGAATTCCACCTCGTTACCACTTCTTGCTTCAGATGATGGCAGGGCAGGTTCAGGCGTTTTTGGTGTTGCTCCAGTCTTCTGTACGTGGTGCCTGTACGCCGAAAGTGTCCCGCAATTCTTCTGGCCACCGACAGCATCTCTTGCACGGCCCTGTCGTTTTTTAAATAATTCTGCACCACCAAACTCAAGGTATGTGCAAAACATGGGACGTGCTGGAATTTGCCCAGATTTAATGCACACACAATATTGCTGGCGTTGTCCGATGCCACAAATCCACAGGAGAGTCCAATTGGGGTAAGCCATTCTGCGATGATCTTCCTCAGTTGCCGTAAGAGGTTTTCAGCTGTGTGCGTATTCTGGAAAGCGGTGATACAAAGCGTAGCCTGCCTAGGAAAGAGTTGGCGTTTGCGAGATGCTGCTACTGGTGCCGCCGCTGCTGTTCTTGCGGCGGGAGTCAATACATCTACCCAGTGGGCTGTCACAGTCATATAGTCCTGAGTCTGCCCTGCTCCACTTGTCCACATGTCCGTGGTTAAGTGGACATTGGGTACAACTGCATTTTTTAGGACACTGGTGAGTCTTTTTCTGAGGTCTGTGTACATTTTCGGTATCGCCTGCCTAGAGAAATGGAACCTAGATGGTATTTGGTACCGGGGACACAGTACCTCAAACAAGTCTATAGTTGGCTCTGCAGTAATGATGGATACCGGAACCACGTTTCTCACCGCCCAGGATGCCAAGGCCTCAGTTATCCGCTTTGCAGCATGATGACTGCTGTGATATTTCATCTTCCTCGCAAAGGACTGTTGGACAGTCAATTGCTTGGTGGAAGTAGTAAAAGTGGTCTTACGACTTCCCCTCTGGGATGACCATCGACTCCCAGCAGCAACAACAGCAGCGCCAGCAGCAGTAGGCGTTACACTCAAGGATGCATCGGAGGAATCCCAGGCAGGAGAGGACTCGTCAGAATTGCCAGTGACATGGCCTGCAGGACTATTGGCATTCCTGGGGAAGGAGGAAATTGACACTGAGGGAGTTGGTGGGGTGGTTTGCGTGAGCTTGGTTACAAGAGGAAGGGATTTACTGGTCAGTGGACTGCTTCCGCTGTCGCCCAAAGTTTTTGAACTTGTCACTGACTTATGATGAATGCGCTGCAGGTGACGTATAAGGGAGGATGTTCCGAGGTGGTTAACGTCCTTACCCCTACTTATTACAGCTTGACAAAGGCAACACACGGCTTGACACCTGTTGTCCGCATTTCTGTTGAAATACTTCCACACCAAAGAGCTGATTTTTTTGGTATTTTCACCAGGCATGTCAATGGCCATATTCATCCCACGGACAACAGGTGTCTCCCCGGGTACCTGACTTAAACAAACCACCTCACCATCAGAATCCTCCTTGTCAATTTCCTCCCCAGCGCCAGCAACACCCATATCCTCCTCATCCTGGTGTACTTCAACACTGACATCTTCAATCTGACTATCAGGAACTGGACTGCGGGTGCTCCTTCCAGCACTTGCAGGGGGCGTGCAAATGGTGGAAGGCACATGCTCTTCACGTCCAGTGTTGGGAAGGTCAGGCATCGCAACCGACACAATTGGACTCTCCTTGTGGATTTGTGATTTCGAAGAACGCACAGTTCTTTGCTGTGCTTTTGCCAGCTTAAGTCTTTTCATTTTTCTAGCGAGAGGCTGAGTGCTTCCATCCTCATGTGAAGCTGAACCACTAGCCATGAACATAGGCCAGGGCCTCAGCCGTTCCTTGCCACTCCGTGTGGTAAATGGCATATTGGCAAGTTTACGCTTCTCCTCCGACGATTTTATTTTAGATTTTTGAGTCCTTTTTTTACTGATATTTTGTGTTTTGGATTTTACATGCTCTGTACTATGACATTGGGCATCGGCCTTGGCAGACGACGTTGATGGAATTTCATCGTCTCGGCCATGACTAGTGGCAGCAGCTTCAGCACGAGGTGGAAGTGGATCTTGATCTTTCCCTATTTTTGGAACCTCAACATTTTTGTTCTCCATATTTTAATAGGCACAACTAAAAGGCACCTCAGGTAAACAATGGAGATGGATGGATACTAGTATACTTATGGATGACGAGTGACTGACGACACAGAGGTAGCTACAGCCGTGGACTACTGTACTGCGTCTGCTAGTATAGAGATGATAATGATTTAAAAAATATATATATATATCACTACTGCAGGTATATATAATATAATGACGGACCTGCTGGACACTGTCAGCAGACTCCTAAACTACTAGTATGAAGAAGATAGAAAAAAAAACCCCACCACAGGTAGGTATACAATTATGGACGAGCACTGACGACACAGAGGTAGCTACAGCCGTGGACTACCGTATTGCGTCTGCTAGTATAGAGGTGATAATGATATAAAAAATATATATATATCACTACTGCAGGTATATCTCCTATATAATAGCCCAGATCTGTGACTTTGTGACTCATTTGCTAACGCTGGGCGGAGTCACAACACTGGGCGGAGTTAGTCAAATGAGTCACAGATCTTGGCAAATCTATAGGAGACTAGGAGCAGAAGCAGATAGTAGGCACAGGCAGGGGTGCATATCTCCCAGCTTTCTTCAGGCAGACAGGGGTGCATACCTCCCAGCTTTCTTCAGGCAGAAGGAGGGACACACGCATGGTGAAAAGGGGGCGTGGCAAACAAAAGGGGGCGTCGCTTCACAGGAGGGCCCCCGTTTTCGTCAGTGAGGGGGCATGCCCAGCACTCTGTGAGCTGCTGGCATGCCTCCAGGGGTGGATTATGAGTCCGGGGGGCCCAGGGCACTTGAGACAGGGGAGCCCTATCTCATTGCTGTGCCTGCTGTGGGGTTGGGGGCATGACCTAATCGCGGGGACGCGTGGCCATGCCCCCTTATGCAAATTCCGGGATTATTTTTTTTATATGGAATTTTGGCCCCTCAGCTAGGGCTAAATCCAGAGGAGGTGGTCGCTCCCCCCTACACACCCGCACAGGCAGAAGAAAGCAGGGAGACTGCTGCCTCCCTGCAAGACCACAGACCTGCCAACACGCAGCAGCGTGTGCTGACTGTAGCTCAATGCTGCCGCTGTTGCTGGCAGGACGGGGGAGCTTCTGAGCTGGGACAGAGCTACTCCAGCCGGGGGGCCCCCTAAAACTGTGGGGCCCATGGTACGTACCCCCTGCCCCCCCCCCCCCTTAATCCGGCTCTGCTGTTGGAACCCCGGGACAGTTAGGAGGTAAGGGGGTGTGTGAGGGGGTATGCCGCATACTTGCCTACCTGACCCTCTCCATGAGGGAGAAAATACTCTGTTCCTGGGCTTTCCTGGTAATATATGATTGCCATCACCTGTGGTGAAACACCTTTCTTATCAATTAACTAGCTCACCACAGGTGATGGCAATCATACATTACCAGGAAAGTCCAGGAACAGAGCATTTTCTCCCTCATGGAGAGGGTCATGTAGGCAAGTATGGGTATGCCGTACAGACAGACGGGCACCGGCTCACTGTGTGCTTGACCCCCCACATCAGTATACTCAGCAGGGTCTCTCTGGCGTGGAGGAGCGTCACTTTCTAGCACACTCCACGCTTCTTAGCTGCAGTTTTGTAGGGCACCTGCCGCTGTGCAGTTTCCGTACTGCCTCTGTTATCTCCAGCCCCGGAAACCCCACCGCTAGCTGCAGCGCTGCCACACGCAGTGAGGTGCGCCCAGCTCCTTCATACACTTTAGCCAGCGGGTAGCGCTGCAGAAGTCCGAGCTGCTTGCAGGCTCCGGCCTTCTCCTCCCTCCAGCCGCAGCGTCTCCTGGGAGCTAACCAGTCACTCCCAGTCTCCCCTTACCACAGTGCCCAGCAGCCGCGTGGTCCGCGCCGTGTGCATGCTATGACCCCCTCCTCCCTCCAGCCGCATAATCTCCTGGGAGCTAAACAGTCACTCCCAGTCTCCCCTTACCACACAGTGCCCAGCAGCCGCGATGTCCGCGCCGCGTGCATGCTATGACCCCCTCCTCCCTCCAGTCGTAGCATCTCCTGGGGAATAACCAGTCACTCCCAGTCTCCCCTTACCACAGTGCCTGGCAGCTGCGCGAGGTCTGCGGTGTGTGACTGAGAGGGGGGAGGGATGCTGACGGGCAGAGGAATCAGGACTCCAGCCTGAGAGAGTCAGCCACGCCAAGTCTCCATCAGCAGCAGATCCCAACAGGTTGGAGTGGAACAGCAGCAGCCAGCAGCAGTGACTCCGGTAAGACACATCTGTCTGTCACCCCTGGCCTTGCCCTGTCACCCTTATCCTGGCCCTTTCACCCTTATGCTGGCCCTGTCACCCCTGTCCTGGTCCTGCCGCCCCTACCCTGGCCCTGTCACCCCTATCCTGTCCCTGTCATTTCTGTCCTAGCCCCATCGCCCCTGTCCTGGCCCGGTCGCCCCTGTCCTGGCCCCGTCACCCCTGTCCTTACCCCGTCACCCCTGTCCTGGCCCCGTCACCTCTGTCCTGGCCCCGTCACCCCTGTCCTGGCCCCGTCACCCCTGTTCTGACACTGTCACCCCTGTCCTGGCCCCGTCACTCCTGTTCTGACCCTGTCACTCCTGTCCTGGCCATGTTACTGCATGCCCTCCAACTACCTTTTTGGCAGGTACAGTACCCGCAGCGCCTCCAGACCCCCCTTCAATGCACCACACCTCCGCACCTTCCCCTCCACCACATGCGGCACTCCACCCCTCCCCCACACGCTGTGCCTCCAGACCCCCTACACCACCCGTGGCTCCCACTCCTATGCCCCTCCACCACCCACAGCACCTCCAGACCCCCTCCACCCCCCATATATGTCTCCCCCCACACCTGCCCCCCTCCACCCGCAGCATCTGCAGTCCCCCCCCTCCCCCACCCATGGCACCCCCGCACCTGACGTGCCTCCGGACACCATTCCCAATCCGCCGCACCACCCGTACCTACCCCTCCCCTACCCACGGTGCCTCCAGACCCCCTACCCCACCCCTGGCACCCCCACCCCTTCCCATCCCACAGCACCTACGGAACCCATCACCCATCCGCAACATCCCCGCACCTGCCCCTCTCCCACCCGTGGCACCCTTGCCACTCCCCCACCTACAGTGCCTCCGGACCCCTCCCCCATCTGCAGCCCCCACTCCTCTGCCCCTCCCCCACCCACAGCACCTCCTGACCCTTCCCCATCCGGGCCCCCCCCCCCCGCTTCCGCCCCCCCTCCACCCGCAGCATCTACAGACACCCTCCCCCATCCGCAGTCCCCCCCGTACCCGCTACATTCTGTACATCGTGCCCTGCAGGTGCTGTTCACGCCGTCACAAGGGGCTGCGCCTCCTTCACCATCGCACGCCCTTTCATTGTGCAATATTTAACCACTAACAAAGAAATGCAGGTAATACTCCATATAATACAAATATTGAACCCCAGAAAGGTATGCAAGGGTTAAGGGGGCGTAGCCCCTTACGACGGTGTGAAGAGCGCCCGTAGGGCGCGATGAAGCACCTAGTATAATATAATGACGGACCTGCTGGACACTGTCAGCAGACTCCTAAACTACTAGTTTGAAGAAGATAGAAAAAAAAACCCCACCACAGGTAGGTATACAATTATGGACGAGCACTGACGACACAGAGGTAGCTACAGCCGTGGACTACCGTACTGCGTCTGCTAGTATAGAGATGATAATGATATCAAAAATATATATATATCACTACTGCAGGTATATATAATATAATGACGGACCTGCTGGACACTGTCAGCAGACTCCTAAACTACTAGTATGAAGAAGATAGAAAAAAAAAAACCCACCACAGGTAGGTATACAACTATGGACGAGCACTGACGACACAGAGGTAGCTACAGCCGTGGACTACCGTACTGCGTCTGCTAGTATAGAGATGATAATGATGTAAAAAATATATATATATCACTACTGCAGGTATATATAATATAATGACGGACCTGCTGGACACTGTCAGCAGACTCCTAAACTACTAGTGTGAAGAAGATAGAAAAAAAAACCCCACCACAGGTAGGTATACAATTATGGACGAGCACTGACGACACAGAGGTAGCTACAGCCATGGACTACCGTACTGCGTCTGCTAGTATAGAGATGATAATGATATAAAAAATATATATATATCACTACTGCAGGTATATATAATATAATGACGGACCTGCTGGACACTGTCAGCAGACTCCTAAACTACTAGTATGAAGAAGATAGAAAAAAAAAACCCACCACAGGTAGGTATACAATTATGGACGAGCACTGACGACACAGAGGTAGCTACAGCCGTGGACTACCGTACTGCGTCTGCTAGTATAGAGATGATAATGATATCAAAAATATATATATATATCACTACTGCAGGTATATATAATATAATGACGGACCTGCTGGACACTGTCAGCAGACTCCTAAACTACTAGTATGAAGAAGATAGAAAAAAAAAAACCCACCACAGGTAGGTATACAATTATGGACGAGCACTGACGACACAGAGGTAGCTACAGCCGTGGACTACCGTACTGCATCTGCTAGTATAGAGATGATAATGATATAAAAAATATATATATATCACTACTGCAGGTATATATAATATAATGACGGACCTGCTGGACACTGTCAGCAGACTCCTAAACTACTAGTATGAAGAAGATAGAAAAAAAAAACCACCACAGGTAGGTATACAATTATGGACGAGCACTGACGACACAGAGGTAGCTACAGCCGTGGACTACCGTACTGCGTCTGCTAGTATAGAGATGATAATGATATCAAAAATATATATATATATCACTACTGCAGGTATATATAATATAATGACGGACCTGCTGGACACTGTCAGCAGACTCCTAAACTACTAGTATGAAGAAGATAGAAAAAAAAAACCCACCACAGGTAGGTATACAATTATGGACGAGCACTGACGACACAGAGGTAGCTACAGCCGTGGACTACCGTACTGCGTCTGCTAGTATAGAGATGATAATGATGTAAAATATATATATATATCACTACTGCAGGTATATATAATATAATGACGGACCTGCTGGACACTGTCAGCAGACTCCTAAACTACTAGTGTGAAGAAGATAGAAAAAAAAAACCCACCACAGGTAGGTATACAATTATGGACGAGCACTGACGACACAGAGGTAGCTACAGCCATGGACTACCGTACTGCGTCTGCTAGTATAGAGATGATAATGATATAAAAAATATATATATATCACTACTGCAGGTATATATAATATAATGACGGACCTGCTGGACACTGTCAGCAGACTCCTAAACTACTAGTATGAAGAAGATAGAAAAAAAAAACCCACCACAGGTAGGTATACAATTATGGACGAGCACTGATGACACAGAGGTAGCTACAGCCGTGGACTACCGTACTGCGTCTGCTAGTATAGAGATGATAATGACATCAAAAATATATATATATCACTACTGCAGGTATATATAATATAATGACGGACCTGCTGGACACTGTCAGCAGACTCCTAAACTACTAGTATGAAGAAGATAGAAAAAAAAACCCCACCACAGGTAGGTATACAATTATGGACGAGCACTGACGACACAGAGGTAGCTACAGCCGTGGACTACTGTACTGCGTCTGCTAGTATAGAGATGATAATGATATAAAAAAAATATATATATCACTACTGCAGGTATATATAATATAATGACGGACCTGCTGGACACTGTCAGCAGACTCCTAAACTACTAGTATGAAGAAGATAGAAAAAAAAACCCCACCACAGGTAGGTATACAATTATGGACGAGCACTGACGACACAGAGGTAGCCACAGCCGTGGACTACCGTACTGCGTCTGCTAGTATAGAGATGATAATGATATAAAAAATATATATATATCACTACTGCAGGTATATATAATATAATGACGGACCTGCTGGACACTGTCAGCAGACTCCTAAACTACTAGTATGAAGAAGATAGAAAAACCCCCCCCACCACAGGTAGGTATACAATTATGGACGAGCACTGATGACACAGAGGTAGCCACAGCCGTGGACTACCGTACTGCGTCTGCTAATATAGAGATGATAAAGATGATAGAGATGAACAAAAAAAATATAACACTACTGCAGGTAAATATTTATATAATATAATGAATGACGGACCTGCTGGACACTGTCAGCAGAATGCGTTTATAGAATAAAAAAAAAAAACACCACAGGAGTGTTTAACTTTTTCAGGCAGACAATATACTGGTGGTCACTGGTCAGTCACACTGGCAGCAAAAGTGTGCACTGTACTCCTGCTATAACTGCACCCCAGTCTCCCCCACAATTCAGCTGTGTGAGCAGTGAGCACTCAGCACAGTCAGATATACATAGATGATATTATCATGCAGCACACTGAGGCTGAGCACAGATATGGTATGTGACTGTGTAGCGTTTTTTTTCAGGCAGAGAACAGATTATATTAAATAATAAATAAAACTGGTGGTGGTCACGACTCACTAGTAACTATCAGCAAAACTCTGCACTCTGAGTACTCCTAATGCTCCCCAAAATTACTAAGTTAGTAGTAAATCAACTCAAGTGTCTCTATCTATTCTAACGGAGAGGACGCCAGCCACGTCCTCTCCCTATCAATCTCAATGCACGTGTGAAAATGGCGGCGACGCGCGGCTCCTTATATAGAATCCGAGTCTCGCGATAGAATACGAGCCTCGCGAGAATCCGACAGCGGGATGATGACGTTCGGGCGCGCTCGGGTTAACTGAGCAAGGCGGGAAGATCCGAGTCTGCCTCGGACCCGTGTAAAAAGGCTGAAGTTGGGGGGGGTTCGGATTCCGAGGAACCGAACCCGCTCATCTCTAGTTTTAAAATGTTCTTTTCTGTGAAAAACAAACACTCAACAAACTTTTCAAACAATTTAATTCCACCATTACAACCTTCTCTGGCAGAAAATTCCATATCCTTAGTGTCCTTACTGAAAAGAACTATTTCCTACGCTGGGTATAACATTTTCTCTCCTCTAACCTCAGAGGATACCTGCCTGTCCTGTGTAAAGATTTTTCAAGTTTGAGGTGGCGAGATGACATCCACATAAGGTCACTGCAGGATCACATGCACACAGCCTATCAGTGACTGGGCTCTGCATCAGTGTGTTTTATATGCATGGCATAGATTCCACTATGTAAGATAACAAATGCAGCAACAGACAACAGGGAAACAGACAACATGGCCACTTAGAGCAAATTCTGAATTCAAGGCCCTCATTCCGAGTTGTTCGCTCGGTAAAAATCTTCGCATCGCAGCGATTTCCCGCTTAGTGCGCATGCGCAATGTCCGCACTGCGACTGCGCCAAGTAAATTTGCTATGAAGTTAGGATTTTTACTCACGGCTTTTTCTTCGCTCAGGCGATCGTAGTGTGATTGACAGGAAATGGGTGTTTCTGGGCGGAAACAGGCCGTTTTATGGGCGTGTTGGAAAAAAACGCTACCGTTTCCGGGAAAAACGCAGGAGTGGCCGGAGAAACGGAGGAGTGTCTGGGCGAACGCTGGGTGTGTTTGTGACGACAAACCAGGAACGACAAGCACTGAACTGATCGCAGATGCCGAGTAAGTCTGGAGCAACTCAGAAACTGCTACGAGGTGTGTAATCGCAATATTGCGAATACATCGTTCGCAATTTTAAGATGCTAAGATTCACTCCCAGTAGGCGGCGGCTTAGCGTGAGCAACTCTGCTAAAATCGCCTTGCGAGCGAACAACTCGGAATGAGGGCCCATGTAAAGATCTGCATTTATTTCAGAGTAAGCCCCGGTTTGGTCTTTACTGCTGGGTGAAGATCCAGGAGCTATTCAGTTAGAGACCAACAACAACACCTCTCTGGGCACTGTAGCCAGGAGGTGAGAACATGCAACACAATCTGTGGGGATTTGAACCTTTCCCTTAGAATATGATTTCTGCTTAGAACATAATTTGTTGTTTACATAAGCCGCTCATAACTTTATTGTGATTACATAAACCTTTTACTTAAGCTAGCTTATCACTAAATAAAACCACACCACACACTGAAATAAAGACACGGACACAGTAGCTGGAGTTAAAGGTCAGACGATGTTTATTAATCGCTGACCAACTCTTTAAACTAATAATTGAGGCCGAATTAGAATTGAATTGAATATATATTAACTTTAGTTTGGAGGATGGCAAACAGAAAACCGCTGCCAAACACCAGCACCCGTCACCTAGATGACAAACCACCAAACCAAGGAGGGGAGTACACATACCCCGCCTCCTTCCCGCATAACCCGCATTGTGCTGGCCTTACCCCTCTTTCTCTGGCAAACGTTCGGTTCCCGCAGGGGAACGTCTAAATGTCCAACCGCAAGAAAAGGACACACCTGCCGTCCATTTAAAGAGGGAGCCCCACAATGACCACTTATGCCTGTGTGACAGCTGGTTGGCAGCGATTTCCCGCCAATCTGGCTTTCAATAGCCCACAGCAAGAACAAAAAACGTAGACGCATTCTGGGAGGGCGGGCGGGCATAAACTGAAAGGCAAGAGGGAGTCTAGCAAGATGGCCACCCCCTATATACTAACCTAAGACCCTCCTCTTCATCCTGATGCACAACCCCTTAAACCAATAGGAAAAAACCAACCGGGAAAACTGATCTGCCTAGCAACTGCTTAGTCATTTAACAACCAATCACAAAAAGTTGATCGCTTATATGGCCTCAGGCTTATGCAGCCTTCAGCTTATCTAAGCCGCTCATAACTTTATTGTGATTACATAAACCTTTTACTTAAGCTAGCTTATCACTAAATAAAACCACACCACACACTGAAATAAAGACACGGACACAGTAGCTGGAGTTAAAGGTCAGACGATGTTTATTAATCGCTGACCAACTCTTTAAACTAATAATTGAGGCCGAATTAGAATTGAATTGAATATATATTAACTTTAGTTTGGAGGATGGCAAACAGAAAACCGCTGCCAAACACCAGCACCCGTCACCTAGATGACAAACCACCAAACCAAGGAGGGGAGTACACATACCCCGCCTCCTTCCCGCATAACCCGCATTGTGCTGGCCTTACCCCTCTTTCTCTGGCAAACGTTCGGTTCCCGCAGGGGAACGTCTAAATGTCCAACCGCAAGAAAAGGACACACCTGCCGTCCATTTAAAGAGGGAGCCCCACAATGACCACTTATGCCTGTGTGACAGCTGGTTGGCAGCGATTTCCCGCCACCAAGGTTTTCCAAACCGCCACCGCCATCCGCAAACAGAACATTAACCAACCAGAAACTAACTAGCTCTAACGAAAAAGACCGAAAATATCTTCCAGAAAAAACTGCACTCCTTCCGGAGAAAGGTGAACCCCATCGTCTCTATAGAACTGCCTGTTCCGCAGCACCAGCAGAGGATGCTTAATTGCCACTCCGCCTATGGCCTTGACAAACAGAGACACCGTCGAGTTCACCTTTTTGCGTGCTTTCTCCAGCGCCGAGAAACGCACCGCACCACGCCAATGGAAACGGGGCACCATTTCCGACCAGACAATGCATACCCCAGGCCAGTGACAACGTATCGCCACCACATCCGCCTTTATAGACAAAATCAAGTCTATGCCTTTAACTCGGCCCAGATCATTACCACCCAGATGAATGATAATACAACTGGGGCGACCCCAGCGGCGCTCCCTAGAAAAAAGGACGCGCAACAAATCACCCCATAACATGCCCCTAACACCTAACCATCTAAATTGCCGGGACCCAAAAATCTCAGTCGCCCTAGATGCCATGGGATGTTTCTCCGCCCAAAAAACATATGAATGACCAACCATCCATATGTGGTCTCCAAAATTGCTGACAGCTGTAAAAGAAAATATCCTAATGTCAGATTATGCACATAATCTGTAACTTAAACACAACGTAACCAATAAAACCCAAGTGAAGGAGAAAACTCAAAAAACCTCCCGTGGACCTTGGTAGAACAGCCAATTGAAATTAGGCCCCCTCGGAGGAAAAATTTTAAAAATTCGCTTCACACCCTCGATTCCTGAACGGTAAGCGTTCAAAAACCGACGAGTAAACACGTTTTTGGGTTAGCGCAACAGGCGCACTTATAACTTATCTATACGGACATAGGACTTATAGGAGGCCGACTTCCAGCGACCCAACTCCCGAATAGCCGCTGGTGATGAACCAGCGGCCGCCGCATGGGTAGCCGCCCCAATCCGAAAGGAATGAGTACCGAAGTCCGCCTCCTGCAAGCCCAACGCCGTCAAACATTTCTTGAACACCGATGAGAACTGAAACTTTGTCAGAGGGTCCAACTGCGCGTGCACCAGCAACTGGTTGCCCCCCGGAGGTCTTAACCGCACATACTCTTGCGTCAACCGCAGCGGGCAAACGCCCATACCTCCCTGAGCCTCCAAGGACAACCAGCGACCCCGACCTGTTTGATCTGTCTTGGACCGCACAATCCTACAGAGCAACAGGCCCTCCTGCAAGCGCACATTCTCGTAGAGCAGACCCGATTCCCGGGACGCCTTGCTGCTCGCCACTAGCTCGCTCACCCGAAAAGCCCCGAAAAAGGCCAGGGCATACGCGCTACTAAGCAATGCCACCTCAAATTCCGAGGACGCAATCCGAGGTAGCACACGCAGCAATTCCGCTAGCAGCTGCAACGTTATAGGCCTACGTGAATCCGCAGGCGCCGGGTGCAACCTAGCCCAACCTTTCAGCGCTCTGGAAAGGACAAACGACCCCGTGGGGTCCGTTGTCCCGTGGAGTCGCGAGTGAAAGGCGATGCCCGCAAGGGCAGTAGCCATGGCCGCTTTTGACCTACCGTTTTGGTAATGCTCCCAAACAAAGGTCAACAGGGCGTCGGCCGAGGACTCACCTGCTACCCCGTACCTACTCTGAAAGGCTGACCAATCCCGCCATGCAGCATCATACGCTCATAGCGTAGAGGGAGCCAGTGCACACCTGGCCAACGCCGTTAGACCGCTTCGACCATCTGCCAGACAGAAGGTGGGCACTGTAACCCCTCTGCCTCCGCTCCCGGAACCAACGTCCTGAATTTGTCAAACTGGAACCGGGACAATGCATCCGCAATTCCATTGTCAACTCCAGGTACGTGGCGAGCCCTAAAATTAATATTGCGCTGCAAACAAACCAACACTAAATGCCTTAGCAATCGCAGCGCCTGCGGAGATGAGGAACGCTGGTTATTAATCGCATGCACTACCCCTAAGTTGTCGCAAAGAAACAAAATGTCCCTATTTGCGAACCGTCCGGCCCATAACTCAAGCGCCACTAAGATCGGGAACAATTCCAGCAGAAGCAGGTTCTTGGTAAACCCACGCGTTACCCAAGATGCCGGCCAGGCCGCAGCGCACCATGAGCCAGCGAAGAACGCGACGAAACCTCGACTGCCTGAAGCATCCGTGAACAACTGCAGCTGCTTACTGGAACAACAAGGAGCGGGCCACAACACTTCCCTGTTGAAGGACACCAGGAACGAGACCCAAATCCGCAAATCATCCTTGATCTCGCGGGAAAGGTACACGGAGTGATTCTGTCGAACCGTCCCCGCGGTGGCCCGCTCAAGTTTGCGACAGAAAATCCTACCCATGGGGATAATCCGACACGCAAAATTGAGAGAACCAAGCAAGGACTGCACCTGTTTAAGTCGAACCCTGCGTTTTCCTAAACAGTCTGTAATCAAACCCAATAGTTTCCGCACCTTATCCTCGGGCAAGCGACAGCACCCCCCTACCGTGTCAATCTCGATACCTAAATAGCTAAGACAAGTGCAAGGACCCTCGCACTTATCCTGCGCAACCGGTACCCCTAAAGCGCAGAATAACGACCTGGCCACCGAGAGAATGTCCCCACAGACCGAACTGTCTCCGGGGCCTACAAAAAGAAAGTCATCCAGGTAGTGAGCCACCCCCATCTGCCCGGAGGCGGTCTGGACGCACCAGTGCAAAAACGTGCTAAAGCACTCAAAGTAGGCGCAGGAGACAGAGCAACCCATGGGGAGACACCGATCGACGTAGAATTCGCCCCCTATTTTGAAACCCAGAAACCGCAGGGAATCTGGGTGTAGCGGGAGTAGCCGAAAGGCCGACTCCACGTCCAATTTTGCCAACAGACTCCCCGGACCACAATCCCGCACTAATCGCAGCGCGTCGTCAAACGACTGATATCGAACTCTGCATTGGGCTTCCGGGATAGCGTCGTTGAACGACAGCCCCGGCGGGTGCGACAAGTGCTGTATCAAACGAAACTTACCTATGGCCTTCTTGGGCACTACCCCTACTGGGGAAATGCACAAGGAGGGCAACGGGGAAAGGGCGTAGGGCCCAGCCATGCGCCCCAGCCCAATCTCCCCGTCAACCTTCCGCCGGACTTCCTGCGGGAATTCCCGAGCCGATCTCAAATTCTGGCGTGCAACCACATACACCGAATCCGGGATTGGCAAACGAAAACCGTGCTGAAAGCCCTGCAAGAGAAACGATGCCGCCGACTCATCGGGGTACAAGGTAAGCCAGCGCTGCAACTCGGGAACTATAATCGGGGAGAAGGCCTTACTTGCCAATTCCACCGGCCTCGGTGGAAGCGGCAGGCTTACCGCCTGTCGCCGCGGTGCATTCCTTGGCCGGGTGACTGGCTCCGCACAACCTGCATGAGTGGCGAAAACGACAGCCCGTTCCTTTGCCGCATTTGCCGTCGTTGTAGGCAAAGCACTTGCCTTTTCCCGTCAATCGAGAAGCCACCGCCCCGGCCGCCCCGGGCTTCTTGGCCGTGACGTCCGGGGTGGGTTTGACCTGCTGCGTGACCTCCAACCACACCTCAACATCCTTAAAACCCGCGGGCAGGGTGGGGTTGCCATCCTGATTGCGACGAAACTTCTCGTCGTAATCCCGCCACGCGGAACCCTTGGATTTTAAGTACATATCGTGTACTAAAAACAAATATTTCACCAAGTTGGCATACTCCGCGGGACGCGATTCCGTGTAGCAAGCCATGAACACCAAAAACCCACGCAGCCACTGGTGAAAATTGCGAAACGCATTTTCCCCAATACCACCCGGTTTCTTGGCCGCGTCAAAACCCTGCCGCATTTCCTCTGTAAGGGTGAATATGTCTACATACTTCCCCTTACGTATTTTTTCCCGCATGCGCTTACGAACCCCTCTTGTCACTGCCGTGTTGGCGCAATGTACCATCTCGCCGTAACGGGGAGGGTCGGAGGGGACCACCTGCGCAGGAGCGGCCACCTTGTGCGCCTCCTTGGCCATTCGCCGCGCGATGAGCCTAGCTAATTTACGCGGGCGCCGCGGAGAGCCGGATGATACGCTGCTAGAAGACGAGGAACTACAAGTTGAAACGTGTAAAGGAATATTTAGCTCACCGGAGTTTGAAGGACCCGGAACCGCGTCGTCCGCTGCACCCGCCTCCGCTGATGGCCGTACCTCCACGTTCGCAGTCGCGCTTGTCCGTGACCTTCGCCTCGTGACGGGCGTAGCCCCTGAATTAGACGGAACCTGCAAGGGAGAAAAAGAGGGGACAACCGGCACCGGGGGAACCAGAACATCATTAACACTTGTCCGCAAATGCGGAGGCGGAGAGCCCGTCCCCCCGTTCCGTGGCGGATGGCCGCCCGGCAGCTGCAGGGAGGGGGCCCCCGCCGAGGTGTACCTGATCGACTGCGTAAAGGCTGACCCGCTCACTGCACCGAAACTCGCGGGGTAAGACGGCCGCCACGCCGTATGCGGCGGGCAGCCGCCCGCCCCCGCCCATCCGTATGACGCCGGAAGGAACTGAGGGGGCGCCGCGAGAGGGGGCCAACTCTGTGCCACCTGATACCCACCGCCCGGTGCTTGCCCTGACTGCAGGCCCGCAAAGGCCGGCAAGGGCACCGCGACTCGGGGGCCACCGACCGACCACGTGGACTGCACGCCGGCGCCCGCGCTGGCCCCGTGCGGGGAAAACTGTGTGCCGGACACCGTCATGAAGCCCATGGAAGGCATGCTGGCGGCTAAGGGGAATGCTGGAGCCGGAGGCCACGCAAAACCCCCGGGGAAGGACTGGCTCCCCGCGAAGCCTTGCTGCGCTGCTACCGAAAGCGCCCCGCCGGGCGTCATATAAGCCGCCGAGACGGATGTCTGTGTGGACCCAAACTGAAAAGGACCGGGAAGGGCGTGGAGAGGGGTTTGAAAACCGACGAGCGGGGGCGCCGTTAATGGCGTCGGGGCGTCTGACACCCAGGAGGAGCCCGAGCAGGCCACCGAGGCCGGGGGAAAACCCTGCCATGTGACTGCCGCCGGGGCGGGTGTGGCGGCCGCCGCTGCCACGTCCCCCGCCCCGGCGACACTAGGCCCAAACGGCCCAATATTATTTAAATTGAGGTGCGGTGTGCTAAACCCCCCGCTGGAGGGGGGTAGTATGGGGCCCTGTATTGTCCCGGGGACAGCGGGAGCCGCTACCCGCTGCCCTGGCCTCATATCCCCCAGCTGCATATTGACCCCCCCCTCGCCCCCCGCAGCTCTGCCGCGGCCGTCCGGCACAGCTTGTGCCCCCAGGACGCCGCCGAGAGCCGACCGCGGGGATGGAGGAGGAGGGCCGGAGGCACTTATGGAAGGAGGGAGGGAAGTCGTTTCGCCCGCGGGAGACGCCGGGGAGCGCGGCCCAGCTGGACCGCGCGCACCCGTGCCACGTGCAGAGCGGCCGCCGGCCGCCGGAGGGGAAGTGCTGCAGACGCCCGAGGCAGGAGGGAGAGGAGAGGCCCGTCCCGCTGCGAGCGCCGGGACGCGCGGCCCGGCCGAGCCGCGCGCATCGGCACCACGTGACGAGCGGCCGCTGGCCGCCCGTCTCCGTGCGGCAGGGGAGCGGGCTGTTACTGCCCGTCCCCGCCGCCTGTCTGAAACAGGGGGAAGTCCTCTCTGTGGCGCAACGCTCGGGGAGCGGGAGCGGAAGGCGCTCCCCGCATCCACGAGGCGCCGGGGGGGGGGAGCTGCACGTTTTGGACGAGGCATGGCAGAGGGGGGAGAATCTGCAAAAGTATACAATGACACGCAGAGAGGGGGCACAGCACTGTATAATGCCCTAGAGAAGGCAAATGAAATTCAAAAAAAACAAAACAAAAACAATTTACAGGCAGTGAAAATAAGCAATAGTACTTATCCTTCCTGGGGCATAAACTGAAAGGCAAGAGGGAGTCTAGCAAGATGGCCACCCCCTATATACTAACCTAAGACCCTCCTCTTCATCCTGATGCACAACCCCTTAAACCAATAGGAAAAAACCAACCGGGAAAACTGATCTGCCTAGCAACTGCTTAGTCATTTAACAACCAATCACAAAAAGTTGATCGCTTATATGGCCTCAGGCTTATGCAGCCTTCAGCTTATCTAAACTAACCTCCAGAAGTTCCCTGTGAATGGTGAAGTATATAGCAAAAATAGGATTTTTATAACCTACCAGTAATTCCTTTTCTCCTAGTCCGTAGAGGATGCTGGGGACGACATCAAGACCATGGGGTATAGATGGGATCCGCAGGAGACATGGGCACTCTAAAGACTTTTCATTGGGTGTGCACTGGCTCCTCCCTCTATTCCCCTCCTCCAGACCTCAGTTGTAGGAACTGTGCCCAGGGAGACTGACATTTCGAAAAAAGGAATTACTTAACTAGTGGTGAGATATCTACCAACTCACACCCTCAACCATGCCGCACACATGGCATTCAACATAACACACGCCAACAGGCATGAACTAATTGCAGTAACATGCTGAAACCAAGATAACACAACTTGTGTAACTGTAATAACTAAACTGCAGGTAAAGTATGCACTGGGACGGGCGCCCAGCATCCTCTATGGACTAGGAGAAAAGGATTTACCAGTAGGTTATCAAAATCCTATTTTCTCATACGTCCTAGAGGATGCTGGGGACGACATCAAGACCATGGGGTCTATACCAAAGCTCCAGTACGGGCAGGAGAGTGCGGATGACCCTGCAGCACCGATTGACCAAACTTGAGGTCCTCATCGGCCATGGTGTCAAACTTATAAAATTTAGCAAATGTGTTTGACCCTGACCAAGTAGCTGCTCGGCAAAGTTGTAAAGCCGAGACCCCCGGGCAGCCGCCCAGGATGAGCCCACTTTCCTAATAGAATGGGCCTTCACCAACTTCGGTACCGGCAAGCCTGCCATAGAATGAGCTTGCTGAATTGTCCCTCTGATCCAGCGCGCAATAGTCTGCTTAGAAGCAGGACACCCAATCTTGTTGGGAGCATACAGGACAAACAGAGCCTCTGTTTTCCGTAACCGAGCTGCTCTTGCGACATAAATCTTCAAAGCTCTAACCACATGTAGAGACTGTGACTCAGTGAAAGTGTCAGTAGCTACTGGCACCACAATAGGTTGGTTTATGTGGATGGATGAAACCACCTTTGGAAGAAATTGTTTACGAGTTCTTAACCCTGCCCTATCTTCATGGAAGATCAGGTAAGGGCTCTTGTGAGACAAGGCCCCCAACTCATACACCCGCCTTGCGAATGCCAAGGCCAAAAGCATCAGCACTTTCCAAGTGAGAAACTTCAATTCTATCTCCAGCAGAGGTTCAAGCCAATCTGATTGAAGGAACTGCAACACCACATTGGAGGCACAAATGGAGGCTGGATGTGTAGAACCCATTTCACGAACGTCTGAACTTCTGAAAAGGAGGCCAATTGTTTTTGAAAGAAAACTGATAATGCCGAAATCTGGACCTTGATTGACCCCAATCTAAGGCCCGCATCCACACCAGCCTGCAGAAAATGGAGAAAACGTCCCAACTCAAACTCTTCCGTAGGAGCCTTCTTGGATTCACACCAAGACACATATTTTCTCCAAATACGGTGGTAATGTTTATACGTTACTCCTTTCCTGGCCTGAATAAGAGTGGGGATGACTTCTTTAGGAATACCCTTTCAGGCTAGGATCCGACGCTCAACAGCCATGCCGTCAAACGTAGCCGCGGTAAGTCTTGATACACACATGGACCCTGCTGTAGTAGGTCCTCTCGAGGAGGAAGAGGCCGAGGATCTTCTATGAGCAACTCCTGAAGATCTGGATACCAAGCCCTCCTTGGCCAGTCTGGGGCAATGAAGATTGCTCAAACTCTTGTTCTTCTTATTATTTTGAGAACTTTTGGAATCAGTGGTAGTGGAGGGAAAACATATATACCGACCAAAACACCCACTGGGTCACCAGTGAATCCACTGCTATTGCTTGAGGGTCTCTCAACCTGGAACAATATTTCTGAAGCTTCTTGTCTAGACGAGATGCCATCATGTCTACTTGAGGAACTCCCCAAAGACTTCTCTCCTCTGCGAAGACATCTTGGTGGAGGCCCCACTCTCCTGGATGGAGATCGTGTCTGCTGAGGAAGTTTGCTTCCCAGTTGTCCACTTTCGGAATGAAAATTGCTGACAGAGCTCTAACATGTCTTTCTGCCCAGAGGAGAATCCTTGTCACCTCTGCCATTGCCGCTCTGCTTTTCGTTCTGCCTTGCCTGTTTATGTACGCGACTGCTGTTACATTGTCCAACTTGATCTGCACGGGATCTTGAAGATGTACCGCTTGTAGAAGGCTGTTGTAAATGGCTCTCAATTCCAGAACGTTTATGTGAAGGCAGGCTTCCTGACTTGACCATTTTCCTTGGAAACTTTCCTTCTGTGTGACAGCTCCCCAGCCTCGGAGACTTGCATCCGTGGTTATTAGGACCCAGTCATGAATCCCAAACCTGCGTCCCTCTAGTAGGTGAGAACTATGTAGCCACCACAAGAGCGAAATCCTGGCTTTGGGGGACAGGATTATTTTCCCGTGCATGTGTAGGTGGGATCCATTTTTTTTCTGGATTTCCAGAGCCTTTTCCACTGGAACAAATACTCTCCGTACTTATGTGTCCAGAATCATCCCTAAAAAGGACAATCTTGTCTTCGGTTCCAACTGCGACTTTGGAAAATTCATGATCCAACTGTTTTGTTGGAGTATTGACAGGGAGAGTGCGATGTTCTGCACCAACTGTTCCCTGGATCTCGCTTTTATCAGGAGATCGTCCAGATAAGGAATTATATTGACTCCTTTTTAACGAAGGTGGACCATCATCTCCGCCATCACCTTGGTGAATACCCTCGGTGCCGTGGAGAGTCCAAACGGCAACATCTGGAACTGGTAATGGCAATCCTGTACTGCGAATCTCAGATAAGCTTGGTGAGGAGGATAAATGGGAACATGCAAGTAAGCATCCTTTATGTCTACTGACACCATGAAGTCCCCCTCCTCCAGTCTGGAAATCACTACCCTCAGGGATTCCATCTTGAACTTGAACCTTTTCAGGTAGAGATTCATATTTTTCAGGTTTAAAATCGGTCTGACCGAGCCGTCCGGTTTCGGAACTACGAAGAGGCTTGATGCTGTGCCAAGGGTACCAGGACAATGACCTGATCCTGACATAATTTTTGAATTGCCGTTGTTACTGCCTCTCTTCCCGGAAAAGAAGCTGGCAAGGTCGATTTGAAAAATCGGCATGGGGGGACGTCTTGAAACTCTAGTTTGTACTTATGGGACACTATTTGTAAGACCCATTGGTCCAGGCCAGATTGAATCCAGATTTGGCTGAAAAGTTTCAGACGTGCTCCCACCCGAGCAGACTCCCGCAAGGAAGCCCCAGCGTTATGCTGCAGATTTGTCAGAAACAGGGGTGGTCGGGAGACGCTGCGGATTTCTTTCCTTTTCCCCTTCCCCTACCTGCAAAAAAAGGGGGGACCTTTGGCCTTTTTGTATTTGTTGGGCCGAAAGGACTGCATGTGAGAGTGATGTGTCTTTTTCGCTGGTGTAGGAACATAAGGCCAGAATGTCGACTTACCTGCGGTAGCCGCCGAGACTAACGCATCCAGCCCATCACCAAACAAGGCCTCACCTTTATACGGAAGAGCCTCCATATTTCTTTTGGAATCTGCATCAGCATTCCACTGGCGAATCCACAATGCCCCCCGAGCCGATACTGCCATGGCAGCGGTTCTTGATCCCAAGAGACCAATATATTTCATGGTTTCTAGTACGTACGCAGCAGCGTCTTTGATATGACCTAACGTTAGGAGTATCTCGTCTCCATCTAGTGTATCAATGTCTAATGACAAGTTTTCTGACCACTTTTCAATAGCACTACTCACAGACAATGGTAGGCCTGAGTAGTGTCCCATTGGCCACATCAATAGATCACCTCACTCACTTGCGGTCTGTCGGCTCCTTAAGTGAAGCCATTCCAGGCGCAGGGAGAAACACCTTTTCTCTTTTATGACAGGGCCCTGTCTAAAATGCGCGGTGACTCCCACCTTTTTTGGAAAAAGGTAAGCTGCCTGATATCCTTTTGGGAATCTGAAATTTCTTTTCAGGTTAAATCAGACCTGAGGTGGAGGGAAAATTACTTTACTTCTTTACTAAAGTAAACCCTCTCCTTGTGGTAAAAGAGGGGGCTTCGTAACTTCTAACACCTCCTTTATAGCTAAAACATGTTTTGAATACTTTTTTGCTAACTTAGGACCTATTCCCCTAGAATCACTAGTGTCGGCACAGGAATCAGAGTCCGTGTCGGTATCAGTTTGTACTACTTGTGCAAATTTGTATGTGACCCAGAAAGGTCCCTGTGGATGAAAGGCAGAACTATTAAAAATCACATCTTCAACAGATTATTTTCATTTTCTGTATGAGATTCAGTCCAACCTCTTACTGATATGATTCACACTATCATGTAACCTTTCACCCAGTCAGGCTCTTGGTGTCATTTTACACCTCTGTGTCCCTAACATGTCTCCACAGAGTTCCCTGCCACAGACATGTCACACACGTGCAGAAACACACCACAGACACTCCGGGATTTATAGGGGACAGACCCACAGTAAAATCTATCAGAGGGACACAGATAGGATTTTGCCAGTTCACAACCCAGCGCCAGTAACACAATGTCTGTGAACACAAAATGCCCACTGACATTCAGCGCTTTTATAATGTTAATCACACAATTATATAGCACCCAATTCACTGTGGCCCCCCCTGTTTTGCACCTTGATACTTGTTCAGTAGTGGAGGAGGACCAGTGTTGTCTCTGCATCCTGAGGAGAGAGAGAAAATGGCGCTGTGCAGTGTACTGGCTGACTGAGGAGGAAGCTCCACTCTTCAATGGTGTGTTTCTCCTCAGCTTTTATGAGGTAATTTTTTATACTGGCGGAGGTAGGACTGTGCCTCAGCAACTTATGCCCGTTATTTATGCCAGTTTTCATAGGTTTCATGCTGCCCAGGGCGCCCCCCCGCGCCCTGCACCCTGCAGTGCCTGTGTATGTGTGGGCAACATGACGCGCGGTACCTTCAGCTGTCACTATCTTGATTGAAGATCTGTCTTCTAACACTCACCTGTCTTCTGACTTCTGGCTCTGTGAGGGGGGTGACGGCATGCTGTGGGAGTGAGCATCTAGGCACGGCAAGCGTTCAGTTCCCTTCAGGAGCTAATGGTGTCCTGTCAGCCAGAAGCAGAGCCATGAAACTCTTTAGGAAGTTGGTTCCTACTTCTGCCCCCTCAGTCCCACGAAGCAGGGAGTCTGATGCCAGCAGATCTCCCTGAAAATAAAAAACCTTACATAAGTCTTTTCAGAGAAACTCAGTAGAGCTCCTCAGAGTGCATCCAGTCGACCTGGGCACATTTCTAAAACTGAGGTCTGGAGGAGGGGCATAGAGGGAGGAGCCAGTTCACACCCAATGAAAAGTCTTTAGAGTGCCCATGTCTTCTGCGGATCCCGTCTATACCCCATGGTCTTGATGTCGTCCCCAGCATCCTCTGGGACGTATGAGAAATGATTATTATGCCAAAGGTTGCAGTTAAAGCTTCTCATTTACCGTTTGGAGATTCATTTATTCCGAAAATTTTCAGAGCTGAAGCTTCTCTAATTTTTTCTAAGACTGTCCTTGGATTATACTCTATGTTGAAGCCAACTACATGAGGTAATAGAGAGATTCTCTGACGTTGGATTTCGATTCAAACAAGAAAAATGTCTACTTTGGCTGCCAAGTGTTGAATTTCATGGATGCAATGCTGATGACACAGGAATCCATCCTGATGATGAAAAGGTGAATACTATTCATGAAGCTATGGTTCCAAAAACATAAATCATTGTCAGGTCTTCTGGAAAGTCAAAGTATGGCTGAGATTCTTCATGTAATACTGGGCAAAAATTCTAAATTGGATGAGTACAGATATTCATGTCATCGCTTCCAGCAAATGACAAGAAACTGTTATAGCTACAGTATACATTACAATCTATATAAAGCATAAGTCATGGAGGTAAAGGCATTTAATCTCTGTCTTGAATTGACAAGTGTCTGCGTAGTGTATCATGCATTTTGTCAGTGCCGTAACTAGACATTTTAGTGCTGTGTGCAAGATACAGCATTGGCGCCCCCCCATATCCACAATAGGTCCAGTGCACGCACGGCAAAAATATAGGGTCGTGGCTTCATGGGGAAGGGGCGTGACCATAAAATAATACCAATTCATATTACGCTGCACAGTAGTCTCCATTATTCAAATTATGCTGCACAGTAGCGCCACTTACACAGATTACACCAGGTAGAACCCATTTTACACAATACGCCAGCTAGAGCCCCTGTCACACATTACGCCAGGTAGAGCCCCTGTCACACATTACGCCAGGTAGAGCCCCTGTCACACATTACGCCAGGTAGAGCCCCTGTCACACATTACACCAGGTAGAGCACCTGTCACACATTAAGCCAGGTATAGCCCCCTTTTACACATTACAACAGGTAGAGTCCCCCTTCGACACATTACAGCAGGCAGAGCTCCCTGTTACACATTACGGCCGGTAGAGTCCCCTTTTACAGATTACGGCAGGCAGAGCTCCCTTTTATACATTATGGCAGATAGAGTCCTCCTTTACACAGTATGGTAGGTAGAGCTCCCTTTTGCACAGTACAGCAGGTAGAGTCCACGTTTACACATTATGGCAGGTAGAGACCCCTTTTACACATTACGGCAGGCAAAGCTCCCTTTTACATATTAAGGCAGGTAGCGTACCCTATCACACAGTACGGCAGGCCGAGTCCCCTTTTACACAGTGTGCCAGGGTGAGGTCCCTTTTATGCATTATGTATACTGTAATATAGTGTAGAGTAGGGTAGTGTCCTTGTCTGTATTTTCTTACCATGCGTGCCCCTGTCTGGAACTGTTATTTTGTACAGTACCCAGTTTGTTTTATGTTTATAGTGCCCCCTGTCTGTTTATAGTGTCACCTGTCTCTTTTATTTTTATAGTGCGCTATGTTTTTCTTTTTTTGTTTTCAAAGTGACGCTCCTATAGTGCTTTACATAGCTCTTCAATCCACCTACCCCCTATATGTTTTATCTCATTTATGTGTACTTTATGCTCCTCACCCCTTCTCCCCACACAGACACTCACATCTGTATTTGCCTGCTATAATGTGTACTCTCCCTCCATCTGTATGTTCCTGATGGTAATTTGCTGTCCTTCCCCCACCCATGCTCCCCAAATACTGTACTTACCAAGAAAGGTGGTCTTCTTCTGTCTGCATTACATTATGAACGCCATGCTGTTGCTGCTTGCTGGGACTCAGCACCAGGGTGCATCTGCTACATGGTCTGAACACTGCAGAGAGGTCATCGACGTAGCCCCTTTCTCCACAGGATCGGTGAGAAGCTGCCCGGAGTGAACATAAGCTGCTGCTGTGTCTGCCGTTTATCTCTCAGCAGTCCCAGGCTGAGACACGTGTCCCTGGCTCCGTGCACATCAGGGAAGGTCTGCACTTGCAACGGAGTGCTGCCGCTCCCACTGCACACCAATGGTTGCAAGGAAGAGGCGGGCCGTGGGCAGGCAGGGTGACAGGTTGGCCAGCGGTGCCGCTGACTACAGCAGTGACCAGTGGCACGGAGCTTGGGGTGCGGGGCGCCAGGCACAGAGGAGCGGGAGCAGGAGGAGCGGCCATCAGGGGGGGAATATGCGGCCACTCGGGGTGTATGTAGAAGGTGCGCCCACAAGGCAAATGCGCTGTGGGCAATGCACATTCTGCACGCACCTAGTTACGGCTCTGCATTTTGTTCCCCACTGCGCATACTCTGGACCACAGTGCACACATCACAGGCATTGGTGTCAAGAGAACGGGGGGCGGTACAAATTACCCAGGCCCAGGTCTGATAGAGGGGCCCAGTGGGGGCTCAGGTCCCCCCACCACCTTACCTGTCAGCAGTAGCTGCAGCTTTTGTCCTCAGCCCAGCGCACGCTGCTGTGTGCTGGGCTGCAGTGTGGCCATGGAGGTGCTTAAAAAAAAAATCTGTGTTTTTTTTGTAAGGGTGCATGACCACGCCTCCTGTGATTAGGCCACACCCCTGGAAAAGAACCTGGGCCTAGCCAGGCTCTTTACTGCCCTGATCACAGGAGCAATTATGGCCAATGGGCCTGATTCATGTTTGTACAGTAAGTAAAGCAAAAAAAGCAAGCAACTAGGCAAAACCATGTTGAACTTTAAATGGGGCAGATTTAACGTGCAGAGATATTTAGATTTGGGTGGAGTGTATACCTGTAGGTCTGATTCTCCTATTCCACTGCAACTCTGACAACAATCTTCGGCAGATTTAAACCACTGAACAAATCACTGTAATGTGAGTTGGCTTTGTTTTAAAAAGTTAAAAACTGTAAAATAATGAAAAATGATGACCATCCCTGGACCAGCTTCGGCTGGTATAATGTCTTCAGCTAGTGATTCCCAACTCCCGTCATCAGGGACCAGTGGCGGCTGCAGAGGAGGGGCTGCAGCGCAATCCAAAATTCGAGTAGGGGAGTCACCATATAAATAATAAATGCCTGCGCTAGTATTGGAAGTTTTTATAAAAAGCAGCTCTAATAAAAATAATATTGGTAAGATGCTGTAAATAAGAGAGCGCTTGTAGTTATGTGAATGCATACCTGTAAAGAAAACATTGGGTTACATGGATTTTGTTTACAGCACTTTTAAGTGCAATGATTAGAGAGTCCACAGATAAAAGCTTTGAGGGTTCCAAATCTGTTGCCGCTGGTGGATGAGTGTGTGCAGAAGCCGCTACTTACTACCGCTATCTTTCCCTACCACTTGTACCTGTGTACAGAGCCGGCCATAGGCATAGGCAAACTAGGCAATTGCCTAGGGCATTTGATATGCCTAGGGGCATCAGCAGCTTCTGCTGATTAAAATGATATGCGGCATGCCTATATTCTGTGTGTAGCATTTTATATGCAGATACAGCCACAGTATCACACAGTATATAGGCATGCTGCATATCATTTTAATCAGTAGAAGCTGCTTGTGCATCCTAGCCACATAGCAATGCAAATGCATTTTAATTTTAAAAAAAGGTGCCCAACGTTAGCATTGAGGCAAAATTTATGAGTACACATCTGTATCCAAGCAGAGGCAGAGGTCACAGTGTTAGTGGCAGTGTGAGTGCTGTGTGCATGTGAGTTGGTTGGTTGTGCAGTAGTGTTCGGAATATGTGTAAGGAGCATTATGTGTGTCATGTAAAAATGCATTAATAATGTGCAACATATGTGTAAGGGGCACTATGTGTGTCATTATATGTATAAGGGCATTAATAACGTGCGGCATATGTGACTACTGTATGCGTGTCATTATGTGTATAGCAATAATGTGCAGCAAATGTGTAGGGGGCACTGTGTGTGTCATTATGTGTATAAGGGCATTAATAACGTGCGGCATATGTGTAAGGGACATTATGTGTAAAAGGGCTTTAATAAAGGTTGTCATAATGTGCAAGGTGCATTATGTTTCTAAGGACATTAATGATGTGTCTCATGTGTAAGGGGCATTACTGTGTGGAATTATGTGTATAAATGCATTACTAATATGTGGCATTATGTGTATAAGGTGCTCTACTATGTGGCATTGCGTATAGAAAGGGCACTATTGCGTCGTCTAATGTGAATAAAGAGCAATGGGGTGTGGTGTAATGTAAATAAGGAGCAATTCAGTGTGATGTAATGTGAATAAGGAGCTCTACGGTGAGGAGTAACATTTATAAGGTAAAGTGATACTACTGTGGGATGGAATGTGAATTATGGACACTATCGCATGATCAAATGTGAATAAAGGTGCAGTACTGTGTGGCGTAATTTGAATTGAGGGTACTATTGTGTGGCCATGCCCCTTGCCAGTAAAAACACACCCCTTTTTGGGCTGTGCGCCAAATGTGCAAACTGTTCCTATTTAAAATATAGGGGGTATAAACACCAAAATAAGGACTGTTATGGGTGAGGGGTGATGGTGCTGGGAAAGAGGTGCAAGGTCAGAGGCGGAACCAGCGGTGGTGCTAGGGGGCACCAGCCAAAATCTTGCCTAGGGCATCATATTGGTTAGGGCCGGCTCTGCAGGCTGTGTAGTTCAGCGGTTCCCGGCTGGATGCCTCTCGCTGCTTGTCCCGTGTGACCGTCAGCGACAAGTGCTGAATGCTGTGAGCAGTCTCCGGCTGGTTCCCTCTTGCGGCTTTTCCCGTGCGCCGGCCGGCGGAAGCTGTTGAACTTATGTCCTCCGGGTTCTGCGACTGGTGTCTCTGGTAGTGCGCTAACCAACGCGTTTCGGGCAGCATGCCCTTTATCAAGCAGCGACAGGCAACCAGCTGGGAGCCGCTGAACTACACAGGTACAAGTGTTAGGGAAAGATAGCGGTAGTAAGCACCTGCTCCTGCTCGCACTAATCCACCAACGGCAATACATTTGGAACTCTCAAAGCTTTTATCTGTGAACTCTCTAATCATTGCACTTAAAAGTGCTGTACACAAAAACCATGGGGGCAGATGTATTAAGCCTGGAGAAGGCATAAAGAAGTGATAAAGTAGTGATAAGTGCAAGGTGATAACTCACCAGCCAATCAGCTCATAATTGTCAATTTACATATTGGATTTGATTGGCTGGTTCGTTATCACCTTGCATTTATCACTGCTTTATCACTTTTCCAGGCTTATTTTTCTCCACAGGTGTGCGTTCACATAACTACAAGTGCTCTCTTATTTACTAACTGCCACTAACTGTCATCCTAAACTGGCACACTGGCAGTTGGTTTGGCTCCGCTATTTGAACTTTGGACTGTGCTGCAGCCTCACCTTTGGAACCACCACTGTCAGGGAGCCCTATCAGTGCATGTTTTACAGATATCTCTTACTTGGTGCACTGGTATATTCATTACTGGATGACACGTTTTGAAAGATACACAGGTGGAGCTAATTATTTTACTTGGTCTGGTCATGCTGATTGGTACATCCGCTACATCCCGGCTGAAGCTGCATAACAAAGAGTTAGTTCTAATATTTATATCCTTTAGCCCCTACTGTAGTAATTTCTTCCAATTACTGCTACAAAATGCATAGAAATGAACATACTATATTTCTTTTAAATAAGAACGCCTGCATATATTATGGTGTCTGGCTGTACTCCTTACGTGCCCAATTAGTATTTTAGCTAATCTACCCATACATACTCTTGCAATGTTTTGCTGACCTTAAAAGGTCCTTGCAGAAGTAATAAGGGAGACATATAAACCACACAGATATTAACTCTTTCATTGCTCCCATCGCACCTATTCTCCCAGAATGTCAGGTCTGAATTTAGTGAGGCTCTCCCAGGCTACTGAGAGAGCAGGACAGCCTCTTGCATGACGACCACTTACAGAGTCAAGTGGGCAGTCAGGGGGATTGATGAAGTGTGTCATCATGACTTGTCTCCTGTTATACAATTACATGAATTGTGGCTTTGTACAGAATGGGGCAGCACCATAATGACACACAATCATGGTGTCATGCCCTTCCCGGCTCTCCCATTTGTTTGGGATTTTCTTGAAGGGAAAATTTTGAAAGCGGTAAGTATGAACTGTTACTGTTAAGAAGATTGCAATGTATCCAGATGCAGACCCTCCAACATGACCCCTTTCATCAGGTAAACAATGCTCTGCTCCTGAGTTCCCTCTTAATGTATGATTGGCGCCAACTGTGTTGCGCTACTTAATTAGTAGTAGAGATGCGCGGTTTGGTTCTCTGAGAACCTAACCCTACCGGACTTTACCATTCGAGTCCGGTTCGGACTCGGAACCCAGAACGAGGCAAAACGTTATCATCCCGCTGTCGGATTCTCGCGGGGTATGGATTCCGTATAAGGAGCCGTGCGTCATGCCCATTTTCACTCCAGTCTCGGAGAGTGTAGTGAGAGGATGTGTCTCCGTCTCAGTGTCTGTGTGGGCGGGAAAGTGGGGTGGCGATTCTAGTGCTGTCTTGTGCTGCTCAGTCCAGTGTAGTCAGTGTCTCATGCTGCATCAGTCCAGCCAGTCACAGTGTTGGTGTCCTCTGCTGCTATATGTCCCCAGTGCTGCTGTATAAGTCCCTTGCCGTTTTGCTGTGTTGTCTTGCATCAGACCAGGGGTACTGGCATATAATTACAGTGATATTGCCCTATAATTCTTGGGATACTGGCGTATAATTCCTGTGATATTGCCGTATAATTCCTGTGATATTGCCGTATAATTCCAGTGATATTGCCATATAATTCCCGTGATGCTGGCATATAATTCCTGAGATATTGCCTTATGATTCCAGTGATATTGCCATATAATTCCCGTGATACTGCCGTATAATTCCAGTTATCCTGCCGTATAATTCCATATAAATCCATATAATTCCGTATAAATCCAGTCCAGTGGTGCTGCCATATAAGTTCAGTGGTGCTGTCCTGTGCTGTAAATTATTTACTCCAAATAAAGGGGTTATTAATATTTAATCCAAATAATTTTAACAGGGTTTGCCCTGTGAGGTGTAGGGGTACGCTCTCCTTTGCTGCATAGTGTGTTATATAACTCCAGAAAAATAATGGAGAACAAAAATATGGAGGATAAAATAGGGAAAGATCAAGAACCACTTCCTCCTAGTGCTGAAGCTGCCACTAGTCATGATATAGATGATGAAATGCCATCAACGTCGTCTGCCAAGGCCGATGCCCAATGTGATAGTAGAGGGCATGTAAAATCCAAAAAGCCAAAGTAAAAAGACCCAAAAAATTAATTTAAATGGTCTGAGGAGAATTGTAAACTTGCCAATATGCCATTTACGACACGGAGTGGCAAGGAACGGCTAAGGCCCTGGCCTATGTTCATGACTAGTGGTTCAGCTTCACATGACGATGGAAGCCCTCAACCTCCATTTTTCCAATTAATTCCAGTGATTTGGACGTATAATTCCAGTGATTTTGCCATTTAATTCCAGTGATTTGGACGTATAATTCCAGTGATTTTGCAGTATAATTCCAGTGATTTTGACATATAATTCCAGTAATTTGGACGTATAATTCCAGTGATTTTGACATATAATTCCAGTGATTTTTCCGTATAATTCCAGTGATTTTTCCGTATAATTCCAGTGATTTTGCAGTATTATTACAGTGATTTTGCAGTATAATTCCAGTGATTTTGCTATTTAATTCCAGTGATTTGGCCGTATAATTCCAGTGATTTAGACATATAATTCCAGTGATTTTGCCATTTAACTCCAGTGATTTGGACGTATAATTCCAGTGATTTTGCCATTTAATTCCAGTGATCCTGCCGTATAATTCCAGTAATCCTGCCGTATAATTACAGTGGTACTGGCGTATAATTACAGTGATCCTGCCGTATAAATCCAGTGATCCTGCCGTATAAGTCCAGTGATCCTGCTGTATAATTACAGCGGTACTGGCGTATAAGTTCAGTCCAGTGATACTGCCGTATATATATGTATACTGTATATATACCCTGTTGCAAAGCCGATTACTGAGGCCATAACAACTATGCTGGTTTTAGACGTGCGTCCGGTGGGGGTCATTCCGACCCGTTCGCACGCAGCAGTTTGATGCTGCGGTGCGAACGGGTCTGGAATGTGCATGTGCAGCGGCCTCACTGCGCACGCGCGTCATTGCACGGCGACAGGGGTCGCTGGGTTACTTTGCGGCCAATGAAAAAAGCGGTCGCAGAGCCGACCGCAAGAAGATTGAAAGAAAGAAGGCGTTCCTGCGCGTCACCAGACCGTTGCCTGACATTTTTTGGGGGATTGGTGAAGAAAATGCAGGCTTGTCCAGGAGAACGGAGGGCTTATGTCTGATGTCAAAGCCAGCCCCAGCATCACTGAGATCGTTGCACAGGGTAAGTATGTCCAGGGCTGGTCTTGTTCTGCTTGAAATTTTTTTAGCTTAGCAGCCCTGCTAAGCTTAAATACACTCCCCCATAGGTGTGGACTAGTTGATCGCAGCAGCAGCAAAAAGTTGCTGGCTGCGATCAACTCGGAATGACCACCGGTATCCACCATTAGTGCAGTGGGACTGCAGTGCCAACCCTAGATGGGCCAGGTGTTTGTGCCGCACACTTGTATCACTTAGCTTAGTCATACAGCTACCTCATTGCCCTCTTTTACTTCTAGCATGATGTGTTGTTTGGGGACTATTTTTTTAAAGTATGACACTTCCGTATATGTCCAGTGGTACTGCCATTTAATTCCAGTGATTTTGCCGTATAATTCCAGTGATTTGGACGTATAATTACAGTGATTTGGACGTATAATTCCAGTGATTTTGCAGTATAATTTCAGTGATTTTGCCATTAAATTCCAGTTAATAATACCGTAGGAGCAAAATTACCCCCAAATTCTGTGATTTTAGCTGTTTTTATGTTTTTTTCAAAAATCTTCCAGATCCAAAACCAAAACACGAAAGGGTGGTTTTGGCGAAACAAAGCCAAAACCAAAACACGAAAGTGGAATTAGAAACAAAACCAAAACACAAAACATGAAAAGTGCCAACCACACATCTCTAATTAGTAGTAATCACTACAGGTGCAATCATAAACTAAGAGGGAAGTCCAGGAGCAGAGCATTTTGTACCTGATTTAAGGGGTCATGTTGGAGGGTCTACAGTCTTGCACCTTGGAGGAGCAGTCAATTCTAAATTAACAGCCCTCCTGAATCGCAGTACAATTACCTTACTGCTTACAAGGGTTAACCTTCATTTAGGGAATATAATGAGATATCCCAGAACTGGTCAAACATAATTATTAGTCTTTGTCTTGAATTTTTTTTTAAATTGTCATAAAATCTTTAGACTATTGAAAATACTGTACTGTACGTTGAAATGTTATTACAAAATTGTGTTCACTATCAAGTCTCACTTTGTTCCTAGCTATGTTCATGCAGGGCCAGCAACAGAAATCTTGGGGTACAGTGATATCTTTGGGAGCCCCTCAGAATATATATATATATATATATACTTTAAAGCGCAACAGAATTTGCTGCGCTATATAAGAAACTGTTAAATAAATGTATATATATATATATTTATTTATACATATATAAATATACATGTATCGCCCTCTCTCCTTCCTCCGACACACCCCACAAATTGTCTCTCCCTAATGACTCCATGCTGCATTCCCAGCTCCCCCATTCCATCCCAAATGCCTGTATCCCCTTACCAATTCACTTTTGCCCCAGGGGAGACTCACCTGTGCTGCCCTCCCCAGTATCCAGACCCGAACACCGCACAGCAGGTACCATGCGGCCCTCACAACACTCTAGCAGAGACCGGCGCAGGGCATGGGAATCCTGGCCAGTTGAGTCATTGTGTGTGAGAGGTTCCTGCCATTCTGAGGCTGCACCCACACCGCCTACAGCTAGTTACCCTATTTCAACAAGAAGGCTTGCATACCTGCAGGGCACTAAGTGCCATATCCTTGGGGACCCTCTGATCCTTGGGGCATGGTACTTTGACCCCCCTGTTGCCGACCCTGTGTTCTTGTCCCATCAATAGGGCCACCACAGGCAGCCACTAATTCAGGTACTGAGATGGGCATGGTCAAATCCGCGGGAGGTGTAAGCACAGAATAAGCAAAATCACATCTGTAATTCTGGTTTCATAAACTGTGATCAATCTCCCCGTATTATATTATATTAATGGATATCTTTCAATTGCCCCTTACATGCCATCATGCTCCTCCACATGTCCCTTTATAACATCAGACTCCTCCATGTGTCATTTATTTGCCACTGGACTCCTTATCATGCCCCTTACATGACATCATACTTGTCCACAGGCAAGTTTTGCAATTGATTGACCCTCGTAATTAAGATTGCCATTGCCTTATCAGTGTTGACAGGATCATTTGGCAGTGCTAGATTTTATAGCATAATAACCACAAATACCAACATGGATACCCACCTGTTGATTAGTTACTTTCTTACACTATAAAGTAAGCATTGACATTACCTTTGAACCCTGATGCAGATAAATTTGAACCTTGTGCAAGCAATACCTTACTGACAATAAGAGAAACATACTCCACAAAGGGGTCTGATTTCCTCATAGCCATAGCTGGCAAACATCTGACTATCCAAGTCTACTATGATTGATTTTCCAAGGCTCTGACCCATGCCTGTCCTCCATCCTGATCTGATAGTCACTACTCACTCCTGCTACCAATGCTTCTCCTGTGCTGCTCCCCAGTTATGGAATGCCCTACCCTGCCTGATCAGAGTCTCCCACAACCTCCAATCTTATAAGCACGCTCTCAAAACTCACTTATAGCCTACCTGAATACTACCCTCTCTCCATGTTCTACCAGCTCAAGTCCATTGTTCACACTGCATCCCACTAGCTCCTATTTCCGACCTCCCTACTATCCCAATGTTGGCAGAACAGTCCCGCATTTCGGGGCCCTGTCCAGCCAACCCATCTGTTCTGTATAGCATTCCAAAGAGGGGCTGGGGCAGCACAGCACTCTGGAAGCAGTAGGCATGCTCCCATCATGATGAAAAACAGGGGGCATGATGTGCAACCACACTCCCATGCCATGAGGTCACTGTTATGAACCAAGTCTAATTCAGATCACAGAATGCAAGATGCAATCCAATAATATTCAAACAGTCTTTCATGGATATACTGTAGCAGAACTGCAATATTTTAAGTAGAGATGAGTGGGTTCGGTTCTCTGAGAACCGAACCCCCATGAACTTCATGTCCCGAGCCCGGATCCGAGTCCGGCTCAGGACTTCCCGCCTGACTCGGAAACCAGAACGAGGCAAAGCATCATCATCCCGTTTTCGGATTCTTGCGGGTTTTGGATTCCGTATAAGGAGCCGCGCGTCGCAGCCATTTTCACTCCGGAATTGGAGAGTGTAGCGAGAGGACGTGTCTCCGTCCTCAGTGTCTGTGCGGGAAAGTGGGGTGGCGATTCCAGTGCTGTCTTGTGCTGCTCAGTCCAGTGTAGTGTCTTATGCTGCATCAGTCCAGTCACAGTGGTGGTGTCCTCTGCTGCCATATGTCCAGTGTAGCTGTATAAGTCCAGTGCAGTGGTGCTATGTTGTCCTACATCAGTACAGTGGTAGTGTCTTGTGCTGCATCAGTCCAGTCACAGTAGTGGTGTCCTCTGCTGCCATATGTCCAGTGCTGCTGTATAAGTCCAGTCCAGTGGTGCTTTGTTGTGTTACATCAGTCCAGTGGTGGTGTCTTATGCTGCATCAGTCCAGTCACAGTGGTGGTGTACTCTGCTGCCATATGTCCAGTGCTGCTGTATAAGTCCAGTCCAGTCCAGTGGTGCTTTGTTGTGTTGCATCAGTCCAGTGGTGGTGTCTTATGCTGCATCAGTCCAGTCACAGTGGTGGTGTCCTCTGCTGCCATATATCCAGTGCTGCTGTATAAGGCCAGTCCATTGCAGTGATACTATGTTGCCCTGCATCAGTCCAGTGGTAGTGACCCCGTGCTGCTGTATAAGTCCAGTGGTACTGCCGTATATGTCCAGTGATACTGCCATATATGTCCGTTGATACTGCTGTATATGTTCAGTGATACTGCCGTATAAGTCCAGTGATACTGCCTTATAAATCCAGTGATACTGCCGTATGTGTCCAGTGGTACTGCCATATAATTCCAGCGATACTGCCATATAAGTCCAGTGATACTGCCGTATAAGTCCAGTGGTACTGCCGTATAATTCCAGTGATACTTCCGTATAAATCCAGTCCAGTAATACTGCCATATATATCCAGTGGTACTGCCGTATAATTCCAGTGGTACTGCCGTTTAAATCCAGTCCAGTGGTACTGCCGAATAAGTCCAGTGGTACTGCCGTATAAGTCCAGTGGTACTGCCGTATAAGTCCAGTGATACTGCCGTATAAGTTCAGTGATACTGCTGTATATGTCCAGTGATACTGCCGTATAAGTCCAGTGATACTGCCGTATAAATCCAGTCCAATGGTACTGCCGTATAAATCCAGTGATACTGCCGTATAAGTCTTGTGATACTGCCGTATAAGTCCAGTGGTACTGCCGTATAAATCCAGTGATACTGCCGTATATATCCAGTGGTACTGCCATATAAATCCAGTGGTTCTGCTGTTTAAATCCAGTCCAGAGGTACTGCTGTATAAGTCCAGTGATACTGCCGTACAAGTCCAGTGATACTGCAGTATATGTCCAGTGGTACTTCTGTATAAATCCAGTGATACTGCTGTATATGTCCAGTGGTACTGCCGTATAAATCCAGTTCAGTGATACTGCCGTATACTGTATATGTCTAGTGGTACTGCCGTATAAATCCAGTGGTACTGCCATATAATTCCAGTGATACTGCCATATAAATACAGTGATACTGCCAAGGTCGGACTGTCCCACAGGGAAACAGGGGAAACCACCGTGGGCCCCACTGCCTGTGGGCCCTCCTCCTCTAGGGATCAGGTTCCAGACTATTCTAGTGCACTTAAATTATACATTATGTTATATTATGCTTCACAAGAATATGGTTTATTATATATTTACCAAGGGGAATACAACATGTACTCTGTAATTTTTAGCCAAACCTCTGTGGTGGCTGGCCACGCCCCAGTGGAGCCTGGCTTTACCCTTAAGCATGGGCCCCTACAACAGCATTCCTCCGGTGGTCCCTTCATGCCCCAGTCCGACACTTGATACTGCCGTATATGTCCAGTGGTACTGCCGTATAAATCAAGTCTAGTGATACTGCTGTATTTGTCCAATGATACTGCCGTATAAATCCAGTACAGTGGTACTGCCATATAAGTCCAGTGATACTGCCGTATATGTCCAGTGGTACTGCCGTATAAGTGCAGTTCAGTGGTGCTGCCATATAAGTTCAGTGGTGCTGTCTTGTGCTGTATATTATTTACTCCAAATAAAGGGTTATTAATATTTAATCCAAATAAGGGGTTTGCCCTATGTGGTGCAGAGGTACACTCTCCTGTGCTGCATTTCATTATATAACTACAGAAAAATTATGGAGAACAAATATTTGGAGGATAAAATAGGGAAAGATTAAGAACCACTTCCTCCTACTGCTGCCGCTGCCGCTGCTGTTGTTGCTGCTGGGAGTTTAAATCCAGTCCAGTGGTACTGCCATATAAGTCCAGTGATATTGCCGTGTAAGTCCAGTGATACTGCCGTATATGTCCAGTTGTACTGTACTTCCATATAAATCCAATGATACTGCAGTATATGTCCAGTGGTACTGCCGTACAAATCCAGTCCAGTGATACTGCTGTATATATGTCCAGTGGTACTGCCGTATAAATCCAGTGGTACTGCCATATAAATCCAGTGATACTGACGTATATGTCCAGTGGTACTGCCGTATAAATACAGTGAAACTGCCGTATATGTCCAGTGGTACTGCCATATAAATCCAGTCCAGTGATACTGCCATATATATGTCCAGTGGTACTGCCGTATAAATCGAGTGATACTTCCGTATAAATGCAGTACAGTGGTACTGCTGTATAAGTCCAGTGGTACTGCCATATAAGTCCAGTGATACTGCCGTATATGTACAGTGGTACTGCCATATAAATCCAGTGGTACTGCACCTATAAATCCAGTCCAGTTGTACTGCTGTATAAGTCTAGTGGTACTGCTGTATAAGCTCAGTGATACTGCCGTATACTGTATGTCCAGTGGTACTGCCGTATAAGTGCAGTCCAGTGGTGCTGCCATATAAGTTCAGAGGTGCTGTCCTGTGCTGTACTGTATATTATTTACTCCAAATAAAGGGTTATTAATAAGGGGTTCACCCTGTGTGGTGCAGAGGTATACCTGTGCTGCATTTTGTTATATAACGACAGAAAAATAATGGAGAGCAAAAATTTGGAGGATAAAATAGGGAAAGATCAACAACCACTTCCTCCTACTGCTGCCACTGCTGTTTGTCACGATCCGGGTATCTGGACGCCATTATTTGCCATTTAGATGTCTCCTGAGGCTGGCTCAGCGTTCCAGGGCCGGATCTCACCTGTGTTACTGATGTCCATGCTCTACATCTCCCTCCTGTCACTCTGAGACGCTGTCACAACGGCATCACGTTTGGCTTCTCCAGCCTCTGCGGCCTCCGCCGCCGCTCCTGTGTTTCCGGATTACTGATTGTCAGTGTGGCGTTTCATGTCTGCCGCGATCTCCGCTGTCATCCATGTGGTTCCAGTGTGCAGGTTGCCAGTGTGACGTCTCCTGCCCTCCGCGGTCTGCGCCGCCATTACTGCCGAATCTCCACATGGTTTCTCAAACTAACTTTCCCTCCAAGTGCTAACATGGGCGCAGCCATATTGGTTTCAATCACATGCCTCAGTTTCCACCAATCCGCTGCTTCTGGAATCTGCATAATTGCCCAGCCAATGCCTGCCTTGCTGCAGGTATAAGTATCCTGTGCCTGGGCCAGGAAGTGGTCAGTGCTTTGGTTGTCAAACCTTGTTCCAGTCTCTCTCTCTCCTGTGATTGTTTCTCCAGGTTTCCAGCTCCTGTTACCCGCAGCCACTAAGAGACCCGCACCTGCTTTCCATCTTGCGGTGCAGCCTGACTCTGCAGTCCTCCGTGACGACTCCAGCTTCCAGCTACAAACCATCTGCTTCCAGCGATTAGCTTCCAGCAGTATCCAGCTTCCTTAAAGTGCCGGTGTTTTTCCAACGGATACCTCCATATCAGCAGTATCCACAAACCATCGGTAACCACCTTTCATCTTTCCAGTATCCACGCTCCCTAGCTTCATCTCATCACCTGGCTGGTTCCATCCAGCATCCACTCCGTGCTTTCACCATCTGGCTGGTTCCATCCAGTATTCACAGCAGTCCTTTCAGCTACAGTGATCCAGCTCCAAGAATTACATCTGCTGACGTGTTCCTCGGTTATCCTCACTACTACAGACAGGCCTGGTAAGGACAATCCATCTATGGGACTTTAACATCTAATCCATATCCTACCAGTGCTCTGTGGCTCCAGCCAAGGTCTTAGTGATCCAGGAACTGTACCATTATATCACTGCTTATTCTTTATTTTACTGCTGTGCAAAATACGGAGTGTGTTAATAAAACTTTTATTGACTTTTAAACCCTGGTTGTCATGGTCACACCTTCGGGTGATCCTTCTTTACAAACACTTACATTTCAAGGGGTCTGATTAAACCTTCCAGGTTTAAGTTCATCCCAGCCCCTACAACTGAGGCTTCCTCCTGTCAGCCCAGACCATCAGTTGTGACACTGTTATTGCTGCTGGGAGTCAATTGTCATCCTAGAGGAGAAGTCGGAAGACCACTTGTAATACTTCAACTAAGCAGTTGACTGTCCAACAGTCCTTTGCAAGGAAGATGAAATGTGACAGCAGTCATTTTGTCGCAAAGCGGATAACTGAGGCCTTGACCGCTATGTTGGTGTTAGACGTGCATCCGGTATCCGCCATTAGTGCAGTGGGACTGCATTGCCAATGCTAGATGGGCCAAGTGTTTGAGCTGCACACTTGTGTCGCTTAGTTTAGTCATACAGCTACTTTATTGCACCTCTTTTACTTCTTTGCATGATGTGCTGTTTGGGGACTAGTTATTTTAAGTGCCATCCTGTCTACCACTGCAGTGCCACTCCTAGATGGGCCAGGTGTTTGTGCCTCGTGTCGATTAGCTTAGCCATACAGCTACCTAGATGCAACTTTTAGGCCTAAAAACAATATTGTGAAGTGCTCAAAATAGACTGGAAATGAGTGGAAATTAATGTTATTGAGGTTAATAATACTGTAGGATCAAAATTACTCCCAAATTCTGTGATTTTAGCTATTTTTATGGGGTTTTTTTTTCAAAAATCTTCCAGATCCAAAACCAAAACCCGAAAGGGTGGTTTTGGCAAAACCTATCCAGATCCAAAACACGAGCGGGGATCCAGACCAAAACCAAAACACAAAACACAAAAAGTGCCCGCCGCACAGCTCTAATTTTAAGAAATGGTCCTAATACAGGAGTATGGACAAAACATAACCAGCATGAAATGAAAGTAAATGATCAATAGCTCACCATTTTGTAGGGAGAGGTTGAGCAAGACTGTCACAGATGAAGTTAATCGGCAGGTATGAATTGTAGGGAGATGAGGCAGTCCATATATTTTAAAGAGAGGAGTGGAGATACTGTATGGCAAATGCAATCCAATTAACTTGTAAATGTAGAACTTGAAAGTAAGACAACTGTAGTATTTCTTGTGATGTCCATGAATGGGCTGTCCAGCTGACTCACGCATGGGAGCAGCTTTATATCTGTAGAAACTGGTTAAGGGAAGCGATAGGTTAGCCTTATCAACTCTAGGTCAACATCAAAGGGGCAGCTGAGAGACACTTTTTGGGGCAGATTGATCAATGAGTGATATTCTAGTCATCACTCATTACTAATCTTAAATTGTGCTTCAACTAATCAGCTCCTGTAATTTTTCAAACACATGTCAGTTAGTAGCTGATTGATTGATTGATTGATTGATTGGAGCATCATTTAAGATTAGTAACGAGTAGAGATGAGCAGTTCAGATTCCTTGAAATTCATGCCGCTCCAAACTTCCAGAATCTGAGTCTTCCCGAGCCAAGGCTTGGGTTTTCCATCCTCCTGGTGTCGGATTGTCGTGGATTTTGGATTCTATATAAGGCGCCATGCTGCTGTATGCTGTGCTGTACTCTGCTGTATTGGCTGTGCTGTGTCATACTCCAGACTTACAACTGCTTATGCTCTGTATAAAGTCAGTGTATAGAGGGCACGCTGCTGTATGCTGCGCTGTACTTGTCTCTATTGGCTGTGTCAGACTCCAGACTTACAAGTGGCTGTGCTCTGTATATAGTCAGTGTATAGGGGGCACACTGCTCTATGCTGTGCTGTACTCTGTTGTAAATTGGCTGTGATGTGTCCATCTAAAGTGGCTGTTCACAAGCAGCACTACATTGTGTATTGCATGACTCACTGTCAGATATTCTTCTATTGTTACTGCGCTTTATCCTTCGTTCATTTGCATATACTGTATCTATACATAGATCTATTGTTTGTACCCTTAGGCAGGGTTGGACTGGCCCACAGGGGTACAGGGGAAACCCCCGGTGAGACCCACTGTTTGAGTGCCCTCCTCCTCTTCTAGAGATCAGGTTCCATACAGACTGTGCACTTGGATTTGGATTATACAATATATATATATATATATATATATATATATATATATATATATATATATATATTTATTTACTTATACTGTACAGGACTATGGTGCACTTCCTACAGGGCATTGCTGTTATTGCTCTGGTATATTATCATGCATGCACTAGAAGTATTCAATATATATATATATATATATCTTTATCAAGGGGCCCAGACCATGCATTCTCTAATAGGCAAACCAATGTGATGGCTGGCCACAGCCCCTCTGGAGAATGGTCGCACTCCTAAACATGGGCCCCTACCACAGCATTCCCACGTGGGCCCTTCATGCCCCAGTCCGACACTGCCTTTAGGTATTCTTTACCCTAGTATGCCTATTCATGTGCATATATAAGCCCTGTTACTCCACGCAGTTTGAACTGAAGTGCAAGTAAAAAAAAGAAAAGATATATAGATCCATTGTTTTTTACCGTTTGGGGCGCTTTGCTCTAGTGTGCTTTGTTCATGTACATAAATAAGCCCTGATATTCCATTCAGTTTAAACCAAGCTGCAAGTAAAAAAAATATATAGATATATTGATTGTACTGTTTGGTGCACTTTACATTAGTGTGCTTTGTTCACGTGCATCTATAAGCCCTGTGACTCCACGCAGTGCTCTGCAAATTGAAAAATTTATAACAATCAGTTTAGAGAGGAGCAACCAAATACTAGCGCTGCAGCTGCTGCCACCAGTCATGCACCATTTTTCATTTCTGCCACTGCTGTGTGGCATTATTTCATAGATGTGCTATAAACTGCTGTGTGTTTGTGCCGCTGCTTTGTCACTTAGTAACCAGCCAGCCCGCTGCACATTTTGGCCTAAAGCAGATGAAAACAATATTGCGAGCTGTGTGGTGGTCAAAACTGACTAAAAATTAGTGATGTGCACCGGACATTTTTCGGGTTTTGTGTTTTGGTTTTGGATTTGTTCCGTGACCGTGTTTTGGATTCGGACGCGTTTTGGCAAAACCTCCCTGAAAATTTTTTGTCGGATTCGGGTGTGTTTTGGATTCGGGTGTTTTTTTTACAAAAACACCTCAAAAACAGCTTAAATCATAGAATTTGGGGGTCATTTTGATCCCATAGTATTATTAACCTCAATAACCATAATTTCCACTCATTTTCAGTCTATTCTGAACACCTCACAATATTATTTTTAGTCTTAAAATTTGCACCGAGGTCGCTGGATGACTAAGCTAAGCGACCCAAGTGGCCAACACAAACACCTGGCCCATCTAGGAGTGGCACTGCAGTGTCAGACAGGATGGCACATCAAAAAAATAGTCCCCAAACAGCACATGATGCAAAGAAAAAAAGAGGCGCAATTAGGTAGCTGTGTGACTAAGCTAAGCGACCCAAGTGGCCGACACAAACACCTGGCCCATCTAGAAGTGGCACTGCAGTGTCAGACAGGATGGCACTTCAAAAAAATAGTCCCCAAACAGCACATGATGCAAAGAAAAAAAGAGGTGCACCAAGGTCGCTGGATGGCTAAGCTAAGTGACCCAAGTAGCCGACACAAACACCTGGCCCATCTAGGAGTGGCACTGCAGTGTCAGGCAGGATGGCACTTCAAAAAAATAGTCCCCAAACAGCACATGATGCAAAGAAAAATGAAAGAAAAAAGAGGTGCAAGATGGAATTGTCCTTGGGCCCTCCCACCCACCCTTATGTTTCTATAAACAGGACATGCACACTTTAACAAACCCATCATTTCAGCGACAGGGTCTGCCACACAACTGTGACTGAAATGACTGGTTGGTTTGGGCCCCCACCAAAAAAGAAGCAATCAATCTCTTTTTGCACAAACTGGCTCTACAGAGGCAAGATGTCCACCTACTCCTCATCGTCCGATTCCTCACCCCTTTCACTGTGTACATCCCCCTCCTCACAGATTATTAATTCGTCCCCACTGGAATCCACCATCTCAGGTCCCTGTGTACTTTCTGGAGGCAATTGCTGGTGAATGTCTCACGGAGGAATTGATTATAATACATTTTGATGAACATCATCTTCTCCACATTTTCTGGAAGTAACCTCGTACGCCGATTGCTGACAAGGTGAGCGGCTGCACTAAACACTCTTTCAGAGTACACACTGGAGGGTGGGCAACTTAGGTAAAATAAAGCCAGTTTCTGCAAGGGCCTCCAAATTGCCTCTTTTTCCTGCCAGCATACGTACGGACTGTCTGACGTGCCTACTTGGATGCGGTCACTCATATAATCCTCCACCATTCTTTCAATGGTGAGAGAATCATATGCAGTGACAGTAGACGACATGTCAGTAATCGTTGGCAGGTCCTTCAGTCCGGACCAGATGTCAGCACTCGCTCCAGACTGCCCTGCATCACCGCCAGCGGGTGGGCACGGAATTCTTAGCCTTTTCCTCGCACCCCAGTTGCGGGAGAATGTGAAGGAGGAGCTGTTTACGGGTCACGTTCCGCTTGACTTGACAATTTTCTCACCAATGCACCACAGGTATGGATGGATAGTATACTTGACGACACAGAGGTAGGTAGAGCAGTGGCCTACTGTACCGTACTGCTATATATTATATACTGGTGGTCAGCAAACTGTGCAAAACTGAAATGCACCACAGGTATAGATGGATAGTATACTTGACGACACAGAGGTAGGTAGAGCAGTTGCCTACTGTACCGTACTGCTATATATTATATACTGGTGGTCAGCAAACTGTGCAAAACAGGTATGGATGGATAGTATACTTGACGACACAGAGGTAGGTAGAGCAGTGGCCTACTGTACCGTACTGCTATATATTATATACTGGTGGTGAGCAAACTGTGCAAAACTGAAATGCACCACAGGTACGGATGGATAGTATACTTGACGACACAGAGGTAGGTAGAGCAGTGGCCTACTGTACCGTACTGCTATATATTATATACTGGTGGTCAGCAAACTGTGCAAAACTGAAATGCACCACAGGTATGGATGGATAGTATACTTGACGAAACAGAGGTAGGTAGAGCAGTGGTCTACTGTACCGTACTGCTATATATTATATACTGGTGGTCAGCAAACTGTGCAAAACTGAAATGCACCACAGGTATGGATGGATAGTATACTTGACGACACAGAGGTAGGTAGAGCAGTGGCCTACTGTACCGTACTGCTATATATTAAATACTGGTGGTCAGCAAACGGTTCAAAACTGAAATGCACCACAGGTATGGATGGATAGTATACTTGACGACACAGAGGTAGGTAGAGCAGTGGCCTTCTGTACCGTACTCCTTTATATTATATACTGGTGGTCAGCAAAATTATGCACTGTACTTCTACTACATACTACAATGCAGCACAGATATGGAGCGTTTTTCAGGCAGAGAACGTATAATACTGGTGGTCACTGGTCAGCAAAACTCTGCACTGTACTCCTCCTATATAATACTGCTGGTCCCCAGTCCCCACAATAAAGCAGTGTGAGCACAGATATATGCAGCACACTGAGCACAGATATGGAGCGTTTTTCAGGCAGAGAACGTATAATACTGGTGGTCACTGGTCAGCAAAACTCTGCACTGTACTCCTCCTATATAATACTGCTGGTCCCCAGTCCCCACAATAAAGCAGTGTGAGACTGAGCACAGATATATGCAGCACACTGAGCACAGATATGGAGCGTTTTTCAGGCAGAGAACGTATAATACTGGTGGTCACTGGTCAGCAAAACTCTGCACTGTACTCCTCCTATAATACTGGTGGTCCCCAGAATAAAGATATTTGCAGCCCCCTGAAAGTTCTGAAACAAAGTGAGAGGACGCCAGCCACGTCCTGTCACTATCATTTCCAATGCACAAGTGAAAAATGGCGGCGACGCGCGGCTCCTTATATAGAATCCGAATCTCGCGAGAATCCGACAGCGGGATGATGACGTTCGGGCGCGCTCGGGTTAACCGAGCAATACTGGAGTATCCGAGTATGCCTCGGACCCGTGTAAAATGGGTGAAGTTCGGGGGGGTTTGGATTCCGAGGAACCGAACCCGCTCATCACTACTAAAAATGAATGTTACTGAGGTTAATAGTACCCTAGGAACAAAACAAAACAAAAATTCCAAATTATGTGATTTTAGGTTTTTTTTCTAAGTGTTTGGGATAAAATTCAAATCTAAAACCAGTCACAGCTGACATCCAAAACTGAATCGAAAACTGGATGACGAATTAGAATCAAAACCAGAGCCAAAACTGAAACCAGCAAAAATGGTCTGGTGCAGATCTCCAGTAACGAGTGATAACTAGAACATCACTTGTTACATCTGCGCCTTTTTTCTTCCATACATTTTTGCGTAAGGGATAAATTATCATCAAGATAAGCAGTGATAAAAAGGTGGGGATTTCCACTGTTACTGGGGCTAATAGTTTCCTACATAGAGGATCCGACAGGGAGAAGGATCCGACAGTGCAGTATTCAATTTGCGAGCATTTGACCGTTTTCGACATTGCGGATCTGACTTTTTTTGAGTTAAATCTAATGAACAAAACCATGTGCACTGCAGGTGGGGCAGATATAACATGTGCAGAGAGAGTTAGAGTTGGGTGTGGAGTGTTCAAATTGAAATTTAAATTGCAGTGTAAAAATAAAGCAGCCAGTATTTACTAGAGATGAGCGGGTTCGGTTCCTCGAGATCCGAACCCCCCGCGAACTTCACCTATTTTACACGGGTCCGAGGCATCCTCAGATCTTCCCGCCTTGCTCGGTTAACCCGAACGCGCCCGAATGTCATCATTCCGCTGTCGGATTCTCACGAGATTCATATTCTATATAAAGAGCCGCGCGTCGCCGTCATTTTTACTCGTGCATTGGAGATTGAACGGAGAGGACGTGGCTGCGTTCTCTCCCTGAAAATCTCTGTAATCTGTGCTCAGTGTGCTGTAAATATCTGTGCTCAGTGTGCTGAAAATATCTACTTTCTCTACCTGAAAATGCTCCATATATGTGCTCAGTGTGCTGCAAATATCTGTGCTCAGTGTGCTTCATTTTGGTGACCAACAGTATATAGTTGTACAGTACATGATTAGGCCATTGCTGTAGTATCTTGCAACTCTGTGTCACTGCAAGTATCCATTCCATATCTGTGCTGCATTTTTGTGAGCAGTATATATAGTATTACAGTGCAGCATTTTGGTGACCAACAGTATATAGTTGTACAGTACATTAGGCCATTGCTGTAGTATCTTGCAGCTCTGTGTCACTGCAAGTATCCATTCCATATCTGTGCTGCATTTTTGTGAGCAGTATATATAGTATTACAGTGCAGCATTTTGGTGACCAACAGTATATAGTTGTACAGTACATTAGGCCATTGCTGTAGTACCTTGCAGCTCTATGTCATGGCAAGTATCCATTCCATATCTGTGCTGCATTATTGTGAGCAGTATATAGTAGGACAGTGCAGCATTTTGGTGACTAGCAGTATACATATATAGTACAGTACAGTAGGCCATTGCTGTAGTATCTTGCAGCTCTGTGTCACTTCTAGTATCCTGATCAGTGCTCGATATCTGCTGCATTGTTGTGACCAGTATGTATACTGTACTGTGCGACGTGTGTTATACACCTGGTGATTATACATCCTGTAATCTGTACTGTGTGATGTGTGAGATACACCTGGGGATTATACACCCTATATTATTATTATTATTATTATCCTTTATTTATATGGCACCACAAGAGTTCTGCAGCGCCCAATTACAGAGTACATAAATAATCAAACAGGAAAACAGCAACTTACAGTTGATGACAGTATAGGACAAGTACAGGGTAAATACACATAGTTACATCAGCAGATGACACTGGAATAAGTATCAGGTGGCAGAAGACTGCTGGATGTGGTACAGTTGAAGATTATTAAGGTAAGACAAAGGATAAGCACATGAGGGAAGAGGGCCCTGCTCGTGAGAGCTTACAATCTAAAGGGGAGGGGTAGACAGACATGGGTGACACAGATGGGGTACATAGAGAACGTGGAACAGAGGGTTAGGATGAGATTTGGCTGGGTTTGGTGAAGAAGTGGACCCCCAGAAGGCACAAGTCAATACTTAACATTGCAACATTTTACTGGGCTATGCAGGAGAAAATTAAAAATAGGGGGAAATAAAAAAAAAAAAAAAGAATCGATAACTTCTACCGCTTTCAAAAAGGACAATGGAAGCTGAAATAATGGACAACTACCTCATGGAAGCCAGATACAGTATACCAAACAGTACTTAGCAGAGTTAGGAATGAGTGCTTATGAAATACAGTAACATTTTGTCATAATATTTCAGAAACTGCATGGCTGGTCTCTTGCACTCTTTTGCTCTAATACACCACCTGCTTTAGGATTTATATTCAAAAACATTATGTCTCCATAATCCCAAAAACTTCAGTCTTCTTGGAAAGTGGTTTGTTCCTTTGTAAGGGAAAGAGAACAAACGTTCTCAAACAATGGTTTCTCTATTTATTTTTCCTCTGGGAAGGGATTGTGGATTTGCAGGAATATCTGAGCATTTCTGTAATCAGAAAGCAGCGACTTTCTACAAATGTTTACGAATAATTCCAGTGATTTTGTCATTTTCTTCCAGGGATTTGGACCAATAATACCATTGATTAGAACGAATTCAGTGATTTTGCCATTTTCTTCCAGTGATTTGGACCAATAATACCATTGATTAGAACGAATAATTCAGTGATTTGTCATTTTCTTCCAGTGATTTGGACCAATAATACCATTGATTAGAACGAATAATTCCAGTGATTTTGTCATTTTCTTCCAGTGATTTGGACCAATAATACCATTGATTAGAACAAATAATTCCAGTGATTTTGTCATTTTCTTCCAGTGATTTGGACCAATAATACCATTGATTAGAACGAATAATTCCTGTGATATTGAGGTGTTTGTGTCGCTTAGCTTAGCCGTCCAGCGACCACAATGCACCTCTTTTTCTCTTTTCTTTGCATCATGTGCTGTTTGGGGCCAATTTTTTAAAGTGCCATCCTGTCTGACACTGCAGTGCCACTCCTAGATGGGCCAGGTGTTTGTGCCGCCCTCTTTGGTCGCTTTGCTTAGTCATTCAGCGACCTCGGTGCAAATTTTAGGACTAAAAATAGTATTGTGAGGTGTGAGGTGTTCAGAATAGACTGGAAATGAGTGGAAATTGTGGTTATTGAGGTTAATAATACTATAGGATCAAAATTACCCCCAAATTCTATGATTTAAGCAGTTTTTGAGGGTTTTTTGTAAAAAAAAACCACCCGAATCCAAAACACACCTGAATCCGACAAAAAAATTTCAGGGAGGTTGTGCCAAAACGCGTCCGAATCCAAAACACGGCCGTGGAAACGAATCCAAAACCAAAACACAAAACCCGAAAAATTTCCGGTGCACATCTCTAGTATTTACCCTGCACAGAAACAAAATAACCCACCCAAATCTAACTCTCTTTGCACATGTTACATCTGACCCACCTGCAGTGCACATGGGGGGTGATTCAGAGCTGATCGTAGATGTTCTAAATTTAGCACATCTACGATCAGATTCTCAGACATGCGGGGGGAAGTCCAGTACAGGGCAGGGACGGATCTAGACATTTCTTTAGGGGGGGGCGGTTTACTGTTTAATCTCGACTCCTCCCTCTACAGTCCCAACTCCTCCCATCTTCAATCCTAACTCCTCCTATCTCAATTCTGACTGAACTTTTTGAGTGAGACTGAGATAGAGCTTTGTGATCAGGGCCGGCGCTTCCATTAGGCAGCTTTAGGCAGCTGCCTATGGGCGCCTGGACCTGAGGGGGCGGTACGCTGAGGCTGCCAGGAGCCATCCCCCCTCCCCCGCCATATAGCCCCCACGCAATAGCAGCAGCAGGGCACCCGGTGTCATAGACACACATAGCAATGCTGCGGGTAGTCCTGCAACGCTGCTAAGTGGACTGACAGGCAGCTGATGCACTATACACTACCCTGTGTCCTGGGATCCACCAGTGATTTTCTTTCATTCACCACCGCTCCACTATGCAGTGTGAGCAGAGAGGTGGTTTCCCCCTCGGCCAGTCCGGTGTTTCCTCTCTACCGGGTAGCTCCATAGCCTGCTGCTTGATGGTTTTTTAAAAAGGGGCGTGGCCACACCTCAGTGATTAGGCCACGCCCCGAGTATGCTAGGTTCTCCGTAGTCTGTGGCTCTGCTGCCTGGCATGCCTACTCTTTCGGAGACTGGCTCCTGTGATCTGAGCTGCCTGAAGGTTACTACTGTGCTACTGTGTGTGTGTGTCTCTCAGTATAAGTGTGTGTATGTGTGTCTCAGTATGAGTCTGTGGGTGCCTCTGCCTCAGTATGTGTGTCAGTGCGTGTGTGTCTCTCAATATCATTGTGACAGTGTGTGCCTCAGTATGAGTGTGTGTGCCTCAGTGTGAGTGTGAATTTGTGTGCCTCAATGTGAGTGTACGTGTGCCTCTGACTCAGTATGAGTGTCAGTGTGTGTGTCTCAGTATCACTGTGTGTGTGTCTCAGTATGAGTGTGTGTGACTCTTCCTCAGTATGAGTGTCAGTGTGAGTGTGTCTCAGTCTCAGTTTAAGTGTGTGTGTGCCTCTGCCTCAGTATGAGTGTCAGTGTGTCTCAGTATCACTGTGTGTGTGTGTGTGTGTGTGTGTGTGTGTGTGTGTGTGTGTCTCAGTATGAGTGTGTGTATGCCTCTGCCTCAGTATGAGTGTCAGTGTGAGTGTGTTCTCAGTCTCAGTATGAGTGTATGTGTGCCTCTGCCTCAGTATGAGTATCAGTGTGTGTCTCAGTATCCCTGTGTGTGTCTCAGTATGAGTGTGTGTGTCTCTCTGTCACTGTGTGTGTCTCAGTATGAGCGTGTGTGCCTCTGCCTCAGTATGTGTGTCAGTGCGTGTGTGTCTCTCAATATCAGTGTGTGCCTCAGTATGAGTGTGTGTGTCTCAGTGTGAGTGTATGTTTGTGTGCCTCAATGTGAGTGTACATGTGCCTCTCACTCAGTATCACTGTGTGTCTCAGTATGAGTGTGTGTCTCTCTCTGTCACTTTGTGTGTCAGTGTGTGTCTCAGTATCACTGTGTGTGTCTCAGTATGAGTGTGTGTGTGTGTCTCTGTCACTGTGTGTGTCTCAGTATGAGTGTGTGTATGTGTGTGCCTCTGCCTCAGTATGAGTGTCAGTGTGAGTGTGTCTCAGTCTCAGTTTGAGTGTGTGTGTGCCTCTGCCTCAGTATGAGTGTCAGTGTGTCTCAGTATCACTGTGCGTGTCTCAGTATCTCTCTGTGTGTGTGTGTCTCAGTATGAGTGTGTGTATGCCTCTGCCTCAGTATGAGTGTCAGTGTGAGTGTGTCTCAGTCTCAGTATGAGTGTATGTGTGCCTCTGCCTCAGTATGAGTATCAGTGTGTGTCTCAGTATCACTGTGTGTGTCTCAGTATGAGTGTGTGTGTGTGTGTGTCTCTCTCTGTCACTGTGGGTGTCTCAGTATGAGTGTGTGTGCCTCTGCCTCAGTATATGTGTCAGTGCGTGTGTGTCTCTCAATATCAGTGTGTGCCTCAGTATGAGTGTGTGTGCCTCAGAATGAGTGTGTGTGTGTGCCTCAGTGTGAGTGTGTGTTTGTGTGCCTCAATGTGAGTGTACATGTGCCTCTGACTCAGTATCACTGTGTGTCTCAGTATGAGTGTGTGTCTCTCTCTGTCACTGTGTGTGTCAGTGTGTGTCTCAGTATCACTGTGTGTGTCTCAGTATGAGTGTGTGTGTGTGTGTGTGTGTGTGTGTGTGTGTGTGTGTCTCTCTGTCACTGTGTGTGTCTCAGTATGAGTGTGTGTGTGTATGTGTGCCTCTGCCTCAGTATGTGTGTCAGTGTGTGTGTGTGTGTGTGTGTGTGTGTGTGTGTGTGTGTGCCTCTCAGTATGAGAGTGAGTTTTCCTCAGTATTAGTATATGTGTTCCTCTGCCTCAGTATCACTGTGTGTGTCTCAGTATGAGTGTGTGTGCCTCAGTATGAGTATATGTGTGCCTCTGCCTCAATATGAGTGTCAGTGTGTGTGTGTGTGTGTGTGTGTCTCAGTATGAGTGTGTGTGTGTGTGTCTCAGTATCACTGTGTGTGTGTCTCAGTATGAGTGTGTGTGTCTCCGTTTCACTGTGTGTGTGTCTCAGTATGAATGTATGTGTGCCTCTGCCTCAGTATGAGTGTCAGTGTGTGTGTCTCAGTATCACTGTGTGTGTGTCTCAGTATGAGTGTGTGTGCTTCTGCCTCAGTATGAGTGTGTCTCAATTTCAGTGTGTGTGTGTGCCTCTGCCTCAGTATGTGTGTGTGTGTGTGTATCAGTATGTGTGTGTGTGTGTGTGTGTGTGTGTGTGCGTGCCTCTGCCTCAGTGTGAGTGTGTCTCAGTCTCAGTATGAGTGTATGTGTGCCTCTGCCTCAGTATGAGTGTCAGTGTGTCTCAGTATCAGTGTGTGTCTCAGTATGAGTGTGTGTGTGTGTGTCTCAGTATGAGTGTATGTGTGCCTCTGCCTCAGTATAAGTGTCAGTGTGTGTGTGTGTGTGCTCCAGTATGAATGTGTGTGCCTCTGCCTCAGTATGAGTGTCAGTGTGAGTGTGTCTCAGTCTCAGTATGAGTGTGTGTGCGTGTGCCTCTGCCTCAGTATGAGTGTCAGTGTGTGTGTGTCTCAGTATCACTGTGTGTGTGTCTCAGTATGAGTGTATGTGTGTGTGTCTCTCAGTATGTCCTTTGTCGCCTCCTCTACAGAAAGTGCCCTAGTGGTCCAGTGGTTTATGCGTCTGCAGCCTGCTCCCACTGTCACTGTGGGACCAGCACCAGCATGTGATCCTACTACAGACTTTTTTTTACTTTGTCCTTCAGAGCTACGGAACACCTATAGGTCCATAGGCTGTGATGGATGCTGACTGATTGCTTCTCCATCTGATGGTTTCTCCTCCTTACAAGTAGGTAGTGGAGTTTTTTTTCCATGTGTCACCTGTAGCTAATGTGAAACTATATTTCCCAGTATGACCTGCTTCTTTTTAGCAGGATATGCTGGGACTCGTATTTTCACATTGGCTGGGGGGGCACATTTCCCTATATTTGCAAATAAAAACTGTTTGTTAATGAACCAACATAGTATATCACCAGATATATAGTGTATGGCTGAACAAGACATCCGTACCTGTTGCTTAGAAAACGCATTTGTCAGTTTGTCGTGTTCTATTTTTTTGCCATATATTAGTACTGAAATCTAACTGCACACACTAAAAAAAGGTGCTGCCCGACAACGCTCAGAATTCCGATGCCGGAATCCCAAGAGTCAGCATACTGAATGTAAGTGTGCTGGGGAGGGTTACAGTTAGGCTGTAGGGGGTTGGAGGAGGGGGATAGGGTTAGGCACCAGGGGGAGGGTTAGAGTTAGGTTGCAGGGGGGGAAGTTAGGGTTAGACTGCAGGAAGGGGAGGGGAGAGGATTAGCATACTTTCCAATGAGGTGTTGGGATTCTAAGCGGCAGGATCCCTTTCCCAACCTGCTGTAGGGTGTATTCTCTATACAGCCCGCAACACTTTTTATTAGTGATGTGCACTGGAAATTTTTCGGGTTTTGGTTTTGGGTTCGGTTCCGCGGCCGTGTTTTGGGTTCGGACGCGTTTTGGCAAAACCTCACCGAAATTTTTTTGTCGGATTCGGGTGTGTTTTGGATTCAGGTGTTTTTTTCAAAAAACCCTAAAAAACAGCTTAAATCATAGAATTTGGGGGTCATTTTGATCCCATAGTATTATTAACCTCAATAACCATAATTTCCACTCATTTTCAGTCTATTCTGAACACCTCACATCTCACAATATTATTTTTAGTCCTAAAATTTGCACTGAGGTCGCTGGATGGCTAAGCTAAGCGACCCAAGTGGCCGACACAAACACCTGGCCCATCTAGGAGTGGCACTGCAGTGTCAGACAGGATGGCCCTTCAAAAAAATTGTCCCCAAACAGCACATGATGCAAAGAAAAAAAGAGGCGCAATGAGGTAGCTGTGTGACTAAGCTAAGCGACCCAAGTGGCCGACACAAACACCTGGCCCATCTAGGAGTGGCACTGCAGTGTCAGACAGGATGGCCCTTCAAAAAAATTGTCCCCAAACAGCACATGATGCAAAGAAAAAAAGAGGCGCAATGAGGTAGCTGTGTGACTAAGCTAAGCGACCCAAGTGGCCGACACAAACACCTGGCCCATCTAGGAGTGGCACTGCAGTGTCAGACAGGATGGCACTTCAAAAAAATACTCCCCAAACAGCACATGATGCAAAGAAAAAAAGAGGCGCAATGAGGTAGCTGTGTGACTAAGCTAAGCGACCCAAGTGGCCGACACAAACACCTGGCCCATCTAGGAGTGGCACTGCAGTGTCAGACAGGATGGCCCTTCAAAAAAATTGTCCCCAAACAGCACATGATGCAAAGAAAAAAAGAGGCGCAATGAGGTAGCTGTGTGACTAAGCTAAGCGACCCAAGTGGCCGACACAAACACCTGGCCCATCTAGGAGTGGCACTGCAGTGTCAGACAGGATGGCACTTCAAAAAAATACTCCCCAAACAGCACATGATGCAAAGAAAAAAAGAGGCGCCATGAGGTAGCTGTGTGACTAAGATAAGCGACCCAAGTGGCCGACACAAACATCTGGCCCATCTAGGAGTGGCACTGCAGTGTCACGCAGGATGGCCTTTCAAAAAAACACTCCCCAAACAGCACATGACGCAAAGAAAAAAAGAGGCGCAATGAGGTAGCTGTGTGACTAAGCTAAGCGACCCTAGTGGCCGACACAAACACCTGACCCATCTAGGAGTGGCACTGCAGTGTCACGCAGGATGGCCCTTCAAAAAAATACTCCCCAAACAGCACATGACGCAAAGAAAAAAAGAGGCGCAATGAGGTAGCTGTGTGACTAAGCTAAGCGACCCTAGTGGCCGACACAAACACCTGGCCCATCTAGGAGTGGCACTGCAGTGTCACGCAGGATGGCCTTCAAAAAAATACTCCCCAAACAGCACATGACGCAAAGAAAAAAAGACACCACAGGTATACAATGTAGATGGATGGATACTTTGTAATATACTTATGGACGACGAGTGACGACACAGAGGTAGGTACAGCAGTGGCCTACCGTACTGCTATATACAGTATAATGGACCTGGTGGACACTGTCAGCAGACTGCGTTTATAGTATAAAGAAAAAAAGACACCACAGGTATACAATGTAGATGGATGGATACTTAGTAATATACTTATGGACGACGAGTGACTACACAGAGGTAGGTACAGCAGTGGCCTACCGTACTGCTATATACAGTATAATGGACCTGGTGGACACTGTCAGCAGACTGCGTTTATAGTATAAAGAAAAAAAGACACCACAGGTATACAATGTAGATGGATGGATACTTAGTAATATACTTATGGACGACGAGTGACGACACAGAGGTAGGTACAGCAGTGGCCTACCGTACTGCTATATACAGTATAATGAACCTGGTGGACACTGTCAGCAGACTGCATTTATAGTATAAAGAAAAAAAGACACCACAGGTATACAATGTAGATGGATGGATACTTAGTATACTTATGGACGACGAGTGATGACACAGAGGTAGGTACAGCAGTGGCCTATCGTACTGCTATATACAGTATAATGGACCTGGTGGACACTGTCAGCAGACTGCGTTTATACTTAGTATAAAGAAAAAAAGACACCACAGGTATACAATGTAGATGGATGGATACTTAGTATACTTATGGATGACGAGTGACGACACAGAGGTAGGTACAGCAGTGGCCTACCGTACTGCTATATACAGTATAATGGACCTGATGGACACTGTCAGCAGACTGCGTTTATAGTATAAAGAAAAAAAGACACCACAGGTATACAATGTAGATGGATGGATACTTAGTTAGTATACTTATGGACGACGAGTGACGACACAGAGGTATGTACAGCAGTGGCCTACCGTACTGCTATATACAGTATAATGGACCTGGTGGACACTGTCAGCAGACTGCGTTTATAGTATAAAGAAAAAAAGACACCACAGGTATACAATGTAGATGGATGGATACTTAGTATACTTATGGACGACGAGTGACGACACAGAGGTAGGTACAGCAGTGGCCTACCGTATTGCTATATACAGTATAATGGACCTGGGGAACACTGTCAGCAGACTGCGTTTATAGTATAAAGAAAAAAAGACACCACAGGTATACAATGTAGATGGATGGATACTAGTATACTTATGGACGACGAGTGACGACACAGAGGTAGGTACAGCAGTGGCCTACCGTACTGCTATATACAGTATAATGGACCTGGTGGACACTGTCAGCAGACTGCGTTTATACTTTATAGTATAAAAAAAAAAGACACCACAGGAGTGTTTTTCAGGCAGACAAACGTATACTGGTGGTCACTGTCAGCAAAACTGTGCACTGTACTCCTGCTATAGCTGCTCCCCAGTCCCCACAATTAAGCAGTGTGAGCAGTGAGCACTCAGCACAGATATATCATGCAGCACTGCACACTGAGCACAGATATGGTATGGAGCGTTTTTTTCAGGCAGAGAACGGATAAAAAACTGGTGGTCACTATTAGCAAAACTCTGCACTGTACTCCTCCTAACAGCTGCTCCCCAATCCTCCCCACAATAAGCTAAGCAATCAGATCAACTGTGTACTGTGTAGTATATAACTAGTATATAAACGGAGAGGACGCCAGCCACGTCCTCTCCCTATCAATCTCAATGCACGTGTGGAAAATGGCGGCGACGCGCGGCTGCTTATATAGAATCCGAATCTCGTGAGAATCCGACAGCGGGATGATGACGTTCGGGCGCGCTCGGGTTAGCCGAGCAAGGCGGGAGGATCCGAGTTTGCTCGGACCCGTGTAAAAAAGGTAAAGCTCGGGTGGGTTCGGTTTCTCGGAAACCGAACCCGCTCATCACTACTTTTTATACGTTATAATCCAATCCGCGGGACAGTGGCATAGGGTAAGCATTACCGCCTCAGCACTCAGGTCATTAGTTCAATTCCTGGTCATGGCCTGAATGTGCGGAGTTTGCATTTTCTTTTTGTGTGGGTTTCCTCTGGGTATTCCTGTTTCCTCCCACACTCCAAAAACATATAGGAAGGTTATGTGGATTTGTCTGTGTGTGTTTGTATTTTATTGAATATCACTCTCATTCCAGTGGGACAGGGAGTGATACGAATTCTGATGTTCTGTGTACAGCGCTGTGCAAATTAGTGGCACTCTCTTAGTAAACATTAACAATAGTTTTGATACTTTAAGATAGGGCCTTGCACACATGTTGGAGAAGCCATCACATTTTCCCTTTGTATTTAGCAGGAGGACATTAATTTGCTGTTCTGTCAATAATAAAGGGGTAAATGCAAATTATGTACTGGGGAGCTTTGTGGTATTTTTTCCTGTCAGGCAAATGTGTATGTTCTTTTATTGTGTGGAGGCCAAAGTGTTTTTTTCCTGAAAGGGGCCAATGTATTTGTTATACATTTTCCTGTGGATGCCAATGTGTTTTATTTTTTCCTGTGGTGCCCAATTGTGGTGGTGGTGGTGGGGGCGGGGGGGGGGGGGGGGGGGTTGGGGTTTGGGGAGGGGGGCAGAGGGAGGGAGGCTAAAGTTTTGCCTAGGGTGCCGAGAAACCTTGCACCGGCCCTGTTTGTGATTGTTCTATATACATGTGACTGTGCTGTGGGGTAATTGTATTTATTAGCCCTAGTACCCACACACCAGCAAGTGAGGGGCAAATGCTCTGTAACCCTTGGTCTCCTGGCTCCTCTGTGCTGCTGTGGTATAAGCTGCAGCACATCGTTCTGCCTCAGGCTCTCCCGGGAGAGCTCTCTCCTGCTCAAAAGTGGGCGTGGCTATGACTGTGTTGGGGGGGGGGGGGGCGGTCGCCCCCCTCGCCCCCCCCCTAGATACGGCCCTGGTACAGGGATAGTTTGCCCCGCATGTCAGGCCTCTCCCCCCCTCCACCTGCACGGGTGAGAAAGCATCACACAGCGGCGATGCTTTTGCACCCGCCGAGTACTACAGCTCCCTGCCTGTGCAGCCTAGCTGCGCTGGCAGGCAGCTACCCGCCGCGTTCCGGGTCGCATCAGCTGCGTGTGGCGTCACGCAGCCACTGGAGGCGCCCCCCTGCAACCGTCCGGACACACCTGCGTTATCCGGACCGCGCCCCACCAACGGTGTTCTAACGCTATTGGCACACCCCCTCCCACCCCACGACTGTCTCTGTCAATCAGGCAGAGACGATCGCAGACCTGAGATGCTTATGCATCTCACTGGGCTTTACGGTGTTAAGTTCATTTAACTTACAGGAAGAAAAAGCACTACCTTAATACAGAAATGCTCAGGCTGCTGCAACCTCTAAGCGTGTGTGTGTTAAACCACTATGAAATGCGTACATGTTTCGTAAGCACACCGTCACGCTGTAAGCACAAAGTAGCTACACCTGCGGCCGAATACACTTTAACCCTTAACAGGAAAGGAATGCGACACCAATTGTATATGTTATGTTGTGGTCCAACGCAGCAACAAATATTTACTTAAAAGGGGGTTCACAGAGAAATTCAACACTATTACAGAGAAGAAGCTACAACCAATGGATACATACGTTTGTTCGCCTGCGCCACCCGGATCCGGTCCTCAGTCAATCTGGAAAGATGACCTTCAGAGAATAGACTGAGGCCGGCCAGGAGGCTTGGTTTTCATACAATAGTCCAAAGCATGAAACAAAGGAAACTGTATTCTCTACTTTCATAGGTCAAAGGGCTGGTCATTTACAGTACATGAGGGGTCATAGGTTGGTTTGAACAGGTGGGCGATGCTTAGTCCAGGTGTACTTGCAGATGTCTTCCACTGGGTTCCCGCAGAATATCAGGAGTACAGTACATACAGTGAGATATGAATATTGTATTCCTGCGCATAACTATGCGCAGGAGCATGCGATTATCTGCAAGCTGCAATTGGAATATTGCCCTTGGAATTACTGGACATGTGGATACCAAACACTATGTTCTGACCTATTTCTGTCCCCTCACATCCTGTAAAGTTGAATATCTCTATTGTTCCATTTCTAAAGTAAATGTAACTTGCTGGTGTGGTGTGTGTGGGCTATGTGTAAATTATGCACTATGTGGATGAAATGTTATGTCTTTGTGGCTTTTCCATGTGAATGCTACCGTATTTCCTCATACCACACGCTAATACGCAGGACTTCATGAGCCAATGTACGCAACGTGCGGGCATGTGCACACACGGCAGAACAAGCACACGCACGGAGGCCACTCGGTGTGGTGTTTGTACTTGATGCATGTGGGTATAATATTTTCGACTTCGACAACGGGGTGCGCGTGTGTACTCCCCAAAGGGCTGAATTAGGGGGGTCATTCCGAGTTGATAACTCGCTAGCAGTTTTTTGCAGCCGTGCAAATGCTATGCCGCCGCCCACTGGGAGTGTATTTTATTTTTTTGTGTAGTTTCAGAGTAGCTTAAAACCTACTCAGCGCTTGCGATCACTTCAGACTGTTCAGTTCCGGATTTGACGTCACACACCCGCCCAGCGTTCGCTCAGCCACGTCTGCGTTTTTCCTGGCACGCCTGCGTTTTTCCGAACACTCCCTGAAAACGGTCAGTTGCCACCCAGAAATGCTCACTTCATGTCTATGACTCTGCGGCAACCAGTGCGACTGAAATGCATCGCTAGACCCTGTGCAAAACTGCATCGGTCATGGGTCCTCATTCCGAGTTGTTCGCTCGGTAATTTTCTTTGCATCACAGCGATTTTCCGCTAATTGCGCATGCGCAATGTTTGCACTGCGACTGCGCCAAGTAAATTTGCTAAGAAGTTTGGTATTTTACTCACTGCATTAGGAGGTTTTTTTTCGTTCTGGTGATCGGAGTGTGATTGACAGGAAGTGGGTGTTTCTGGGTGGAAACTGGCCGTTTTATGGGTGTGTGTGAAAAAACGCTGCCGTTTCTGGGAAAAATGCGGGAGTGGCTGGAGAAACGGGGGAGTGTCTGGACGAACGCTGGGTGTGTTTGTGACGTCAAACCAGGAACGAAACTGACTGAACTGATCGCAGTGGCAGAGTAAGTATCGAGCTACTCAGAAACTGCAAAGAAATTTCTATTCGCAATTTAGAGAATCTTTCGTTCGCAATTTTGCTATGCTAAGATTAACTCCCAGTAGGCGGCGGCTTAGCGTGTGCAATGCTGCTAAAAGCAGCTTGCGAGCGAACAACTCGGAATGAGGGCCATTGTGACATTGCGGTGCATACACATGCGCAGAACTGCAGTTTTTTAGCCTGATCGCTGCGCTGCGAACAAATGCAGCTAGTAATCAACTCTGAATGACCCCCTAGGCCCATGTTTTTGCCCATTAGAGAACAATTTTGCTGCACAATCAGGTCTGATGTAGGCTCATTGATATGCGGAATTCCGGGAACACATAAGGCCAAACTCGGAATATACTATGCAATATTCAGTCAAACAGTTTACAAAACATTTCCCATCTCTACCTATCAGTATAAAAGTATAATAAAATGTCTCATTCTATTTATTATGGACTAATGACAACAGTCTGTTAGACTTCCTCCACTATTAAATATTTATCAATAAAACGCAGTCATAAATCTCATTTAAAGTATACCTGTTCCGCAATAAATATTCAAGTGCATTGTACTATGGAAGTAAATAGAATAATCTTTGGTCTGTCTGTTGTTAGTATTTCATCTATGTTCTGATTTCCTGCTGATTGTGCTACTTTGAATCCACTGCCCTCTGAAGTAAGATGTGATGAGGAGACTTTTATTCATGTGAGCAGAGGGACGACACAAAGAGCAAACAGCAGTTCGATAGAAAATAACAAAAGTGTGTGACCTTTCCTCTGCCGGGGGCAATTCCTACCTCCTGCCAAGGCCAAAGCTATGCTGAAGTTTTGTTTTTTCTTCGGGGTACTGTACATTCTTGTTTATGATTCCAGTAAATATATTTTTAATAAAACAAAAAAAAAATATTTAAAGCAGTCTCTCTCTCTCCCCCTTTCTCTCTCTCCCCTCCCCCTCCCTCTCTCTCCACCTCTCCCTCCCTCTCTCTCCATCTCCCTTCCTCTCTCTCCTCTTTTTCTCCCTTCCCTCTCTTCTCTCTCCCTCTCTCTCTCTCTCCGTCTCTCTCTCTCTCTCTCTCTCTCTCTTTCTCTCCCTCTTCTACTTAGTCTCTCAGGGCTCATTTGCCAGGTTACTGATGTATTATAATATTCCAGTTGAATGGGCAAATAACAACATTCTATCTCCACCACCTGCTGAGTGATGCAGAAATTTGTGGCATTTTGCAGGGGGCAGCGGGGCTATTAAGAGGCAAATCAGGTCTCAACGACCCCCCACACTTTTCCCCTGGACCTCCCGGAAGTAAACAGCAAAATATAGGAGTGTCACAAAGTTATATAAAGATGTTAATGTATTGAAATTAGTATAAGGATGTCAATGACAAGCATATTAGTGAACTCCAAAGAACCGGCTATAATTGACAAACAGACAATTTCAGTAGCAAGGGTGTTTCATTTGAGGAGGGCATGTGTGTAGTCTCCAGGGGCTGCTCAAGAGGTGGGGCTGCAGCTCAGTTCAAAATTCAAATAGGGGAGGCATATCAACTGTCAGTGAGTCAGTCTGAAATGGCAGTTGGTGACGGTGTGGTTCCCCTGTTTTAAATTTGAACTAGCCTACAGCTGGTAGTCACTGTGTGGGCCGCATCCCCTCCTGCGCCATTGCATGCTATTTTACATATATTTGTAAAAATGCTGGTGGTGCCCAGTGATTTTTTTACTACGCTTATCTCCAGGAAAGTGGAGACGGTCACATTTTTCCGTTAATTCTGCAACCGCATCCATAATGTAAGTATACTGAGTGGGTGCAGGGTGAGCAGTGTGGGCCCTTCTTGACTCAGGGTCTTGGGTACACAGTACAGTGGCACCACCTTCCATTACCTTTTGTTAATTTCCAGTTATTTTAAATAAACATTTTAATGCCAGCGTTAATATACAGTATACTGCGTACGCAAGGCGCATCTTATTACCATATACGATAAATGTGCACTGAACATCACAGCACTATGGTGGTCATTCCGAGTTGATCGCTCGCTAGCTGTTTTTAGCAGCCGAGAAATGCTATGCCGCCTCCCACTGGGAGTGTATTTTAGCTTAGCAGAAGTGCGGACGAAAGGATCGCAGAGCGGCTACAGACATAAATTGTGCAGTTTCAGAGTAGCTCCAGACCGACTCAGCGCTTGCGATCACTTGAGACTGTTCAGTTCCTGTTTTGATGTCACGAACACGCCCTGCGTTTGGCCAGCCACGCCTGCGTTTTTTCGAACACACCCTGAAAGCGGTCAGATAACACCCAGAAACGCCCTCTTCCTGTCAATCACTCTGCAGCCAGCAGTGCGACTGAAAAGCTTTGCTAGACCTTGTGTGAAACTGCATCGGCCATTGTGAAAGTACGTTGCGCATGCGCATTGCGCCGCATACGCAGAAGTGCCGGTCTTTTGCTTCATCGCTGCGCAGCGAACATTTTCTGCTAGTGATCAACTCGGAATGACCACCTATATCCCTAAAGAGAAAGCAAGCAGTCGCACACATTGTAAGCTGAGGTCCAATGCTCAGAGATATATATATTTGATATTAAAAGGGTATGCATACAAAATTACTAGCGATGAGCGGGTTCGGTTCCTCGGAAACCGAACCCCCCCGAACTTCATCCATTTTACACGGGTCCGAGGCATACTCGGAATCTCCCGTATGGCTCGGTTAACCCGAGCGCGCCCGAACGTCCTCATCCCACTGTCGGATTCTCGCGAGATTCGGATTCTATATAAGCCGCCATTTTCACTCATGCATTGGAAATGTTAGGGAGAGGACGTGGCTGGCGTCCTCTCCGTTTATTAATGTTGATGCAAATATTTGTGCTTATTGCTTAATTGTGGGGACTGGGGAGCAGCTGTATTATATAGGAGGAGTACAATGCAGAGTTTTGCTGACAGTGACCACCAGTATACGTTGTCTGCCTGAAAAACACTCCATATCTGTGCTCAGTGTGCTGCATATATCTGTGCTCACACTGCTTTATTGTGGGGACTGGGGACCACCAGTATATTATATAGGAGGAGTACAGTGCAGAGTTTTGCTGACCAGTGACCACCAGTATACGTTGTCTGCCTGAAAAACACTCAATATTTGTGCTCAGTGTGCTGCATATATCTGTGCTCACACTGCTTTATTGTGGGGACTGGGGACCAGCAGTATTACATAGGAGGAGTACAGTGCAGAGTTTTGCTGACAGTGACCACCAGTATACGTTGTCTGCCTGAAAAACACTCCATATCTGTGCTTAGTGTGCTGCATATATCTGTGCTCACACTGCTTTATTGTAGGGACTGGGGACCACCAGTATATTATATAGGAGGAGTACAGTGCAGAGTTTTGCTGACCAGTGACCACCAGTATACGTTGTCTGCCTGAAAAACACTCCATATCTGTGCTCAGTGTGCTGCATACATCTGTGCTCACACTGCTTTATTGTGGGGACTGGGGACCAGCAGTATTATATAGGAGGAGTACAGTGCAGAGTTTTGCTGACAGTGAGCACCAGTATATATAGCAGTACGGTACGGAAGGCCACTGCTCTACCTACCTCTGTGTCGTCAAGTATACTATCCATCTAGATTCTATACCCGTGGTGCATTTTAGTTTTGCAGTTTGCAGACAGTGACCACCAGTATATATAGCAGTACGGTACGGAAGGCCACTGCTCTACCTACCTCTGTGTCGTCAAGTATACTATCCATCTAGATTCTATACCTGTGGTGCATTTTAATTTTGCAGTTTGCTGACAGTGACCACCAGTATATATAGCAGTACGGTACGGAAGGCCACTGCTCTACCTACCTCTGTGTCGTCAAGTATATTATCCATCCATACCTGTGGTGCATTACAGTTGTGCGCAGTATATATAGTAGTAGGCCATTGCTATTGATACTGGCATATAATTCCACACATTAAAAAATGGAGAACAAAAATGTGGAGGTTAAAATAGGGAAAGATCAAGATCCACTTCCACCTCGTGCTGAAGCTGCTGCCACTAGTCATGGCCGAGACGATGAAATGCCATCAACGTCGTCTGCCAAGGCCGATGCCCAATGTCATAGTAGAGAGCATGTAAAATCCAAAAAACAAAAGTTCAGTAAAATGACCCAAAAATCAAAATTGAAAGCTTCTGATGAGAAGCGTAAACTTGCCAATATGCCATTTACGACACGGAGTGGCAAGGAACGACTGAGGCCCTGGCCTATGTTCATGGCTAGTGGTTCAGATTCAAATGAGGATGGAAGCACTCATACTCTCGCTAGAAAAATGAAAAGACTTAAGCTGGCAAAAGCACAGCAAAGAACTGTGCGTTCTTCTAAATCACAAATCCCCAAGGAGAGTCCAATTGTGTCGGTTGCGATGCCTGACCTTCCCAACACTGGACGGGAAGAGCTTGCGCCTTCCACCATTTGCACGCCCCCTGCAAGTGCTGGAAGGAGCACCCGCAGTCAAGTTCCTGATAGTCAAATTGAAGATGTCACTGTTGAAGTACACCAGGATGAGGATATGGGTGTTGCTGGCGCTGGGGAGGAAATTGACAAGGAGGATTCTGATGGTGAGGTGGTTTGTTTAAGTCAGGCACCCGGGGAGACACCTATTGTCAGTGGGACGAATATGGCCATTGACATGCTTGGTCAAAATACAAAAAAAATCACCTCTTCGGTGTGGAATTATTTCAACACAAATGCGGACAACAGGTGTCAAGCCGTGTGTTGCCTTTGTCAAGCTGTAATAAGTAGGGGTAAGGATATTAACCACCTAGGAACATCCTCCCTTATACGTCACCTGGTCCGCATTCATCAGAAGTCAGTGACAAGTTCAAAAACTTTGGATGACAGCGGAAGCAGTCCACTGACCACTAAATCCCTTCCTCTTGTAACCAAGCTCCTGCAAACCACACCACCAACTCCCTCAGTGTCAATTTTCACCTTACACAGGAAAGCTAATAGTCCTGCAGGCCATGTCACTGGCAAGTCTGACGAGTCCTCTCCTGCCTGGGATTCCTCTGATGGATCCTTGAGTGTAACGCTTACTGCTGCTGGCGCTGCTGTTGTTGCTGCTGGGAGTCGATCGTCATCCCAGAGGGGAAGTCGGAAGACCACTTGTACTACTTCCAGTAAGCAATTGACTGTCCAACAGTCCTTTGCGAGGAAGATGAAATATCACAGCAGTCATCCTGCTGCAAAGCGGATAACTCAGGTCTTGTCAGCCTGGGTGGTGAGAAACGTGGTTCCGGTATCCACCGTTAATTCACAGGCAACTAGAGACTTGTTTGAGGTACTGTGTCCCCGGTACCAAATACCATCTAGGTTCCATTTCTCTAGGCAGGCGATACCGAAAATGTACACAGACGTCAGAAAAAGAGTCACCAGTGTCCTAAAAAATGCAGTTGTACCCAATGTCCACTTAACCACGGACATGTGGACAAGTGGAGCAGGGCAGACTCAGGACTATATGACTGTGACAGCCCACTGGGTAGATGTATTGCCTCCCGCAGCAAGAACAGTAGCGGCGGCACCAGTAGCAGCATCTCGCAAACGCCAACTCGTTCCTAGGCAGGCTACGCTTTGTATTACTGCTTTCCATAAGAGGCACACAGTTGACAACCTCTTACGGAAACTGAGGAACATCATCGCAGAATGGCTTACCCCAATTGGACTCTCCTGGGGATTTGTGACATCGGACAATGCCACCAATATTGTGCGTGCATTACATGTGGGCAAATTCCAGCACGTCCCATGTTTTGCACATACATTGAATTTGGTGGTGCAGAATTATTTAAAAAACGACAGGGGCGTGCAAGAGATGCTGTCGGTGGCCCAAAGAATTGCGGGCCACTTTCGGCATTCAGCCACCGTGTGCCGAAGACTGGAGCACCAGCAAACAGTCCTGAACCTGCCCTGCCATCATCTGAAGCAAGAGGTGGTAACGAGGTGGAATTCAACCCTCTATATGCTTCAGAGGATGGAGGAGCAGCAAAAGGCCATTAAAGCCTATACATCTGCCCATGATATAGGCAAAGGAGGGGGAATGCACCTGACTCAAGCGCAGTGGAGAATGATTTCAACGTTGTGCAAGGTTCTGCAACCCTTTGAACTTGCCACACGTGAAGTCAGTTCAGACACTGCCAGCCTGAGTCAAGTCATTCCCCTCATCAGGCTTTTGCAGAAGAAGCTGGAGAGATTTAAGGAGGAGCTAAAACAGAGTGATTCCACTAGGCATGTGGGACTTGTGGATGGAGCCCTTAATTCGCTTAACCAGGATTCACGGGTGGTCAATCTGTTGAAATCAGAGCACTACATTTTGGCCACCGTGCTCGATCCTAGATTAAAAACCTACGTTGTATCTCTCTTTCCAGCAGACACAAGTCTGCAGAGGTTCAAAGACCTGCTGGTGAGAAAATTGTCAAGTCAAGCGGAACGCGACCTGTCAACAGCTCCTCCTTCACATTCTCGCGCACATAGGGGGTGCGAGGAAAAGGCTAAGAATTCCGAGCCCACCCGCTGGCGGTGATGCAGAGCAGTATGGAGCGAGTGCTGACATCTGGTCCGGACTGAAGGACCTGCCAACGATTACTGACATGTCGTCTACTGTCACTGCATATGATTCTCTCACCATTGAAAGAATGGTGGAGGATTATATGAGTGACCGCATCCAAGTAGGCACGTCAGACAGTCCGTACGTATACTGGCAGGAAAAAGAGGCAATTTGGAGGCCCTTGCTCAAACTGGCTTTATTCTACCTAAGTTGCCCTCCCTCCAGTGTGTACTCCGAAAGAGTGTTTAGTGCAGCCGCTCACCTTGTCAGCAATCGGCGTACGAGGTTACTTCCAGAAAATGTGGAGAAGATGATGTTCATCAATATGAATTATAATCAATTCCTCCGTGAGACATTCACCAGCAATTGCCTCCAGAAAGTACACAGGGATCTGGATTGGTGGATTCCAGTGGGGACGAATTAATAATCTGTGAGGAGGGGGATGTACACAGTGAAAGGGGTGAGGAATCGGAGGATGAAGAGGAGGTGGACATCTTGCCTCTGTAGAGCCAGTTTGTGCAAGGAGAGATTGATTGCTTCTTTTTTGGTGGGGGCCCAAACCAACCAGTCATTTCAGTCACAGTCGTGTGGCAGACCCTGTAGCTGAAATGATGGGTTTGTTAAAGTGTGCATGTCCTGTTTATACAACATAAGGGTGGGTGGGAGGGCCCAAGGACAATTCCATCTTGCACCTCTTTTTTCTTTCATTTTTCTTTGCATCATGTGCTGTTTGGGGACTATTTTTTTAAGTGCCATCTTGTCTGACACTGCAGTGCCACTCTTAGATGGGCCAGGTGTTTGTGTCGGCCACTTGTGTCGCTTAGCTTAGTCACACAGCGACCTTGGTGCGCCTCTTTTTTTCTTTGCATTATGTGCTGTTTGGGGACAATTTTTTTGAAGTGCCATCCTGCCTGACACTGCAGTGCCACTCCTAGATGGGCCAGGTGTTTGTGTCGGCCACTTGTGTCGCTTAGCTTAGCCATCCAGCAACCTCGGTGCAAATTTTAGGACTAAAAATAATATTGTGAGGTGTTCAGAATAGACTGAAAATGAATGGAAATTATGGTTATTGAGGTTAATAATACTATGGGATCAAAATGACACCCAAATTCTATGATTTAAGCTGTTTTTGAGGGGTTTTTTTTTATAAAAAACACCCGAATCCAAAACACACCCGAATCCGACAAAAAATTTTCAGGGAGGTTTTGGCAAAATGCGTCCGAATACAAAACACTGCAGCGGAACCGAATCCAAAACCAAAACACAAAACCCGAAAAATTTCCGGTGCACATCACTAAAAATTACATATGTACAGTATATCATTCAGTTATAATATAAATAAATATGGTTACAGAATTATAGTTACATAAGAAGCAGATACAGCCAACATACATCACCTTGTCCCATAGAACTTTCCTCCATCTCAGCTAGCCACTAACTGACTATATCTTAGAAAAACTGCCTATATCAAAACAGTGGGAGTTAACAGTCTGTTGGTTTCAGTCTCCTTCCATTGGTCCAGAGGCCAGACCTCTCAAGAACTCAACGGCTCATAGGTCAGTGTGAGGGCTTTTGTCCTGTGTTGCTGGCACATGTGTCTGCCCCCAGGGCCATGCTGTGAAACTAGTTTCAAGTCTTCAGGAAGTCCTTTGTATTCATACATTTGGTCATAACTAATTGTTTCAATGTGCTACAATCTACCCATAGCTATCAAATTACTCCACACATTCTCCTGACCATTTTGACACTAAGCATGATATATTTAACTTGTTCCGTTCCAATAATACATATATATCTGATGTTACACTCTATTATATAAATACATTAATATGTCTGGTGCTTGACATGTTTTGTCTATGTAATTTATGTGTTGTATGAAATATGTGTTGAATATATCTTTGTGGCTTGTCTGTGTGGATGCGTATGCTACTGTATATCTTGTGCATGCTGCATGTATGCGCACAGAGTCCTCTCTGGAGTTTGTATGTTCTGTGTATGTAATATTTTTGACTTTGACACTTTACATATATTTATCTCATGATACAGTATTTGTCACTTTAGTATACTTTCTCTCTGTCTCTCTCTCTGTGTATAGATATATAGAAGGTATACCTGTCACCTGTAAGCCCCGGGAGGTGAGGTTAGCAGTCAGTCCCGGGCTCCTCCTCCCTGCAGCTGTAAGGACCTCTGAAAGACTGGACCACCGCTGCAGTCTGCCTCGGAATCACACCACCCGCCACTGACTTCCACCAGTGAATGCTGATTCTGCATGATGTACAGTAGATGGCTGAATCCTGCAAACTCACTGCAATCTCTGGTCCCTGTAGACTGGCTGAGTGTGCTATCTATATAATCATGTAAGTAGCGTGTGGTTTTTTTTCTTGGGGTTGGTGGGGCCACCAAACTCCAACTTGCCTCTGGGCAGCTGGGATAAACTTACTGCCCTGGGCCAGCCACTATAAAGTATTAGTTTAAAGAGACTGTCCAAAATAATCCTGGAGGAGGACAGCACGTCATCGTAGATACAATAACTTGCTGTGCTTGTGACCTGTAGCTAAACTCTCTGAAGCTCTGCTCCCTGTGGACATGCTACTGAGTGTGTCGCATCAGAGCGGCCGGGAATGCACTCTGAAATGTCTCTTGGCTGCAATCTATGTGCAGTTGCACAGCGCCTGCGGCCCCAAACAGCAACATTCCGCCGGCCTGGCACCCTGCCTCCCGAACCAACCTACCATGGCCTTGTAGTATCCTATAGCAACACCAAAGGAACATGTGTGACCTGTATTAAATTAAGAATTTTACTTTATTTACAGTATACTGTAAAGCTTTACAGTAAATAACTGTCCTGCTTGTCAGAGCTTGCTATTGTATAATATTCTGTAGTGCCATATCCATCAGTTTGCTGTTATTTGTTTTTAGCACTGTCCTCTTCATTAGAGTAGCAATTGCTGTGGATCCTCTTGCACCTTAGTAAGCCTTACCATGCCAACCTGCAATATATTTATGCCACAACTAAAATTCATGTATGGCGAAATACAGCAAGGATGAGTGTGGCTACATCCGTACCAATGCTGAAAACATAACTGCTAATTGTGCCTGAACTTTTACTGTAGCTTTTACTCTCATTATGCCATGGATAAATGTACACATTACAAACGGTGCAAATACAAAGTGAAGATATTGGGGGTAATTCTGAGTTGATCGCAGCAGGACATTTTTTAGCAGTTGGGCAAAACCATGTGCACTGCAGGGGAGGCAGATATAAGATGTGCAGAGAGAGTTAGATTTGGGTGTGGTGTGTTTAATCTGCAATCTAAATTGCAGTGTAAAAATAAAGCAGCCAGTATTTACCCTGCACAAAAACAAAATAACCCACCCAAATCTAACTCTCTCTGCAAATGTTATATCTGCCTCCCCTGCAGTGCACATGGTTTTGCCAAACTGCTAAAAAATGTCCTGCTGCGATCAACTTGGAATTACCCCCATTGTGCATTTATCAGAGCTCACCAGTAATCACTACTGTCCTTTACGTTACATACATTGTAATGGAGAATAGAGCAGTTATATATAGAACAGACAGCTAAATAGAACTGTAAGGAGACGTGTTAGGGGGCTGTGTCATGGAAGGCAGCAAGTGAGAGCTGTGAGGGAAGGTGTATCCTGGCTGGGAGCCAGTGAGAGCTGTAAGGTTGGCAGTTCGGTCTGTGTTCTGGATGGCAGCCGGTGAGAGCTGTAAGGTTGTCAGTTTGGTCTTTGTTCTGGATGGCAGCCAATGAGATCTGTGAGGAGAGATGGCAGGAGCTGTTTCCTGGAAGAGAGCCAATGAGAGCTGTGAGGAGAGATGGCAGGAGCTGTTTCCAGGAAGGGAGCCAGTGAGAGCTGTGAGGGGGAAAAGGCAAAGGCTTTGTTAAGACAGACATTAGGCCCATTTTATAGAAAGGAAAAAGTAACAAAAAATCCTGTTCAAAGTGCACTGGAATTTCAGTGGCTATTAACAATACTTTGCATATTTTGCTTTTTTTCAATGGATTTCCTCTAGCTACGTAAAGAAAAACAAAATCTGTATATTCCACCTATTCTTTCTGTCCCTGGCAATCCTGCTATTTTCTTATGTTTTATATATGTATTGAAATATATTACACATTGTATTTTTTTTCATTGCTTATTCTGCTGCAAAGTCATGAGAAAGATCTCTAACATATAAATCATCATGAAACAGCCACATGAGATATATAACAATGTGTATTCAGCACTATGGAAAAAATTAAGGGCTTTTTGAAACTCTCAATGGAACCCACCGTAACCCCCCCCCCCCCAGAACTGTGCGTATAAGATAAATGCTGTAACGGCAAAAAAACTAATTCCTATCTAATTTCTGATCTCATAGAAAACAAACGTAACATAAAGAGACTGTACATGATTATTGTTACTCTTGCTTCAGCTATTTATTTAACACAACCAATTGACACAACACTGAACAGAGAATATTCAGTCTCAGTCCCATTGGAGTTTATAGACTTAGGGGTAGATTTATCAAATATTTTAACAAGTGGCAATGTTGCTCATAGCAAACTCTCATATTCTAGTTATCCTTTATCTAGGAAATAATGGCTAGAAACTGCAAACAATGGAAGCACTAGAAGTGAGGTTTATATAAATACAGTTTCATTTTCATGCAGAGATGGAATGGACAACCAATTAGGGCTTGTCCATATGTGCATTGACACTGGGCCTGATTCTGTTGAGGTTGGAGGCAGAGGCGTAACTCTGGGAGGCAACAGAGTCATCTGCTCTGGAGGGCGGCACTTCTCCTCCCATTCTGGGGCACCATTCAAGTAAGTTAATTGATAGCTGCCGCTATCTGTTCAGTGGCCGACTTCCTCACTGGTCCCTGCACCTTACAAGTCACACCCTTTTATTTATAGATACACATTTTACAAGTGTCATACCCAGAATTAGAATCCACGACTTATTACACTGGAAGCAGACACCTTACTGATGAAGCTATTTGCTCCTGTATAGGAAATATGAGAATTCTGAAGTTACTTCTCTGACAATTATACGTAACTTCATATAGTTAGAAATCTCATGCTTCCTATACAGGAGCAAATAACTCCATCAGTAAAGTGTCTGCTGTCAGTGAAACAGGTCATGGGTTCTAATCCGTGGTATGACCGCTAAGAAATGTGTGATTTAAAATAAAAAACAATGAAATGTCAATACAGTATATACATTTCTCTTACGTCCTAGAGGATGTTGGGGTCCATATAAATACCATGGGGTATAGTCGGGACCTGTGGAGCCTTTGGCACTATAAAATTTTAATAGTGTGGGCTGGCTTATCCCTCTATGCCCCTCCTCCAGACCTCAGTTTAGAAATTGTGCAGAGAGAGCCGGACGCACTTCCAGTGAGTTCCACAGAGGGAGTTCAGAAATAGATATTTCTAAGTTCAAGATCTCCAGGGAGGCTGCTGGCAACAGCCTCCCTGCTTCGTAGGACGCAGGGGGAAGGAGCAGAAACCAACTTCCCGAAGAGTTAATGGCTCCTGCTGACAGGACACCATTAGCTCCTGAAGGGTGATGATCGCATAGCCCCCGATGGCGAATGCTCACTCCCACAGCGCCAGCCGCCACCCCCTGCAGCTGCCAGAAGGTGACAAGGTGGTGAGTACTAACACCAGCGATCCACCAGATGGAAAGCTGGTGTCCATGGCGGCTGAGGGGAATTGAGCTCAGCGGCAGCAGGCTGAGCTTCGCTGACTCAAAACAGGCAGTCCACGGGTGCAGAGCGCAGGAGGGGTGCTCTGAGCCAGCAATAATCCCCATACTGGTCACACAGTAAACGGGAGTGTAAAAACCACCGTTTACCAGGAATCCCTCGGGCCATTAAAAATAACAAAAACGCGGGAGAGCCGCACCATCTTGGGGGCGTGGCTTCTTCTCTTTCAGATCCAGCATGCTCACCAGCGCCATTTTCAGCTGCAGTCACCGCAGAGGACAGGCTGTTGGAAACGCTGACCTCCTTCTTAACTCACTGTGGTACCAGGGTGTTATAGAACAGGGGGGAAAGTACTATTGGTGCTTTATTTGGTGAATATACATTGTTATTATAGAATAACCACTTAGGTTAACAAATTAGCCTTGAAGGTTTATACTTAAACGCTTCTAGAAGCGCTGGGTGGAGCTGGCTATTACTTTCCGTGCTAAGCTGATAGTCTCAGTAAAGGAATTGTTTTATACAAAATATCTGTGTGTGTGTGTGTGTGTGTGTGTGTGTGTGTGTGTGTGTGTGTGTGTGAGGCACATTATCATGTTGAATGAGAATGATTCAGACAATGGAGACTGTTTGTCAACTGGTGATGTTTTACTGTCACACGATGATGAGGTGTTGCCTAATCCCTCTGGAACTGACTCTGTGGGTTTGGGCAGCATACAATTAATGCTTGCACAGTTAAATGAGAGATTTACACAGTCTGAAAATGAATTTAAAGGTTGAAGGAGATCTGTGGAGGATGCCTTATACACAGGCCCTTCTTCTTCTTCATGTCAACCGCCCTCAGCCATATCAAAGCGTTCTCTTGAATGCATAATGAATGTCGACACAGACACTGCTGACGACACGGGGGACGTTGATGACATGAGGGGAGCAGATGCTACCCTTTCAAAAAGCATTCAGTCCATGATTACAAATATCAGAGAGGTGTTGGAAATCAGATGCCCCTCCAGCGGAGGGGAAAAAGGCCTATTTTAATAAACATAAGAAACCTGTGATAACTTTCCCTGTTTCAGACAAATTGAATGCTATGTTTGAAAATGCCTGGAAATGTCCAGACAAAAAATTTCAGATTCCTAATAGAATCTTAATAGCTTATCCCTTTCCAGAAGGCGAAAAAACAAAGTGGGAAATTTCTCCCATGGTGGACGCCTCCGTGTCCAGATTATCAAAAAAGATTGCCTTACCCGTCCCAGGCACGGCTTCGTTAAAAGAACCGGCTGACCGCAAGCTTGAGACTACGCTTAAATCTATTTATACAGCTAGCGGTACTATTATCAGACCCACTATTGCGGCTGCATGGGTTTCAAATGCTATTAAAAAATATGCAGAGAATCTCTTAGAGAATATAGACACAATTGACAAGGATGAACTTATCACAACCATAGGTCATATAAAGGATTCTGCGGGATTCATGGTTGGGGCCATGAAGGACATTGGATTAATGGCTGCATGGTCGTCATCCATGGTGGTATCGGCGCGCAGAGGCCTCTGGTTAAACCAGTGGGCAGCGGACGCAGAATCTAAGAAAAATGTAGAATCCCTCCCTTATGAAGGGGAAGCCCTCTTTGGGGACTCATTAGATAAGTGGATATCTAAGACAACATCGGGTAAGTCGTCTTTTCTTCCTTCTGCAGCGCCTCCTGCAAAGAAACAATTTTTTGGCCTGCAACAAAATTCCTTTTGAGGCGGGAAAGCAGGGAGGGCCAGAGGCTCCACCCCCTTCTTTGGTAGAGGAAGGGGTTGGGGCCGAGGAGGGAAACCTGCAGCGGGAGTTGCTCAGGAACAGAAAACTGCAGCTGTTCCACCATCCACGTCAACATGACGCTGGGGCTCCCAGCCGGGAGTTCAGTCAGGGGGGAGACCACAATCCACTAATGATAGGGATTACCACACCGGCTTAAAAGCTCCCACCTGGCAGACTTTTCAAAAAACTTTAGGAAAAGTTATTGCATCTCTGACTAAAATTCAAAAGAGAGTCTCTAAGATTAGTAGGACTCTGCCTACATCCCGTTTATCCTTTGTTTCTAGCCCAACATGATTGGCAATGAAGTATTATTAAATACACTTCCAGAGGTCATTGGACTTCTTCCTGATACAGAGGTTTCTTGTCCAGATGTGGACATCTCCATTGACAAGGTGTCGTCTTGCAGATCAGCTGTAGGGGAATTAAATATTCCACCACTACTTCTTCTGGAGAAGTCTCTACAACTTGACGTTCAGTGCACATCTCTGGATGTTGCTGGGGGTATGCTGTTGGCCGTACGCTTGGAAATCATCCCCATGGAGAGGGAACAAGTCCCTTCTATGCGTGGGACGCAGGTTCAGGAATCAGACCTGGATCCGCCTAGGTCAATAGAAAAATTGAAGAAAGATCTTCCAAGGAAGTGTACCAAAGCCAAGAGCACTTCTTCACACAAACATTCAGAAAAGAAGGTTAAACAGACAAAGTCTAGGTCTACGTCAACTAAAGTTCCGTTGGAAGGTTCCCACGAGGAAACAAGACCTTTGAAATGTCCCTCAAAGGGTCATAAGACCGCTTTACCTCAAAATGAGGTTATCGACACATTGTTACAAGTGGACAAGTGGCAATAAAGCCCAGGTAGGTTCCAAGGGCGTGTTAGTTAAGGGAAGTTTTCCCTCCGGTTCCACTAGCAAAATCACAAACTCTGATTGTGGCCCCAAGAGGGCTGGGGAGAGTTTACTATCGAAATCTCAGTTTAATTCAAAGAGTTCCAAAAATTCTTCCTCGTCAAGTCAACTGGAGTCGGCAGGAACCAGTTCTTTGCCCAAGCTTACAGCAACTAAGTTTGATGGGATAGAGGTCGAACGCCAGATTTTAGCTCGGAAGGGAATTCCGGACAAAGTCATTCCTACGCTTATTCAGGCTAGGAAAGTGGTAACGTCAAAACATTACCATCGTATTTGGAGAAAATATGTGTCTTGGTGTGAATCCAAGAAGCTTCCTACGGAGAAGTTCCAATTAGGTCGTTTACTCCTTTTTCTACAGTCAGGTGTGGATGAGGGCCTAAACTTAGGCTCCCTCAAGGTCCAGATTTCAGCCTTGTCTATCTTCTTCCAGAAACAATTGGCTGCACCCCCTGAGGTACAGACTTTCTTACAAGGAGTTCTGCACATCCAACCTCCTTTTGTGCCTCCTACGGAGCCTTGGGATCTTGATGTGGTATTGCGATTCATGCAATCAGACTGGTTTGAACCTTTAAGGGAGGTAGATTTAAAGTTTCTTACATGGAAGGTGTTCACTCTGTTGGCCTTGGCATCAGCAAGGCGAGTGTCAGAATTGGGAGCCTTGTCTCTTAAAAGCCCATACTGAATTTTTCATGAGGATAGAGCTGAGCTACGCACACGTCAGCAATTTCTTCCTAAGGTTGTATCTGCATTTCATATCAACCAACCTACTGACATGTCTATTTCAGCAAAGTCCTTGGACGTGGTCCGGGTGTTGCAGATTTATGTAAGAGTACTGCTCCTCTTCGAAAGACAGATGCACTGTTCGTGCTTTATGATCCCAAAAGGATTGGGTATCCTGCTGCGAAGCAGACGATATCTCGCTGGATCAGATGTAAGATCCAGCATGCTTATTCTAAGGCAGGTTTGCCAGAACCAAAATCGGTTAAAGCTCACTCTACTCGTAAAGTGGGTTCTTCATGGGCGGCTGCCCGGCGTGTCTCGGCTGTTCAACTTTGCCGAGCAGCTACTTGGTCAGGGTCAAACACGTTTGCTAAGTTCTACAAGTTTGTTACTTTGGCCTCTTAATACCTTCAATTTGGTCATTCAGTTTTGCAGGGAACATCTGCACTTTCCCTCCCCTAGTGGGAGCTTTGGTATCATCCCCATGGTATTTGTATGGAACCCAACATCCTCTAGAACGTAAGAGAAAACAGGATTTTATATACCTACCGGTAAATCCTTTTCTCCTAGTCCGTAAAGGATGTTGGGCGCCCGCCCAGTGCTTCTGTTTCCTGCACGGTTATTACTTGTTAAGTAATGGCAGCTGTTGCTGCCACCTTTTGTTCATGCATATTGGCATGTTTTGTTTGGTTATATGCTGGTTGCATGGTTATAAATGCAGTGTGAGTTGGAGTGAATCTCTCCACACATATGTAGTATACTTCTCTCGAAATTGTCCGTCTCCTCGGCATCGGCACAGTTCCTAAACTGAGGTCTGGAGGTGGGGCATAGAGGGAGGAGCCAGACCACACTATTAAAATGTTACAGTGCCAAAGGCTCCACAGGACCCATCTATACCCCATGTTATTTATATGGACCCCAACATCCTCCTCGGACTAGGAGAAAAGGATTTACCGGTAGGTATATAAAATCCTGTTTTTTTTTATTCAGAACACTCCATACACACACAGTTATCTAAATATAGGGGGGGGTGCACCACTATTTATTTTGCCTCCGGGACGAACTTACGCCACTGGTTGGAGGTACTATTGCTGCTGCTTACATAGAAGCATCAGGATTAGCACTAATAAGGTAATGCAGCAGGGGGCGTCATGCATTCTGCTGCATTACTGTTTCGAGCTGCATCCAAGGACACAGTATTGAATCATCTGTGACACCATCGGCCAGCTGCGTGACCCAGACCCATGGAGTCACACAAGCCGGCTGCCGCAGGAGCTACCAAGAGCCCAGGAAATCTCCATCCTCGGATGGAGAGCTTGGCCTCATCCCTCCCCCACAACAGCGACGATGCACCTCCGTTTTGAGAAACAGAGGACATTGCTGCTCCCTCTCCTCCCCCAAATGATAACAGACTATAAATCACAGAAAGTCTGATGCAACCGTGCATCTGCAGTCTCAGATCAGTACTGTACATGTGCAGTATGAATCCTGGCGCGTGCGCAAAAGACCAAACATCAGAACTTTGTGATACGTGCCACAGGTCCATTGGGACCTGAATAAGGTAATTTTTCTCTCCCAAGCCAAAAAAACTCTCTGGCACCACCACCCCACCCCCCCCCACCTCGTAATTAGCACTATGAAAGCGAAGATTTTGCGTGCGCCAAAAATGGGGTGCGGATTCATTAAAATGGGTGTGGCTTCGCTGAAAGTGGTGTGGTGTTGCAGGAAAAAACTACCTTATACCCCAGTTTTGAAACCTGCACGCCGAGACATTGGCGACCACAGGAAAATAAAATAATCCTGATTTATGCCCCTTACGTTATTTATCATTATTACTCCTTTTAGTAATGCCCCTTACACATTATGCCACACACTGCAATGGCCCTTTGACATTATGCCACACACCGTAATGCCTGTGACACATTATGCCACACCGCAATGCCCGTTATACATTATGCTACACACTGCAATGCCCGAGATGTTATACCACATACAATGCTCGTGATACAGTATACCACACACCGTCATGCCTGTGACAAATTATGCCACACACCGCAATGCCCGTTATACGTTATACCACACACTGCAATGCCCCTGAGATATTATACTACATACAATGCTCGTGATACACTATACCACACACCGTCATGCCTGTGACACATTATGACACACACCGCAATGTCCGTTATACATTATACCACATACCACTATGTCCGTGATACATTATGCCACACACCGCAATGCCCGTTATATATTATGCCACACACCACAATGGCTGTTATATATTATGCCACACACCGCAATGCCCTTTATATATTATGCCACACACCGCAATGCCCGTTATATATTATGCCACACACCACAATGCCCATTATATATTATGCCACACACCGCAATGCCCGTTACACACTAAACTAAGCCCTAGAGTAAGGCTTTTAATTACTTTTAAATTACCTGATTGTTGCCAGGGGTTTCATGATCTTGATTCCATGCACGGTGCCAAGGGTTTTCATGCTCAGGGTGTCATGCTCGTTGCCAGGGGTTTCATGCACTGGGTGTTATGCTCGTTGCCAGAGGTTTCAAGCGATGGGTGTCAAGCTCGTTGCTAGGGGGTGATGCTTGTTGCCAGGGATTTCATACACTGGGTGTCATGGGGAGTAATGCTGTCCAATCCGCTCCCCGTTGTTTAGTGTTTAGACCTTCACATTATTTTTGGACAAGTCTATGTACAATTATATTGTTATATGCACAGAATCCTCGCCCCTGCATCACCACAGCAATAATCACCTAAAGCTGGCCTGCCCATGATAGCAACTTACAGAGTCAAGCGTGTTACGGTAGGTAAGATTAGATAATGGTCCTGGGCTGGCCTGTCTGGGTTGGGCCGCTGCAGCTGCTCAGCCTCAGCTTCTCTCCAGAGTCCAAGTGGAGACTCAGGCGCTGGCGCAGTAGGTAGATGGTCCTGGCCTGGGGGCTGGGGCCGCTGCCGATGCTCAACCAGCCTCTCTCCAGACACACCAGCACCACGCGATGCAGGAGTGGAGACGGAGAGAGACTGACTCGCTCCTCACTGCCCGCGGCGCTCAAATGGTATGGAGCTCCGCGCATACCGCATGTCAGTGACAGGCAGTCTCGCCAACGCGGCAATGTCTTCCCGAGGCCAGGCAGCGGTAGTCACCTGACCGGACTACCACCGCAGCAGCAGCTCAGCCTAGTCATGGGCAAAGTGATTCACTGAACTGAGTTGAGACACATGACTCAGTTCAGTGAAGTGTCTTGAGTCAGTGTCTCGGCACATGAGTCATGACTCATTTGTATTGGAATGTATTGCAGAGACTGCAGATGAATCAGTGAGTTGCAAGTGCTGGCAGATCAGTGCTGGACTCATGGAGGGAGTTATTCAGCTGCAGTGATTGTGCAGTGCATCTGGGGGATGCAGCTGCTTATGCACTGATTGTTAATAATATATTAACATAGATTCACTGTTATGTTGATATATTATTAATAACCACTTATTGCATACTAGTTACAGAATATGCACATTACTTCTGATTGAGAGAAAGCTTAACAGCCATGAAACACATCATTCAGTCTGTAACTAAACCAAATAAAAACATTTTTTTTTTATTTTGCATACTTTGCTAATTGGATGATTTTAGGTGGGCTTGGATTTATTATATTATCCACTATCTAGCCTCCAGGGAGTTTGCCACCCACAATCACACTGAGCAGGAACAGTGAGTTGAGAACACTGAGCTGAGAACACTGTACCACAGGGGCTCCACCTCCTGCAGGCTTATGCTGCATGAATCAGATCCATCCACTGAGTCACTGAGTCTACACAGTGTACAACTGTCTCAACTCACAGGCAGACTCAGGATGAATCATGATTCATGACATGACTCAGGCACAGCAGCACAGCACTCACTGACTGGTGAGTCGTGACTGCTCCCTCCCCCCTCCCACTGGGTGTCACCTGGTATAGCCTCTGGCCAATCACAGCTAAAGACACACAGCAGAACACACTGACTGAAGGACACACTGAGTTTCCTCCCTCTGGCTGAGAGAGGCTACTGCTGCAGCTGTCTCGACTCATTAAACAGTGAGTGACTCGAATTATTCATACTTCCTGATGATTCGAGTCACTGTGTTGAGACAGTGAGTTAGTAGCCATCTCTAGCTCAGCCTGCTCTGACAGCCTCTGTCTTTCCCCTCTTGGTCTCCATGACGCGCCACATGCCGGGTGTACCTCAATCTAATTGGGCAGCAAATCTGTCTGTCTGTTTGTCAGACCCAGGCTTGTGACTCTCAAACTCCGGAATGGCGGCACCCCCACGCCACGGCAGGGTTTGCAGGGGAAGTAGTTACGCCACTGGGCCCATTGTGCAGTTTCAGTTTGTACTGCATGCATTTACTGTACTCTGCAGTTTTCCACAAAGAAAGGGAGATAAACTGGGGAAGAAGTTGTGGTAATTTTTGTGCAGTAATATACTGCACTTGATTTTACCACCAATCTACTTACATCTCCTTTTAACAGAATACCTCAGATGTGTCTCTGGCATTTTGAAAGCATGTATTATGAAGTACCAATGTGGTCTTCTTTAATTATCCCCACACAAAGAACCCACAGATATATGGACGTTCTTGCCCCAAACTGTCACCCACCTAACAACCTGCATATAGGCATGACAACAGGGCGTACAAAAGTTTTACTATACTAGGCCCCAGGGTTCAGAGGGGCCTCTAGATTCAGCGTGACAAAAACATGGCTGCAGCACCTACGAGGTTCGTTTATGTGACTGGTGGTCAGGAGACCGCCGATCACAATACCGATGCTGGGATCCCGGCATCTGAAAATCCCGCCGGTTGACATGCTCACCTACAGAGACTATTCCCACACCTGGGTGTCCACGACACCCATAGAGTGGGAATAGAACCTGTGGTGAGCCCGCAAGGGGCTTCTTTGCGCTCACCCCCCCGCCGGCCACCACAGCCAGGATCCCGCCATCAGTATTGTGAGTGGCGGTCTCTTGACCGCCGGTCACACATACCCAGCCAGCACCTACAGTCACTGCACAGTGTTTTGTGCATGTGCAGTAGGAAAACTCACTGGGAAAATGTCTGCTGTGCCATTTTCCTGGAGATCTGCGCATGCGCTCTAGACTCTGAATCAGCATTGGGGACCCCTAGGGACTCTAGTGCCCAGAGCAACAGCGCTGCTGGCTATAGAGGAGGGGGCCCAGATAGATCCTGCACACAGGCTTCCTCCTCTCTAGAAACGCCCCTGCCTACAGTAATAGTACTTTTTAATTTGTCTGCCCAAGCCACCCGCTACCTAATCAAGCCAGTAAAAGAAAAGAAAATTAGGGAGTCACCCACCCCCTCTAGGATACCCCTGTCATTTGGTCCAGTCCAGGTGGTCCACACTGCCTTATAATATGAATGACGGGTCTTCTCTGTTTGTCCCAGACACTGCAGCCCAAGCCACCTACAGATGGAGCCTCCATTATCTTGGCTGTTTCCCTGCCTCAACGGAGGTTTAGTCATGCCTAGGCAATAGCTTAGCTTGCTGAGTTTAATTACGGACAGGCACATTGAGGCACGACTACATACTCAGCATGCAATACACATCTCCACCACTGGGTGGCTAATGCTCCACTAATCCAGTACTTTAGATCGAATAGCGGTGGATTGATCTACAAGCTCTGGCAAATGGTCAGTGACAACTGTAATGTTAATATACAGTCCTGTACTGCATACTGTACACACAGATTGTGACCAATGGTCTGACGGAGAGAATTAAAAAAAAATGGTTTATACAGATGCAAACAAACGTGTTAAAACACAGGTCAATTGCCGTGAGCGTCCAAGTCCCGTAGACAAAGCAATAGAGTAAAATTAAAATAGTGTATGCATACGCAACTAATGTGTAAAAGGAATAATGTAGTTCATTGACTTTAAAGTATGTACAGTGCACTATATGTTTTGTACAGTATGAGCGTCCAAGTCCCCTAACAGCATAAACGAACACCAATGGGAAGGAATCACTGCTTGCAGTATTTTTACACATGAACTTGCAGACCTTCCATGCAGCAACATGGGCAAGCGGTAAAGGCTTCCACCTCCCATGCTTAGAGTACCGGGTTTGATTCCCAAAGTGTGAATGTATTTTTTTTTCTGACACTCACTTTATTATTATTTTTTTTCTTTGTAATCCATTGTAATACATTCAATAGAAGTGTGCACACAGGTTTCACATAAATCAGGGTAAATCTGCGGGAGCGTTTGATTCCGTTATCTAAAATACACAGCAGTAATGAGGACCCATAGACATACCAATACTGTAAATATAAATTAGTGTATCTTGACACAATTAACTGTTCGAGCAACATAGTACTGTAGATCATCAGTGATAGAGAATCTGTGTTGTACTTTATGAGAAGGGATCACTGCTACTGTACCATTTACACACCTATAAAAGCGACTGCAGTTCTTTGTGATTTTCATATACAGTACAGTATACTGTAGTATTGTGTTGTACATTTATTGTAACCTGACCTCCCTCCTTGTCTACTGTATGAACTGTGTAGGCTCCCAGGGGGGAAGGGGGAAGTGGGATGGGGGTAGCAGGAGGTGGTGGCTAAATACCGTGTTTTGAAATATGAGCGTCCAAGTCCCCTAACGACATAAATGAACACCAAATAACACTCTCAATAATAACACTCTCCATATTAACATTGAAAGTATAGGAAAGGGGGCGTGGTCACACACCTTTTACCCGTGGCCACAACTTCTTTTCTAATTTGAACCGGTTTTCATGTGTAAAATGTTGGAGGGTATAGTACAGTATCGTAATGTGCATAGAGCTCGCCTATCCCTATCAACCCTATGATTTTAGCTAGGGTATTTAGATGCTCCTTCAGCTTTGCCCAGTAGCCTGCAAAACCTGTGCCGTCGCTTGCTCCGCAGCTGAAGGCTTCCACGGGGCAAGGGATAACGAGCAGCAGTCATTTTGTCAACTTTCTATGCAATCGAGTCCGTAATGTTCATAGAGGTCACCTATCCCTATCGCCTCTGTGTATTTTAGCTAAGGGATTCAGACGCTCCTTCAGCATTGCCCTGTAGCCTGCAAAACCTGTGGCGTAGCTCGCTCTATAGCTAAGTGCTTCCATGGGGCAAGGGATAACGGGCGGCAGCTATTTTGTAAAATTGCGATGCGATCGAGTCCGGTGTATCGCAATGTGCATAGAGCTAGCTTATCCCTATAGCCCCTGTGTGTTTTAGCTAGTGTATTGTGACGCTACTTCAGCATTGCCCTGTAACTTGCAAAACCTGTGCAGTCGCTGACTCGATAGCTAAGGGCTTCCACGAGGCAAAGGGTCACGGGTAGTAGCCATTTCAATAGAATCTGACCTGCTACAGAATTGTATGTGTACAGTATGGTGCATAGAACCTTATCCTCATAGCCACTGTGCATTTTACGGTAGATATGCTCCTGCAGCTTTGCCCTGCTTTATGTAAAACTTGTGTGCACACTTCTATTGAATGTAAAAGTACAGTATAGTACAGTACAATAGATACAAAAATAAAAAAAATGAATAAAGTGTCAGGAAAAAATGAACACGCATTCGCACTTTGGGAATTGAACCTGGGACTCAAAGCATTGGAAGCGGCACACTTCACCACTCGGACACGTCGCCGAATGACAGATGCATAAGCCCATTGATTTTGATTATGCCGTAATGGCTACGGGATTTGGATGCTAACATATCCCTAACATCAATAGACCACACTGTACCTGTAAAACGTTCGTTTGCGTCTGTATACACTACTGGTTTTATTTGTTGATTTGTCTGCTGGACTTGAACTCTCACATATTTCTAACGTCAGTAGACTGTACTGTGGCTTTATTACGTTCGTTTGCGTCTGTAAATACTGTACTACTGTATTTACGTCTGTACACAGTAATATACTGTATGACATCATACTGTAGCATATTGTATCGTAATGAGACACACTAGTAAAGTAGTTCTTACTATGTATTTCGGTATGGTATTTTAATGGAGACCACACGCATGCGCAATGGTGATTTTAAAAAGTGACATCTGGGGGATGTTCGCAGGTATTACACTTAAAGGTAACGCCAAACGCCATGTGCGCCTCCCTATGTCTAGGCGCATCTCCCTATGACTAGGCGCACCTCCTTGCACCCAGGCAGTGTCGGACTGGGGCATGGAGGGCCCACCGGGGGAATGCAGAGGTAAATATGGCAAGGCATCACAATCGCTTTCTTTTTATCACAGGCAAGAACTGCAGTCACTAGTGGCTGACTAACCCCAAGAACATCATCAACATCCTCATCTTCAGTGTCAGTAATAGTACACACATATCAACCTCATCCTGTTCCACTTCAACACAAGCATCCTCAATTTCTATTATGTCCTCATCTCCATTATTACTTGTTCTGATCCCCACATTTGCAGATGGTGCAGAAATGGAGCAAGGAGTTGAAAAGGCTTCTTTATGAGGACAGTGTGAGCATTATCACGGTAAGGACAATACGTGTTAGGAATTCCCTGCCTGAGGGAGTTGTAATGGCGGACTCCGTCAACACCTTTAAGAATGGGTTAGATAAATTCCTAATGGATAAGGATATCCAGGGTTATGGTGCATAGTCACGCACTATATTTACTATAAAAAGGGATAAAATGCAACGGCTGACATCTGCATCATTCAAAATTTTAGACAAATCATCATGCTTAGGAGACCACAAATAGATTGAACTCGATGGACAATTGTCTTTTTTCAACCTCAGATACTATGTTACTATGTTACAAATAGCTAACGTGGACACCCCTAGACTCTCCTCGGGGATATGTGATGGTTCTGAACACACAGTTTGTTCTACTGTCTTAGTGGTTTTCATTTTTTTTGCACCTCTTCTAGACTCTGGGTGAAAAGGTCTTGCATTGTCATGAGAGGCAGAAGATGCCTCACTGACAGAACCACCGCTCTTAAATAAAGGGCAAGGCCTGAGCCTTTCCTTGCCACTGGATGTGGTGAATGGCATGTTGGCAATTTGTTTTTCTGCACAAACTTTCTCTTTATTAGAGATTTTTTTTCTTTACCACTGTATATTGGGTTTTTAAGTTTAGATGCCCTGACTTATTGCCTAATTCAGAGCTGATCACACCCTGAAGCCCATTGTGTTGTGAGCATGCAAAAGCATCTAATTGGTGCAATCGCCTCTGCAGGGCGGGAGGTGGCGTGCCAGCAGCGTTTGAATGCTGTTGTGGGGGTGCAGTCCGGACAATGATGGTGTATCCGGACCGTTGACAGCTGCCTGCCTCCACAGCTAGACTGCGCAAGCAGGGAGCTACTTTCTGGGTGTGTAAGCATCACCGGAGTGCAATGTTTTCGCACCTCTGCTGGGGGAGGGTAGGGCTTGACATGCGGGGCGGACTAGCCCTGTGCTGGGTTTCCCCCCACATGTCAGAGGTTGTGATTGTAGATGTGCTATTTTTAGCACATCTATGATCAGCTCTGAATCACCCCTTTAGACCTACTATCCCCTTGAGCAGCGGCTTTAGTAGGGGACGTTGCTGGACTAGCATCGTCGTCATGACTGGTGGAAGCAGCTGCTGCACTAGTATTTTGTTGCTTTTCTCTAAACTGCTCATTATCTATTTTTCAATTCACAGGACACTGCATGGAGTCTCTAAGGTTAAGTGTACCAAAGAGTACAAACAATAGATCTATATATTTTTCTTTTTTTAACTTGCATCTCGGTTCAAACTGCATGGAGACACAGGGCTTATATATGCACATGAACAAGGCACACTAGGGCAAAGCACACCAAACAGTACAAACAATAGATCTGTATATTTTTTCTTTTTTGAACTTGCAGCTTGGTTCAAATTGTGTGGACTCACAGGGCTTATATATGCACGTGAATAAAGCACACTTGGGTAAAGTGCACCAAACAGTACACACAATAGAAGAATATCTGACATTGAGTCACATAATACACAATGTAGTGCTGCTTGTGAACAGCCACTTTAGATGGACACAGAGCAGCCAATTTACAGCATAGTACAGTGAAGCATACATGAACCCTATACACTGACTGAAAACAAAGCACAGTCATTTGTAAGTCTGGAGTCTGAAACAGCACAGCCAATAGCTAGCAGTGTACAGTGCAGCTACAGCAGCATGCTACCTATACAGCCATGGCCAAAAGTTTTAAGAATGACACAAATTTTAATTTTCACAAAGTCTGCTGCCTCAGTTTGTATGATGCCAATTTGCATACACTCCAGAATGTCATGAAGAGTGATCAGATAAATTGCAATTAATTGCAAAGTCCCTCTTTGCCATGACAGTGAACTTAGGGCCTAATTCAAGGTTGATTGCAAAAGCAAAATCTTCCTCTAATGGGCAAAACCATATGCACTGCAGGGGGGGCAGAGCTAACATTTCCAGAGAGAGTTAGATTCGGGTTGGTTATATTGTTTCCAGAGATGTGCACCGGACATTTTTCGGGTTTTGTGTTTTGGTTTTGGATTCGGTTCCGCGGCCGTGTTTTGGATTCGGACGCGTTTTGGCAAAACCTCCCTGAAATTTTTTTGTCGGATTCGGGTGTGTTTTGGATTCGGGTGTTTTTTTACAAAAAACCCTCAAAAACAGCTTAAATTATTGAATTTGGGGGTCACTTTGATCCCATAGTATTATTAACCTCAATAACCATAATTTCCACTCATTTCCAGTCTATTCTGAACACCTCACACCTCACAATATTATTTTTAGTCCTAAAATTTGCACCGAGGTCGCTGGATGACTAAGCTAAGCGACCCAAGTGGCCGACACAAACACCTGGCCCATCTAGGAGTGGTAGTACAAAAGAGGAGGTTTTTGATCCTGCACCGACCTAGATTCAAGGTACGTATAAATATGGATGCCACAAAGTGGACAATAATGCTGAATAGTAGCAATAATATCTGTCCGTGTGGCGGTGCGCCCGGGGTCAAAAAAAGGGGGAAATGTACACGTGTAGAAGCAAAAGTATGATTTCAATTCATTACTGTATAACCTGTTGAAATTTGTACTGGAGAAAAATAATTTCACCTTCCAGGATCGGTTCTACCTACAAGTTAGGGGCACCGCTATGGGCGCAGCTTGCGCACCGACTTACGCCAATTTATTTCTGGGGAGATGGGAGCAAACTCACGTCTTTAACGAACAGAATGATAAGTATACAGAACATGTGCTAATCTGGCTTAGATACATAGACGATATCTTTATTATCTGGGACGGCACAGAGGAACTCTTGTTATCATTTTTTCATCTGCTCAACAGCAACAATCTGAACATAAAACTAACACACACAATTAGCAAAGACATGGTTGCCTTTCTGGACCTACGGGTTTACAAGTCTCCAAACGGCGCGGTAGCAACAGAACTCTATCGAAAAGAAACAGCTACAAACAGTATCCTCCTTCAAACCAGCGCACACTTTCCCCCGACCATAGAGAACATTCCCAAAGGGGAATTTTTGAGACTGAGGCGAAACTGTTCGGAGCTAGAGATCTACAAGGTGAAGAGCCTTGAACTGATCAATCGGCTCCAAGAGAGGGGATACAGTAAGCACTCGCTGAAGCGGGCCCGCAAAGAAGCACTTTACACCAGCAGAGATACTTTAATCTCACAACGCCAGTCTAAGAGTAAAAAGGATGAGACCAAAATCAGGTTTATCGGAACTTTCTGTCCTGAATGGAAACTCCTAAAACAGGCGATCAAAAAACATCTTCCAATACTACAGACAGATGCGGACTTATCACCCTACATAGACTCCAAAGTCAACATGAGTTGGCGCAGGTCGCGAAATATTAAAGACCATCTGGTCAGAAGCCACTTCATTAAAAAGATATCCACGCAAAGTCAGATTACAGACTTCATGGCCAGCGGAATACCAGCACACACAACAGTGACGGGCTCTTTCCCTTGTGGTAAGTGTAAGGCTTGCCCCCACATTCTGAAAACCAATTCAGTAGTGGACAGATATGGTAAGACCATAAGGATCAAACAATTCTTTAACTGTGACACGCAAGCACTCGTCTATTGCATCACATGCAGTTGCAATATCAGATATATTGGAATGACCACGCGGAAACTCAAAGAAAGAGCTTTGGAACATCTTGGCACCTGCCGCAATGCCGCCATGGACCTTGCCCGGATGAAGCAGATAACTACAGTTGCCAGACATTTTTATACCCGTCATAAGGATCACCAGAAGGACCTCAAGATTTTTGGTCTGGAACAAATCCATCTGGGAATCAGGGGTGGCGACATCACCAAGGAACTTTTGAAAAAAGAAAGCGAGTGGACCTTTAGACTGGGTGGACTTCGACCGAATGGCCTCAATGAGAATATTAATTACAACGTATTCCTATAATTATAATCACAGTCAGTCCTTATGACCTATCCAATTCCTCCATTTCCCCGTTTGGCTTTCACAATATCTGAAGTTTGTACCTCAGACAACCTCATGATTCCCTGTGCCCCTTCACACCTTTTGTATCCAACAGTTATTTCACGCTCCAACATGTATTCTTTGGCATTTTTTTTTTTTTTAATAACAGCATCTCCCACGTCACATTCATGTTCAACAGTAACCAGTCACTTTCACCTCACCTACATATCATCTCTGCACTGGCTCGACACCAACCATCACACAACATTCACTCTCATTACTCACTCATATAGACTCCCCACTTCAGCATCACTCTCTTCCCCCAGGGCGCACTTACTCTTTTCGCCTATTCCTCACTTGTCAAGATTGACACATACCACTACCTACCAGCCCGTGGCACTACAGCCACCTATGCCTTAATTGGCACCTTTGTTACGTAGATCAACAATCTTTTCCCACTGGCCCGCACTCCTACATCTCACACTTTGCATATCACTCACCAGTGACTCACCTTATGGCCCGCTCTCAGTTTCCAGCACCCCTTTTCACCTCACAATTATCATTTTTCTTTCACCTACATACCTTCCCTTCACCCCAACATTTATTTCTACAATTTCTTACTCACACACATCGTACAGCTCATATTTATCAATATTCACAAGCATTGTGTTCGCCACCAATTTCTGTTCCCATTCTCTTTGTCAATTATATTTATCATTTATCCCCAGCTTCACAACCGCATCAAAGTTCATCATATTATCCTTTCATACATAATCTGTACATCCACACTCACACATTCTAATCTCATTTCTAATCCTATCATTCATCTCATATTTCCATATATATTTTTCTATATTTTTTATATATTTCTTATACATTTTTATATTCTTTTGTCTTCACCCCTTTTTTTACAATTGTTTGTCTTTACCCATTTTCTCATGTACGTAGGGTGGGCGGGTCAAGCTGACCCCTCCCTGATTGCCCTTTAGGATTTACGAGGGCACATCAGCAATCTCATGCCGGCCTCCCGTAGTCCTTCGCTTTTCTTATAGAGACGCGGGTATCCTAGCAACCGGACTATTTGAGAGTGGGCGGAAGTTCGGATGACAGTTTCCGCCCACACTCCTCAGCACCCCGCGATCGCTCAGACGCTATTACCGGAGTAGGACGGGAACATTTCCCGCAACCCATACGCCACCCAGACTGCTACACCCTGTCGCCCTCGGACCTCTGTGCTATGTATGTCCCCAATGTGGTGACATGCTTAGGGCGGAAGTCAGAAGTGCTACTTCCGCCCCTCACAGTCCAGTTTACCTTCCCCAGTATAACCCGATCATAAGACTTTTCTGTAAGGCCCTGGATTGGACCATATGCTTAAGACCTATCCGCCCACACGGTCAGCCATTGGCTGGCAATAATTACCCAGGGTTCTTAAACACCCAGGTATGGAGATACTAAGGAGCTGTTCAGGATGGAAGTGAACAAGCCCGAGATCGGGTGAAACGCGTTTTCCTGCATTCCTACAAGCACCCGACCTGTCTGACACTTGGAGTGGTGAAGTTGAACATTGTTGTATCATTTCTATTGCTAAGATCAAGCACCTTTGCTATAGTGTAGAAATTGCTCCTAGCCATATTGCTGGTGCTTCCAGCCCTAATACAATGTGCCACACTCATCTCTCACATCCAAGTGAAAATAGGATAGGTGTGGTGTGATTCTGCATGTACCCTACCCTAGGTAATCGCTAACTGTGTATTGCATGCCCTCACGAAGTTCTCTCACTATTGAGAGAAGTGTACAGGGGTATTTCTTCCCTTTTGCCTCAGGTATAGCCCTGTGCCACTAATGAAGATCTGTCCTTATATGGGGCATTTTGCTCATATTACCTGTGTAATCTAAGGTTCTGGTGCACGACATAAATTTGTCTGTCAAACTGTTTATTGCTGCATAAATTCTAAGTGCACTACCAACCAGAGACCTATATACTTTTCCTTCACACCACACATAAGGTATTTTTTTTCCGTATATATCTTTTTCCATTTTTTTTCCATCTTTGGTGGATATTTGTTCTCAAACACCAGTCATTGTGTTGTATCTTTGAACTAGGATTTTGCAGTAATCAGACATCTGAGGTAACCCCTAGGGGACCTACAGTTAATGTGTAAATAACCTTTTTGTTTTGCCTTTTCCTCCTCCCATCTCAGAATCATACATATATCTTTTCTGACTGCTCTTTCCTCTGTGAACTCTCATCCACGATTCAGAGGAGCGTGTCCCCGCAGGAGATACGCTTCCTCGGTCTAACGTGGACAGCAGATTCACACCTGTTTACTTTCCTGTTACCCTTTTTTATTTTTTCCTTTCAAGTACGCATTTCTGGCATTCTCCTTTCCGAGGAGGAATTTATCCTCCTATTTCGGTGCACTCTCATTGGTACTATAGGTTTGAACTTTCCTACGACCATACCCCTACGTTCACGCCCAATCTCGTCCGATCTTGGAAGCTAAACGCAGGTGGGCTGGGTCAGTACCTAGATGGGCGACCACTAGGGAATACCCAGTGAAGTAGGAAACTCCCCTTCCTGTAGAAAAAACACCAACAGCAGTATCACCACTCATACCTTATTTCCTTATCTCTTTTCACTCTTTACGTAGGTCATTGTTTAGAAGTGTTACTAAGTGTATGGGATCTCCCACTTCACGATTGTAACCCAATCAGGGCTGCAGTAATACAAACACAGTTTGTACAGATCTTGGGCAGAGGGAAGTAACTTAATATGTAGCTAACTTCCGACATGCAATTATCTAGGAATAATTAAGATCTGAACATCTATTTGGTAGACCTTTGTCTCCAGCTAATTTATCTACATCTATCCCATCTCCAACCTGTCAAGTTTAACCCCTATGTACTTTAAAGAGTAGAAATAAATATTGTATTTGGTATTATTCCTCAAATATTTGACTTATCAATTACCATCTAGGAGTGGCACTGCAGTGTCAGACAGGATGGCAAATTAAAAAAATAGTCCCCAAACAGCACATGATGCAAAGAAAAAAAGAGGTGCAATGAGGTAGCTGTGTCACTAAGCTAAGCGACCGACACAAACACCTGGCCCATCTAGGAGTGGCACTGCAGTGTCAGACAGGATGGCACTTCAAAAAATAGTCCCCAAACAGCACATGATGCAAAGAAAAAAAGAGGTGCACCAAGGTTGCTGGATGGCTAAGCTAAGTGACCCAAGTGGCCGACACAAACACCTGGCCCATCTAGGAGTGGCACTGCAGTGTCACGCAGGATGTCCCTTCCAAAAAACCCTCCCCAAACAGCACATGACGCAAAGAAAAAAGAGGTGCAATGAGGTAGCTGTGTGGCTAAGCTAAATGACCCAAGTGGCCGACACAAACACCTGGCCCATCTAGGAGTGGCACTGCAGTTTTCTAACGAGAGGATGAGTGCTTCCATCCTCATGTGAATCTGAACCACTAGCCATAAACATAGGCCAGGGCCTCAGCCGTTCCTTGCCACTCCGTGTCGTAAATGGCATATTGGCAAGTTTACGCTTCTCATCAGACGCTTTTAATTTTGATTTTTGGGTCATTTTTACTGAACTTTTGTTTTTTGTATTTTACATGCTCTCTACTATGACATTCGGCATCGGCCTTGGCAGACGACGTTGATGGCATTTCAACGTCTCGGCCATGACTAGTGGCAGCAGCTACAGCACGAGGTGGAAGTGGATCTTGATCTTTCCCTATTTTACCCTACACATTTTTGTTCTCCATTTTTTAATGTGTGGAATTATATGCCAGTAATAAATCAATAGCAATGGCCTACTGTACCGTACTGCTATATATTATATACTGGTGGTCAGCAAAATTATGCACTGTCCTCCTACTATATATACTGCGCAAAACTTAAATGCACCACAGGTATGGATGGATAGTATACTTGACGACACAGAGGTAGGTAGAGCAGTGGACTACTGTACCGTACTGCTATATATTATATACTGGTGGTCAGCAAAATTATGCACTGTCCTCCTACTATATATACTGCGCAAAACTTAAATGCACCACAGGTATGGATGGATAGTATACTTGACGACACAGAGGTAGGTAGAGCAGTAGACTACTGTATCGTACTGCTATATATTATATACTGGTGGTCAGCAAAATTATGCACTGTCCTCCTACTTTAAATACTGCACACAGCAACTAAAATGCACCACAGATATGGATGGATAGTACACTTGACGACACAGAGGTAGGTAGAGCAGTGGACTACTGTATCGTACTGCTATATATTATATACTGGTGGTCAGCAAAATTATGCACTGTCCCCCTACTATATATACTGTGCAAAACTTAAATTCACCATAGGTATGGATGGATAGTATACTTGATGACACAGAGGTAGGTAGAGCAGTGGACTACTGTACTGTACTGATATAATACTGGTGGTCACTGGTCAGCAAAATTCTGTACTGTCCTCCTACTATATACTACAATGCAGCACAGATATGGAGCGTTTTTCACGCAGAGAACGTAGATATTTTCAGCACACTGAGCACAGATATTTGCAAGCACACTGAGCACAGATATTTTCAGCACACTGAGCACAGATATTTGCAGCACACTGAACACTACTGCGCACAACAACTAAAATGCACCACAGGTATGGATGGATAGTATACTTGACGACACAGAGGTAGGTAGAGCAGTGGACTACTGTACTGTACTGCTATATATTATATACTGGTGGTCAACAAAATTATGCACTGTCCTCCTACTACTGCGCAAAACTTAAATGCACCACAGGTATGGATGGATAGTATACTTGACGACACAGAGGTAGGTAGAGCAGTGGACTACTGTACCGTACTGCTATATATTATATACTGGTGGTCAGCAAAATTATGCACTGTCCTCCTACTACTGCGCACAACAACTAAAATGCACCACAGGTATGGATGGATAGTATACTTGACGATACAGAGGTAGGTAGAGCAGTGGACTACTGTACCGTACTGCTATATATTATATACTGGTAGGGATGAGCGGGTTCGGTTCCTCGGAATCCGAACCCGCCCGAACTTCATGTTTTTTTACACGGGGCCGAGCGACTCGGATCTTCCCGCCTTGCTCGGTTAACCCGAGCGCGCCCGAACGTCATCATCCCGCTGTCGGATTCTCGCGAGGCTCGGATTCTATCGCGAGACTCGGATTCTATATAAGGAGCCGCGCGTCGCCGCCATTTTCACACGTGCATTGAGATTCATAGGGAGAGGACGTGGCTGGCGTCCTCTCCGTTTATAGAGAAGAGAGTGAGACAGTAGAGAGAGAGACACAGTAGTAATTTTTGGGAGCATTAGGAGGAGTACTAGTTACTTGCTGAAGTGATAGATAGTGTGACTGTATATTATCTGACTTGTGGGGGAGACACTGACAGTGGGGAGCAGTTAGAGTCTGAGAGCAGGACTCAGGAGTACATATAACGTACAGTGCACACTTTTGCTGCCAGAGTGCCACACTGCCATTGTGACCACACTGACCACCAGTATAATATATATTGTGATTGTCTGCTTAGGAGTACTACTTGCAAGTTGCTGATAGTGTGACCAGTGAACTGACCACCAGTCACCACCAGTTTAATATATATATATATATATATATATATAGAAAATAGTAACATGCGGCACTCACAGCTTAGTAGAAACTGGTGAATAAACGGCCAGACTCCGTGAAGATCAACGTTTCAATTTATAAAATTTTCGTCAGTATCCTGACGAAAATTTTATAAATTGAAACGTTGATCTTCACGGAGTCTGGCCGTTTATTCACCAGTTTCTACTAAGCTGTGAGTGCCGCATGTTACTATTTTCTATTTCATCCACACATGGCCGTGAGGGCACCGGGCGTGTATTAAGTATATATTGGAGTGCCGGACATTGCTTACATATATATATATATATATATATAATTGTATATAATATATATATAATATTGTATACCACCTACCCGTGGTTTTTTTTTTCTTTCTTCTTTATACATACTACTATAGTAGCTTACTGTAGCAGTCTGCGGTGCTGCTGAGCTGACAGTGTCCAGCAGGTCCGTCATCAGTCATTACATAATAAATATATATACCTGTCCGGCTGCAGTACTAGTGATATTATATATATATATATATATATATATATATATATATATATATTGATTTCATCTCCTTATCATCCAGTCTATATTAGCAGCAGACACAGTACGGTAGTCCACGGCTGTAGCTACCTCTGTGTCGGCAGTCGCTCGTCCATCCATAATTGTATACCACCTACCCGTGTTTTTTTTTTTTTCTTTCTTCTTTATACATACTACTATAGTAGCTTACTGTAGCAGTCTGCGGTGCTGCTGAGCTGACAGTGTCCAGCAGGTCCGTCATCAGTCATTACATAATAAATATATCTACCTGTCCGGCTGCAGTTCTAGTGTGATATAATATATATTGATTTCATCTCATTATCATCCAGTCTATATTAGCAGCAGACACAGTATGGTAGTCCACGGCTGTAGCTACCTCTGTGTCGGCAGTCGCTCGTCCATCCATAATTGTATACCACCTACCCGTGTTTTTTTTTTTTTTCTTTCTTCTTTATACATACTACTATAGTAGCTTACTGTAGCAGTCTGCGGTGCTGCTGAGCTGACAGTGTCCAGCAGGTCCGTCATCAGTCATTACATAATAAATATATATACCTGTCCGGCTGCAGTACTAGTGATATATTATATATATATATATATATATATATTGATTTCATCTCATTATCATCCAGTCTATATTAGCAGCAGACACAGTACGGTAGTCCACGGCTGTAGCTACCTCTGTGTCGGCAGTCGCTCGTCCATCCATAAGTATACTAGTATCCATCCATCTACATTGTTTACCTGAGGTGCCTTTTAGTTGTGCCTATTAAAATATGGAGAACAAAAATGTTGAGGTTCCAAAATTAGGGAAAGATCAAGATCCACTTCCACCTCGTTCTGAAGCTGCTGCCACTAGTCATGGCCGAGACGATGAAATGCCAGCAACGTCGTCTGCCAAGGCCGATGCCCAATGTCATAGTACAGAGCATGTAAACTCCAAAACACCAAATATCAGTAAAAAAAAGGACTCCAAAATCTAAAATAAAATTGTCGGAGGAGAAGCGTAAACTTGCCAATATTCCATTTACCACACGGAGTGGCAAGGAACGGCTGAGGCCCTGGCCTATGTTCATGGCTAGTGGTTCAGCTTCACATGAGGATGGAAGCACTCAGCCTCTCGCTAGAAAACTGAAAAGACTCAAGCTGGCAAAAGCACCGCAAAGAACTGTGCGTTCTTCGAAATCCCAAATCCACAAGGAGAGTCCAATTGTGTCGGTTGCGATGCCTGACCTTCCCAACACTGGACGTGAAGAGCATGCGCCTTCCACCATTTGCACGCCCCCTGCAAGTGCTGGAAGGAGCACCCGCAGTCCAGTTCCTGATAGTCAGATTGAAGATGTCAGTGTTGAAGTACACCAGGATGAGGAGGATATGGGTGTTGCTGGCGCTGGGGAGGACATTGACAAGGAGGATTCTGATGGTGAGGTGGTTTGTTTAAGTCAGGCACCCGGGGAGACACCTGTTGTCCGTGGGAGGAATAGGACCGTTGACATGCCTGGTGAAAATACCAAAAAAATCAGCTCTTCGGTGTGGAAGTATTTCACAAGAAATGCGGACAACATTTGTCAAGCCGTGTGTTGCCTTTGTCAAGCTGTAATAAGTAGGGGTAAGGACGTTAACCACCTCGGAACATCCTCCCTAATACGTCACCTGCAGCGCATTCACAATAAGTCAGTGACAAGTTCAAAAACTTTGGGCGACAGCGGAAGCAGTCCACTGACCAGTAAATCCCTTCCTCTTATAACCAAGCTCACGCAAACCACCCCACCAACTCCCTCAGTGTCGATTTCCTCCTTCCCCAGGAATGCCAATAGTCCTGCATGCCATGTCACTGGCAATTCTGACGAGTCCTCTCCTGCCTGGGATTCCTCCGATGCATCCTTGCGTGTAACGCCTACTGCTGCTGGCGCTGCTGTTGTTGCTGCTGGGAGTCGATGGTCATCCCAGAGGGGAAGTCGTAAGCCCACTTTTACTACTTCCACCAAGCAATTGACTGTCCAACAGTCCTTTGCGAGGAAGATGAAATATCACAGCAGTCATCCTGTTGCAAAGCGGATAACTGAGGCCTTGACAACTATGTTGGTGTTAGACGTGCGTCCGGTATCCGCCGTTAGTTCACAGGGAACTAGACAATTTATTGAGGCAGTGTGCCCCCGTTACCAAATACCATCTAGGTTCCACTTCTCTAGGCAGGCGATACCGAGAATGTACACGGACGTCAGAAAAAGACTCACCAGTGTCCTAAAAAATGCAGTTGTACCCAATGTCCACTTAACCACGGACATGTGGACAAGTGGAGCAGGGCAGGGTCAGGACTATATGACTGTGACAGCCCACTGGGTAGATGTATGGACTCCCGCCGCAAGAACAGCAGCGGCGGCACCAGTAGCAGCATCTCGCAAACGCCAACTCTTTCCTAGGCAGGCTACGCTTTGTATCACCGGTTTCCAGAATACGCACACAGCTGAAAACCTCTTACGGCAACTGAGGAAGATCATCGCGGAATGGCTTACCCCAATTGGACTCTCCTGTGGATTTGTGGCATCGGACAACGCCAGCAATATTGTTTGTGCATTAAATATGGGCAAATTCCAGCACGTCCCATGTTTTGCACATACCTTGAATTTGGTGGTGCAGAATTTTTTAAAAAACGACAGGGGCGTGCAAGAGATGCTGTCGGTGGCCAGAAGAATTGCGGGACACTTTCGGCGTACAGGCACCACGTACAGAAGACTGGAGCACCACCAAAAACGCCTGAACCTGCCCTGCCATCATCTGAAGCAAGAAGTGGTAACGAGGTGGAATTCAACCCTCTATATGCTTCAGAGGTTGGAGGAGCAGCAAAAGGCCATTCAAGCCTATACAATTGAGCACGATATAGGAGGTGGAATGTACCTGTCTCAAGCGCAGTGGAGAATGATTTCAACGTTGTGCAAGGTTCTGCAACCTTTTGAACTTGCCACACGTGAAGTCAGTTCAGACACTGCCAGCCTGAGTCAGGTCATTCCCCTCATCAGGCTTTTGCAGAAGAAGCTGGAGGCATTGAAGGAGGAGCTAAAAGGGAGCGATTCCGCTAGGCATGTGGGACTTGTGGATGGAGCCCTTAATTCCCTTAACAAGGATTCACGGGTGGTCAATCTGTTGAAATCAGAGCACTACATTTTGGCCACCGTGCTCGATCCTAGATTTAAAACCTACCTTGGATCTCTCTTTCCGGCAGACACAAGTCTGCTGGGGTTCAAAGACCTGCTGGTGACAAAATTGTCAAGTCAAGCGGAACGCGACCTGTCAACATCTCCTCCTTCACATTCTCCCGCAACTGGGGGTGCGAGGAAAAGGATCAGAATTCCGAGCCCATCCGCTGGCGGTGATGCAGGGCAGTCTGGAGCGACTGCTGATGCTGACATCTGGTCCGGACTGAAGGACCTGACAACGATTACGGACATGTCGTCTACTGTCACTGCATATGATTCTCTCACCATTGAAAGAATGGTGGAGGATTATATGAGTGACCGCATCCAAGTAGGCACGTCAGACAGTCCGTACTTATACTGGCAGGAAAAAGAGGCAATTTGGAGGCCCTTGCACAAACTGGCTTTATTCTACCTAAGTTGCCCTCCCACAAGTGTGTACTCCGAAAGAGTGTTTAGTGCCGCCGCTCACCTTGTCAGCAATCTGCGTACGAGGTTACTTCCAGAAAATGTGGAGAAGATGATGTTCATTAAAATGAATTATAATCAATTCCTCCGTGGAGACATTGACCAGCAGCAATTGCCTCCACAAAGTACACAGGGAGCTGAGATGGTGGATTCCAGTGGGGACGAATTGATAATCTGTGAGGAGCGGGATGTACACGGTGATATATCGGAGGATGATGATGAGGTGGACATCTTGCCTCTGTAGAGCCAGTTTGTGCAAGGAGAGATTAATTGCTTCTTTTTCGGTGGGGGTCCAAACCAACCCGTCATTTCAGTCACAGTCGTGTGGCAGACCCTGTCACTGAAATGATGGGTTGGTTAAAGTGTGCATGTCCTGTTTATACAATATAAGGGCGGGTGGGAGGGCCCAAGGACAATTCCATCTTGCACCTCTTTTTTCTTTCATTTTTATTTGCGTCATGTGCTGTTTGGGGAGTGTTTTTTGGAATGGCCATCCTGCGTGACACTGCAGTGCCACTCCTAGATGGGCCAGGTGTTTGTGTCGGCCACTAGGGTCGCTTAGCTTACTCACACAGCTACCTCATTGCGCCTCTTTTTTTCTTCTTTGCGTCATGTGCTGTTTGGGGAGTGTTTTTTGGAAGGGCCATCCTACGTGACACTGCAGTGCCACTCCTAGATGGGCCAGGTGTTTGTGTCGGCCACTAGGGTCGCTTAGCTTACTCACACAGCTACCTCATTGTGCCTCTTTTTTTCTTCTTTGCGTCATGTGCTGTTTGGGGAGTGTTTTTTGGAAGGGCCATCCTGCGTGACACTGCAGTGCCACTCCTAGATGGGCCAGGTGTTTGTGTCGGCCACTAGGGTCGCTTAGCTTACTCACACAGCTACCTCATTGCTCCTCTTTTTTTCTTCTTTGCGTCATGTGCTGTTTGGGGAGTGTTTTTTGGAAGGGCCATCCTGCGTGACACTGCAGTGCCACTCCTAGATGGGCCAGGTGTTTGTGTCGGCCACTAGGGTCGCTTAGCTTAGTCATCCAGCGACCTCGGTGCAAATTTTAGGACTAAAAATAATATTGTGAGGTGTGAGGTATTCAGAATAGACTGAAAATGAGTTGAAATTATGTTTTTTGAGGTTAATAATACTTTGGGATCAAAATGACCCCCAAATTCTATGATTTAAGCTGTTTTTTAGGGTTTTTGAAAAAAACACCCGAATCCAAAACACACCCGAATCCGACAAAAAAAATTCGGTGAGGTTTTGCCAAAACGCGGTCGAACCCAAAACACGGCCGCGGAACCGAACCCAAAACCAAAACACAAAACCCGAAAAATTTCAAGTGCACATCCCTATATACTGGTGGTCAGCAAAATTATGCACTGTCCTCCTACTACTGCGCAAAACTACTAAAATGCACCACAGGTATGGATGGATAGTATACTTGACGACACAGAGGTAGGTAGAGCAGTGGACTACTGTACCGTACTGATATAATACTGGTGGTCACTGGTCAGCAAAATTTTGCACTGTCCTCCTACTATATACTACAATGCAGCACATATATGGAGCGTTTTTCAGGCAGAGAACGTAGATATTTTCAGCACACCGAGCACAGATATTTGCAAGCACACTGAGCAGATTTTTGCAGCACACAGAGCACAGATATTTGCAGCACACTGAACACAACTGAGAGAACGCTGCACACGTCCTCTCCCTATCATCTCCAATGCACGAGTGAAAATGGCGGCGACGCGTGGCTCCTTATATAGAATACGAATCTCGCGAGAATCCGACAGCGGGATGATGACGTTCGGGAGCGCTCGGTTTAACCGAGTAAGGCGGGAAGATTCGAGTCCGCCTTGGAACCAAGTAAAATGGGTGAAGTTCGTGGGGGGGGGGGGGGGGGGTGGGGGTCGGATTCCGAGGAACCGAACCCGCTCATCACTAATTGTTTCTGCTTTTTTTTTTTTTTTTACACTGCAATTTAGATTTCAGTTTGAACGCACCCCACCCAAATCGAACTCTCTCTGCACATGTTATATCTGCCCCACCTGCACTGCACATGGGGGCTAATTTAGATCTGATTGCTGCTGCTCGTTTTCGCACAGCGGGCAATCAGGTCTGAACTGCGCATGCGTATGCACTGCAATGCACAGGCAAGACAGTCCGCAGTGACGGGGAGCGCCGGGCAGCGACAGGATGGTGCGAAAAATCTGATCGCACCGGTGATTGCAAGAAGATTGACAGGAAGAGGGCATTTGTGGGAGTGTCCGGAAACACGCAGGAGGGACCCGGCGTTTTGCGGGTTGAATTAGGCCCTTAATTTCAAAAACAACATTTCCACTGCATTTCAGCGCTGCCACAAATGTACCACAAGTAAGAGTGTTGACGAGGACAAGTCTTGAGATCACTCTATCATGCTGATTGAGTTAGAAATTAGAATAACAGACTGGAAGCTTTAAAAGTAGGGTGGTACTTTTAAATCATTGTTCTTCCTCTGCTAACCATGGTTACCTGCAAGGAAACACATGCAGTCATCATTGCTTTTCACAAAAAGAGCTTCACAGGCGAGATATTGCTGCTAGTAAGATTGCACCTAAATCAACCACTTATTGGATCATCAAGAACTTCATGGAGAGAGAGGTTCAAAAGTTGTAAAGAATGATTCAAGTTGCCCAATAACATCCAGCAAGCACTAGGACCGTCACCTAAAGTTGATTCAGCTGCAGGATCGGGGCACCACCAGTGCAGAGCTTGCTCAAGAATGGCAGCAGGCAAGTGAGAGTGAATCTGCATGCACAGTGAGGCAAAAACTATTGGAGGTTGGCCTGGAGTCAAGAAGGGCAGCAAAGAAGCCACTTCTCTTCAGGAAAAACATCAGGGACATACTGGTATTCTGCAAAAGGTATAGGGATTGGATTGGGGTAAAGTCATTTTCTCTGATGAATCCCCTGTCAGATTGGGGCATCTGGAAAAACACTTGTCCGGAGAAGGAAAGGTGAGCACTACCATCAGTCCTGTGTCATGCCGACAGTAAAGCATCCCGGTACCATTCATGTGTAGGGTTGCTTCTCAGCCATGGGAGTGGGCTCACTCACAATTTTGCCTAAGAACACAGCCATGAATAAAGAATGGTACCAAAACATCCTACAAAAGCAAATTCTCCCAACCATCCAAGAACAGGTTGGTGACGAACAATGCCTTTTCCAGCATTATGGTGCACCTTGCCATAAGGCAAGAGTGATAACTAAGTGGCTAGGGAACAAAAAATTTAAATTTTGGGTCCATGGCCAGGAAACTTCCCAGACCTTAATCCCATTGAGAACTTGTGGTCAATCCTCATGAGGCGGGTGGACAAACAAAACCCCACAAATTCTGGCAAACCCCAACCAATGATTAGGTAAGAATGGGCGGCCAATGGCCATCAGTCAGTATGTGGCCCAGAAGTTTATTGACAGCATGCCAGTGCGAATTGCAAAGGTCTTGAAAAAGAAAGGCCAACACTGCAAATATTGACTCTGCATAAACTTAATGTAATTGTCAACAAAAGCCACTGACACTTATGAAATGCTTGTAATTTTACTTCAGTATCCCATAGTAACATCTGACAAAAATGGTCTAAAAACACTGAAGCAGCATACTTTGTGAAAACCAATACTTGTCATTCTCAAAACTTTTGCCCATGGCTGTACACTGATTGCATACAGAGCACAGCCACTTGTAAGTTTGGAGCCTAACACAAAATGTTGAAATGGTCAAACACAAAAAAAGATAGACACGTCACTTTTTTGCCACGAACAAGCCCCATTAGTGTACTGTGTCCCCTCATATGGGCACGGGCAAGGAGACTCGCTCCGCTACCGCTGCGCTTGGCACAGGTTACTATTTCCAATCGTAGTCCACGTGGATGATAAAGTATGAAAAAGTTGAAAAAAATTAAAAAGAAATCAGAAAATTTGTGTTTACTATATGTATGTAGAACATTGTCATGTCGACCTTTTGACCCTATAGACCTTTTAAGTGTAGATCTAGAGTCCAGATACCAACCCAGGGACCTGTGAGCACTGTAAATAGTCCATTGGATGCATGCATGTAGCGAGTTAATGTAACTTACATTTACTGACCTTTGCAGATGCAATACAATGAGCTGTGCTCACTCACAGTTTTTCAGGTCTGCGTGGTAACCACTTTAATAATATGATGGAACATTGAATTTGAAACACTCAAATTATTTATGTAATGTTTCACTATATTACACTGAATACATACAGTTAAACTATCGTTTGAAATATGAGATGAATGTATCTAATGTACATGTAACTGAATTGATTTGAAAGAATGTTGAATGAGACATAAACAGTTCATCTCACTAAATAGATTAATGGGATAAAAACTGCAATGTAAAAGTTTCACTATGCTGCTCAATGTGCATTGTAGAGTTATAGTGACATCTAGTGGAAAAAATACACATAGCATGTAAAATGTTTCTGGAGAACAGTGGGAAGTGTAGTGGATGTAGAGGGTGATTCAGACCTGATTGCTGGGCTGCTAACTTTGCTGTCCTGCGTTCAGACAGTCTCTGCCCCCAGGGGGAGTGTAAATTTACTGTGCAAGTGTGTGATCTTATGTGTACGTCGAGCTGCAAAAATCCACTGTTTGCAGTTTCTGCGCAGCCTAGGACTTATTCCTACAGTGCGATAGAATGAGGCTGATCGGTGCCAGAGCTGATGTCAGACACCCTCCCTGAAAATGCTTGGGAGCGCCTGCGTTTTTCCGGACACTCCCAGTAAACGGACAGTTGCCACCCACAAATGGCCTCTTCCTGTCAATCACATTGCGAACGCCCGTGCGATCTGAATTTTCGTACCATCTCGTTGCTGACCGCCGTTGCCCTTTGTTGTTGTCCAATGCACGTGTGCATTGTGGTGCATATGCATGCGCAGTTATGACAGCAGCAGTCAGGTCTGAATCACCCCCGAACAGCGTACAATGGGGGTCATTCCGAGTTGATCACTCATTAGCTGTTTTTAGCAGCCGTGCAAACACTATGCCACCTCCCACTGGGAGTGTATTTTAGCTTAGCAGAAGTGCGAAAGAAAGGATCATAGAGCGGCTACAAATTAATTTTGTGCAGTTTCAGAGTAGCTTCAGACCTACTCAGCGCTTGCGATGACTTCAGACCGTTCAGTTCCTGTTTTGACGTCACAAACACTCCCTGCATTCGCCAGCCACGCCTGCGTTTTTCCTGGCACGCTTGCGTTTTTTTTCCGTACACTCCCGGAAAACGGTCAGTTGACACACAGAAACGTCCACTTTATGTCAATCACTCTGCGGCCAGCAGTGCAACTGAAAAGCTTCGCTAGACCCTGTGTGAAACTACATCATTTGTTGTAATAGTACATCACGCGTGCGCATTGCGCCGCATACGCATGCGCAGAAGTAACTATTTTTGCATCATCGCTGCGCAGCAAACATTTTCACCTAGCGATCAACTCAGAATGACCCCCAATGTCCTTTTGCAGCAATGCACTTACTTCCTACTCTCAGGAGACACTTCTGCAAACTAGAAGAGATTTTGGAGAAAAGCATAAAAGACAAAACTAAAGAGGCACACTGTTTTAAAGTACAGGTTGAGTATCCCTTATCCAAAATGCTTGGGACCAGAGGTATTTTGGATATCGGATTTTTCCGTATTTTGGAATAATTGCATCCCATAATGAGATATCATGGTGATGGGACCTAAATCTAAGCACAGAATGCATTTATGTTACATATACACCTTATACACACAGCCGGAATGTAATTTTAGCCAATATTTTTTGTAACTTTGTGCATTGAACAAAGTGTATCTACATTCACACAATTCATTTATGTTTCATATACACCCTATACACACAGCCTGAAGGTCATTTAATACAATATTTTTAATAACTGTGTGTATTAAACAAAGTTTGTGTACATTGAGCCATCAAAAAACAAAGGTTTCACTATCTCACTCTCACTCAAAAAAGTCCGTATTTCGGAATATTTGGATATGGGATACTCAACCTGTATAAACCTTACATCTAAAGTCCAACCACCTACCACTTTCAAAAAGTAAGAAGAAACTAAATCCGGGAACACACTGGGGGCGATATTGGGGTGACTTGCTGTTTCATAATTACAAATTGTCTACATCGTCTAGTGTGTATGATTATTTGCGCACTCCCGCAGTCGCCTGCGACATCATCTGCTTGTCCATGCAACACGCCAACTGGATGATTTGCAGGCGAACTGGCAGGCCCGTCATCAAGGGGGTACTGTGGGCACAACTGTCCTGGGCTCGGCCACTCTGACATAGAGGGGAGGGCCCAGGCCTCTCGTACCGCCCGCCGCCGCCACTGTCCTGCAGTTAGCGGATGGCGACCCCCCGTTCTCCCGTCTACTGCCAGACACTGCCCATGCAGCAAACTATTTGACTAGCCCGCTGGCTGATGTTGTACAATAAAGGTTATTTCTCTTACGTCCTAGAGGATACTGGGAATCCATTTAGTACCATGGGGTATAGACGGGTCCACTAGGAGCCTTGGGCACTTTAAGAATTTGGTAGTGTGGTCTGGCTCCTCCCTCTATGCCCCTCCTACCAGACAGTTTAGAAAATGTGCCCGGAGGAGCCGGTCACGTCGCTGGAAGCTCCTGAAGAGTTTTCTGCATTTATTTTATTTGTTAATTATTTTCAGGCAGGACTGGATGGCACCAGCCTGCCTGCTTTGTGGGACTTGGGGGGGCAACCTCTTGAAGGGTTAATGGTCCCGTTCCCCTGCTGACAGGACACTAGCTCCCGAGGGAACTATTCGATAGCCCCACCACGGCAAGCGTACATTCCCGCAGCACGCCGCCACCCCTAACAGAGCCAGAAGATAGAAGAGTGGTGAGTACTAAGCCGGCGTCCCGGTTAGCGGGTTGCAGGCCATTATGGTGGCATGAGGATATGGAGACGCATGGCTTCTATGGGGGCAGCTGGGTCTCCAGACTCAGTACACAGTGAGGATGCACCGCTTCTAAGGGAGCGAACTGAGTCTAAGTATACTACGGGTGTACACGGTACCCAGACTGGCATTACAGTCTTAAAAGGCGACTGACATTTCTCATACGTCCTAGAGGATGCTGGGGATGACATCATGACCATGGGGTATAGACGGGATCCGCAGGAGACATGGGCACTTTAAAGACTTTTCATTGGGTGTGAACTGGCTCCACCCTCTATGCCCCTTCTCCAGGCCTCAGTTTTAGAAATGTGCCCAGGCTGACTGGATGCACTCTGAGGAGCTCTACTGAGTTTCTCTGAAAAGACTTATGTTAGGTTTTTTTATTTTCAAGGAGATCTGCTGGCATCAGATGCCCTGCTTCATGGGACTGAGGGGGCAGAAGTAGGAACTAACTTCTTAAAGAGTTTCATGGCTCTGCTTCTGGCTGACAGGACACCATTAGCTCCTGAAGGGAACTGAACGCTAGCCGTGCCTAAATATTCACTCCCACAGCCTGCCGTCGCCCCCTCACAGAGCCAGAAGTCAGAAGACAGGTGAGTGTTAGAAGACAGATCTTCAATCAAGAAAGTGACGGCTAAAGGTACCGCGCGGCTGGCGGGAGCGCAGCGCGCCATGTTTCCCACACATACACAGGCACTTCAGGGTGCAGGGCGCAGGGGGGGGGGGGGGCGCCCTTGGCAGCATGAAACCTATGGAAACTGGCATAAATAAGGGGCACAAGTTGCTGAGGCACATTCCTACCCCCGCCAGTATAAAAAATTACCTCATAAAAGCTGAGGAGAAACACACCATTAAAGAGTGGAGCTTCATCCTCAGTCAGCCAGCACACTGCTCAGCGCCATTTTCTTTCTCTTCTCAGGCTGCAGAGACAACACTGGCCCTCCTCCACTACTGAACAAGTATCAGGGTGAAAAACGGAGGCCACAGTGAATTTGGTGCTATATAATTGTGTCATTAACATTATAAAAGTGCTGAATGTCAGTGGGCATTTTGTGTTCACAGACATTGTGTTACTGGCGCTGGGTTGTGAACTGGCAAAATCCTATCTGTGTCCCTCTGACAGATTTTACTGTGGGTCTGTCCCCTATAAATCCCGGAGTGTCTGTGGTGTGGTTCTGCACGTGTGTGACATGTCTGTGGCAGGGAACTCTGTGAAGACATGTTAGGGACACAGATGTGTAATATGACACCAAGAGCCTGACTGGGTGAAAGGTTACATGATAGTGTGAATCATATCAGTAAGAGGTTGGACTGAATCTCATACAGAAAATGAAAATAATCTGTTGAAGATGTGATTTTTAATAGTTCTGCCTTTCATCCACAGGGACCTTTCTGGGTCACATATCTGATTCCTGTGTCGACACTAGTGATTCCAGGGAAATAGGTCCTAAGTTAGCAAAAAAGCATTCAAAACATGTTTTAGCTATAAAGGAGGTGTTAGAAGTTACGAAGCCCCCTCTTTTACCACAAGGAGAGGGTTTACTTTAGTAAAGAAGTAATGTAATTTTCCCTCCACCTCAGGTCTGATTTAACCTGAAAAGAAATTTCAGATTCCCAAAAGGATATCAGGCAGCTTACCTTTTTCCAAAAAAGGTGGGAGTCACCCCGCATTTTGGACAGGGCCCTGTCATAAAAGAGAAAAGGTGTTTCTCCCTGAGCCTGGAATGGCTTCACTTAAGGAGCCGACAGACCGCAAGTGAGTGAGGTGATTTATTGATGTGGCCAATGGGACACTATTGTCTGTGAGTGGGTGAGTAGTGCTATTGAAAAGTGGTCTGAAAACTTGTCATTAGACATTGAGACAATAGATGGAGACGAGATACTCCTAACGTTAGGTCATATCAAAGACGCTGCTGTGTACATACTGTTAGGTTCCTGGTGCTCAGAACAAGGGAGATGTTATGAAGCGAGTCCAGAGCACCAGAACGTAATGCTGGGAAAGGGGAATGGAAAGGGAATAGCCCCTGGCGCCCTATCTCCGTTGTCTCACCCGTGCTGTCAGTACACTCTTGCGAGACTATGGTTGCTTGAGCCCATGGCAGCCGCGTTTGAAGGGCGGATTACGTCTGCCCAACTTCGATGCCCCCTCAGGTCTTAATGAGAGACAAAGAGTGAACCGAGACAGGGTGATAACAAGGGGCCCTCTGATTAAACAACAAGGCCAGGGGCTACTAACAAACCTAAAGCCAAAGTATGTGCGGCTTGCCGCCAAAGGAAAAGAACAACAAAGGAAATGCTGACCACACGCCGACTATACTTTTGTGTACCGGCGGTGACAGCATAAGCAGAACCCTCTGCAAAACACCAGTGACAGATATAATAAGGGAATACAGCGGCCTAAGCCAACGGACGCGGCCGTGCCGCTACTCACGGAACCGGTACGAATACTGGCAAACGGACAGGAACTCCCAATGCTGCTGACACAGACTCTCAGAACTGGAGGACAGGCAGAATCCCAAACGACAGACCGGTGGACACCAAGAAGCCAGAAACTTGCACAGGCAAAGGTACTGGACCTCAGGACAGGAACGCCTCACGGCAGGACACGGGATCAGACATAGGAATCGACACAGGGACTGACACAGGAATCGACACAGGAATCGACACAGGAATCGACACAGGAATCGACACAGGAAGCTCAGGAACTAGCAGGAACCAAGCTCAGAACTCAAGCAAACTGAAAACCCAGGAAATATCACCAGCATCTGTGAATTGCAAACAGCCAGCATATAACAGAGAGGCCTAATTAATAATCCCATGCAGCTGCCTTGTTGCATGATTCCAACTGACCAGATGCAATTAGCAGCCAGGTGAGGCTGAACACAAGGGAACAAGCTGCAATTACACAGACTCACCAGCGGCAGCAGACAAGAGTATTCTAAAACAGAGCAACAGGAAATCCTGGCATGCAAGACAACTTTATAAACATAAAATAGGAATGAACCACTACCTGTGGTTCATAACAGTATCCCCTCCTTAAGGGTGAGCTCCGAGCACCCCATGACACCTACGGGGAACATAAACAGAAGTATAACATGAAATACAAAACAAAACTGCAAAACAGGAATGAGCCACAGCCGTGGCTCATAACATCACCCCCCCTTGAGGAGGGGTCAAAAGACCCCAAAATTCAGACTATCCAGAACAAGGGATAAAAAAAAAAAAAAAAAAAAACCTGACACACTGGTCTAACAGACAAGAAAACAAAAAAAAAACAAGTTGTAGCAACAACTTGTAACAGTGCCCTCCCCTTGATGGTGGCCACTGGACACAAGACAAGGGGGAAAGGAAAAATCTTTTTTTTTTTTTTATCTAGGCAAGAGTCAAAAATTATTTCTTTTTCTTCTTCTTCTTTTTACAAAGCTCTTTAGGTCTGACCAAGGTAATTCCCCAAACATTGTCTGAACTGATGGTACCACCCAGCAAGGCTGCGTTCAAATCAGAGACAGGTCTCTTACCCTTGGGAGCTGAACTTTCTGGTAAAGTACTAATATTAGAAGAAGAAGTCAAAAAAGCACATCCTGCAGTCAAAACAACGGGCTGGGACTCTTGTGCTGAGTTTGCAGTATTTGGTGGACTCTCAGCAGACAAGACGGCTGACCTAGACGAACCTGAATCAATTTCTTTGGAACCATATCTTTTAATAATTGCATCACTGAATGCTGGGGGATCCTGAAGAATGGGATCTTCAGCTTTCATTAAGCTGGTCGCCCACTCAAAAGGCTCTCCTCTAAAAGAATAAATCAGATAGAGCACAAGGTTCTCTGGAGTGATGCCCAGAAATGGTCTAGACAACATAATAATGTAATAGTGTTTGTAAAGCGCCAGAAATTGGGCTAAGTCCCCATCAAAGATTATGGATGTTGAGATATCAGAGTCAGGATCTGTTTCCTTCTCATCTGACTGACTGGAGTGCTTTGCTAGGACCTGGTCACTATTGACCTTACTCGAAGCTGAGACTCTCTGAACCCCACACGGGGCAGTGACTTTCTGAACCCCACCCGGGGCAGTGACTTTCTGAACCCCACCCGGGGCAGTGACTTTCTGAACCCCACCCGGGGCAGTGGCCTCCGGGAACCCCGCTGGGGCAGTGGCCTCCGGGAACCCCGCTGGGGCAGTGGCCTCCGGGAACCCCGCTGGGGCCAGCACCTCGGATTCTTTTACTGGGACCGGGCCGTTGGCCTCCCTGACTGGGATCGGGCCATCGGCCTCCCTCTCTGAGTCGATAATTATCGAAAGTTCTCCCGGGACTATGACTTCCGGGACTTTTGCTGAAGCAATAACGTTCAGATCCTCCACTAATGCTATGCTTCTTAAGTTCTTTCCTGGGGAAGCGACTTCTAGACCCTTCTTTGGGGCTGCGTCTCTCGAGACCCCACTTGGGGATATTACTTCAAAGATCCCTTCTGGGGTTTTGCTTCTGGAGTTCCCTTCAAGAACTATGGTTTTAGAGACCCTTTCTTGGGTTGCGCGTTTCAAGTCCCTACCTAGGGTGACAGCTTCTGAGACCCCTTCCGGTATGGACACCTGAACTATAATATTTGATGTCCCTCTATAAGCTAGGGCATCGGGTACCGCTCCAGCACTCTGGGCATCGGGTACCGCTCCAGCACTCTGGGCATCGGGTACCGCTCCAGCACTCTGGGCATCGGGTACCGCACCAAGAACCTGAGCATCGGGTACCGCACCAAGAACCTGAGCATCGGGCACCACTCCAGGACCCTGGGCTACGGGCACCACTCCAGGACCCTGGGCTACGGGCACCACTCCAGGACCCTGGGCTACGGGCACCACTCCAGGACCCTGGGCATCGGGCACCACTCCAGGGGCTTGCAACTCCGCTTCCACAGGAACCTCAAGAGAGGAGAAAAACATTCTTTTTTGATTCCTGAATCTATAATGGGGCTCCCTTGCCCAAGGACCCCAATTATAGGACAGAGAGCTTTTTAGTGTGGGTTGTGTGACAAGTACCTCTGCCACAGTAGAGACAGGAGTAGGTCTTGTATCCTGACTCAACTTGGCCAGAGGGCAAGACTCGTCACCACACTTTGGCTTGCGCAACTCACAGGTCTGCAGATAGTGGCCTAAACCCCCACAATATAGGCATAAGTTTAAGTTTCTGCGACGCAGACGCTCCTCTTCTGAGAGCCTGGGCCGCAGAAAACTTTTAAACCTTTTCTCTTCAATTAAACCAGAGGATTCTCTTGTCACCATACTGTGAACAAGAGTCTCTTTAGAGATAGATGTACTCTCAACGACTTCTGGCAAAATGAGCAAGATTTTAGTCAGAAGGTTTTGCAGTTGCTTTAGGGATTGCTGCAAAACTTCTAGTCGCTCTGGTCTCAAAGCACTGAATACAGAGTTCAGGGCTGCGAGAGATGCCTGCAGGGCTTGCATAGTAGACATAGGAGGATTTAAAACTAGACAGGACAAGACAAGACAAGGCAAGGCAAGGCAAGGCAAGACTAAATTTTGCTAAACAAAACAAGACTTTTTTTTTTTTTTTTTTTTTTAAACACCGGACTGGATTCTAAACACCGGACTGGATTCTAAACACCAGACTGGATTCTAAACACCGGATTCTAGACAGGACTGGATTCTAGACTAGACACTGGACTGGGCCAAAAAAGAAAAAAAAAGTTTTTTATTTCTTTTTTGTGGTATGGCTGGTGATAATGTTAGGTTCCTGGTGCTCAGAACAAGGGAGATGTTATGAAGCGAGTCCAGAGCACCAGGACGTAATGCTGGGAAAGGGGAATGGAAAGGGAATAGCCCCTGGCGCCCTATCTCCGTTGTCTCACCCGTGCTGTCAGTACACTCTTGCGAGACTATGGTTGCTTGAGCCCATGGCAGCCGCGTTTGAAGGGCGGATTACGTCTGCCCAACTTCGATGCCCCCTCAGGTCTTAATGAGAGACAAAGAGTGAACCGAGACAGGGTGATAACAAGGGGCCCTCTGACTAAACAACAAGGCCAGGGGCTACTAACAAACCTAAAGCCAAAGTATGTGCGGCTTGCCGCCAAAGGAAAAGAACAACAAAGGAAATGCTGACCACACGCCGACTATACTTTTGTGTACCGGCGGTGACAGCATAAGCAGAACCCTCTGCAAAACACCAGTGACAGATATAATAAGGGAATACAGCGGCCTAAGCCAACGGACGCGGCCGTGCCGCTACTCACGGAACCGGTACGAATACTGGCAAACGGACAGGAACTCCCAATGCTGCTGACACAGACTCTCAGAACTGGAGGACAGGCAGAATCCCAAACGACAGACCGGTGGACACCAAGAAGCCAGAAACTTGCACAGGCAAAGGTACTGGACCTCAGGACAGGAACGCCTCACGGCAGGACACGGGATCAGACATAGGAATCGACACAGGGACTGACACAGGAATCGACACAGGAATCGACACAGGAATCGACACAGGAATCGACACAGGAATCGACACAGGAATCGACACAGGAAGCTCAGGAACTAGCAGGAACCAAGCTCAGAACTCAAGCAAACTGAAAACCCAGGAAATATCACCAGCATCTGTGAATTGCAAACAGCCAGCATATAACAGAGAGGCCTAATTAATAATCCCATGCAGCTGCCTTGTTGCATGATTCCAACTGACCAGATGCAATTAGCAGCCAGGTGAGGCTGAACACAAGGGAACAAGCTGCAATTACACAGACTCACCAGCGGCAGCAGACAAGAGTATTCTAAAACAGAGCAACAGGAAATCCTGGCATGCAAGACAACTTTATAAACATAAAATAGGAATGAACCACTACCTGTGGTTCATAACAGTATCCCCTCCTTAAGGGTGAGCTCCGAGCACCCCATGACACCTACGGGGAACATAAACAGAAGTATAACATGAAATACAAAACAAAACTGCAAAACAGGAATGAGCCACAGCCGTGGCTCATAACACATACTAGAATACATGAAATATATTGGTTTCTTGGGATCAAGAACCGCTACCATGGCAGTATCGGCCCGGAGGGCGTTGTGGATTCGCCAGTGGAATGCTGATGCAGATTCCAAAAGAAATATGGAGGCTCTCCCGTATAAAGGTGAGGCCTTGTTTGGTGATGGGCTGGATGCGTTAGTCTCGGCGGCTACCGCAGGTAAGTCGACATTCTGGCCTTATGCTCCTACACCGGCGAAAAAGACACATCACTCTCACATACAGTCCTTTCAGCCCAACAAATACAAAAAGGCCAAAGGTCTCCCCTTTTTTTGCAGGTAGGGGAAGGGGAAAAGGAAAGATATCCACAGTGTCTCCCGGATCGCAGGAGCAGAAGTCCACCCCTGCTTCTGCCATATCTGCAGCATAACGTTGAAGCTCCCTTGCGGGAGTCCGCTCGGGTGGGAGCACGTCTGAAACTTTTCAGTCAAATCTGGATTCAATCTGGCCTGGACCAATTGGTCTTACAAATAGTGTCCCATGGGTACAAACTAGAGTTTCGAGACGTCCCCCCATGCCGATTTTTCAAATCAACCTTGCCAGCTTCTCTTCCAGGAAGAGAGGCAGTAACAACGGCAATTCAAAAATTATGTCAGGATCAGGTCATTGTCCTGGTATCCTTGGCACATTAAGGAGAAGGTTTTTTATTTCAAGCCTCTTCATAGTTCCAAAGCCGGACGGCTCGGTCAGACCGATTTTAAACCAGAAAAATCTGAATCTCTACCTGAAAAGGTTCAAGTTCAAGATGGAATCCCTGAGGGTAGTGATTTCCAGTCTGGAAGAGAGGGACTTCATGGTGGCAGTAGACATAAAAGATGCTTACTTGCATGTTCCCATTTATCCTCCTCACCAAGCTTATCTGAGATTCGCAGTACAGGATTGCCATTACCAATTTCAGACGTTGCCGTTCGGACTCTCCACGGCACCAAGGGTATTCACCAAGGTGATGGCGGAGATGACGTTCCTCCTTCATTAAAAAGGAGTCAATATAATTCCTTATCTGGATGATCTCCTGATAAAAGCGAGATCCAGGGAACAGTTGGTGCAGAACATCGCACTCTCCCTGTCAATACTCCAACAACAGGTTGGATCATGAATTTTCCAAAGTCGCAGTTGGAACCGACGACAAGATTGTCCTTTTTTAGGGATGATTCTGGACACAGAAGTACGGAGAGTATTTCTTCCAGTGGAAAAGGCTCTGGAAATCCAGAAAATGGTCAAACAAATATTGAAACCAACAAGCGTGTCGATCCATCAATGCATTCGGTTGTTGGGGAAAATGATAGCGGCCTACAAGGCCATACAGTTTGGCCGATTTCATGCCAGAGTATTCCAGTAGGACCTGTTGGACAAGTGGTCCGGATCCCACCTACACATACACCGGAAAATAATCCTGTCCCCCAAAGCCAGGATTTCGCTCCTTTGGTGGCTACACAGTTCTCACCTACTAGAGGGATGCAGGTTTGGGATTCATGACTGGGTCCTCATAACCACGGATGGAAGTCTCCGAGGCTGGAGAGCTGTCACACAGGGGTAAAGCTTCCAAGGAAAATGGTCAAGTCAGGAAGCCTGCCTTCACATAAACGTTCTGGAATTGAGAGCCATTTACAACGGCCTTCTACAAGTGGTACATCTTCTTCAAAATCCCGTGCAGATCCAGTCGTACAATGTAACAGCAGTCGCGTACATAAACAGGCAAGGCGGAAAGAAAAGCAGAGCGGCAATGGCAGAGGTGACAAGGATTCTCCTCTGGGCAGAAAGACATGTTAGATCGCTGTCAGCAATTTTCATTTCGGGAGTGGACAACTGGGAAGAAGACTACCTCAGCAGACACGATCTCCATCCAGGAGAGTGAGGCCTCCACCAACAAGTCTTCGCAGAGGTGACAATTCTTTGGGGAGTTCCTCAAGTAGACATGATGCCATCTCGTCTAAACAAGAAGCTTCAGAGATATTGTTCCAGGTCAAGAGACCCTCAAGCATGCACTGGTGACCCAGTGGGTGTTTCGGTTGGTATATGTATTCCCTCCACTTCCACTGATTCCAAAAGTTCTCAGAATAATAAGAAGAACAAGAGTTTGAGCAATCTTCATTGCCCCAGACTGGCCAAGGAGGGCTTGGTATCCAGATCTTCAGGAATTGCTCATAGAAGATCCTCGGCCTCTTCCTTCTCGAGAGGACCTACTACAGCAGGGGACGTGTGTGTATCAAGACTTAGCGCGGCTACATTTAACGGCATGGCTGTTGAGCGTCGGATCCTAGCCCGAAAGGGTATTACCAAGGAAGTCATCCCCACTCTTATTCAGGCCAGGAAAGGAGTAACGTCTAAACATTACCATCGTATTTGGAGAAAATATGTGTCTTGGTGTGAATCCAAGAAGGCTCCTATGGAAGAGTTTGAGTTGGGACGTTTTCTCCATTTTCTGCAGGTTGGTGTGGATGCGGGCCTTAGATTGGGGTCAATCAAGGTCCAGATTTCGGACTTATCAGTTTTCTTTCAAAAACAATTGGCCTCCTTTCCAGAAATTCAGACGTTCGTGAAAGGGGTTCTGCACATCCAGCCTCCATTTGTGCCTCCATTGGCACCATGGGACCTTAATGTGGTGTTGCCGATCCTTCAATCGGGTTGGTTTGAGCCTCTACAAGAAATAGAGTTGAAGTTTCTCACTTGGAAAGTGGTGATGCTTTTGGCGTTGGCATCCGCAAGGCGGATGTCTGAATTGGGGGCCTTGTCCCACAAGAGCCTTTACCTGATCTTCCATGAAGATAGGGCAGAGTTGAGAACTCGTCAACATTTTCTTCCAAAGGTGGTTTCCTCTTTCCACATAAACCAACCTACTGCGGTGCCAGTTGCTACTGACACGTTCGCTGAGTCAAAGTCTCTAGATGTGGTTAGAGCTTTGAAAATCTATGTTGCTAGAACATCTCGTATACGGAAAACAGAGGCTCTGTTTGTCCTGTATGATCACAACAAGATTGGCTGTCCTGCTTCCAAGAAGACTATTGCACGTTGGATTAGAAATACGATTCAGCAAGCTCATACTATGGCTGGATTGCCGTTACCAACGTCGGTAAAGGCCCACTCCACTAGGAAGGTGAGCTCATCCTGGGCGGCTGCCCAGGGGGTCTCGGCATTACAACGTTGCCGAGCAGCTACTTGGTCAGGGTCAAACACATTTGCTAAGTTCTACAAGTTTGACACCTTGGCCGATGAGGACCTAAAGTTTGGTCAATCGGTGCTGCAGGGTCATCCGCACTCTCCCGCCCGTACTGGAGCTTTGGTATAGACCCCATGGTCTTGATGTCATCCCCAGCATACTCTAGGACGTATGAGAAAATAGGATTTTGATAACCTAGCGGTAAATCCTTTTCTCCTAGTCCGTAGAGGATGCTGGGCGCCCGTCCCAGTGTGTACTTTACCTGCAGTTTATTTATTACAGTTACACAAGTTGTGTTATCTTGGTTTCAGCATGTTGCTGCAATTGGTTCATGCCTGTTAGCGTGTGTTATGTTGAATGCCATGTGTGCGGCATGGTTGAGGGTGTGAGTTGGTAGATATCTCACCACTAATTTAAGTAAATCTTTTCCTCGAAATGTCAGTCTCCCTGGGCACAGTTCCTACAACTGAGGTCTGGAGGAGGGGCATAGAGGAAGGAGCCCGTTCACACCCAATGAAAAGTCTTTAGAGTGCCGATGTCTCCTGTGGATCCCGTCTATACCCCATGCTCTTGATGTCGTCCCCAGCATCCTCTACAGACTAGGAGAAAAGGATTTACCGGTAGGTTATCAAAATCCTATTTTTAAGCACTGAAATGACATCAGCCACTACAAAAATGCGGGAAGACCGCGCGTCACTGAAGGGGTGGGGCTTCACTATGAGCGGATCCAGCATCTCACCAGCACCATTTTCCCTCTGCAGTGGACACAGATGCTGACTGACAGGGATGCGCAGCTACTCCGGAGAGACTCCAGATTACCTCAGTGGTACCAGGGGGTCATAGCAGGGGGTGTGGTATTCATGTGACCGGCGGACGGGAGACTGATGGTCACATGTTCTCCACCAACATCCCACCCCCTCACTATCCTGACGGTCGGCATGACCAACAGGGACTATTTCCACTCGTGGGTGTCCACGACTGATTGGCTCACGAACCGGCACTTAATTTGAAAGACACGTCGCTGCCAGCGGAGACGCAGGAGGGACACACAGGAGAGGCGCGCACTGTGCCCTCTGTGTCCTCCTTCCCAAAACGCACAGCAGCGGGGGAACCGGGTACTGGGGGAGCATATTTGGCACTCGGGAGCGTTTTGGCACTGGGGGGCATATTTGGCACTGGGGGTGCATATTTGGCACTGGGGGAGCTTATTTGGCACTGGGGGGTGTTTATTTGGCACTGGGGGTATATGTGTACCTGGCACTGGGGGGGGGGGGCATATTTGGCACTGGGGATATATGTGTACCTGGCCCTGGAGGGGTCCATAATTGGCACTGGGGGTTTATGTGTACCTGGCACTGGGGGTGGGGCATATTTGGCACTGGGGATTTATGTGTACCTGGCACTGGGGGAACATATTTGGCACTAGGGGTATATGTGTTCTTGGCACTGGGGGGGCATATTTGTTACTGGGGGTATATGTGTACCTGGCACTGGATGGGCATATTTGGCACTGGGGGTATGTGTGTAGCCGGCACTGGGGGGATGCGGGGGGGGGCATATGGGGTACTGGTGTCATATGTGTACCTTGCACTGTGGGGAAATATCTGGCACTGGGTGCATATGTGGCACTGGGAGCACAACCCTAGCAACAAGCATTACCCCGTGGTTACAAGCACAACACCCAGCTCATGAAATCCCTGGCAACAAGCATTACCCCCTAGCAACGAGCATGACACCCAGTGCATGAAACCCCTGGCAACGAATATTACCCCCTGGCAACAAGCTTGAAACCCAGCACATGATACCTCTGGCAACAAGAATAACACCTACTGCATGAAACTCCTGGCAACGAGCATGACACCCTGAGCATGAAAACCCCTGGCAACGTGCATGGAACCAAGGGCATGAAACCCCTGGCAACGAGCAGGTAATTTAAAAGTAATTAGAAGCCTTACTGTAGGACTTAATGTATAATGGGCATTGTGGTGTGTGGCATTATGTATCACGGACATTGCGGTGTGTGTCATAATGTATCACAGGCATTACGGTGTGTGGCATACTATATCACAGGCATTGTGGTATGTGGTATAATGTCTCAGGGTCATTGCAGTGTGTGACATAATGTATCACGGACATTGCAGTGTGTGGCATAATGTATCACGGACATTGCGGTATGTGTCATAATGTGTCACAGGCATTGTATGTGCTATAATGTATCAGGGGCATTGCAGTCTGTAGCATAATGTATAACGGGCATTGCGATGCGTGTCATAATGTGTCACAGGCATTACGGTGTGTGGCATAATGTGTCGGGGGCATTATGGAGTGTGACATATTGTGTCATGGGCATTATTGTGTGTGGCATAATGTCTAAGGGCCATTGCAGTACAGTATGTGGCATAATGTATACTGGGCATTACAATAAGGAGGAAAAATGACAAATAATGTAAGGGGCATGAATCAGAATTATTTTTTTCCCTGTGATTGCCAAAGTCTGGGCGTGCAGGTTGTAAAACTGGGGTATAAGGTAGTCTTTTCCTGCAATGCCACGCACCTTTATGCAAAGCCACGCCCATTTCAGCAAGGCCACGCCCAGATTCATCACTTTACTAGTGGCAATAATCAAGGACGTGCAGTGAGCTAAATGGCTCGGGAGGCACTGGCTAGCACCAGAGCCAGATTTGCACGCAATATATGAGCCAAAGGGTACGTCTGGTCTTTATACACAGGCGCAGCAGTATAAACTCCTAGAAATTTGGTGAGTTTTGAACAGAGATGTTCGGAAAAGATAGGCAGGGGAGGCAGTGCCTCACCTGCCATAGACTTTTTACTCCAGAGTTTTGGTTATAAAAATGGTTAGAATAATGCAAAGAAGATATTTCAAACATATTCTTTGTATTTTTCATATACTTTATACAGTCAAACCTTTGGCACAAACGATAGTATGACAGGAAAGGCTCTGCCTCACCTGCCTCACCCCATCGCACGTCACTGGCAATAATGGGGGGGGGGGGGTCGCCAGAGAATGTTTTGGCTTGGGGGAGAAAAATTTCTAGTTACGCTACTGCAGCCATACCACACCCAGCAGGGGGGAGGAGCTTACTAGTGTACTTAGTCTGCGACCCGGCCAAGCTTGGAATTATTTGTAAAGGCGCTGTGTGCTGGCTCCAGGCAATCTCTGTGTCTCTCTTGAAGGGCTCTTTGTGGGTTAATTGTGCATCTAACGTGTGTGTGTGTGTGTGTGTGTGTGTGTGTGTGTGTGTGCTGTCACTGTCACAGTATGTCAGACAAAGAGTGTGTTTCATGTAAGGCACAGTGTTCCTCTTCTCCAGGGGGTTCACTACAGTGTACTCAGTGCAGTGTACCTTCCCAGGCTAGCAGGGCAGAGCCAGCTTGGCTGGATTCCATTATGGGAATGATTTCCTATATTTCTACTAAATTGTCCCGCAACGAGAAAGAGACACCATACTTAAGAAAATTGACGACTGAGTTTATGAACAGAGACTCAGTACCCAAACCAGCGTCTCAGTTCCCTACCATTTGTCTGCAAAAATGTCCTTTGGCCCATATCCTGCAGTCTGACTCTGATGATGAGGGGTCAGACATGGAGGAGGGGGAAGTGGACTCAGAGGTTGGGGAGGCTGCTCTGTCACAGGGAATAGAGGCTCTCACAGAAGCTATCAGAGAAGTTCTAACTATCTCTGATAAGGTAACAGTGGAGATTGAGGAATCTTATTTTAATATAAAAAATAAATCCTCAGCCACATTTCCTGTGTCAAAGGAATTAAATACCCAGTTTGAAGAACTGTGTGTTAATCCTGATAGGAAATTTCAAATCCCTAAAAGGTTGATATCATCTTTTCCCTTTCCTCCTGAGGACAGGAAACATGGGAAAAATGAGTTTTATGGTAAGAACTTGCGTTAAAACTCTTTCTGCGAGGTACACTGGGCTCCACAAGGATTGGACAATGGGGTGTAGAGTAGGATCTTGATCCGGGGCACCAACAGGCTCAAAGCTTTGACTGTTCCCAGAATGCACTGCACCGCCTCCTATATCACCCCACCTCCCAGCACAGGAGCTCAGTTTTTAGTTAACCAGCCCAATGCAGTAGCAGGAAAAGAGACGACAACAGTTAGTAGCCACATACACCACACTCTCATGACAAGAGAAGTGTCAGTGGCTAATGCCATACCAACCCAAAGAAGCTAAGTGCGTCAGGGTAGGCGCCTTGTGGAGCCCAGTGTACCTCAGAAAGAGTTTTAACAAAGGTAAGTTCTTACCATAAAACTTGTTTTCTGCTGCGGGGTACACTGGGCTCCACAAGGATTGGACAATGGGGATGTCCTAAAGCAGTTCCTTATGGGAGGGGCGCACTGTAGCGGGCACAAGAACCTGGCGTCCAAAGGAAGCATCCTGGGAAGCGGCAGTATCGAAGGCATAGAACCTTATGAACGTGTTCCCGGAAGACCACGTAGCTGCCTTGCACAATTGTTCAAAGGTCGCACCACGTTGGGCCGCCCAAGAAGGTCCAACAGACCGAGTAGAATAGGCCTTAATGTGAACAGGAGCAGAGAGACCAGCCTTCACATAAGCATGTGCAATCACCATTCTAATCCATCTGGCCAGGGTCTGCTTGTGAGCAGGCCAGCCAAATTTGTGAAATCCAAACAAAACAAAGAGAGAATCAGATTTTCGGATAGAAGCAGTTCTCTTCACATAGATATGGAGAGCCCGTACCACATCCAAAGACCGCTCTTTGGGAGACAAATCAGGAGAGACAAAGGCCGGAACCACAATCTCTTGATTAAGGTGAAACGAAGAAACCCCCTTAGGTAAATATTCGGGACGAGTCCTAAGAACCGCCCGATCACGGTGAAAAATCAGATATGGGGACCTACAAGACAAGGCACCCAGATCCGACACTCTTCTAGCAGAGGCAATAGCCAGCAAGAACACCACCTTAAGGGAAAGCCACTTAAGATCAGCTGAACCATGGGGTTCAAACGGAGGCTCCTGCAACGCCTCCAAAACCACTGACAAGTCCCAAGGAGCCACAGGCGGGACATAGGGAGGTTGGATACACAACACACCCTGAGTGAAAGCATGTACATCAGGCAAAGTCGCAATTTTTCTCTGAAACCACACCAACAAGGCAGAAATAAGAAAATTTAGGGAGGCCAGACGCAGGGCCAACTCTAGGCTATGCTGCAGAAAAGCCAAAAGCTTGGCTGTACTAAACTTGGAAGCGTCATAATTGTTAGATGCGCACCAAACAAAGTAGGAATGCCAGACCCTATGGTAAATCCGAGCAGAAGTCGGTTTCCGGTCCCGCAACATAGTTTTAATGACCTCTTCAGAAAAACCCTTAGACCTCAAGACGAAAGCTTCAAGAGCCACGCCGTCAAAGACAGCCGGGCTAGGTCCTGGTAGACACAGGGGCCCTGAACGAGGAGGTCTGGGCATTGTGGAAGTAGAATTGGACGCTCTGACGATAGGCCCTGCAGGTCTGAGAATCAGTGCCGTCTGGGCCACGCTGGAGCTATGAGAAGCAGAATTCCTTTTTCTTGCTTGAACTTCCGAATTACCCTGGGCAGGAGTAACACCGGAGGGAACACATACGGCAGCCAAAACCTCCACGGCACCGCCAGCGCATCCACGAATGCTGCTTGAGGATCCCTTGTCCTTGCTCCGAAGACCAGAACCTTGTGATTGTGTTGAGACGCCATCAGATCCACGTCTGGAAGACCCCACTTTTCCACGAGGAGTTGAAACACTTCTGGATGGAGGCCCCACTCGCCGGCATGCACGTCCTGACGACTGAGAAAGTCTGCTTCCCAATTCAGGACTCCCGGAATGAATATTGCCGATATGGCCGGTAGATGGCGTTCCACCCAACGTAGAATCCGTGAGACTTCCTTCATTGCCAAACGGCTTTGAGTGCCGCCTTGATGATTTATGTAAGCTACTGTGGTGGTGTTGTCCGACTGTACTTGAACAGGACGGTTCTGAATTAAATGCTGGGCCAGGTTCAACACATTGAAGACTGCCCGCAATTCCAGAATGTTGATCGAGAGGAGAGATTCCTCCTTGGTCCACCGACCCTGAAGGGAGTGTTGCTCCAGCACCGCGCCCCAACCTCTTAGACTGACATCTGTCGTCAACAGGACCCAGTTGGATGTCCAGAAGGGACAACCCCTGCACAATTGTTGGTCCCGGAGCCACCAGTGTAGCAACAAACGGACCTCCGGAGTCAAGAAGATCATTTGAGATCTGATCCGGTGAGGCAGGCTGTCCCACTTGGCTAGAATCAGCCTCTGGAGGGGGCGAGAAGGTAATTGAGCATACTCCACCATGTCGAATGCTGATACCATTAGGCCCAGCACCTGCATTGCCGTTTGTATCGACACTTGCGGACAGGAAAGGAAGCAACGAATCCTGTCCTGAATCTTCAGGACTTTCTTCTGAGACAAGAACAACCTCTGGTTGTGAGTGTCCAACAACGCTCCCAGGTGCACCATGCTCTGAGCAGGGACCAGGGAGGATTTCTTCCAGTTGATGAGCCACCCGTGGGCTTGTAGAAACTGGACCGTCATATCCAGATGACGCAGGAGAAGATCTGGGGAATTTGCCAGGATTAACAAGTCGTCCAGATACGGCAGTATCGTGACCCCTTGACGGCGGAGTACCACCGTCATCACCACCATAAGTTTGGTGAAGACTCGCGGAGCCGTTGTTAAACCAAAAGGTAACGCCCGAAACTGGTAATGTAGGTTGCCAATAGCGAACCTCAGGAATTGTTGATGTGACACTGCTATAGGAATATGCAGGTAAGCATCCTGTATGTCTAGGGAGACCATGTAGTCCCCAGGTTCCAAGGCCAGAACTATAGAACGAAGGGTTTCCATACGGAACTTGGAAAACTTCACAAACCTGTTCAATGCCTTGAGGTTGAGAATGGTCTGGGAGGACCCATTCGGTTTCGGGACTAGAAACAGCGGAGAATAGTACCCCCGGCCCCTCTGAGCAAGAGGCACCTGTACAACGACTCCTGTATCCAGGAGGGTCTGTACCACCAAATGTAGAGTTTTTGCCTTTGTCTGGTCCAAAGGGACGTCTGTCTGGTAAAATCGATGAGGGGGTCGGTATTTGAAGGCTATGGCGTAACCTCGAGTGATGACTTCCCGTACCCAGGCATCTGAAGTGGTCTTCAACCATTCCTGGGTATACCCTATAAGCCGGCCCCCCACCTTGGGATCCCCCAGGGGGAGGCCCGCCCCATCATGTGGCAGGCTTATCGGTCTTGGCAGCTGGCTGATGGGCAGCCCAGGCTCTTTTGAGCTTCGGCTTACCAGGTTTGGAAGTGCGGGCCTGCTTATGGTACGCCTGACCTTTTGCTCTACCTGAAGGACGAAAGGGGCGAAAGGACGTACCTTTAGCCTTCGATACAGAAGGAGCGGTATTAGGCAGGCAGGCAGTTTTGGCAGTAGCCAAGTCAGCCACAATCTTATTTAAGTCCTCCCCAAACAGAATATCTCCCTTGAAAGGGATCCACAGACCAGGATCTCAGCCACAATATCCGGCGAGCCAGGACTGATGTAGTAGAGGCTTTGGCTGCTAGGATACCGGCATCAGAAGCTGCCTCTTTAATATATCGAGAAGCTGTGACAATATATGACAAGGTGATAGGGGCGGGACCGGACCAGTCGTATCATTAGGCCCTGCCCCCTCGCTGTAAAAATTTTGTGATTCGTCCTGATTTGCATAGGGGTGGGGCAAAATGATGTGATTACAATAGAATCACATCATTAGGCCCTCCCCCCGACAGACCGCAGAGTTAAAGAACATTTCTCCACCATTCTGCCCAGAGGCATAGCTAGGGTTTTCAGAGCCCAGGGCAAGATGGAAAATGGCGCCCCCCCCAAAAAAAAAACACACCAAAAGAAGCATGTGCAAGCGCGCCTAAGGCACGCGTGGCGAAAAGAAGGGGTGTGGCCATGCACCAGAAGGGGTGTGGCCACTGAAAATGTCCCACAGTGCCAGTTACATTGCCCCACAGTGCCAGAGACAATGCCCCACAGTGCCGGATACATGCCCCACAGTGCTGGATACATGCCCCACAGTGCCAGATACATGCCACACAGTGCCATTTTTACGTGCCCCACAGTGCCAGATACATGCCCCACTGTGCCAGATACATGCCCCACTGTGCCAGTTACATGCCCCACTGTGCCAGTTACATGCCACACTGTGCCAGTTACATGCCCCACTGTGCCAGATACATGCCCCACTGTGCCAGTTACATGGCCCACTGTGCTTCCCTCCTGGTCACTCACCGCTTGTGTTGATATGTGAGGGGAGGACAGCGCAGCGCCTCTCCTTCCCCTCACCGCTCCAGGTCTCCGGCGGCTGTGTGGCACCGGTTCGCTAGCCAATCAGAGCTCGCGGACCAGCAGACAATCAGGAGCCGTTCCGCAAGCTCTGATTGGCTAACGCCGCCGGAGACCGGAAACACTGCTAGTGCTGGCACCGGCGGTGAGGGGAGGGAGAGACGCTGCGCTCTCCTCCCCTCACATTTTGGCGTGACGGGGGCGAGTGGGGCATGATGCCCTGGCCGCCGGCGGTGCCCCCCTCTCCTGGGCCTGACAAGGCGCCCAGGGCACGTGCCCCACTCGCCCTACCCTAGTTACGCCTCTGCACCTCACAATATTGTTTTTAGGCCAAAAGATTGCACCGAGGTGGTTGTATAATTAAGCTAAGTGACACAAGAGTGCGGCACAAACACCTGGCCCTTCTAGGAGTGGCACTGCAGTGGCAGACAGGATGGCACTGAAAATAACTAGGCCCCAAACAGCACATGATGCAAAGAAGAAAAAGAGGTGCAATGAGGTAGCTGTATGACTAAGCTAAGCGACACAAGTGTGCGGCACAAACACCTGGCCCATCTAGGAGTGGCACTGCAGTGGCAGACAGGATGGCACTTATAAAGACTAGGCCCCAAACAGCACATGATGCAAAGAAGAAAAAGAGGTGTAAGATGGAATTGTCCTTGGACCCTCCCACCCTTATATTGTATAAACAGGACATGCACACTTTAACAAACCAATCATTTTCAGTGACAGGGTCTGCCACATGACTGTGGCTGAAATGGATGGTTTGTTTGGGCCCCCACCAAAAAAGAAGCAATCAATCTCTCCTTGCACAAACTGGCTCTACAGAGGCAAGATGTTGACCTCATCCTCATCCTCCGATTCCTCACCCATTTCAGTGTGTACATCCTCCTCCTCACAGAGTATTAATTCGTCTCCACTGGAATCCACCATCACAGGTCCCTGTGTACTTTCTGGAGGCAATTGCTGGTCAAGGTTTTCCTGGAGGAATTTCTAAATCATTTTGATGAACATCATCTTCTCCACATTTTGTGGAAGTAACCTCCTACGCCGATCACTGACAAGGTTACTGGCTGCACTAAACACTCTTTCAGAGTACACACTGGAGTGGGGGGGGGGGGGGGGGCAAGTTAGATAAAATAAGGCCAGTTTGTGCAAGAGCATCCAAATTGCCTCTTTTTCCTACCAGAATACATACGGACTGTCTGACCCGCCTACTTGGATGCTGTCACTCGTTTAATAGTCCACCATTCTTTCAATGGTGACAGAATCGTATGCAGTAAAAGTAGACATGTCAGTAATCATTGGCAAGTCCTTCAGTCCAGACCAGATGTCAGCACTCGCTCCTGACTGCCCTGCGGGTGGGCTAGGAAATCTTATCCTTTTCCTCGCAGCCCCAGTTGCGGGAGAAAGTGGAGGAGCTGTTGATGGGTCACGTTCCGCTTCAGTTGACAATTTTCTCGCCAGCAGGTCTTTGTACCTCTGCAGACTTGTGTCTGCCAGAAAGAGAGATACAACGTAGGCTTTAAACCTAGGATCGAGCATGGTGGCCAAAATGTAGTGCTCTGATTTGAACAGATTGACCACCCGTGAATCCTGGCAAGGCGAATGAAGGGCCCCATCCACAAGTCCCACTTACTTTGTGGAATTGCTCTGTCTTAGCTCCTCCTTCAATTTTTACAGCTGCTTCTGCAAAAGCCTGATGAGGGGAATGACCTGACTCAAGATGGCAGTGTCTGAACTGACTTCACGTGTGCAAAGTTCAAAGGGTTGGAGAACCTTGCACAAGACAGAAATCATTCTCCACTGCGCTTGAGTCAGGTGCATTCAACCTCCTTTGCCTATATCATAGTTGGATGTATAGGCTTGAATGGCCTTTTGCTGCTCCTTCATCCTCTGAAGCATATAGAGTGTTGAATTCTACCTCGTTACCACCTTTTGCTTCATGTGATGGCAGGGCAGGTTCAGGTGTGTTTGATAGCGCTCCAGTCTTCGGCACACGGTGGCTGAATGCCGAAAGTGGCCCGCAATTTTTCGGGCCACCGACAGCATCTCCTGCATGCCCCTGTCATTTTAAAAAAATTCTGCACCACCAAATTAATTGTATGTGCTAAACATGGGACGTGCTGGAATTTGCCCAGATGTAATGCACACACAATATTGGTGGCGTTGTCCGATATCACAAATCCCCAGGAGAGTCTGGTGTAAGCCATTGTGCAATGATGTCCCTCAGTTTCCGTAAGAGGTTGTCAGCGGTGTGCCTCTTACAGAAAATGGTGATACATAGCGTAGCCTGCCTAGGAATGAGTTTGCGTTTGCGAGATGCTGCTACTGTTGCCGCTGCTGTTGTTGCTGCGGGAGGCCATACATCTACCCAATGGGCTGTCACAGTCATATAGTCCTTAGTCTGCCCTGTTCCACTTGTCCACATGTCCGTAGTTAAGTGGACAGTGGGTACAACTGCATTTTGTAGGACACTGAGGACACTTCTTCTGACGTCTCTGTACATTCTCTGTATCGCCTGCCTAGTGTAGTGGAACCTAGATTGGGATTTGATACCATGGACACAGTACCTCAAACAATTCTCTAAGTCCCACTGAACTAATGGCGGATACCGGACGCACATCTAACACCAACATAGCTGTCAAGGCCTCAGTTATCTGCTTTGCAAAAGGATGACTGCTGCAATATTTCATCTTCCTCACAAAGGACTGTTGCTTAGTTGAAGTAGTACAAGTGGTCTTCCGACTTCCCCTCTGGGTTGACGACCGACAACCAGCAGCAACAACAGCAGCAGCGGCAGCAACAGCAGGCGTACCACTCAAGGATCCTCCGGAGGAATCCCGGTAAGTCGTATAAGGGAGGATGTTCCTAGTTCGTTAACATCCTTACCCCTACATATTACGGATTGACAGAGGCAACACACGGCTTGACACCTGTTGTCTGGATTTGTGGAGAAATAATTCCACACCAAAAAGGTGGCTTTTTTGGTATTTTACCCAGGCATCACAATGGGCTTATTCATCCCACGGACAACAGGTGTCTTCCCGGGGCCTCATTTAAACAAACCACATCCCCATCAGAATCCTCATTGTCAACTTCCTCCTCAGCGCCAGCAACACCCATATTCTCATCCTGGTGTACTTCAACAGTGACATCTTCATTTTGAATATCAGAAACTGGACTGTGGGTGCTACTTCCAGCACTTGCAGAGGGCGTGCAAATAGTGGAAGGAGCCACCTCTTCCCGTCCAGTGTTGGGAAGGTCAGGCATCGCAACCGCCGACACACTTGGACTCTCCTTGGGGATTTGTGATACCATCTTAGAACGCACAGTTCTTTGCTGTGCTTTTGCCAGCTTATCTCTTATAATTTTTCCAGCAGGAGGATGAGGGCTTCCATCGTCATGTGAAGCTGAACCACTAGTCATGAACATAGGCCAGGGCCTTAGCTGTTCCTTGCCACTCCGTGTCATAAATGGCATCTCTTCAGACCATTTCAATTTCTTTTTGTGGGTCTTTTTACTGAACTTTGGCTTTTTGGATTTTACATGCCCTCTACTATCACATTGGGCATCAGCCATGGCAGACGACGTTGATGGGATTTCATCATCTATGTCATGACTAGTGGCAGCAGCTTCAGCACTAGGAGGAAGTGGTTCTTGATCTTTCCCTATTTTATCCTCCAAATTTTTGTTCTCCATTAATTTTCTAGAGTTTCATAACAATATGTGGTACAGGAGAGCGTACCTCTTCACCACACAGGGCAAACCCTGTGAAATTTATTTGGATTAAATATTAATAACCCCTTTATTTGGAGTAAATAATATACAGCACAGGTCAGCACCACTGAATTTATATGGCAGCACCACTGTACTGGATTTATACGAAATTATATGGATTTATATGGAATTATACGGCAGGATAACTGCAATTATATGGCAGGATCACTGGAATTATATGGCAGGATCACTGGAATTACACGGCAGGATCACTGGATTTATACGCCAGTATCACTGGAATTATACGGCAGGATCACTGGATTTATACGGCAATATCACTGGACTGGATTTATATGCCAGTACCACTGTAATTATACGGCATGATCACTGAATTTATACGCCAGTACCACTGTAATTATACGGCAGGATCACTGGATTTATACGCCAGTACCACTGGAATTATACGGCAGGATCACTGGAATTATACAGCAGAATCACTGGAATTATGTGGCAGGATCCCTTGATTTATTCGGAGGGATTACTGGATTTATACAGCAGTACTGCTGGACATATATACGGCAGTACCGCTGGACATATAAGGCCATATCAATGGACATATACGGCAGTATCACTGGACATATACGGCAATATCACTGGACTGGATTTATACTCCAGTACCACTGTAATTATATGGCTGGATCACTGGACATATTTGGCGGGATCACTGGACATATATACGGCAGTACCACTGGACATATACGGCAGCAGAGGGACACCACCACTGGACTTATGCAGGACAACACAGCACCACTGCAATGGACTGGACTTATACAGCAGCAATGGACATATGGCAGCAGAGGACACCACCACTGTGACTGGACTGATGTAGCACAACACACCACCACTGGACTGATGCATCACAACACAGCACCACTGGACTGGACTTTTACAGCAGCACTGGACTTATACAGCAGCACTGGACATATGGCAGCAGAGGACACAACCACTGTGACTGGACAGATGCAGCACAAGACACGGACACTGAGGACACTGAGAGGATGGAGACACATTTTTGCCTTGTTCTGGTCGGGTGGTGAAGTATGGTAGGGTTCAGTTCTCTGAGAACCGAACCTGTTCATCTTTAGTGGATAGTGGAGTGGGCTTAATGTTCATCATTTTCCGGTGGGAGGGCAGCATGCTTGACTGCAGATATCTCCAATTCCAGGAAATAGTTTCTTAGCTTTTGGATAAAACTCTAGAGAGTCCCACCTTTTAGGAGATGCTGGGGACTTGGGGATCAGAGTTCAGGAATCAGAGCAATCCACCGCCGAAAATATAAAACTGCATACCAAGCTTGTGGAGCTGGAGCAGGGACCAACTGCTTCAAGGATGATATCTCTGGTTCTGGGCATAGTAGAGACAAGCTGTCATTATCCACTGAAAGGGGAGAGTCCCAGCTTTTGGAGTATATCCTCAGAAAACTCTAAGTCATACAGAACCTGAGATATCTGGCTGGGAAGAGCAATTAACAGACTCAGATGGACCACTGCTGTGAAGTCAGATATATCCGGTTTCCCATGGCTGATTTTCAAAAATGTAGTACCCCTGGAAAAAGGGGACCCTCAACTATCAGCCTAGGGCCCTTATACTCATGGGGCCCTTGGTCTCATACAAAAAGACAGCCCCAAGCCTGGTAAGTATGCCGCATGTTGTTTAATTGTTCTGATGGTTGAAGCTGTTAACCAGACTGATACGGATGTACACTATTTCAAGTATCTATGTAAAGCGAAATCAGAGTGGATTTTTAAGCTTCAGACCTTGTCCCCAGATGGCCTGAATGAAACATTGAAGTTTGTTGAATGATTCGATTTTAGTGCGGTCGGGGGGTGGGGGCCAGCTCCTCCATATGAATTGTCCGTTCAATGGAGAAGACACTGTCTCTACCCTCTCCACTGACATATCCTTATATACTACCAATTATGGGATGAATATTGACTGTATCAGTTTCTCTAGTTATTTCTTTCCTCTCCCTTTCCTCTTCCTCTATACTTGTAGTCATAGTTCTTTTGATTACTATAGAATAAATAGAATACATCAGGGGCGGATCCAGAAGAAAATGAAAGGGGGGCACCATGATAGGGGAACGGTAATAGTTATATTTACATGCACCTAAGGCACGTGTGCTCCCAGATAAGGAGTGTGGTTCTCCTTTTGAAAAAAAAAAGAAGTGTTGGACCTCTCACTTTTAAAAATTGGGGTCCCATCTGTCCTTTTCTGGGTCCCATCGGAATGAAGGTTCATATTAATCTTAATTATTCAAATATAAAAACAGACTTTATTTCGACACTACAAAAGTATTGCGAGGGACAGGAGGGGGTGACAATGCTGCTGGGCTGTGTAGCATACAGGACACTCTGCCCCAGAGCTGTAACTAGACATTTCAGTGCCCTTTGGCAGAAAGTAAATTGGTGCTCCCCCTGCCATACTTCAAACCAAGGACAGTGCGCGCTGAAGGCACGCACCAATAATTTAGGGGTGTGGCTTCATGGGGAAAGAGCATGGCCACATAACAGTACCAATTCACATTACACCACACAGGTAGAGCATGTTATATACACATTGCACCAGGTAGAGCACGTTACACACATTGCACCAGTTAGAACACCCTATACACATTGCGCCAGGTAGAGCACGTTATACGCATTGCACCAGGTAGAGCACATTACACACATTGCGCCAGTTAGTGTTCTATACACATTGCGCCAGGTAGAGCATGTTATACACGTTTTATATGGTACTAGGGAGTAGCGACAGAGGTAGCAGGGAATAGGGACAGAGAGAGGCACCAAGGGAATAGGGACAGAGGTAGCAGGGACAGAGAGAGGCACCAGGGAATAGGGACAGAGAGAGGCACCAGGGGGTAGCGATAGAGGCACCAGGGGGTAGGGATAGAGAGGCAGGAGAGAGTGCAGCCAGAAACCCACCACCATAACAACACCCTCCAGGGACCAGGCCCCCACCGCTTACCATGGACACTGCCAGCAGCAGCGGAGTCAGGCCGGGGGGTATAGTCCGTGGATCTGCATGAGGCCACACCGCCGCCAGCCTGGAGTCAGAGTATGCGGCTAGGGTGAGCGGAAAACACAGAGGGGGCGGCCGCATGGGTGAGGAGGGAGAAGAGGTGAATCAGCGGGGAGAGCGGTGGCGGCATCCAGCCGGGGGAACAGGGGACCGAACTGCCCCCACCTCAGGTACAGCAGCGGACTCAGCCGTTTATAGGGGGGGGAGAGCATGCGGAGCAGAGGAGGAGCGGAGGGCGGGAGATCACACTCTTCATGGTCTCCGCCTCTTCCAAATTCCTCCCTCCATTCCATCCCTCCCACCAGACTGATTGACAGCGCAGCACAGGACAGGACAGTGCTGCGGCTCACAGCGCGTCCTGAGGGACCCGGCGTTTTTTTATTTTTGTGTCCCCAACATCAATTCCTGGGTAACGACAGGGGGGGGGGGGGCACGGGCCCGAGTGCCCCCCCCCCCTGGATCCGCCACTGGAATACATAGTCCCTTCATTTCTCAGTTCCTTAAATATTGAATAACAGGTATATTCCATATTTTTTTAACTATAGATGCTATCTATAAAGGGTTTAAAGAGAACAAATACTAATAATACTGATAATTAAGAATTGCCCTTGAACCAGACAAGTTCTTATGATAATACAGTATGTGCAGGATATTTAGTATCTGATTAGGTATCACAAGATATTCTCTTTGAAATGCACATTGGTAATAAATATGAGTGATTTGGCTTACCTTAAATCCGAACGTGCCCAGGATCCAAGTCAATCCAAGCTGCAGCTTGGGTTTCCCGCCAGGTTCGGATTCCAAATCAAGGCAAAACGCCATCCTCTTGGCGTCAGATTCTCACAGGTTTTGGATTCTATATAAGGGTGCCGCCATTTGATTCCAGGCATGCAGCTGTGTGCTGCGCTGTACTCTGCTGGCTAAATGGTTAAATTGGCTGTGCTGTCCAGACTCACAGTGGTTGTGCGGTGTATGTAAGTGGCTGTGCTGTGTCCAGACTCATAGTGGCTGTGCTGTGGACTTCAGAGTCATACAAGTGGCTGTGTCACAGTATACACGTGGCTGTTCTGTGTACAGAAGTGGCTTTGCTGTAGACTCCAGACTCCATACAAGTGGCTGTGCTGTGTCGATCTAAGTACAGTAGCTGTGCCTTCACATATAAGCAACACTACAGTGTGTATTGTTGTCACTCAGATGCAAAAAAAGTAAAAAAATAAAAAAGTTAAAAAGATAAAAATAAAAGTAAAAAAAGATTATGTTTTTACAACCTGTGTGCGCTGTTCCCCTGTGCGTTTATAATTCACGTACTTATAAAAGGAAGCCCTTTCAATTGCCACAGTTTAAGTTGAGCTGCAATCTGCAAAAAAAAAAATTCTATTGTTTGCACTGTTCTGGTGCACCCTTGTGCATTTATTATTTATGTACATATAACACAACCTTTTAAATTGCCGCAGTGATCTGTGAATTGAAAAATGGATAACGATAACTTTAGAGAATACCAACCAAATACTATTGCTGCAGCTGCTGCACTGAGGCCTTGGCCTTTATTTAAGAGTGGTGGTTCTGAAACTGTCAGTGAGGAATCTTCATCTGCCTCTCATGACGATGCAAGACCTTTTCACTCAGAGTCTAGAAGAGGTGTCAAAAAAATGAAAACCACCAAGGCAGTACAGCACTATCCTCATAGAGAATCCTCTGTTACCTCCTTCCTCGATTTCTGTACCATCTGCACATGTGGTGAGCAGTACAAGTAAAGATACTGATAAGGACATAATTAAAATTGAGGATGCTTGTGTGGAAGTAAAACAAGATGAGGTGGATATGTGTGTACTACTATCTGACACTGAGGATGAGGATGTTGCTGATGTTTGTGGAAGTCAGCAACCAATGACTGCAGTTCTTGCCTGTGATAAAAAGAAAGCCATTGTGATACCTGGGCATAAGACCAAAATAGCCACCTATTTAGTGTGGAATTATTTTTACCCAAATCCTGACAATGTTTGTGAAGGCATCTGCTGTCAACCATCTAGGCACCTCCTCCATTTTATGGCATTTGCGACAAAGTCATGAAATTTACTTTACAAGAATATAATGTAATTAACTTCCTCATCATCTACCGCCTCATTATATCTAATGTAAGGGTGGGTGGGAGAGCCAAAGGACAATTCCATCTTGCACCACTTTTCTTTTTTGTCACTGCTGTGTGGCAATGTTTCATACTGGAGATGAGCTATAAACTGCCCTGTGTTTGTGCTTCTGCTCTGTCGCTTAGTAACCAGCCAGCTCAATACAGCCTTTATCCTAAACTGGATGAAAACAATATTGTGAGCTGTGAGGTGGTCAAAATTGACTGGCTACGACTGGAAATTAATGTCATTGAAGTTAATAATACTGTAGGAACAAAAAGCCCCAAATTATTAGATTTTTTTTTGTCAAGTTTGAAAAAAACAACAACTGCAAAACCAAAACTAGTCACAGCATTTATGCAAAGCCAAAATAAAAAACGGATGATGAATTAGAACCAAAACCAATACCAGCAAAAATTGTCAGATTTTTAATTGGTAATAATGAATGTTTTATAATTATTAAAATAGGTTTTCTCAGCCATATTTATTTTTGGGTTTTAAATGTAATGCTGTAGATGCCTAAATATGTCATAATTCACTGTGACAATATTTATAGAAGTTTTATACATAATCAGATAGCTGCATTTGCAGAATTTTTAACACATTTTTATAGTGTTTGTCTTTCTTGTTTGTGAAAACTGATCCCTCTAAATGATGCTAATTTAATATTATGCAGATGTGACGTAGAGACACAGACCGAAAGGGTTCTCCTATGGGGAATGTATTAACCAATAATCATGGAGTACATACAATTTAATCTGGATAGGAACAGAAGGGATCAATAGAGCTTGAAAAAGGCCACAGAGGTGGCCGAAATGCATTGCTGCTCCCTACATGTGTGACTTCTTTGCCTCAGTGATCTGACTCCAAGTATTTCCAAGTTGACGCACTAGACCAGTGATCTCCAACCCGTAGCTTGTGAGCTACCGGTAGCTCGCCATAGTATTTTCGGCAGCTCACAGAGCGCACGGGCTTGGGCAGTCACTGGCACTCCTCCTCCCTTAATTTTTAATATGTTGCCGGCTGTCAGCCAATCAGAGCTCGTGGACCGGCAGTGGCGGCACCTGATTGGCTGCCGGACCGCGAGTTTTGATTGGCTCACTTACCGGCACCATATTTTAAATGCCCGCCGCCACCAGAGACTCTGTCACCCTCACCGCAGCCGCTCTCCGGACATCACAGGAGAGGCGCGCGCTGCGTTCTCCTCCCCTTCCGTCCCTCATACAGGAGGAGCAGCACCGGCGGCAGTAGAAGAAGCTAGCAAGGGTTAGCTCTGTGTGGGGCACTGTATCCGTGTATCTGGCACTGTTGAGGGGCATTATTTGTGTATCTGGCACTACGCAGGGGGGAATTACTTGTAGTTGTGAGGACACACCCACTTTTGTGAGGCCACACACACTTTTGCAGGAACGCACGCGCATTGGGGGGAGGGGGTAGCTCCTTCAGAGGTTTTATTTTCTGAAAGTAGCTCACACCCCAATTAAGGTTGGAGACCACTGCACTAGACTAATTAACAATACCCAAGTCTGTGGAAACCTCTGCAATCAGCTGAAAACCTGTTTGCTGTCTAATCCCTGGGGGTATTTACTAAAATTCAATTTTGAGATCACTTTTATGAATCTACAAAATTTCTTGAAATCGCTTCTAATTTATTTTCTAAATCCCTAAAAAAAAATCCTAATTTTGGGTTGAGATTTTTAAATTCCTTCCAAAATTAAAACTCAAATCCCCATTAAAATCCCCAGAAAAATTGAATGCAAAATGTAGCAGAACTTCCTCATTGCTTTCTATTGATTCAAATGTATCACATGCACACTAATAAAAGGAGAAGCTCTCTTTTTAAACTGTTTTATGCATGAAAACCTAACTGATAATTAAAATATTGTGTTTTTTGGGATGATTTGCTGAGGATGTAGGCATCATAGTGCAAACCAGTATAGCCAGTTACAACACTCATGAATTTAAGTTTCATTATATCATCCAACAAAAGTGTCAGATATTGTGCTATGCTGCTATCTATTGGACATTTATGGACTAGGTATGATGCCCATTGGTATAAAAATGTGCAGTATTCAACTTATAAAACTGCTGATGTTGCTCTGATTATTGATCCTGGGGTCACCCAGACATGTGATAATCTGCATACTGCAGGTAAATGTACAACATTCCATAACCTTGGACATCTATTATTCCTACATTTACACTGCTTCACATGCATTTGGGTACTTTAAAAGTCATCACAATCAATTTCCTAGCAAAAGAATGGTGTTTACAAGCTCAAATCGAAGGTCTAACTTCATTCTATTCATTTGGGGATTTCAAGTTAGCTTTGGAGTTCGATTTAGAGTTCGATTTGAAATCGAACTTTAGTAAATGAGGGGATTCTATGTTGGGCTATGGGAAAACATTGATGTTTTTCAGAAATTCAATTTTTTCTATTGGGATGTGAGTTGAATTTGGCAATAGATTCGATATGACATTCAGTTTAGATTTTAGTAAATTTCTTCAATCCAAATCGAATGGAAATCGAATGACAAATCCCTTGAATCACCAAAATCGAACTTTAGTACATTTTGCCCCTGGAGCTGCTGTGGGCTACTAATTCCCTGCTTGAAACTGAAACAGCCAGGATCATTACAGGTCAGCGCAGCTCACTGCAAGAAAGTAATCTTCAGGTGACACAAGACTTATATTGGGGTGACCCAGAGACCCTTCGGAACTATCTGCTGGGATAGTATGTAACAGCAGCCAATGAGATGCTGGTAGCTGAGAACTTTCACCTCCTAGTTTGACTGGAATGAGAGATGGAGCCCTACAAGTGGGTTTACATATTATTATATACATGCATTGCTATACTGGGCTTAATAAAGTACAGATGAGAATATTAAAAAAACATTTTGGAGAGACTACACTTACAATGGCAGCTGGTATATACAGTACATGTTCTTGGCTGGAAGTGACAACAGCATCCTGGGTGAATCCTCCCGTCATTGTTGCACTTTAAGGCAACGGGATCTTGCTTAAAAGTGCTTGCTGCTCCATAGGCTGCTCAATAGTCAGTGAGCACTTTTTAGCGATTTCCATGGTCAGCCATGTGAAGGGGGCTGATTTGGCTGCCATTGCTTTTGTAGTACCCAATTTTTATATTGGATTGAGCATGATTAAAAAATTGTATTATTCACATCCCCTGATGTATTGATGTATCCATGTACAGTATATTGTATTGTGGAAAATGTATTAGGCAGACAATTGGATGAGACCTAATTACTTTGCAGGGACACAGTTTGTTTACAGCACAGCCAAGAGGTGTCAGGTCTCCTTTGATGTAAGGGACGAGTTTGCTTGGAGAATGCATTAAGTGCCCCTGGGAGAACCCCACAAAGACACTATGGGGGTCATTCAGACCCAATCGCTGCTGAGCGTTTTCGCTCAGCAGCACTTGGGTCTGAACTGCGCATGCGTTTGCACCGCATTGCACAGGCACGAGGACCCCCCAGTGACGTGGAGTGCAGGACAGTGACGGGATGGCCGAAGACAGTGATCGCACCGGCGATCGCAAGAAGATTGACAGGAAGAGACCGTTTGTGGGTGTCAACTGACCGTTTCCTAGGAGTGTCCGGAGAAATACAGGCATGTCCAACCATTTGAAGGGAGGGTTCCTGACGTCAGCTCCAGGCCGGATCATCGCACTGGAAGAGTAAGTCCTGAGCTGTGCAGAAACTGCACAAACTTTTGTTTTTGCAGCTCTCTGCAATGCATTCACACCCCTGCACAGCAATTACCCCCTCCCCCTGTAGGCGGCGACTACCTGGTCGCAGCAGTGTAAAAGAAATGCCTGCTTGCGACCAGGTCTGAATTAGGCCCTATGGCCCTAAATGCGTGAGCTGACCTTCCTGCAGCAGGCTGATTATAAAATCATGCCCAGAACTTTAAAGCAAGCCATAAAAGATGAAAGTAACAGCCCTGCCAGAATGGATGAGAAACCCCAGAGTGCAAACTGATACTGCAACTATAAGCTTTGAAGTTTTGACTTGAATTAAAAATCTTAAACTTAGTTCTGGATTCTGTGTTTTCACACCCAACCCCCCCCCCCCCCCCCTGAAAGGCTCATGGCTCATCTTACCTATTTTTGTATGTATTAATAATTATGTTTGGGGGCAAAAGAAGGAGCTCACCCTGGGCTTGACCAAGAAGGTGCTTCTGCTGTGTCAGTTACCGCATTGATTTACCATATGCGCTGAGGTAATCAGTAAGTTGTCACGGGCAGCATTCTCATATTGGCATATCTGGAGAATTGCCGTGCCTGGAATCCTGACAGGTGGTATTGAAACGTTGTGGCAATGGTTGATTTGTCCACTTGCATGTAATTACATTGCCCTCATAATCTCTAATTGTTACAATTAGTTTGTATTGCTTCATGAAGTTCTCTTTATTACTGCTGGGATGTTATGTGTGCATATGAGATGTTTTATATTTGTATCATTATCTAAATTTATAAATAGATTTTAAATAAACTATGCTATTGGATTTATTATCTCACCAAGACACAGCAGTGCAGTTTTTTTGTCTTTTGTAAGTCTGTTCTAGATGCATATTTTGTTATGAGGGGAATACTTGAATCATGGACCCATGTGCACGAGCACTATGTCCCTATTTGTCGAAATCCTCCTATTTCTCTGCTTGAAAGGCAGTTTCATCAAAAGAATCAATATTAATATTTATTTGATATAAACTCTCCATACATATCGTTGTATTTTGATTATAATAATTGTATTTAGTTTTCTGTTGATATTTATACTGTTTCTTCATGTTTATCATTCTATTGTTTTTAAGATGCAATTTTTAATACAGGGTGCAAGCTAACACTGTCATTACCGATAGTACTGCATGGACACAATGGCCCTCATTCCGAGTTGTTCGCTCATTATTTTTCATCGCATCGCAGCGATTTTCCGCAAACTGCGCATGCGCAATGTTCGCACTGCGGCTGCGCCAGGTAAATTTGCTAAGAAGTTTGGTATTTTACTCACGGCATTACGAGGTTTTTTCTTCGTTCTGGTGATCGGAGTGTGATTGACAGGAAGTGGGTGTTTCTGGGCGGAAACTGGCTATTTTCTGTGAGTGTGTGAAAAAACACTGCCATTTCTGGGAAAAACGCGGGAGTGGCTGGAGAAACGGGGGAGTGTCTGGGCGAACGCTGGGTGCGTTTGTGACGTCAAACCAGGAACAAAACTGACTGAACTGATCGCAGTGGCAGAGTAAGTGTCGAGCTACTCAGAAACTGTTTAGAAATTTCTATTCGCAATTTTGAGAATCTTTCGTTCGCAATTCTGCTAAGCTAAGATTCACTCCCAGTAGGCGGCGGCTTAGCGTGTGCAATGCTGCTAAAAGCAGCTTGCGAGCGAACAACTCGGAATGAGGGCCATTATTTCAATTAATCTCCTAACATACTGCTCAATTAAGCCTCACTTATGGCTACAATTAATTATCTAAGTGAGGGAACATCAAGGGGCCGACCGAATTAGACAACAGTTGCAATACTTGCATTGCAGTTGGCTGATCTCAGGTGGCATCTCCATAGGCTGCAAGCAGAAATCAGTCTCTGGCAAATCCCACAAGCCTGGTGGAAGCTGTTCTGGTGGGTTCAGTCTGATTCCGATGTTTGGGATCCCGGTGGTCATAACACCAACCAGAGGATCCCGATGAATGAAATACTGACAGGGGTGAGAATGGTCTATTCTCCCCTCTCCCTACACTCTAACCCACCCTTCCTGCAGCCTTTCTCTAACCTCCCCCTTTAGTTCCTAACCCTAACCTCTCTCCAGTGGATCCTAATTCTAACCCTCATCCCCATAGCCTAACCCTAACATCTCCTGTGCCACAGCCTAACTCCCCCCCCTTCCTTTCCCCGGGTGGTGCCTAAACTACCACCCTGGTCATAAACCTAATGCGCAGTATATTTATTATGGTCGGGATTCCGGCTGGCAGGATTCTGACTGCCGGGATCCTGACAGCCGGCAAATTAACCACATCCCATTCTGGTTGTCCTTACAGGTAATTGAATCTCTCCCAAGACTGCCTTCTTGCCCTTCTTGCATGTGATATTTTTGTGTAGAGATATGTTTTACATAGGGCAAGGTTAAATATATACGCTTCTCCGCTGAGATGCATCTGGTGGGCAATAAATGCGTCCCATTAAAAGAACAGGACAAGAAACAATCTCCGCCATCTCAGTGCTGGTGTAGGAGTGAAATCCTTTTGCAGAGTGTACACAGTGGTGCAACCCCTCCACACAGTCATAGAGATGATGGCAGATGTACAGTAGATTAAATGGTCTTCCTAGTCTTGCCATTTTTTTTTTATAAATAAGGAAACTGTCATTATGGCATAAATGTATTAAGCCTTAGCAAGAGATAAAGGGGGTCATTCCGACCCGTTCTTCACTGCGGTACGAGTGGGTCTGGAAAGCGCATGCGCGGTGTGCATATTGTGCATGCACGGCGTTGCCCTCACCGGGCAACGACACTGACAGAGAAGAAAACGGTCGCAGCGGCGACAGCAAAGAAGATGGACAGCAAGAGGGCGTTCCGGGGCATCAACTTACCGTTTGCTGTCGTTTTCGGGAAGTGGTAAGTAAAACGTAGGTGTGTCCAGGAGAATGGAGGGCGGAGGTATGACGTCAAAGCCGGCCCCATGATCTCTGGATCCGTTGCACAGGGTAAGTAGGTCTAGGGCTGGTCTTGTTTTAAGTGAAACTTTTTTAGCATAGCAGGGCTGCACAAGCGAATGCAGCCGTGCTATGCTAAAATACACTCCCCCATAGGCGGAGATTAGTTGATCGCACCAGCAGCAAAAAGTTGCTTGGTGCAATCAACTCGGAGACAGATAAAGAGTTATAAAGTACCAGCCAACCAGCTCCTAACTGTCATTTTTCAAACACAGCCTGTAACATGGCAGTTAGGAAGCTGATTGGCTGATCATTTATCACTCTTTATCCGTCTGCACTTTGGGAGTCATTCTGACCCATTCGCTCGCTGCTGTTTATCGCAGCCGAGCGAACGGGTCTCTACTGCGCATGCCAGAGGCCAAAGGCCGTAGCAGGGCAGCGATCACCTCTGCCTGATTGACAGGCAGAGGCGGTCTCTGGGCGGGAGGGTGCGAAATGGCATCGTCGGCGGACCGAACGGGGGGCGGGCCGCAGCAGCTGCGTGACGTCACACACAGCCGCTATGGGCGGGGGAGCGAGGAGTAGCTCCCGGTCAGCACGCTAAAGCTGCGCTGGTTGGGAGCTACTCTTGCAGTGCAAAGGCATCACCGCTGTGCGATGCCTTTGCACTTCTGCGGGGGGGCTGGCACTGACATGCGGGGTGGGCTAGCCCTGTGCTGGGCGTCCCCCTGCATGTCAGGGAAGATGATCGTAGCTGTGCTAAATTTAGCACAGCTACGATCAACTCGGAATGACCCCCTTTATCTCTTGTTAAGACTTAATACAGTTTGGCTTTTCTTGGACTTTATAAATGGTAAGACAACAGAGTACAATTCGTTTTTATCATTCTATTTTGTATGTAACATAAGACCTTAGCCGAGCTACACCAATGCTTTCTTATTTTGATGATGTGTTATAAACTTGAAGAGTTTAGTTTAGTCACTAGGTAAGGACCATTTATTAAATTTCTTACAATATTTGCTGTTGATGGAGTGAGAGAAGTCTTTGAAATGTGAAGTAGATATCATTATTATTTAATGAAACGGTTAATGGTGTTTGCAATTCATATATAATTAATAAATAATTTTTTTAATTCAATTTAAACCTGTATGTTGCATATTAAAATGGGACTGGTGTTACTATAATGGACTTGCCCTACAGAACTGCAGATCATTGAAAACTCAGAAGAAAAGGTGTTCAATTAAATGGCTAAAGAAAGACAATACCATGTACTGTATGCACACTATAGATATTGACAAATCATTCCATGCTTGATGTACTTGCAGTGTTTGTGGTATTCCATTGCTCATTAGTGACCGAATGCAGTATCGTACTGGGCATGAAGGGCCCACAGGGGAATGCAACAGTAATGGCCCATTAAAGGGACGCAGTGCAAAGCTGTAGTGATGTGACCAGCTGATTGCAAATTATACAGCAAGCCGTGAGCATTGCAGTGACCGCCATATAATACTGAAAGTGTCCCAGTGACTGCCATATAATGCAAAGAACATCACAGTGACCCACATATAACAAGGGTACAATTAATATACCCCCCCACACACACACACACTCAACATTAATACACCCTCCCTCACCATAGACAGTATTAAAACACACACCAATCTCCCCAGTAAAAAAAATACAAATACACAATCCCCTTTCTATAAATATTCCACGCCCTTAAATAACATTAAAACATTTTCACACCCACATTGGCACTTACCTGTCCAGAGGGAGCTCTATCTGCTACCTGCAGACAGTGTCGGACTGGGGCATGTAGACCCCACCGGGGGAATGCAGTGGTAGGGGCCCATGTTTAGAGGTGTGTCCAGTCTGCAGAGGGGATGTGGCCTGCCATCTCATTGGTTTGACCAACGATTAAAGAGTGCAACATCTGGGCCCTTTCATAAATATATACAGTAAATTCAGCTGCAGCATGCATGATAATGTACCAGATTACTTATCAGCAATGCACTGTAGAAAATACACTATAGTCCAGTATAAGGTAACATATGTATAATGTATAATTCAAGTACACAGTCTGGAACCTGATCCTTAGAGCAGGAGTTGGGCCCCCAGGCAGTGGGGTCCACCGGTAGTTTCCCCTGTACCCTGTGGGCCAGTCCAAGCCTGCCTGCAGAGCTCCAGAGTGTCCTCTGTCTGCAATGCTCTGTGCCAAGAGGAATAAGCTATAGATACACCTAGCTACAGTACTCCACATGAGCAGTGTAAGGGATAGCCCCTATGGACCAGTTACTTTCTGACACAGGTTGTACACCAACACATCTAATCCGTGTTATTCAGCACAACTCTGGATCCCCTACTGCTCAGATGACAGCCCGCTAAGTAAGGAGGCCAATCCCAGGCATTTTTTTTCAATCACAGGTGAAGACCCACCCATTCCAGCCCACAAAAATACTCACCATCGTGGATGGGAGCCGGGCTCGTGGGCGGCAAAAAGGGTGGTCCTCACGGCTGGTGTCAGACTCATCATCGTGGGTGGGAGGGCTTGAAGGCTGCGAGTGGCAAGGTGCTGGCGGTGAAGTGTGGTCTGGGCGGCTGTCATCAGACTGCGCAGCGTGACCTCTGACATCATGTCACACTGCGCAGTACTCACTGCTGGAGGCAGGGGGAGCTGGAAGGAGGAAGCTGGGCAACGTCTAAGCCTCTTGAGGATGTTCATCGCTTCTCTGCATTAAAAAAACAATGGGGCAGGGAAATCCCGCAATTCCCGGGATTGGAGCTTCCAATCCCGGGCATTTTTTGTCCTAAATCCTGGGATCCTGTCGATCCTGGGATTGGCCTCCCTACTGCTAAGCCCCACTCTCATGGAAAGGGGCATATCCTCGAAACAGTGGGGCCTGCTGGGGAATTCCCCAGTGGTACGGGTAACTGGGCAATGGGAGACTTTCCCTGTCAGTCTATCTCCATTCCTATGTAAGTACTGTCCCTTAAATCCCCATTCAGCTAGCAAACTTATTATTTCTGAGGTCTGTTGTCAGTGCATTACTATGAAGTATTATATTACCAAACACTGTCTCTTTATATGTACTGTTTGCGCAAAATATGAAGTTGTCTTGTTTGCACTTTAGGCCTTATTCAGCTTCAGTTGCAATTTACCAAAATAGCAAATTGGCCGATTATCGGGTGACTGCACATGCACTGCGTAAGCAGAGCCAAAATACGATCGCAGGCTCAGCAAGGAGCGAATGCATAGAGATTGCCAGGAAATGTCCAATTCTGGGAGTGGTTGGAAGTGGTTGCAAAAACGTAGACTAATCATGGTCGTTTTCGGAGCGTGTATCTGATGTCAGTTGCAATGGATTGCGACTAAAAATATGACGCCGATGCGACTGTATTCTCATTATTCTGAGTACCCCTGGGCCAATGGCAACTGTGGATGGTACTCGATTTCTGCGTATGCATCGCAATTATGTGACTGCATAGGCACATTTGCAATTGCATCGATGGGCGTCATTTTCCTTTCTGGGCGGCTCTTCACATGCACTTTTTAACAGAAGCAGGATTGAGAAAATCAAACTTTCTCTTACGTCCTAGAGCAGTGATTTTCAACCTTTTTCAGTTCGCGGCACACCAAAAAGATTTAAAAATTGCCAAGGCACACCATCGGTACCCCACAGAAAAATAAAACACATACAGGGAAATAAAACAAACATATTTGTCCCCAAGGGGAAAAACACAGACACATTGTCCCCAACAGTTATTAAAATAATGCGCAGTACTTGAACACACTGCCACAGTAATTCCACACATTGACCCTCATAGTAATGCCATCACACTGTCCCCCATAGTAATTGCACACATTGCCCCCCACAGTAATGCCACCAGAGACACTGACCACCATAGTAATGCCACCAGAGACACTGACCCCCATAGTAATGCCACCAAACACACTGACACCCATAGTAATGCCACCACACACACCGACCCCAATAGTAATGCCATCACACACACTGACACCCACAGTAATGCCACCAAACACACTGACACCCACAGTAATGCCACCAGAGACACTGACCCCCATAGTAATGCCACCAAACACACTGACACCCACAGTAATGCCACCAGAGACACTGACCCCCATAGTAATGCAACCAAACACACTGACACCCACAGTAATGCCACCAGAGACACTGACCCCCATAGTAATGCCACCACACACACCGACCCCCATAGTAATGCCATCACACACACCGACCCCCATAGTAATGCCACCAAACACACTGACCCCCATAGTAATGCCACCAAACACACTGGCACCCACAGTAATGCCAGCAGAGACACTGACCCCATAGTAATGCCACCAAACACGCCGACACCCACAGTAATGCCACCAGAGACATTGACCCCCATAGTAATGCCACCGGAGACACTGACCCCCATAGGAACGCCACCACACACATAGTAATGGCACTGCACAAACTCATAATCATAAAGCACTGGCCCAAACCTTTTTTTCTTTTTCCCCTTAGCGGCAGGAGAAGTGAGGAGCAGAGCAGCATGGGCCACGAAACTAGATGCTACCCGGGCTGGATGGTGATGTGTACGTGACCTCTGAGTCACGCCACGTCGTAGGGGTCACGGGCGGGCCCGCAGGAGAGCTGCCGTCTTCACTATACAGTGACCGCAGAAGAACTGCCTGCGCTGCCCGATAGTATCTATTCATTGAATAGTGAAGACGGCAGCAGACGGGGACTGGCAGCAGGGTTCTGTGGCGGCGGCCGCGGCACACTTGACAACCGCTGGCAGCATGGTTGAAAAACACTGTCCTAGAGGATACTGGGGTCCATTTAGTACCATGGGGTATAGACGGATCAACTAGGAGCCATGGGCACTTTAAGAATTTGATAGTGTGGGATGGCTCCTCCCTCTATGCCCCTCCTACCAGACTCAGTTTAGAAAATGTGCCCGGAGGAACAGGTCACACTTATGGAAGCTCCTGAAGAGTTTTTTTTTCATTTGTTTTAACTGTTTGTTATTTTCAGGCAGGACTGGTTGGCACCAGTCTGCCTGCTTCGTGGGACTTGGGGGGGAAGGGGGGACGGCCCAACCTCTTGAAGGTTTAATCGTCCCGTTCCCCGCTGACAGGACACTTAGCTCCTGAGGGACCTATTCGCAAGCCCACCACGGCGAGCGTACAGTCCCGCATCACGGCGCCACCCCTAACAGAGGCAGAAGAATGAAGAGTGGTGAGTATGAAGGTATGGAGATGCACGGCTTCTACACAGGGCGGAATGCGTCTCCGGACACAGTACATGACTGCATCCCCGTACAATGTACACAGTACCCATACTGGCACAACAGCCTTAAAACCTTTTTCTCCATTTTAAGCACCAGATTCCTCAGCCAGTATAAAAAAGGCGGGAAGACCGCGCGCCATTGAAGGGGGGGCTTCACTATGAAAGGATCCAGCAGCTCACCAGCACCATTTTCCATCTGCAGTGGATACAGACGCTGACAGGACAGGGACGCGCAGCTCCTCCAGTGTGACTCCAGATTACCTCAGCGGTACCAGCTAATTGCTATAGAGAGCAAAACCAATCCTAATTTTTTTTTTTTTAAATACATAAACAGTAAAAGGTTAAAAAAGGAGAACATAGGTCCATTAAAAGATGAATTTGGAGTATTGTTAAATGATGACGAATCAAAAGCAGAAATACTGAACAAATTTTTTTCATCAGTGTTCACCAGAGAAGAACTGATGGTGGGAGTAGTGCATAGCAATAGTGACAGTAATGTTTCATGGTTAGATACTTTGTTAAGTGAAGAAGTAGTCAAGGAGAGATTACGCAAAATAAAGATGAATAAATCACCTGACCCGGACGGACTTCATCCGAGGGTTCTTATGGAGCTTAGGTCACAACTAGCAAGACCCTTGCACTTGATTTTCAATAGTTCAATTAGATCTGGCATGGTACCGAAGGATTGGCGTATAGAAGAGGTAGAGCCATTATTTAAAAAGGGATCCAAAAATCATCCAGGTAACTACAGGCCAATCAGTTTGATATCTATAGTGGGGAAAATATTGGAAGGAATTCTAAGGGATAGCATACAGGAGTATCTGCAGACCACTAAGATTATTAGCAAGAACCAGCCCATATGGGTTTGTGAGGGACAGAGCATGTCAAACTAACTTAGTTAACTTCTACGAGGAAGTGAGCACCAATCTTGACCAAGGAAAAGCAGTGGATGTGGTCTACTTAGATTTTGCAAAAGCCTTCGATACAGTGTCTCACAGGAGATTAATCATCAAATTAAAAGAGCTTGGCCTAGGAAAAACTGTTTGTACATGGATAAATAACTGGCTGGAAAACAGGGTAAAGCGAGTAGTGGTCAACGGGAAGTCCTCAAGCTGGACACCGGTTTTCAGCAGAATACCACAGGAGTCCATACTTGGGCCACTACTGTTCAACATATTTATCAGTGACCTAGAAATAGGCCTGGAAAGCACAGTGTCATTCTTTGCAGATGACACAAAACTGTGTAGGGTAATTAATTCAGAAAAATATGTGGAGTCTCTGCAGAATTACTTATCTAAACTTGAAATCTGGGTGTCTAAATGGAGAATTAGGTTCAATATAGAAAAATGCAAGGTTATGCATTTCGGGACTAAAAACAAACTTGCATCCTACATATTAAATGGGGAAAGTCTAGGGGTAACAGTTTTGGAAAAAGATTTGGGGTTACTCATTGATAATAAACGTATTAACCGTATACAATGTCAAAGCGCAGTAAAGAAGGCAAGTAAGGTGTTAGAGTGCATAAAACGGGGAATTGAGACAAGGGACGAGGATGTAATTCTACCGCTGTACAAATCATTGGTACGTCCGCACCTGGAATATTGTGTTCAGTTTTGGGCACCACTGTATAAAAAAGATATCGAACTCAAGAGGGTTCAAAGGCGAGCTACTAAATTGATTAAAGGGCTTGAGGGACTGGATTACGAGGAAAGGCTTACTAGGTTGAACGTGTATACACTGGAAAAGAGGCGTCTAAGGGGGTCATTCCGAGTTGATCGCTCGCTGCTGATTTTCGCAGCGCAGCGATCAGGTGAAAAAATGGTATTTATGCGCATGCGTATGGCCTGCAATGCGCACGCGTGATGTACGGGTTCAAAGCTCTTTGTGGTTGTGCTCAGGTTCTAGCGAAGTTTTCAGTCGCACTGACGGCCACAACGCAGGCGTGGCTGGGCGGGTGAATGACGTCGAATCTGGACATGAATAGGCTGAAGTGATCGCAAGCGCTGAGTAGGTTCAGAGCTACTCTGAAACTGCACAAACTTTTTTTCAGAGCTTGGCTGCACATGCGTTCGCACTTCTGCTAAGCTAAAATACACTCCCCAGTGGTCGGCGGCATAGCGTTTGCACGGCTGCTAAAAACTGCTAGCGAGCGATCAACTCGGAATGACCCCCTAAGAGGAGACATTATTAATGTCTTCAAATATGTTAAGGGGCACAACAAAGAGCTATCAGAGGAATTATTTATTAAAAGAACGCTGTGAAGGACATGCAGGCACTCGTTGAGGCTGGAGGAGAGAAAATTCCGCACGCAATGGAGGAAAGGGTTCTTCACTGATAGGGCAATAAGGATTTGGAATTCCTTGCTAGGGAAGGTGGTAATGGTGGACACTGTAAATGCACTTAAAAGGGGATTGGATGAATTTCTGATTGAAAAGGATATCCAAGGTTACAACACTTAAAATATTGAAGTTGTTAATCCGGGTGAACCGTGATTTGCAGTTGTTAACTAGTCATAAAACATTCTTCAGCAGGTACATTAAAATCAACTCAACTTAATACAATAAACAGGTTGAACGCAATGGGCATTTTGCCTCTTTTCAACCTCGAATACTATGTTACTATGTTACCAGGGGGTCATAGCAGGGGGGGAGCGATTATTGGTGTACTAAGTCCCCTATCAGGGTACTTGGTCTGCAACCGGGCTAAGCTTGGCATTAGCGATAAGGGCATGGTGGGGGCTGGCTCCAAACAACTCTGTGTCTCCCTGAAGGGCTCTTTGTGGGTTAATTGTGCTTAACCTTTCGTGTGTGTGTGTGTGTGTGTGTGTGTGCGTGCGTGTGTGTGCTGTCACATTACATTATGTCAGGCAGAGAGTGCGTGTCTTGTACCGCAGAGTGTTCCTCTTCACCGGGGGGCTCACTACTTGGTACTGAGGGTTCACAGTCTAATGGGGCTGAACCGGAATGGGTTAATTTTCTTAAGGGAATGATCTCAACTCTTTCTACAAAATTGTCCCGCAATGAGAAAGAGACGCAATACTTAAAACAAACTGTGGATAAGTTTATGAACAGAGACTCAGTCCCCAAAACAGCATCTCAGTCACCTCCCATTTGTCCGCAAAAGCGATCCCTGGCCCATATCCTACAGTCTGACTCTGACGCTGACAGGTCAGACATGGAGGAGGGAGAGATGGGGGGGGGGGGGATGCCGCTCTGTCACAGGGAATAGAGGCTCTTATAGAGGCTATCAGAGTTGTTCTGCATATTCCCGATAAGTGCACAGACACTCCTCCATCACGAATACAACCAATCACGGACGAGTGACAAAAACGAAACTTAGGAAAAAAACGCGGCCGTGCACGGACAAACACTGCCGTAACAGACATGTGACGCAGTCGTAAGAAAAAAATCTTAACACGGCCGTAAAACCACAAAATCGGCTGCGTTATAACAAAAAAAACCACGAATGACATCGACATCGGACGACACTAAAAATACAAATACGACAGCTTAGTAAATTAGTCGTAATCAATTCAAAAAGTTGCATATTTACACTTTCGATGTCATTCGTGATTGAACTTTGACCTCAAACGGGAAAATACGAATCTTAGTAAATTTACCCCAAGGTGTCAGAAGAGAGTGAGGAATCTTATTTTAATGTAAAGTCCTCAGTCACTTTTCCTGCATCAAAGGAATTGAATACCCTGTTCGAAGAATCATGGGTTAATCCTGATAAGAAGTTTCAGATCCCTAAAAGGTTGCTCTAATCTTTTCCTTTTCCTCTGGAGGATAGGAAAAAATGGGGAAAATCCACCGACAGTGGACGCATCAGTCACTAGGCTGTCACGTAAAATTGTATTGCCTGTTCCTGGTGCAGCCTCCCTGAAAGACATGGCTGATCATAAAATTGAGACTACACTCAAATCATTGTACACAGCTGCTGGGGTAGCCCAAAGACCCACTATTGCATATGTGTGGATCACTAAAGCCATTGCTAAATGGTCAGGTATCCTAATTGAGGGGTTGGATTCCTTATCTACGGGGGATGCTGTCTTACTCCTGCAGCATATACAGGACTCTGCAAACTTTATGGTGGAAGCCATAAAGGAAATAGGAGTGCTTAACGCATGAACCACCGCTATGGCAGTGTCAGCACGCAGGGGCTTGTGGCTACGCCAGTGGACTGCTGATGCGGATTCCAGGAAAGGCGTGGAAGGCCTACCATTCACAAGTGAGGCCTTGTTCGGAGATGAATTAGACAAATGGATCTCCACAGCTACTGCTGGTAAATCTACGTATCTACCTTCCGCAGCCCCCCCAACCAAGAAGACTTATTCAGCTTCTAAGTTACAGTCCTTTCAGACGGCCAAGTTCAAGGGCAAATCCAGAGGTGCTTCTACATCCTCCAGTGGACCGCAATGCCTGTAGGGCTGTCAGGTGGGAGCACGCCTACAATTCTTCAGTCAGATCTGGTCAAATTTGTGCCTGGATCCCTGGGTCATAAATCTTATTTCCCAGGGCTACAGACTGGATTTCCAAGAGCTCCCAGCTCACAGGTTCTTCAAATCAGGCTTGCCAGTTTCACAAGAGGCAAGTATAACTTTCCAACATGCCATCCAAAAACTGGTACTGACTCACGTCTTTGTTCCAGTTCCACCTCATCAGTTAAACAAGGGGTACTATTCCAACTTGTTTGTAGTGCCGAAACCGGACGGTTCGGTAAGACCAATTTTGAACCTCAAGTCGTTGAACCCATACTTATGAGTGTTCAAATTCAAGATGGAGTCTCTGAGAGCGGTGATCTCCGGTCTGGAGGAGGGGGAATTCCTAATGTCTCTGGATATCAAGGATGCATACTTTCATATTCCGATCTGGCCTCCTCATCAGGCTTATCTACGGTTTACACTGCAGGACTGTCACTACCAGTTCCAGGCCCTGCCATTTGGTCTTTCCATGGCATCGAGGGTGTTCACCAAGGTGATGGCAGATATGATGTTTCTACTCCGCAAACAGGGAGTGAACATAATTCCGTACCTGGACGATCTCCTGATAAAAGCACCATCCAGGAAAAGGTTGCTGGACAACATTGCTCTCTCAACCAAACTTCTCCAGGATCATGGGTGGATTCTGAACCTCTCCAAAATCTCACCTAGAGCCAACACGGAGGTTTCCATTCACTCAGGGGGTGCAGTTTCAGGGAAGATGGTCAAATCAGGAAGGCATCCTTCCAATCAACAGTCTGGAACTCAGGGAAGGTATACAACGCCCTTCTGCAGGCATCACATTTTCTTCAAGATCGGGTCATTCAGGCCCAGTCGGACAAGGTGACGGCAGTAACGTACATAAACCAACAGGGCGGAACGAGAAGCAGAGCAGCAATGTCAGAGGTGTCAAGAATTCTCCTCTGGGCAGAGAGAAATGCTGTGGTGTTGTCAGCGGTTTTCATTCCGGGAGTAGACAACTGGGAAGCAGACCTCGTCAGCAGACACGACCTGCACCCGGGGGAGTGGGGCCTTCACCCGGAAGTGTTCAGGTGCTTGACAAGTCGATGGGGATATCCACAGATCGATATGATGGCTTCTCGTCTCAACAAGAAGCTCAAGCAGTATTGTTCCAGGTCGAGAAACCCACAGGCGGTGGCGGACAATGCCCTGATGACTCTATGGGTCTATCAGATGGTGTACATGTTTCCTCCACTTCCTCTGATCCCAAGAATTCTAAAAAGAATAAAAAGGGAAAAGGTTCAAGCAATTCTAATTGCTCCGGACTGGCCAAGAAGGGCCTGGTACGCGGACCTTCTGGAGATGCTCTTTGAAGATCCGTGGCCTCTACCTCTTCACGAAGATCTTCTGCAACAGGGCCTGTTCGTCTATCCGGACTTACCATGGCTACGTTTGATGGCATGGAAGTTGAACAGCTGATTCTAGCCAGGAGGGGGATCCCTAACAAGGTTATCCCAACTATGATCCAAGCCAGGAAAGGGGTAACGTCTAAGCATTACCATCGTATTTGGATGAAATACGTCTCTTGGTGTGAGAGCAGAAAATTTTCTGTGGTGGAATTCCATCTGGGACATTTCCTGCTTTTTCTACAAGCTGGAGTAGATGTGGGCCTATGTCTGGGTTACATAAAAGTCCAGATTTCGGCCTTGTCCATTTTCTTTTAGAAACAGTTGGCTTCTCTCCCTGAGGTCCAGATGTTCTTGAAAGGTATTCTACACATCCAACCTCCCTTCGTTCCTCCCACGGCACCTTGGGATCTCGATGTGGTGCTGCATTTCCTCCAATCGGACTGGTTTGAGCCGTTACAGGAGGTGGACGTAAAATATCTTATGTGGAAGACCGTCACACTGTTGGCCTTGGCTTCAGCAAGACGTGTGTCAGAGCTGGGAGCTTTGTCTCACAAAAGTCCCTATTTGATTTTCCATGAGGACAGAGCTGAACTCAGAACTCATCAGCAATTTCTTCCTAAGGTGGTGTCTGCGTTTCATATCAACCAACCTATTGTGGTTCCGGTTGTCACTGACACCTCTGCTGCTTCAAAGTCTTTGGATGTTGTAAGAGCTTTGAAGGTGTATGTGAAAAGAACAGCTCATCACAGAAAGATGGACCAAAATCTGTACAGGCCCACTCTACTCAGTCGGTGGGTTCTTCCTGGGCGGCTGCCCGGGGTGTCTCGGCTTTACAGTTCTGCCGAATAGCTACTTGGTCAGGTTCGAACACGTTTGCTAAGTTCTACAAGTTTGATACTTTGGCCTCAGAGGATCTTCTGTTTGGTCAATCAGTTCTGCAGGAACCTCAGCACTCTCCCACCCAGTTTGGGAGCTTTGGTACATCCCCATGGTACTAAATGGACCCCAGTATCACCTAGGTTGTAAGAGAAAGTAGGATTTTAATTACCTACCAGTAAATCCTTGTCTCGTATTCCATAGAGGATACTGGGCACCCACCCAGTGCTTCGTTCTTCCTGCATTGTTACATGGTTAAGTAATGTTGGTTCAGCCGTTGCTGTTCCTGTTTCAAGTTTGGTTAGCTTGGCTTTCCTCTTGTTGTGTGTGCTGGTTCGGAATCTCACCACTATCCTTCATATCCTTCTCTCAAAGTATGCCCATCTCCTCGGGCACAGTTTCCTAGACTGAGTCTGGTAGGAGGGGCATAGAGGGAGGAGCCAGCCCACACTATCAAATTCTTAAAGTGCCCATGGCTCCTGGTGGACCCGTCTATACCCCATGGTACTAAATGGACCCCAGTATCCTCTACTGACTGCGAGAAAAGGATTTACCGGTAGGTAATTAAAATCCTACAGTATTTTCTGTCTCAATAGCGATCCAAGCTGAATGAGGTCCATTGTTTCCTGTTGTTCTCTAATATTGGAAACTGAAGTGTTCCCTGAAAATTGTTGCTTAAATAACCCAAGTGAACAATAAACTTGCTATTTGAAATTGTTATCTATTACAAAGAGGACTTGAAGAGGTTTTTAAACTTTACTTAAGAATTTTTCTAAATGTCCTCTTTTAATTATACAGTGACTGTACTTTTTATAGGGCCTCTCTCCTGGATCTCCAACATTTGTTCTATACATTAGGGTACCAGCAGGGATCTTTGCTGGTCAGGACTCTCCATAGAAAAGGTGATCAAGTGTAGCAGCTGTATGGGTTACATTCAGAAAGCCTCAGATTTCTCCTGCTATGGTTAGTTGCAAGCAGCCACAAGGGTGATCAATAGATGCCCTGGCTGTTTGCAAGTACTGGGACCCTGATAAATAGAGTGAATGGAGCACCTGTGCAATAGTACTACTGTTGGCCTTGGAGGAGTTTTAGCAAACTTCTTAAATAAATTGAAAAACCCTTTAGTGCTTGCTTTTTGTAAATTCTCATCTGGAAATTCTTGTAATATTTATTTTTTTATTTTACATGGCATATTAAAATGCATAAATCAGACGTAACCGTTGGTTGCTGTTATTTATCGTACTGCCGCTTATACTTGTACGTTGTGCATGACATCAGAATGAGAAGCAGGGGCGCCTTTAATGGTGAAGCCCTATGCAGGTAAATACGAATTTGTAGCCTATTTTATAAAGTTTCTTGATGCGCAAAGCTTTGGTATGATACAACCCTGCAGATGTTCTGTTGTCCAGCTGATGGAACTCTGTAAATAATAACCTAACTCTATGGCATTTTAATGTCTAACCAATAAAACATCAGGGCTAGATGACTCGCTTGGAGAGTAATAAAATGGAAAGTGATAAGCTACCAGCCAACCAGCTCCTAACTGACGTTTTTCAAACAGGGCCTGTGACATGGCAGGTAGGAGCTGGCTGGCTGGTGCTTCTTCTCTCTCCATTTTATCACTCTCCAAGCGATGATGCATCTAGCCCTTGGTCATTTTTAGCAAAGGCTAATTTTGTACATTAACTATACCCTAAGAATCCTATGTCCTTGCCAAACACTGGAACGATATCACAGCAGGCTAACTTGTGGCACTTTGCAAATCAGCACCTGTCACTACACCCGTTTTGCCCATGTGGAATAGTAAAGAAAGTGTAAAGGTGGCTATTAATTACATGGCAACCAGAAGACACTAATTTACTGTGATCTTTGTACACCATCCAACATGTCTAACCAAGGTTAAGTAAGATGTGTTTTTATAGACCTCCAAGAGAAACAAGATGAGGTCCAGATAGTCTGGTCAGAACCAATGTCTCTAATACCTTCTGTTTTTCTGCTCATTAGTTTGATTGTATGACTTCTGAAATTCCATCGGGATCACATGTGTAAGTGGGTAAAAATGTCTCGACTGCAGCCAGCAATAACACTCAATGTCATTTGACCCTGGCATTCATGACACTTACTCAACACTTTATCCCTTGTTTTATTTTTCTTATAGCCTCACTTTACATATAACACCGGAGCACTTGAAGGAGAAAAATGACATCTAGACAATGCCAGTTTCTAACTTATGTGTGAAAACCTTGAGGCAATAAAATGTTATTATTACACAAAGCCCACTGGTGTTAACAATCATATACAAGGTACTGAAAGTGAGAAATTAAGATCAGTCTATGTATGGAACTTTACCATCTGTTTCCTGAGGCTTAGGATATTTTGTGCAGATCGCAAGGGAGGATTTGGCATAAGGTTACGGTATTGAAATCTATTTTCATTCAGCATGTTATATAATGTAATATTCAAAAATCAGACTTACAGTGTAACCCCAAGAATCCTTTCCGTGACTCGCTGACTGCCCATTTGTCAAAGCGGGAACTATGACAATTAGATACTAATCTCTTTGAATAACCCATTAACTGGTGTGAAGGAGTTTTGAAGGTGTTATTAATAATGTATATTTTAATAGGACCTGACAGTTAGAGGTAATGTTAAATACTTTAATGACTTTCCCTTGGTAAATAGGTAAAAAATACTTTATTATAATTCCTAAGGGTTCACCTTGGCTCATACAATCATTAACGCACTCTCTCCCAATTCGCGTATGCAGCCCAACCTATGTCACAGTGGAAAGGAATGTAGGGTTCCTGAGTGACAAGGAGGAGATCTATCAAACCTTGGATAGAAATAAAGCAGAGAAAGAGAGAGAGAGAGAGAGAGAGAGAGAGAGAGAGAGTAAAGTACTAACCAATAAGCTTCTGCATTTTACAGAATAATGAGATCAGGCCATTTTTTACGGATTTCGTTCTAATTCGTCAGCCGGGTTTGAATTTGTATTTGCCAAATCGCCATGACTGGCTTTGGATTTTTTTTAGAAAAATGTACAAAAAAAGCTAAAATCACTTAATTTGGGCATTTTTCATCCCTAGAGTATTTCTAACATCAGTAGCATTAATTTCCAATCATTTCGACTCAATTTTGACCACCTTGCAGCTCACAATGTTATTTTCATCCACTCTAGGCCAAAGTCAACAGCGAGCTGGCTGGTTTACTAAGTGACAGAGCAGCTGTACAAACACGCAGTAGTTTATAGCACACCTATGAAACACTGACACACAGCAGTGGGAGAAATGAATGGTGGTGCAAGATGGAATTGTCCTTGGGCCCATCCCACCAACCCTTATGTTGGATATTAAAAATCACATCCAAAGTTTAACATACCAAGCCCTCCAGCGACAGGGACTGCAGCTTTTGTGACTAAAGTGCTTGGTTTGTTTGTGCCCCCACTAAACAAGCTACCAAGTGGCTTAGTACAACAGCTCTACAGTGGCTAGATGTCATTGCCATCCTCATCCTCACCCTCATGAGTTTGTACATCCTCCTCACACAATCTTAATTCATCCCTGCTGGAATCCACCATTACAGAAGTCTGTGTACTTTGATGTAATTGCCGGGAAAGGTCGTCCTCGTAGAATTTCTAGTTCATTTTGATGAACATCTTCTTTTCCACATTTTCAGGAAGTAGCCTTCAACACTGATCGCTGACAAGGTTCCCGGCTGTGCTGAAAACTCTCTCTGAGTAAACACTGGAGAGTGGGCAGCTTAAGTAATGCAAAGCCAGTTTGTACAAGGGCCTCCAATTTGCCTTTTTTGACTTCCAAGACTAAAAAGGACTCTGTGACATGCCTATTTTTACGGTGTCATGAAAATAATCATCTACCATTCTTTGGATGGTGACCATACAGTAGAAGTGTCACAAATGCTGGGCAATTCATTTAGACCCGACCAGATTGACTTATCTGCATCACTGGTAGGTCTTTGGGAAAGGTAAGACTTTTCTTGGCTGCCTCCGATGAAACTGAAGGAGACATTGTAGTGCCATGTGTCACTTGAGCTGCCAACTTGCTCACCAGTAGCTCTTTGCATCTAAGATCTGGGTCACTTGGAAAGAAAGACACCTCATATGACTTAAACCTAGGATCAAGTACGGTTGCCAAAATGTAGTGATCCAATTTCAAGATATTGGATCCTGGCGAAGCGAATCAAGGACTTGATCTACAAGTCCAGCATACTTTGCAGATTCACTTTGTTTTATCTCCTCCTTCAATTTCTCTGGCTGATTTTCCAAATGCCTAATTAGGGGAATCACCTGGCTCAAGCTAGCAGTGTCAGCACTCACTTCACAGGTGGCTACTTCAAAGGGTTTGAGCACCTTGCACAAGACAGAAAGTACTCTCCACTGCACTGGGCTGCCTTCCCCTCCCAAAGTCATGGCTTGTTGTATAGCTATGGATGGCTTTTTGCTGTTCCTCCTTCCGCTGAAGCATATAAAGGGTGGAGTTCCACCTTGTTACCACCTCTTACTTCAGTTGATGACAGCGCACATGAAACTGTTCTTGCAGGTGCTGCAATCTCCTGCATGCTGTGGCTAAATGCCGAAAATGTCCCGAAATCTTTCGGGGGCACAGACAGCATCTCCTACACACCCCTGCCATTTTTTATAAAACCCTATACCACCAAGTTAATCATGTGAGCAAAACAAGGGATGTGTTGGAATTCACCCAGCTGTAATGCTTTCACGATATTTGTGGCGTTATCAGAAACCACATATCCTGAGGAGAGTCCAAGTGGGGGAAGCCATGGTACTATGCAGGGTTGGACTTGCCCACAGGGGAACAGGGGAAACCACTGGTGGGCCCTACTGCCTGGGGGCCCACCTCCTGCTCTAGGAATCTGGTTCCAGAGTGTGCACTTGAATTGTACATTATACATATTATCTACAGTGCATAGCTGTTATTAATCTGGTACATTATCATGCATGCACTAACAGTATTTACTATATATATAGATTATGGGGCCCAGATAAATACCCCTAAGCGTGGGCCTCTACCACTGCATTCCCCGGTGGGCCCTCTATGCCCCAGTCCGACACTGGTGCTATGACATCCCTAATTTTTTCTAAGAGGTTGTCAGCGATATGCCTCTTGGTGAAGCCAGTGATACACAGAGTAGACTGCCTCTGAATGAGCTGGTGTTTGTTAGATTCTTCTGCTGCTGCTGATGAAGGTTATTCACCCACCCAATGGTCTTTCACAGTCATATAATCTTTAGTTTGCCCACTACCGCTTGTCCACATATCTGTGGTTAAGTGGACAGTGGGTAGAATTGCATTTTGTAGGGCAATAATTATATATTTTTTTAACCTCCTGGTACGGCTGAGGAATGACTTTTCAGCTAAAATGGAACCGAGATGGAACTTGGTACCGGGGACACAGGACCTCAATTAACTGTGTATAACCCACTGCATTAATGGTGGATATTGGAAGCAGATCTAATACTAGCTGTCATACTTGTGCCCCCTTGCAAAGGATTATTTACCAGTCAATTGTTTATGGAACAAGAAAATAAATACATAGAAAGCGCTGACAAACTATAGTTAAAAATGTTTTTTTATTTCACATAAAAATGAATGGCTACTTGGTAACCTTTATAGCTGGTTTCTTTTTCACAAAGACAAACTATCTGTCTGTACATAAAAATAACATGCCACAATATGCATACAACACTTAACACATTTGTATTTATCTAGATGGAACATTACTCTTGTTACAAAGTATAACTCTATTAATTTTTCACAAAACAAAAAAGATAAATTGTATCCACATAGATAAATATGCCAGGTGTTAGAATAAGCAAGTAGCTACAGCAGAATCACTGTGCCAGATATTCAGATCATAACGATGTATCCACCGTTATCTTGAGTAGTTTTCTGTGCCTAGTCACAACATGATTTATTAGCATAAACCCTTCAGCTATTGTTCTCAACTGCAATACAATACAGAGAACAATACAGCAGGGGATTAAGTCATTACAGCAGGGGATTAAGTCTGACTGGCCAGGCACAGTTAATCCTATTAACCGTCAAGATAAATGTGGATACATCTGTATGTGCGAAACTGCCCAACGATAGGTGTGCCAAGCTTGTGGAATCATATTCAAAAAGACTCGAGGCTGTAATTGCTGCCAAAGGTGCATCAACAAAGTATTGAGCAAAGGATGTGAATACTTATGTACATGTGATTTCTCAGTTTTTTATTTTTAATTAGCAAAAATCTCAAAAACACTTTTTTAACATTGTCATTATGGGGTATTGTGTGTAGAATTTTGAGGGGAAAAAATGAGTTTTATTCCATTTTGGAATAAGGTTGTACATTAAAAAAATGTGGAAAAAGTGAAGCACTGTGAATACTTTCTGGATGCACTGTATACTACATAGTAACATAGTAACTTAGTTGGTGAGGTTGAAAAAAGACCAGTAGTCCATTGAGTTCAACCTGAATATATATTACAGTATATTCCCTATTCTATTCTGGTTAAAGGCTATATCTTCTGATATCTTTTTCTGTTAGAAATTTATGTAACCCATTTTTAAACGCATTGACTGAGTCTGCCATTACAACCTTTTCTGGCAGTGACTTCGTATTCGTATTGCTCTTACAGTGAAGAATCCCTTCCTGCGGTGAGTACGAATTTTCCTCGCCTCAAGCCTTAGTGGGTGTCCGCGCGTTTGTGTAGAGGTCTCTTAATAAACAAATCATCTGATAGCTCCACATGTTTCCCCTTTATATATATATGTAAATTTTAAATCATATCTCCTCTTAGGGCGTAATTCAGACCTGATCATTGCTGTGCATTTTTGCACAGCGGGCGATCAGAGGCAAACTGCGCATGCATCGCAATGCACAGGCATGACAGATGGCTGCAAAGTGGATCGCTGGTCACTGACAGGTTTGCGCAGAGGATCCATTTGCACGGGCGTTCGCAAGGAGATTGACAGGAAGAGGGTGTTTGTGGGTGTTAACTGATCGTTTTCAGGGAGTGTCTGGAAAAACACAGGCGTGTCCATGTGTTTGCAGGGAGGGTGTCTGACGTCAAATCCGGTCCCGAACTGGCTGATGTGATTGCAGCGGCTGAGTAAGTCCTGGGCTGCGCAGAGCCCTGAAGGCGGCGACTATCTGATTGCAGGGCTGTAAAAATCGTTTGCTAGCGATCAGGTCTGAATGACCCCCTTAGTCGTCTTATTTTTAGTGTAAACATAGCCAACCTAGCAAGCCTCTCCTGATAGGGGGTCATTCAGACCTGATCACTCACTAGCGGGTTTTGCAGCACTGCAATCAGGTCAGAACTGCGCTTGCGTATGCACCGCAATGCATAGGCGTATCGCACGGGTACAAAGCAGATTGTTGCTGTGCAATGGGTTTTACGAAAAATCCATTCGCACAGCCGATCGCGAGGAGATTGACAGGAAGAAGGCGTTTGTGGACGTAAACTGACCATTTTCAGGCATGTCCAAGCATTTGCAGGGCGGGTGTCTGACGTCAATTCCGGCCCCAGACAGGCTGAAGTGATCACAGCGGCTGAGTAAGTCCTGGGCAACTCAGAAACTGCACAAAGTTTTTTTGTACCACTCGACTGTACATGCGATCGCACACTTGCACAGCTAAACTACACTCCCTGGTGGGCGGCGACTATGCAAACGCAGGACTGCAAAAACCAGCTAGCGAGCGATCAGGTCTGAATGCCCCCCATAGTCCAGAGTCTCCGACCCCTTAATCAATTTGGTAGCTCGCCTCTGAACCTTTTCAAGTTCTAACATGTCTCTTTTATAGTGTGGTGCCCAGAACTGTACACAATACTCAAGATGCGGCCGTACCAATGATTTGTACAGTGGCAGGATTAAACTCTCATCCCTTGTCTCAATACCCCTTTTAATGCATGCTAACACCTTATCTGCCTTTGTTGCTGCTCTTTGACATTGTGTACTGAATCTAAATTTACTATCAATTTGCACCCCCAAATCCTTTTCTAATACAGTTTCCCCTATATTTTACCCATTTAATTGGTAATTTGCGTGTTTTTTCTTAGTCCCAAAGTACATAACTTTACATTTTCCACATTAAAACTCATACTCCATTTTGTTGCCCAAACTTCCAGTTTAAATAAATCACTCTGAAGAGACTCCACATCCACATCTGACTTGATTATCCTACATATTTTAATATCATCTGCAAAAACTGACACTGTGCTTTATAGTCTTTCTCCTAGATCAGGCATGTCCAAACTGCGTCCCTCCAGCTGTTGTGAAACTACATATCCCAGCATGCCCTGACACAGTTTTGCTGTCAGAGAATGCTAAAGCTGTGTCAGGGCATGCTGGGATGTGTAGTTTCTCAATAGCTGGAGGGCCGCAGTTTGGACATGCCTGTCCTAGATCATTTATAATATGTCAAACAATAGTGGCCCCAGCACAGAACCCTGCGGTATTCCACTGATTACCTTAGCTCAGGTAGAAAAACCCCTATTAAACACCACTTGCTGTTCCCTGTTATCCATCCAATTACTCACCCATGTACAAATAGTGTTTCCTATACCAAGCTCCCATAATTTGAAAATCAGCCTCCTGTGAGGCACTGTGTCGAAAGCTTTTGCAAAATCCAGATAGACCACACCTGATGAGTTACACTGGTCAAGATTGTCACATACTTTCTCATAGAAGGTAATTGTCACACCTGAGGGCTAAGGCTGACCTGGGGAAGCCTCAGGTGTAGGGGCTGACGTGTACTTGAACCGGGGAGGTAATATAGGATCCTTGGACATGCAAGGAACCTTAGCACCAATACCGGAAGGCGCGACCATGACAATGGAGTAGAAGATAAAGTTTGTTTATTAAACACTCACTTCATAAACACCTTGGCAGTTCAGCAGAATGGTAAGCTCAACAGTAGAATGTACAGACATAGATGGCAGTACAGTTCCTTAGGCGCAATGGTAATAATAGACTGTAGCAATTCAGACAGGATAAGCAAAGTCTCTGTAAGATAATTAGTTCATTAGCCACAGCTAACCACTGTAGTAGGGAACGAGCAGGTACTGACCAGCAGATGACACTCTGGATGCTGGAGATGATAATGATGCACAGGAGTTGAGATGAACACAGAAGAACTGCCGGGAATGCCGGATGGAACCGCCTCAGGGCGTAAGGTGCAGTGGAACTCACCGATGTTGAGAGAGTCCGATGGTGAACTATGGATCAATGTAAGAATACTGATGGTGGTTGGGAGCGATGCTGGAACACGGAAGAAAGCTGAAGGTAATACAGGACACCGCTGAGAGCTGGAAGTGATACTGGAACACCGCTGGAAGTGATACTGGAACACCACTGAAAGCTGGAAGACGGTGAGGAATCACTACAGATCACGGAGAGCGATGTTGATATACCAATGAGAGCTGGGAGTGATATTGGAACACCGCTAGAAGCTGGAAGCGATACTGGAACACTGCTGAAAGCTGGAAGCCAGTGATGAATCACTGCAGATCCCTGAGACCGATGTAGGAAGACCACTGGAGTCAGGCAGCAGAACAGGGAGGAAACTGGTGCAGGTCTCTTTAAGTGGAGTGAGGTCACAGGAGCTGGAATACCTGGAAACTGCAAGAAGGAACATCCACTGACAGGAGAGACATCTCACACTGGGATAGACAACCATAGCACTGATGATTAGGCAGCCTTGATGCAGGATATTTATACCACCTGAGAAGCAGGTATTGGCTGACGAATCAGGCAGAGTCCAGAGCACAGCGGATAGGCTATGGAGAGTCATGTGATGAGATCAAAAATGGCTGCGCCCATGTTTGTTTCTGGAGGGAAAGTCTGTTTGCACTTAGCATGTGGAAACCTGTAGTAATGGCGGCAGAGGCCGTGGAGGACAGGAGACGCCAGCTCTGGAAACAGGTGGAACATGCTGTGAAGTCGCCATGACAGCGCTGCCGGGATCGCTGAGGGAAGACTGAAGCGATGCTGTACAGCATGCTGCATGCAGACTGCACAGGTGGAATCCAGGCTTGGAGCACAGGGATAGTCTCAGAAGGCACTTAGAAGGAAAAAATGTGTGACTGATTACCTGGATCGTGACAGCACCCCTCCTTTAGGGGTGGCCCCAGGACACCTCTTAGGCTTATGGGGAAATCTGGCGTGGAAAGCCTGGACCAACTTAGGAGCATGAACATTTGAAGCATTTGTCCAGGAACATTCTTCAGGCCCGTAGCCCTTCCAATCGATCAGGTATTGGAGGTGACCGTACCGAAAGCGAGAGTCCAGAATCTTTGCTGTCTCATACTCGACACCATGTTGAGTCTGAACCTTGGGTGCTGTGGGAAACGCAGAGTTAAATCGATTCAGGACCACTGGCTTGAGGAGAGAAATGTGAAATGTCCTAGGAACTTTTAGAAATGGAGGCAACTTGAGTCTATAGGTGACAAAGTTGACGACTTGTTTGATCTGGAAGGGATGATATAATGAGGAGCAAACTTCATACTTGGAACCTTCAGCCTCAAATTTTTAGTGGATAGCCAAACCACGATCCCCTGGTTTGTGGGCAGGAATTGCCTTATGCTTCTTGTCCGCAAATTTCTTGTACCTTGAGGAAGCTTTTAAGAGAGCTGACCAGATATTCTTCCAGTTTTGGGAAAACTGACGAAGCGTAAGATCAGCTGCAGGTACCGATGTTGCTGGAAGCGGTTGAAACTCAGGGACCTTGAGATGGAACCCATAATTGGCAAAGAAAGGCGTGAAAAATGAAGAATGATACTGGTTGTTGTTACAAAATTCGGCCCAGGGAAGAATATGAACCCAGTTGTATTGTGAAGAGGATACATAAATGTGGAGGAAGGCCTCCAAGCCCTGATTCACCCTCTCAGTGCCCATTGGTTTGGGGGTGATAGGCAGTGGAGAACTTCAATTTGACTTGGAGAGCCGAACACAGACTTCGCCAGAATTTGGCTAAAAACTGGACTCCCCTATCAGAAATAATTTCTTTGGTCAGACCATGTAATCTAAAAAATTCTTGAATGAAGACTTGAGCTAGCCTGGAAGCGGATGAGAGGGATGAAGTGTGCCATCTTGGTGAACCGGTCAACTACCACCCATGTGGTATGAAATTTATTACACTCAGGGAGATCAGAAATGAAGTCCATTGATAAATGGGTCCATGGATGGTGAGGAATTGACAAAGGCACCTGTCATGTCCCACGATATATGTGTTTCATGTGTTGTCATGTTTTTATTGCAGAGCTTTGCATTTTGTTAAAATTTGTCCCTCCTGATTTCCTGTAGCCAGGTTCTGATGTCATTAGTCCTGCCCTCATCCTGTCCTCAGCTCTGTGTGTGTCTGCCATTTTAGATTCTGACCAGCTCTGGTAAATCATCATCTTTTCACCTACTGCTGTTTTGTACATAACTACAAGAATATCAGCTTTGTCACACGCCAGAGGCGGTGTTCGCCGCGCTTACCCCTGCGTGTCTGCTGGTCTGTGTTGCGGCCTCCGCCTTCGGTGGGCCACGGGCTCTGGCATCTGGCTGGCGCGGCTCCCGACGGTTCTCCAGGGCATGGGCGCTGCCATGACACACGGCATCACGTGGACGGGGGGAAGGTGACGTCATCAGACTGCTCCGCCAAACCAGCGGTGGCGGGAGATTCAAAGTCAGACGCCGGACAGAGCCTCAGCGCCTGAGTATCGTCTTTCCCTGATGTGGATGCCAGCGCTCTTGTTCCCGGCAAGGATCTCTGAAGTTGTACTCCAGTGTCTCCGGCATTTCCAGGTGCCAGTTTGCTGCACCGGTTCCAGTGTATTCAGCGGCCGGTGTATCTCTCTGCGGTCCAGTCACCAGTGCTCCTAGGAATCAGCGTGGGCTGCGGGCCCTAAATCACCGTTCTCAAGTTCTACGAATCACCAGCGTCTTAAACCACTGCACTTCAGTTCTTCACATCATCAGCGTCTCAGTCACCGTTCCCAAGTTCTACAAATCAACAGCGTCTTAAACCACTGCACTTCAGTTCTTCACATCATCAGCGTCTCAGTCACCATTCTCAAGTTCTACAAATCAACAGCGTCTTAAACCACTGCACTTAAGTTCTTCAAATCATCAGCGTCTCAGTCACCGTTCCCAAGTTCTACAAATCAACAGCGTCTTAAACCACTGCACTTAAGTTCTTCACATCATCAGCGTCTCAGTCACCATTCTCAAGTTCTACAAATCAACAGCGTCTTAAACCACTGCACTTAAGTTCTTCAAATCATCAGCGTCTCAGTCACCGTTCTTACTTCTACAAATCATCAGCGTCCTAAACCTCTGCACTTAAGTTCTTCAAATTACCAGTGTCTTAATCTCCACTCACAAGTTCTTTAACCATCTGTGTCTTTAACCTCTATTTACAAGTTCTTCAAGTTATCAGTGACTTTTAAACATCACCCACAGTTCCTTCAGTCACCAGCATCTCTAATATTGCTCACAGAACCCTTCAATGGGTCTGGACATTCCCTCATAAGTTCCTTTATGATATATGACTTTAAGTTGTTCTTTTCCTGCAATAAAGTTCTTCAATATTTCACCAAACCTTACTGTCAGCGTCCTGTATGAGGAAATCCTATATTAGGCCACCCCTGTTCCGGCTCAGTTGTGGTTCCTCTTCCCAACCATCGGAAGAGTCCCCGAGTCCACAACACCCTCAGTCTAGGCCAGTGACAAGCTTGAAATAAACCCTAATCTGGATTCTTCTCACATGTCTAGGTAGTTGAGTTGACACTATCTGACAAGGTCTCTCGGTGTGAGTACTGGTTAATGTAGACATATACCTAGAGTAACTGTCTGAAGAACACTTCACTTACAGCCTAGTTATTGAGTCAGAATAGTGAAAAGATGGTTGATAAAAACTACCAGTAAGCCAGTTGCAGCTTCTGCAGATACAAATACATAACAAGCTTGCCTGTATTGTAACAGGAAATCAGTGTTTGCAGCTATAGCACAGCTCATTATAGCATAACCAGCTACAAACTTACTCTAGCTTTATTCAGATCCATTTTCCTGTGTACTATCATGGCTGAAGGAAATACAGTTCCGGCTATTCAGGATGAGCAATGTCAACAATCAGAACAAGGAGATGTTATGGATCTCAACCTGCAGTCTAAACGCCTTGCTAAGCCTACATGGAAGGTAAAAGAGAATCTTGAAGGTAGGAAACATGAGCTTTCTTCCACTGTTCTAAACTTATGGCAAAAATTGCAAAGTCATATGTCCACCATCTCTCAGCCTGTTTGTGATGTGTCACAGCTAGAGGGCGCACTAGGACAGCTTTGTTCAGTATATGAACTTTATAAAGTGTCAAGTAAGGAATATATAAGCATTTTGAAGAAACTCAATAGCCAGGATTCTTTAGAAGAACTGCAAAACTTTAATCGTCTTAATTTGGATCGAGACAGTCTATTGCGTGAAGTTAAGTCTAAGACAGCAGCCAGAATTGCACAATTATTGGAAACATCATCACGCATTTCTGTGTCCACCAGGCATTCAAAATGATCATCTAAGTCACTAAGCTCAAAATATTCCATGCTCAGCGAACAACTTATAAATGCACGTGCAGAAGCAGAAACTGCTAAAATACAACCCGATTTTGCACAACGGAAAGCAGAAATGGAATCTAGAGCAGCACGTGAAAAAGCAGAAATGGAATCTAAAGCAGCACGTGAAAGAGCAGAAATGGAATCTAAAGCAGCACGTGAAAGAGCAGAAATGGAATCTAAAGCAGCACGCGAAAGAGCAGAAATGGAAGCTCTAGAGAAACAATGTGAGTATGCCACAGCAATGGTACGGTTAAAGGTTTTGGAACAAGCTGGCAGTGGAAGTGAAAGGGACAGCATCAGTTCAAGTGAAGTGGTTGGGGAGGATCCTCTTAAGCGCACAAGAGACTACGTCCTAAGTCAAAACAGTGAACCCCTGATTGCTGCAAACATTCCTGACAGTGCGGACATCCTTCCAGGGGACATCCTTCCAGAACAAACATCCTTCCAGAACAAAAAGACTCCAATCCCTATGCAGCACGCCACATCCAAGGTCAGTACAATGCACAATCACTTGGTCATCCTGACCCATTTTCACACACCACAGTGCACCTAGGCCCAACACCTCAACAAACCCAATATACAAATGCCTGGTCACAATCCAATATGCCAGTAAGTCACCAAATCCCTGCCAATCACACAGTTCCACATGCAGCGAGACCTACAGACTTTAAACCAGCTCTTAGGCTGTATGCCTATGCACCGCCCTATCTCACTATGTCTCTTACCCAGAACACCACAAATAATATGAACAGCACTACACAGCCAGCAATTCCTTGCCAAAAGTCAGAGAAAACAGACATGTCAGACTTTGCAAGATTCATGGTTCGTCGTGAACTTATTAAGACAAGCCTCACTAGGTTTGATGACCAGCCTGAGAACTACAGAGGTTGAAAATGTGCCTTCAGATCCACAACTAATAACCTTGGTATTACAGATGCTGAAGAACTAGATCTGCTGATCACGTGGCTGGGCCCACAGTCTACAGAACGTGTCAAGAGACTCAGATCTGTCCATATTGATAATCCTGCGGCAGGCCTCATTGCTGCTTGGGAAAGGTTAGAACGAAGCTTTGGTAGTCCTGAAGCCATAGAGAATGCTCTGTTCAAATGGCTGCGGGATTTTCCAAAAATATCCGGCAAGGACAATGAGAAATTCCAAGAGCTCAGTGACCTACTCTTTGAACTCCAGCTGGCCAAAATGGACACTCACTTACCTGGCCTCAGTTACCTGGACACAGCTCATGGGGTAAACCCAATAGTTTCCAAGCTGCCATACGGTATTCAAGAAAGGTGGACTACACTTGGGTCAAGATATAAAAGAGAAAATTGAGTCTCCTTTTCCCCATTTTCTTACTTCTGTGAGTTTGTCAAGAACATTACGGAATCCAAGAATGACCCAAGCTTCTCCTACAGTGAGTCAAGTCATCCTGGTTCACCTACCCCAAAGTTTGACAGCCCACAAGAACCACAGAGGTCCAGTATCAGTGAAAAAGACTGAAATCCTTCCCACACCAGCATCAGCTCCTGTCAAGAGCAACCAAGGTGATAGGATCGAAAACCCCAACCGCATGTGTCCCATTCATAAGAAGCCACATCCCCTCAAGAAATGCATTGGTTTCAGAAAGAAACCCCTCCAGGAACACAAGGAACTTCTAAAGAATTTTGGGGTATGTTTCAGATGTGCTTCTACTGAACATTTTGCTAAGGACTGTAAAATTGCTATTAAGTGCGTAGCGTGCGGCTGTGAGGACCATGTGCAGGCACTGCACCCATCTCAACCCAATACTACACCCCCTGCACATTTCCCCTCTGCACCAAGGCATGGTGGGGAGAATGCAGATCAAACATCAAGTCCTACTACTGTATCGTCTTCATGCACCAGAGTCTGTGGGGAAGATCTCCGGGACAAGTCTTGTGCAAAGATATGTCTAGTCAAAGTATACCCCAAGGGACAGCCAGAAAAGACTCTAAGGGTGTTCACCATCTTGGACGATCAGAGTAACCAATCACTTGCAAGATCAGAACTCTTTGATCTGTTAAACTTAAAGGGAGATGCTTACCCTTACAACTTGGGTACCTGTAGTGGAATTACAGAGGAATCTGGAAGAAGAGCCAGTGGACTGGTTGTAGCTTCTCTCAAGGACGATCTTGAGATACCCTTACCCACACTTGTTGAATGCAATGAGATACCATCCAACGAAGAGGAGATTCCTACGCCAGAGGCCGCTCTTAATCACACTCACCTAAGGCCTATATCCAATGAAATACCAACCCTTGACAAAAATGCAAAGATCTTACTTCTGCTTGGTAGAGACATTCTCAGGGTACATAAAGTACGTCAACACATCAATGGACCAAATGATGCTCCATTTGCCCAACGTCTTGATCTAGGCTGGGTTATCATAGGCAATGACTGTATAGACAAGATGAAGACACCTACCAAGATTTCCTCATTCAAGACAAACATCTTGCTTAATGGTCGCAGCACCTGTTTTCAGCCATGCCCACATCATTACTGGGTGAAAGAGAAGCTGGGCAGCAGTAATTTGCAGCATAGCCATCAAGATAACATGAACATGGTCCTGTCTTGGGACGACAGTCTCGGATCGACAGTGTTCAATTCAACAAGTGAGGACAACAAGTTAGCATCTGTGAGAGAAGATAAAGAATTTCTCAAGATAATGGACAAAGATTTTACTCAAGACGATTCCAACAGCTGGGTAGCACCTTTACCCTTCCGCTTTCCAAGAGTTAAACTACCAAACAATCTACAGCAAGCAGTTGCTAGATTTTCCTCTTTAAAACGAACTCTAAAGAGGAAACTAGAGATGGAAAAACATTTTGTGGATTTCATGCAAAACATATTTGACAGAGATCACTCAGAACCTGCACCACCAGTAAAGGAAGGCGAAGAATGCTGGTACCTTCCGTCCTTTGGCGTGTATCACCCACGGAAACCCAATCAAATTAGAGTGGTTTTTGATTCCAGCACTCAGTATGATGACGTCTCCCTCAACAATCTGCTCCTTACTGGGCCAAACCTAAACAACAGCCTCATATGAGTGCTAATTTGCTTTAGAGAAGAGCCTGTAGCAGTAGTAGCTGACATCCAGAAAATGTTCCATTGCTTCATAGTCAGGGAAGACAATCGGAACTACCTGAGGTTCCTGTGGCACAAAGACAACAACGTCAATAATGAAGTCATAGATTACCGGATGAAGGTACATGTATTTGTCAACAGCCCTTCTCCTGCTGTAGCAATCTATGAACTGAGGAGAACAGCCCAGGAAGGTGAGAAGGACTATGGATCTGATGCTCGTCATTTTGTTGAAAAGAACTTCTATGTTGATGACGGACTTAAATCCCTACCCACAAGTGAAGAGGCAATCAATCTCCTCACGAGAACACAAGAAATGCTTTCTGTAGCAAACCTCAGGCTCCACAAGATTATCTCCAACAGCCAGAAAGTAATGGAAGCATTTCCTTCTGATGATCATGCCACCAACTTGAAAGATCTTAATCTTGGTTCTGATGTTCCTCCCATACAATGCAGCCTAGGCTTGTTCTGGGACATTAAACAAGACATATTTACATTCCAAGTATCAGGCTATGACAAACCTTTCACCAAACGAGGAGTTTTCTCTGTCATAAACAGTATCTATGATCTTCTTGGATTTGTTGTTCCAGTCACCATTCATGGCAAGATGTTACTGGACTACAAGTCATCTCTTACCCATGAAGTTTTAGTCACCTTTCTTACAGAAGTATCTGCCATAATCAATGCAAGACCACTTGTCCCAGTATCCTCAGACCCGGAGTCTCCAACCATTCTTACTCCAGTCACTCTTCTTACCCAGAAGATTGGAGCTGCTTTAATTCCTCCTGAAATCTTAGACGACAAGAACATTTACAGACGTCAGTGGAAACAGGTTCAACACCTGTCCAGTGTGTTTTGGCATCGCTGGAAGACAGAGTATTTACATATGCTTCAAAGTTGTCACAAATGGCAGATGTCAAAATCCAACCTCCAGATCGGTGACCTTGTTCTTTTGAAGGATAAAGAGGCCAATCTCAATGAATGGCCAATGGGACTTATCACCAAGGTTGTTCCCAGCGACGATGGAAAGACTCGTAAGGTAGAGATTAAAGTGACCAAAGGAGGCTCTGCCAAAGTTTTCTTCCGTCCAATCACTGAACTAGTACTTCTTCTTCCAAAGGAAGATATCACATAAAGAAGGACGTGACTACTAGATTCACCTCATGATGGGAAGTATTCTACCTCAAACTTCCAGCTATAATATACCATCGACACCTTATTATTTGGATCATACTGTGGGTTGGTGGAAGTGTTTGCAAGTTGCGGCTTCCCCAATTCGAAGATGGGTTTATCACTTGGAACTTGATCTAACATTTTCCTACTGTTATGGATTACAAGCTTCAAGACCTTCAGCCACAAGACTTCGACTGAACTTATTTCTTGTTATCGTTGTTTATTGTTACAGGTTTTCTCTTTTGTCTTACAGGTCGCAAGATTAGTTCTGGACTTCATCTAAGGACATTACTATAATGTTTGATTTATCGTGAAATCTAAAGATTTCAGACGGGGAGTGTCATGTCCCACGATATATGTGTTTCATGTGTTGTCATGTTTTTATTGCAGAGCTTTGCATTTTGTTAAAATTTGTCCCTCCTGATTTCCTGTAGCCAGGTTCTGATGTCATTAGTCCTGCCCTCATCCTTTTCTCAGCTCTGTGTGTGTCTGCCATTTTAGATTCTGACCAGCTCTGGTAAATCATCATATTTTCACCTACTGCTGTTTTGTACATAACTACAAGAATATCAGCTTGAAATAAACCCTCATCTGGATTCTTCTCACATGTCTTGGAGGTTGAGTTGACACTATCTGACAAGGTCTCTCGGTGTGAGTACTGGTTAATGTAGACATATACCTAGAGTAACTGTCTGAAGAACACTTCACTAACAGCCTAGTTATTGAGTCAGAATAGCACCAGTTGTCCAGTGGGCGACTGGCGTGGTACCTTGTGCTGAGCACACTTAGGGCAGGATCCAATAAACTCTGTGATGTCTTTCTTTAGGGTCTGCCACCAGTATGATCTGGAAATGAACTTGTAAGTTTTCTGAATACCCGCATGTCCAGCAAAGCGAGAAGAATGTGCCCATTGCAAGAGCTTCTTTCTGAGATCCGGTTTTTACGAGGCTTTCCCTAGCAAAGTCATAGAGTCCACTCCCACGGTGGAGAATGCCACTGGGTCAATAATGGGATGCTTACCAGTGGATTCAGATTAATTTTCTTGCTCCCAGGAGTGGGAAAGAGCATAAGCCTTACGATTCTTTGATCCAGGACAAAAAAAAGAGCTTAAAGTTGAACCTGGAAAAGAAGAGTGCCCACCTGGCTTGACGAGGATTGAGACATTGGGGGTCATTCCGAGTTGTTCGCTTGCTAGCTGCTTTTAGCAGCATTGCACACGCTAGGCCGCCGCCCTCTGGGAGTGTATCTTTTCTTAGCAGAATAGCAAATGAAAGATTAGCAGAACTGCTAATAAATAATTCTTAGCAGTTTCGGAGTAGCTCCAGACCTACTCACAGATTGCGATCAGCTCAGTCCATTTAGTTCCTGGTTTGATGTCACAAACACGCCCTGCGTTTGGCCAGCCACTCCCCCGTTTCTCCAGACACTCCCGCGTTTTTCCCTGACACACCTGCGTTTTTTAGCACACTCCCGGAAAACGCTCAGTTACCACCCAGAAATGCCCCTTTCCTGTCAATCATTCACCGATCAGCAGAGCGACTGAAAAGCGCCGCAGAATCCACAGCAAATCTGCTAAGTTCTTTGTTAAATAACTAAGCGCATGCGCCCTACGTGCCTTAGCAACAAATCGCAGCATAGCAAAAATCGGCAACGAGCGAACAACTCGGAATGACCCCCATTGAGCGGCTTTCAGGTACAGGAGATTCTTGTTGTCTGTTAGGATGGTAATAGTATGAGAGGCACCCTCCAGTAAATATCTCCACTCTTCTATGGTGAGCTTGATTGCTAGAAATTCTTGATAGCCAATGGCGTAATTACGCTCAGCAGGAGAGAACTTCCACAAGAAGTAGCCACAGGGATGCAAGTGGCCATCATCGGCTCTTTGAGATAGAACAGCACCAACTCCTACCGATGAAGTGTCCACCTCCATGGTGAAATGTAAGTTGGTATCAGGCTGTTTCAGGACTGGCGCGGAGACAAACTTTTGTTTGAGAAGATATAAGGCTTGGGTGGCCTCTTCCGACCTCTTGGAGGGATTGGCACCTTTCCGTGTAAGAGCGGTGATCGGTGTCACGATGGTGGAGAATCCTCGGATGAATCTCCTGTAGTAGTTGGCGAAAGCCAGGAATTTTTTAACACCTTTAATTGACGTGGGTATAGGCCAATCTCAGATAGCCTAGAGTTTCTCAGGATCCATCTCTAGCCCGGAACCAGACACGATGTATCCTAGAAACGGAATTGACAACTTCAAAGACACACTTCTGCAATACAGATGATTGGCACGGAGACGGGACAGGACTTCCTTCACCCAGTAGCGATGTTCCTTGAGATCGTTAGCGAAGATGAGAATATGATTGAGACAGACCACAACATGATGGTAGAGAATATCACGGAAGATTTCGTTGACAAAGTGTTGAAAAATAGCTGGAGCATTGCTGAGTCCGAAAGGCATGATGAGGTAATGTCCGTCACGGGTGTTAAATGCGGTTTTCCACTTGTCACCCTTTCGGGTACGGATGAGATTGTATGCACCCCTCAGATATAATTTGGAGAAGATGGTAGCTCCACTGACACGGTCAAATAACTCGGTGATTAGAGGTAACATATACCAATTCTTCACTATGATGTCATTGAGCCCACGGTAATCAATACACAGACACAGTCCGCCATCTTTCTTTTTCACAAAGAAGAAGCCTGCACCTGCTGGAGAAGAGGAAGGCTGGATAAAACCTTTGGCAAGCTTTTGTTTAATATATTCCTCCATGGTGTGGGTCTCTGGAAGTGACAGAGGGTAGGTGCGTCCCTGAGGAGTCTTCCCTGGGATGAGATCTATAGGACAATCCCACTCCCTATGAGGAGGAAGAATATCTGTCGAGGATTTACTGAAGACATCTGTAAATTCTTGGTACTGAGGAGGCGGAACACCTGGAGACTTGTAAGTGGAACTTCGAGCTGGAAGGACCTTTTGAAGACAGGTACCAAAACAGGAAGGACTCCATGCAAGGATTTGTGTAGTCTTCCAGTCAATCTGAGGATTTTGAAGACAGAGCTGTGGAAGGACCAGAACTACTGGATGCGTAGCTTTTGGGATAACTAGGAATGATATCAGTTCGGAGTGAAGAGCTCCTACCGTCAGATGGATATGCAGGGTCTTGAAGTTAATAAATGCATCAGAAATCTTACTGCCATCCACGAAAGTCAGGCACACAGAGGACGAAAGTCTCATGGTGGGTAGAGACCACCGTTTAACAAATTCAACCATAACAAAGTTCCCAGCTGCTCCAGAATCCAGAAGAGCAATAAGATTCCTCAAACACTGAGACACTTGAAGAGATACAGGAAGATTGCAATCACAGGAAGATGGAGAGGAGTTTATCACTCCTACCCTGCCCTCTCCTTGACTGGCTAGGATTTGGAGTTTCCCTGATGCTTAGGACAAGCGTTAATGACATGGGATGGAGCAGCACAGCATAGACACAGGTGTTTGGACAGACATCTTCTTCGCTCTGCAGGCGACAGACGAGAGTGGTTGATCTGTATGGGCTCATCCTTGGGAGGATATGGGTGACGAGGAGGAATAATGACAGAGGTCTTGGGAAGCGTGGACCTTCCTTGCTCAGCCATCCTTTCGCGAAAACGGAGATCAACCTTCGTGCAGAGGGATATGAGCTCATCCAGTTTTGGAGGTAAGTCTCTGGTGGCTAGCTCATCCTTGATCCAGTCGGATAACCCGTGCCAGAAAGCTGCATAGAGGGCATCGTCATTACAAGAGAGTTCAGACGCTAGAATCTGGAAATGCACTAAATATTGACTGAGTGCTCGTGTTCCCTGATGCAGCTGAAGAAGGTCGCTAGAGGCGAATGTCACACGCCCTGACTCATCGAAGATACACCTGAAGGTCGCCACAAAGTCTGTATATGCAGAAAGCAGTGCATCTTATTTCTCCCACAAAGGTGATGCCCTGTCCAGGGCAGAGACACCGAGGAGGGAGATGATGTAGGCAGTCTTGGTGCGATCTGTAGGAAAATTGCCAGGATGTAGCTCGAAGTGTATCTCACACTGATTCAGGAAACCCCGACAAGCTTTAGGGGAACCATCGAACTTGGCTGGTGTCAGCAAATGAAGATGAGGTGCAGAAACGGGAATGAAACATAGAAACATAGAATTTGTCGGCAGATAAGAACCACTTGGCCCATCTAGTCTGCCCCTTATTTTTTTTTATTTTTTTTATATTATTTTTTAACACTAACCTTATTTGATCCTTATTTCTTTGTAAGGATATCCTTATGTCTATCCCATGCATGTTTAAATTGCTCTACTGTCTTAGCCTCTGCCACCTCTGATGGGAGGCTATTCCACTTGTCCACTACCCTTTCTGTGAAATAATTTTTCCGCAAATTTCCCCTGAACCTCCCCCCCTCCAGTCTCAGTGCATGTCCTCGTGTCCTATTGCTTCTCTTCATTTGGAGAATGTTTCCCTCCTGGACTTTGTTAAAACCCTTCATATATTTGAAAGTTTCTATCATGTCCCCCCTTTCCCTTCTCTGCTCCAAACTATACATATTGAGATTTCTTAGTCTTTCTGGGTATGTTTTGTGATGTAGGCCATGCACCATTTTAGTTGCCCTCCTTTGTACAGTTTCTAATGTATTAATATCCTTTTGAAGATATGGCCTCCAGAATTGAACACAGTATTCTAGATGAGGCCGTACCAATGACCTATACAGTGGCATTATTACTTCTTTCTTTCTGCTGCTGATTCCTCTCCCAATGCAGCCAAGCATCTGACTAGCCTTCCTCATTGCCTTGTTACATTGCTTACCTGCTTTTAAGTCATCTGAAATAGTGACTCATAGATCCCTTTCCTCCTCAGTAGTTTCCAGTATAGTGCCATTAATACTGTATTTAGCTTTAGGATTTTTGAGACCCAAGTGCATGATTTTGCATTTTTTGGCATTAAACTGTAATTGCCAGACTCTTGACCATTCCTCTAGTCTACCTAGATCCTCAATCATTTGTTTTACCCCACCTGGTGTGTCTACCCTGTTGCATACCTTTGTGTCATCTGCAAAAAGGCATACTTTCCCATAAATGCCATTTGCAATGTCACCAATAAAGATATTAAAAAGCACTGGTCCAAGTACAGATCCCTGGGGTACTCCACTGGTAACATTTCCCTCCTGCGAATGCACTCCATTTACCACAACTCTCTGTTTTCTATCCTTCAACCAAGATCTTATCCATTCAATAATCCTAATATCCAATCCCAAACTTTCAAGTTTATTTAGCAATCTGCGATGTGGAACTGTGTCAAAAGCCTTACTAAAGTCTAGATAAGCTATATCCATGGCTCCACCTTTATCCATCACTTTAGTCACACAATCAAAAAAGTCAATAAGATTTGTTTGACATGATCTCCCCCCAGTGAATCCATGCTGTTTGGGATCCAGTAAATTGCCGGATTTGAGATAATCTACAACTCTTTCTTTTAAGAGTGTTTCCATTAATTTCCCTACTACTGATGTAAGACTCACTGGTCTGTAGTTGTTTGCCTCTTCCTTGCTTCCACTTTTGTGCAGTGGGACTACGTTTGCTCTTTTCCAGTCCCCTGGAATTTCTCCTGTAGCTAATGACTGGTTGAATAATTCTGTCAATGGTGCTACCAGCACCTCTTTAAGTTCTTTTAATATCCTTGGATGTATCCCATCTGGCCCCATAGATTTGTCCACTTTCAGCTTTGAGAGTTCTGTTAGGACCTTCTCCTCTGTAAATGTACTTGTTTCATTTTCCTGAATATCCCTGCAACTTAACTGTGGCCCCTTCCCCTCTCTTTCAGTAGTAAATACTGAGCAAAAATAATCATTAAGATGATCTGCTATTAAATTGTCTCCTTCAACAAGACTCCCAGTGTCCGTCTTTAGTTTTATAATTCCGCCTTTTGTTTTTCTCTTTTCGCTTATATACCTAAAAAAAGTTTTGCCTCCTTTACCCACTGACTGGGCCATTTTCTCCTCAGCTTGTGCCTTTGCACATCTGATTACCTTCTTTGTCTCCTTCTGTCTAACAAGATATATCTTTTTGTCTTCATTATTTTGTGTCTGCTTATATTTCCTAAAAGCCATCTTTTTTGCTCTCACAATATTTGCTACTTCTTTTGCAAACCACACTGGCTTCCTTTTCCTTGTGTTTTTCCTAACAGTTTTGATACAAAGGTCTGTTGCCTTCAATATTGCACATTTGAATGTTTCCCACCTCTCCTGCACTGTTTCCAAGTTCCTCCACTCTGCCAAAGAATCGCTTACACATTTTCCCATCCCTACAAAATCAGCCTTCCTAAAATCCAACACCTTTGTTTTTGTATGGGACGAGTCAGTCTCTGTCTTAATGCTGAACCATACTGCTTGATGATCACTGGATCCCAGGTTTTCACCCACTTTTACGTCCGATAATCTGTCTCCATTTGTAAGTATTAAGTCTAATATTGCGTCTTTCCGAGTGGGCTCCCTCACCAATTGGTGGAGGGATGCTCCCTGAAGGGAATTTAAAATGTTCCTACTTCTAGTGGAACTAGCAACAGACACCTCCCAGTTTACATCAGGAAGATTAAAGTCTCCCATGATTATTACCTCTCCTTTTAATGCCATTTTAGTTATGTCCTGCAATAGGTTCTTGTCAAGTTCCTCTTCCTGACCTGGTGGCCTGTATATCACGCCAATACGAATAATCAACTTTTCCCCTGTTTCTATGGTCACCCAAAGGGCCTCAGTTTTTTCTTCAATACTTTGTATTAATGTAGTATTTATGGCATTTTTTACATACATTGCTACCCCTCCTCCGATTTTTCCAATTCTGTCCTTCCTAAATAAAGTATATCCCGGTATAGCTATGTCCCAGTCATGATTTTCATTGTACCATGACTCTGTAATTGCCACAATGTCTAGATCATCCCTTGTCATTATTGCAGTTAGTTCTGGGATTTTATTTCCTAAGCTCCTAGCATTTGCACACATAGCTTTTAGAGTTTTGTTTGTGCTTTTTCTGTTCCTAGCTATGTTCTTCTCTCTGCCTATTTTTATTTGGTTTTGATCTGAATTATCTTCTGTTGCTGTGGATATGCTTCCTATTCCTTTTGCCTGCAGAAACAATACCTCTGTGTTGGGGGAGCAGATTTCTTTATTCCTATTTGGTTCACTGCCCCCCTTTGTTAGTTTAAATAGTTCTTGATGAAGCATCCAAACTGTTCAGTTAGTATTCTCGTTCCCCTTGAAGATGGGTGCAGGCCATCACTTTTGTATAAGCTCCTATCTTGCCAGATGGTGTGACTATGGCCTATAAATCCAAATCTCTCCTCATTGCACCATGTCCTTAGCCAAACATTGAAGTTTCTGATGCAATGAGTTCTGTCTTCCCCTCTGTGTACTGGCAATACTTCTGAAAAAGATACAGTGGTTGCCACCTGCTTCAGAGCAGTCCCTAACTTCCTAAATTCATCTTTTACAGCCATGAGTTCAGCATTTGCCAGGTCATTTGTCCCTAGGTGGACAATGACATCCACCTCCCCATCTTTTCTTGCTGCCTTCACAATTCTTAGCATGCGCTCTTTATCCCTTGGAGCTGTGGCTCCAGGTAAGCACCTTACTTGTTTCTCTACTTCATTTGCATTTCCCAGATGTATTCCTCTAATAATGGAATCTCCCAAGAGAAGTGCAGTCCTTTTTGGAGATTCAATTTTCCTGTTCCATTTCCTGTTCCTATAGTTGGTAGATGTCCCCATATCCTCCTGTTCTGTGGTGCCTCTATTAGTTGTATCTTCCAGCCCTGCAAGAGTAGCATACGAGTTTTGCAGTGTCACCGCTTGCGGGAGGTGTCTGTGTCCCTCTGGAAATCTCTGCCCTTGAGAGCCCACAGTAGTCCAGGCAGAATGTCTTCTGGTGGCTCTCTGAGGCAGTGGAGGCTTCAAAGACACAGACATCCTACAAATCTCAGCATGCAGTTTTGCTATCTCCTCCTTCAGCAGAGAAAATTGCTCACAGATTGGACAGCAGCTGAGACTCCACGCTGCCTCTTTCCAAACAAATGCTTTACATCCATTGCACTGCACAAGGCCAAACATTGTATCAGATGTTAATGGTATTACAAATTTGTGTGTTACTTGGTGTATTTTAAAACTCACCTGTTGCTGTATTCTAACTCACCTGCTGCTGTTTCAAACTCACTTAATAAGCCAAGCCTCACTTTATAATGCACGCCTCTCACAAAGAGTGGGTGGGTGGGATTACCACCTGAGGTACTGCAGTCGGTACACTGGATGCCCCTGAACCAATGAGGGTTGTTTGAATTCCATCCAGCCAGGTATAGCAGTCCTGGAGACAGAGAATCACTTGACTCTGTGCAACCGCTTGATGTTCCAAGCGGGCTACAAGCTGTTGTACTGGGTTGGTTGCTTGGGCCTGTTCTCCAACCAGATTCATTAGGTCAGTGCTTACTGTCACACCTGAGGGCTGAGGCTGACCTGGGGAAGCCTCAGGTGTAGGGGCTGATGTGTACTTGAACCGGGGAGGTAATATAGGATTCTTGGACATGCAAGGAACCTTAGCACCAATGCCCGAAGGCGTGACCATGACAACGGAGTAAAAGATAAAGTTCGTTTATTAAACACTCAGTTCATAAACACCTTGGCAGTTCAGCAGATTGGTAAGCTCAACAGTAGAATGTGCAGACATAGATGGCAGTACAGTTCATTAGGCTCAATGGTAATAATAGACTGTGGCAATTCAGACAGGATAAGCAAAGTTTCTGTATGACCCGGAGATAATAAGTCCTTTAGCCACAGCTAACCACTGTAGTAGGGAACGAGCAGGTACTGACCAGCATATGACATTCTGGAAGCTGGAGATGTTACTGATGAACAGGAGTTGATATGAATACAGAAAAACTACCAGGAATGCCGGAACAGAACCGGCTTAGGGTGTAAGGTGCCTAGGAACTCACCGATGTTGAGAGAGTCCGATGGTGAACTGTGGATCGATGTAGGAACACTGATGGTGATTGGGAGCGATGCTGGAACACCGGAGAGTGCTGAAGGTAATATAGGACACCGCTGAGAGCTGGAAGTGATACGGAACACCCCTGGAAGCTGGAAGCGATACTAGAACACCGCTGAAAGCTGGAAGCCAGTGAGGAATCACTACAGATCACGGAGAGCGATGTTGATATACCAACGAGAGCTGGGAGTGATACTGGAACACCGCTGGAAGTGATACTGGAACTCTGCTGAAAGCTGGAAGCCGGTGAGGAATCACTGCAGATCACTGAGAGCGATGTAGGAAGACCACTGGAGTCAGGCAGCACAGCAGGGTGGAAACTGGTGCAGATCTCTTTAAGTGGAGCGAGGTCACAGGAGCTGGAATACCTAGAAACTGCAAGCAGGAACATCCACTGACAGGAGAGACATCTCACACTGGGATAGACAACCAAAGCATTGATGATTAGGCAGCCTTGATGCAGGATAATTATACCAGCTGGGAGCAGGTATTTGCTGAGCAATCAGGCAGAGTCCAGAGCACAGCGCATAGGCTATGGAGAGTCATGTGATGAGACCAAACATGTATGAGACCATTTGTGTACTTAAATAATTTTTTAGGGTTGGTTTTGCTCTAATTAGCGATTGGCTTTTCGTTTTCTATTTTAGCTGCTCTGATTTCCTTTTTGCATTTTTTGTTACATTCCTTGTAGTACTCGAATGACTCCGCCTTCCCATTTGAGTTAAAAGCTTTGAATGCTCGCCTCATGTTATCCATTTCTTCCTTTACCTTTTTGTTTAGCCACATTGGTTAGAATTTAATACTCTTATTTTTACTGCCCATGAGGATGCACTTATGGGTATATTTGTCTAGCATCAATTTAAAAACATCCCACATTTCAGCAGTGTTCTTTCCTTGAATCAAAGTTTCCCAATCTGTGGGGGGAATTCAAATGTTTGAAAAATCAGTTGGGTGTCTGTTTTTTCCTATCTAATAGACAGGAGAAAACCGACTTTTCAAACATTTGAATTCCCCCCTATGACCTTTAGTGCGTGTTTCATCCTGTTAAAATTTCATTTTTTGAAGTTAAGAGTCTTAGTTGAACCCTTAGGATGCTGCTTTTGAAAACTAATGTCGAATGTAATCATATTATGATCACTGTTAACCACTTTCTCGCCTACTGTGGTATTTACTATTACTGTATCTCCATGTTGTTAGTTAGTACTAGGTCCAATATAGTCTTTACTCTGGTTGGTTCTTTTACCTCTAGCTGTATCACATGATTCGCTGGCCATTTTATGTCCGGATAATTAAAATTTCCAATGATTAGGACCTCCCCAGTCCTGTAGCTTTCTCAATTTGCATCAAGAGTTGCGCTACCTCAGTCACACTAATATCAGGCGGTTTATAGCATGTCCCTATTAAACCCTTTTTTTGTACATTTTCTTCCCATAGAAATATTAACCCATAATGTCTCCACAATATCTCCATTTACCTCGTAAATAACCTCCTTTAAGTATGGTTTTAGAAATGGTTTGACATAAAGACATACACCACCCCTCTTTTATTAGCCCTGTCTCTCCTGAAAATAGTATAACCCTCCAAGTTAGCTACCCAATTGTGAGACTCATCCCACCATGTTTCCATGATACCTATAATACTGTATTGTTCCATCATTACAAGCATTTCTAATTACCCCATTCTGCCTGAATGGCTTCTTGCATCTGCAAGCATGCACTTTAGAGTAGTAAAACCCTTTTCTATTTGTCTATTCATTGGTGCCCTTTCCCTTCTTAATTTAGCATTACCTGATTTTTCTAATTCTAGCTGTTCTTCCCCTCCCCCTTTTCCACCCCCATTAGACCTAATACCTCCCCTCTTGCCAGATCCAGATTAAGGGGGGGGGCCTGGGGGTAAGTACCCCGGGGACCCCTTTTCCAAAAGGGTCCCCTGCCACGCCACAGATTGGATCTCGCTTCTGATCCGATCTATGGTGCTGCACTCCCGGCCCCACTAGAGCGGCGGCCGGCTGAGTGTAGCAGAAAAACAGTGAAGGTACTAGTGTTTGTCATTGCACTACCCAGGGAGCATATGGGCACAGCCTGGCCGGCACTAAGGGGTGGCTCGTGGCTGATCGCCGCATACAGCGCACAACTAGCATCTCCCCCACCATGCACCGGGTCAGCAGCACTAGCAGCACCCAGCCAGGGCCGAAAACACAGATGGGACAACTGAGCGACAACTCAGCTGTCCAATGTATGAATGAATCAGCCTGCTGTTCAGTCTTTGGCTGGGTGTGCAGGCTGCAGGGAAGGAGGGATCCCCAGCAGTTTGTGGATTGTGGAGCTAGCATCCAGCAGAGTTAGGGTGGAGTGTGGTTGTGTGCTGCTTTGGGAGGCTGTGTCACCAGCAGAGTAAGGCTGGCTGTATAAAAAGTAAGGCTGGCTTTTTTTGTTTCATAAGATCCTTAATCCAGCTATGCCCTTACTATCTCTACCCTCTGTGTCACCCCTGTATGTTTCCACCAAACCAAAAAATTGGAAGCCCTCATGTGCATTTCCTTCCCTCACTAATAATATTGCCAACAGTGGCACCATTGGGATCAGCAAGCACTGTTTTTGTGGATATAATGACTATTTATATATATACTGTAGCACGTAACGGGTGCTACAAGTGTGTCAATTGTGTCACTTGCCGATACCTGATAGCTGGTGACAGTTTATATAGTCACAAAGTGACTTGCACCACTAAGTTCATTGTTTATCTTATTAGTTGTCCTTGTGGACTAGTTTATGTCGGTAAAACCGATAGAACATTGCGGGAGCGCATGGCGGAACATCGTTCCACTATTCGTGCTGCTATTGATTCCGAACATCCTGTGGCGCTGCACTTTGCTGAGGCCGGTCACAGCATGGCCAATCTTAGATACATGATCATTGACCACATACCACCATCTTTACGGGGGGGGGACAATCGCTCGTTGAAGTTGTAAAAATGTGAATCCAGTTGGATTTTTAGATTAGGGACCCTCACACCCCGTGGGCTTAATGACAATCTTGGCCTGCATGCATTTATTTGTTTCTTTTGTGCATCACATTTTTCTTTAATGGTGCCGCTTCTATAAAATAATGCTGTTCTGTAGTTATGATATTGCATATTATCAGATGCGTATATGTTTATCAGATGTTGTACTATGTATATATCTGTACTGTGCTTGTGCGATACTCCTTGCTGCTGTTTTTATTTCACTGCGTTTTATTTGTGTAGGTCTCCACGGCAACAGACAGTGGGAGATGACGTCATTTGTGGGCGTCAGGCTTCCTGGTTCCGGACGCCGCAGCAAGCGTTACACGAGGTGGGGATATAAGGTAAACAGAGTCTAGTTGTTGTATTGTTTGTGCCTGATGATGATGTAATACACATCGAAACGTTGCTTTTCAACCTGACTTCTTGTGTCATTATTTACCGTGTGCTGCCGATACCATTTGCTGTCTATTGGACTCCTGGCTGGGGAAGTTCTAAGGCTGGCACCGGGACCATTGCTTCAGAAAGATATGCTGCCCTACAGACTATGTTATATATATATATATATATATATATATATATATACTGTGTATACATATATATACACTGCTCAAAAAATAAAAGGAACACTAAAATAACACATCCTAGATCTGAATGAATGAAATATTCTTATTAAATACTTTGTTCTTTACATAGTTGAATGTGCTGACAACAAAATCACACAAAAATTATCAATGGAAATCAAATTTATTAACCCATGGAGGTCTGGATTTGGAGTCACACTCAAAATTAAAGTGGAAAAACACACTACAGGCTGATCCAGCTTTGATGTAATGTCCTTAAAAAAAGTCAAAATGAGGCTCAGTAGTGTGTGTGGCCTCCACGTGCCTGTATGACCTCCCTACAATGCCTGGGCATGCTCCTGATGAGGTGGCGGATGGTCTCCTGAGGGATCTCCTCCCAGACCTGGACTAAAGCATCCGCCAACTCCTGGACAGTCTGTGGATGGATGGAGCGAGACATGATGTCCCAGATGTGCTCAATTGGATTCAGGTCTGGGGAACGGGCGAGCCAGTCCAAAGCATCAATGCCTTCGTCTTGCAAGAACTGCTGACACACTCCAGCCACATGAGGTCTAGCATTGTCTTGCATTAGGAGGAACCCAGGGCCAACCGCACCAGCATATGGTCTCACAAGGGGTCTGAGGATCTCATCTCGGTAATGGCAGTCAGGCTACCTCTGGCGAGCACATGGAGGGCTGTGCGGCACCCCCAAAGAAATGCCACCCCACACCATTACTGACCCACTACCAAACCGGTCATGCTGGAGGATGTTGCAGGCAGCAGAACGTTCTCCTTGGTGTCTCCAGACTTTGTCATGTCTGTCACATGTGCTCAGTGAGAACCTGCTTTCATCTGAGAACAGGGCGCCAGTGGCGAATTTGCCAATCTTGGTGTTCTCTGGCAAATGCCAAACGTCCTGCACGGTGTTGGGCTGTAAGCACAACCCCTACCTGTGTTGGGCCCTCATACCACCCTCAAGGAGTCTGTTTCTGATCATTTGAGTAGACACATGCACATTTGTGGATTGCTGGAGGTCATTTTGCAGGGCTATGGCAGTGCTCCTCCTGTTCCTCCTTGCATAAAGGTGGAGGTAGCGGTCCTGCTGCTGGGTTGTTGCCCTCCTACGGCCTCCTCCATGTCTCCTGATGTACTGGCCTGTCTCCTGGTAGCGCCACCATGCTCTGGACACTATGCTGATAGACACAGCAAACCTTCTTGCCACAGCTCGCATTGATGTGCCATTCTGGATGAGCTGCACTACCTGAGCCACTTGTGTGGGTTGTAGACTCCGTCTCATGCTACCACTAGAGTGAAAGCACCGCCAGCTTTCAAAAGTGACCAGAACATCAGCCAGAAAGCATAGGAGCTGAGAAGTGGTCCGTGGTCACCACCTGCAGAACAACTCCTTTATTGGGGGTGTCTTGCTAATTGCCTATAATTTCCACCTGTTGTCAATTCCATTTGCACAACAGCATGTGAAATTGATCCGACTGGATGTGTCCAATACACTCATGGAATCCAGTTCAACCGAGACAACATTTCCTGATTAAGGAGCACCATCTACCCTATCTTCATAAAGAGGACACCGTAACAAATGAGGATCCCGAATTTGGCTGATTGGAAGTTAAAACATCAGTGACGTTTTCAAAGGGACTACACCTCTAGCGGTATTTGGGTAAAGTGCATTGGTGTGACTGCGCTGTCAGTCTGTCTCCATCTGCAAAAATTTCCAGGTTTCTACATCAGGAACGGATGTTAATGTGTTAGGCAGTCAATTCTTTGACCCTTATGAATTGTTTTTAATTGATATGGATGCATATCCATTTTTTATTTAAAGGCCGTTGTTATTACTATCAATATTTTATTAAATTGTATAACCATTTTTCATCACTCAATCCTTCGTATTATTAATTATATACAATAATCTATTTAGCGCTGCTATCCTTTTCTTGTATTTTTCTGGGGTTTCCAAATGCTTGCATGATAGAAGCCTTTTAAAGCCATCTTTAATTATTATGGCGATATACTGTATGTTCCACTGCAATATCTGTCCTGTTATCTCCATCTCAGGATGGTAGTACAATCTTAAAATTATAGGATATCCCTTAGACTTAAATGGTGGGAGGGCTTTGGCCTTTTGGAGGATGAGGAGTGGTTTCTGATGTTGCGTAGCCAATTGACCGCCACCTTTGCTGCTCGATGTCAAGAGATTCAGCTTTTTATACTACATAGGGTCTATCTTCCCCCTCTGACACTGTGTACAGTACATTTAGGTCTGGGGCCTTGGATCAGTGTCCAAATTGTTCTACTCTACAGTGCTCTGGTTGGCCTCTTCTCTGGGAATGTTCTGCTGTCCAAACATTTAGGGTACAGGTCACCATTTGTACTACTAGAACAGGGGTTAAGATTCATCTTTTATCTCCTAAAATTGTTTTTCCGGTTTGGGTCTCTGTGATAGGGTCAGTAGTATTACTGTTCATTATACTCTTAATGCATTGACTCTGGCTGAATTCTGCATCGACTGTACATGGATGGCTTCTTGGTATCCTACTTTTGCTGAGTGGTGTATACTGATGAATGAGGTGGGACATGAAACATTTTTATACACCATATATAACTGTATAAACAATTATCACCATATATGGGGTTCTTGATGGCTTCTATTTATTGTATTACTAGGTGCTTCATCGCGCCCTACGGGCGCTCTTCACACCGTCGCAAGGGGCTACGCCCCCTTAACCCTTGCATGACTTTCTCGGGTTCAATATTTGTATTATATGGAGTATTACCTGCATTCCTTTGTTAGTGGTTAAATATTGCACAATGAAAGGGCGTGCGTTGGTGAAGGAGGCGCAGCCCCTTGCGACGGCGTGAACAGCACCTGCAGGGCATGATGTACAGAATGTAGCGGGTGTGGGGGGGACTGCGGATGGGGGAGGGTGTCTGTAGATGCTGCGGGTGGAGGAGGCGGCGGATGCGTGGGGGGGCCCGGATGGGGAAGGGTCGGGAGGTGCTATGGATGGGGGAGGGGCAGAGGAGTGGGGGCTGCAGATGGGGGAGGGGTCCAGAGGCACTGCAGGTGGGGGAGGGGCAGGGGTGCCATGGGTGGGAGAGGGGCAGGTGCGGGGATGTTGCGGATGGGTGAAGGGTTCCAGAGGTGCTGTGGGATGGGAAGGGGCGGGGGTGGCGGGGGTGGGGTAGGGGGTCTGGAGGCACCATGGGTGGGGGGGGAGCAGGTACAGGTGGTGCGGCAGATGGGGAAGGGGGTCTCGAAGCGCTGCAGGTGGTGGAGGGGCAGGTGTAGGGGTGCCGTGGGTGGGGGAGGAGTGGGGGGGGAACCACGGATTGAGGAGGGTGTCTGCAGATGCTGTGGGTGGAGGGGGGACAGGTGTGGGGGGAGACATATATGGGGGGTGGATGGTGGAGGGGGCCTGGAGGTGCTGTGGGTGGTGGAGGGGCGGGGGAGTGGGAGCCGTGGGTGGTGTAGGGGGTCTGGAGGCACTGCGTATGGGGGAGGGGTGGGGTGCCGCATGTGGTGGAGGGGAAGGTGCGGAGGTGTGGTGCATTGGGGAGGGGTCTGGAGGCGCTGCGGGGACTGTACCTGCCAAAAAGGTAGTTGAAGGGTATGCAGTAACAGGGCCAGGACAGGGGTGACAGGGCCAGGACAGGGGTGACAGGGTCAGAACAGGGGTGATGGGGCCAGGACAGGGGTGACGGGGCCAGGACAGGGGTGACGGGGCCAGTACAGGGGTGACGGGGCCAGGACAGGGGCAACGGGGCCATGACAGAAATGACAGGGACAGGATAGGGGTGACATGGCCAGGGTAGGGGCGGCAGGACCAGGACAGGGGTGACAGGGCCATTATAGGGTTGACAGGGCAAGCACAGGGGTGACAGGGCCAGCACAGGGGTGACAGGGCCAGCATAAGGGTGACAGGGCCAGGATAAGGGTGAAATGGCCAGGATAAGGGCCAGGATAAGGGTGAAATGGCCAGGATACGGGTGAAAGGGCCAGGATAAGGGTGACAGGGCAAGGCCAGGGGTGACAGGGACATGACAGAACACAGGGCATGGGAGAGATTGGTATTAGAGACAGAACAGTGGTGACAGACAGATGTGTCTTACCGGAGTCACTGCTGCTGGCTGCTGCTGTTCCACTCCAACCTGTTGGGATCTGCTGCTGGTGGAGACTTGGCATGGCTGACTCTCTCAGGCTGGAGTCCTGCTTCCTCTGCCCGTCCGCATCCCTCCCCCCCTCCTCAGTCACACACCGCAGACCTCACACAGCTGCCAGGCACTGTGGTAAGGTGAGACTGGGAGTGACTGGTTAGTCCCCGGGAGATGCTGCGGCTGGAGGGAGGAGGGGGTCGTATAGAATGCACGCGGCGCGGACCTCGCGGCTGCCAGGCACTGTGGTAAGGGGAGACTGGGAGTGACTGGTTAGCCCCCAGGAGACGCTGCGGCTGGAGGGAGGAGGGAGTCGTAGCATGCACGCGGCGCGGGCCTCGCGGCTGCCGGCACTATAGACTGGGGAGACTGGGAGTGACTGGTTAGCTCCCAGGAGACGCTGCGGCTGGAGGAAGGAGGGGGTCGGAGCCTGCAATCAGCGCGGACTTCTGCAGCGCTACCCGCCGGCTAAAGTGTGTGAAGGAGCTGGGCGCACCTCACTGCGGGTGGCGGCGCTGCAGCTAGCGGTGGGGTTACCGGGGCTGGAGATAACAGAGACACTATGGAACCTGCACAGCGGCAGGTGCCCCACAAAACTGCAGCTAAGAAGCGTGGAGTGTGCCAGAAAGTGACGCTCCTCCACGCCAGAGAGCCCCTGCTGAGTTTGCTGATGTGGGGGGTCAAGCACACAGTGAGCCGGTGCCCGTCTGTCTGTACGGCATACCCCCTCACACAATCCCATACCTCCCCACTGTCCCGATTTTCGCGGGACAGTCCCATTTTTTTGGGTCTGTCCCGCTGTCCCACCCGTGGCCCGCAGTGTCCCGCGGTGAAGGGGGGTCAGTTGGGAAGCTCCTGAACTCGCTGTTCTGCTTAGCAGAACAGCGGTGAATAGATGCGCACAGCGTCTATTTAGTGGAGACAGGAGGAGAGGGGGCATCAGGTGTTACGGATTAAGCGGGGGTTCCGGCAGCAGAGCCGGATTAAGGGGGGAGGGCCAGGGGGTACGTACCGTGGGCCCCACAGTTTTAGGGGCCTCCCTGGCTGGAGTAGCTCTGTCCCAGCTCTTAAGCTCCCCGTCCTGCCAGTAACAGCAGCAGCATTGTGCTACAGCCAGCGCACGCTGCTGCGTGTTGGCAGGTCTGTGGTGTTGCAGGGAGGCAGCAGTCTCCCTGCTTTCTTCTGCCTGTGCGGGTGTGTAGGGGGGAGCGACCACCCCCTCTGGATTTACCCCTAGCTGAGGGGCCAAAATCCCATGAAAAAAAAAATCTCCGGAATTTGCATAAGGGGGCATGGCCACGCAGGCGCGATTAGGCTACGCCCCCAAACCCACAGCAGGCACAGCAATGAGATAGGGCCCCCCTGTCTCAAGTGCCCTGGGCCCCCCGGACTCATAATCCGCCCCTGGGGGCTTGCCAGCAGCTCACAGAGCGCTGGGCATGCCCCCTCACTGACGAAAACGGGGGCCCTCAGGTGAAGCCACGCCTCTTTTCATTGGCCACGCCCCCTTTTCGCCGCATGTGTGTCCCTCCTGCCTGAAGAAAGCTGGTAGGTATGCACCCCTGCCTGTGCCATGCCCATACCATCTGCTTCTGCTCCTAGTCTCCTATAGATTTGCCCAGATCTGTGACTCATTTTACTAACTCCGCCCAGTGTTGTGACTCCGCCCAGCGTTAGCAAATAAGTCACAAAGTCACAGATCTGGGCTATTATATAGGAAACTGGGAGAAGTTGGGCTCCATCTGCTGGTGGGTCAGCACCTAGCAAGATGGCAGGATAAAATGTGTGATATTCTGTTATTTTAACTAGAGATGTGCGGCGGGCACTTTTCGTGTTTTGTGTTATGGTTTTGGTTCTGGATCACCTCTCGTGTTTTGGATCTGGATTGGTTTAGCCAAAAACACCCTTTTCGTGTTTTGGGTTTGGGTTTGGATCTGGATGATTTTGGGAAAAAACATTAAAACAGTAAAAATCACAGAATTTGGGGGTAATTTTGATCCTACGGTATTATTAACCTCAATAACATTCATTTCCAGTCTATTCTGAACACCTCACACCTCACAATATTGTTTTTAGGCCAAAAGGTTGCACCAAGGTGGCTGTATGACTAAGCTAAGCGAAACAAGTGTGCGGCACAAACACCTGGGGGTATATTTACTAATATTCGTGTTTGTGCCAATTTTTAGGGAGTTTGATCTCAAATTTTATCGGCTGTATTTTACTGCAACTTTTTGAATCCATCTACAGTAATTTACTAAGCTGCCGAGTTTTCTATTTTTGTTTTTTCCGATGTCGATGTGATTCGTATTGTCGGGCAGTGTTTTACGGGAGTGATTAGTAAAACACTGACGGACATAACACAATGAAGCCCGGCCGGATCAGTGAGATCTGTGCAGGGCTTCATTGTGTACAGTATGAGTAGTGTGAAAGTGTTAAAAAAAAAGGAAAAAATTGCGTGGGGTTCCCCCTCCTATGTATAACCAGCCTCGGGCTCTTTGAGCTGGTCCTGGTTGAAAAAATACAGGGGGAAAATTGCATAGGGCCCCCCCATATTTAAACAACCAGCACCGGGCTCTGCGTCTGGTCCTGGTTCAAAAAATACGGGGCACAAATGACGTAGGGGTCCCCCATATTTTTTAAACCAGCACTGGGCTCCACTAGCCAGAGAGATAATGCCACAGCTAGGGGACACTTTTATATAGGTCCTTGCGGCCATGGCATTACCCCCCAATTAGTCACCCCTGGCCGGGGTACCCTGGAAAAGTGGGGACCCCTTACATCAAGGGGTCCCCCCCTCCAGCCACTCAATGGCCAGGGATGAAGCCTGAGGCTGTCCCACCCATCCTTGGGCGGTGGATGGGAGGCTGATAGCCTTTGTGTAAAAAAAAAGTTGTTTTTTCTAGGAGAACTACAAGTCCCATAAAGCCTCCCTCACAAGCTGGTACTTGGAGAACCACAAGTACCAGCATGCGGGGAAAGAACGGGCCCGCTGGTACCTGTAGTTCTAATACAAAAAAATACCCCCAAAAACTCAGTAGACACACACCCTGAAAGTAAAATTTTAATTACACACACTTACACACTCACATACTTACCTACATCCAACGCTGCGATTCACATCCCCTTGTCCAGTAGCATCCATGGGGTACCTGGAAAAATAAAATTATACTTACAACCAATCCAGTGTAGATCTGTCCTCTTATTTCTTGACGTAATCCAGGGACTTGTTTAAAATAATAAACCGAAAATCCCGATCCACGCTACTAAAGTGGTTCCATGTTTACATATGGAACCCCTTTCCCCGACTGCCAGGACCCCCCGTGACTTCTGTCAGTGAAGTTCCCGCCAGCCAATCAGGGAGCGCCACATCATGGCGCTGTCCTGTTTGGCTGTGTGCTCCTTGCCTGTCAATCAGGCTCAGCGCAGCGGCTAGAATGGAGGATCACGGTCCTCCATTATAGCCTATGATGGGAACTTTGCTGTCTGCGGTTAACCGCAAAGTTAATTGGGGTTGGGGTCACTCTTGTGGGGAACCCCAATTAACTTTGCGGTTAGGGGCAGGCAATACATTTATACCAATAGACATCTGGCCCACTCCACTAATGTCTAGGTGGTTTGTGATGCAAATCTAAAAATTATGAGTGTTGTTGCGGGTTACCCTGGTGGCTGCCATGACTCCTTCATCCTCAGTCAGTCATCCCTCTTTGATCAATTTGAGGCCGGACAAATGCCTGATGGATGGCTGCTGGGTATGTTCCAAGTTTGTTGTGTGTATGTGTGTTAACCTCAACATCGTCATTATGTTTGCTATTTTTTGCCTAAACCACATGTCTTAATGTTGGCTATATCTGTCTTTTAGGTGATGGGGGATATGGCCTCTTCTCTTGGCTTCTTACTCCATTGTCCCAACCTGATTCCCCTGCTGAACACAATTACAACAATGCACATAAGTCCACGCGGAATGTGATAGATGTTTTGGTGTGCTGAAATCTAGGTTTCGGTGTCTGGATAAGTCTGCAGGGCTTTTGTTGTATAGTCCCTCAAAGGTGACTAGGATTGTGTTCCGCTGCTGTTTTCTTCATAACATGTGTTTGTGCCAACATCTGCCACATGTTGAGGAGGAGGAGTATGATGTTGGTGATGAAGAAAACAGTCAGCAAGTAGAGGAGTTAGAAACATCTGGCGACAGTGTGAGTACAGATGTAGGGAGGCAGGTAAGGCAAGAACTGATTCTGCGTCATTTTACCGGTAAGTCTTAATTTTGCTTACTCAACATTGGCTAACACCAATCCTAAACAATAAGTAGTTATGAATTATGTTTGTGATGCGGTATTGTTTCATGTTAGGCATGTTGTTTACAGTTAGTCACTAACATTTTCGTCTTACACTGTCAGTCAATAACAAATTAAACATTGCACATATATAGCGTTTGAGTCATTTATTACCTTAAACACTTGTTTTTGGTTGGGCACAATTCTATATTGTTGAAATATGGTTGCCAATACTGTATATACTGTTGCAGGGTTGCTCATTTCCTAGGTTTTTTTTGCTGGCTGCAGAGGATTGTGATGGCACATTGGACAGTGTTCTGCTGGATCGTCTAACTGAGGAGGTAACTGTGGTCTGGCTATGTGTGGTTGCCCCTGAGCTTGAGCCTTGTTGCTGGGATGCCAACACATTTATGTTTTGGCTCAGGTTGTTGAGGCTTGCTGTGAGTTGTGTGGTTGCGGCTGTGTTGTTGGAGATGATTCTGGACAGGCTTTCGGTGATTAACTGATTGTTTTGAATTATTTGAATGAGGGCTTGTTGATGGCGGTGTTGTTCATCCATTATGCGCTGAAAACTTGCTATAAGTTGTCTGTTGTCTGTTCTCATCTGCTCCATCGTATTGGCCACTCTGCCAAGTTGCACAATCAGTCTGCTTGAGTTTCTACTGAGTCTAGGTAGATGATGGGGCAGACTGGCAAGATATTGGCTGTGTATGCACAGACAGGCATGGTTTTGTGCCTGTTGTGTGGCCCAACTGTCCCAAAACTCTTGTCCCATTTGTGGCTGGGGTGGTGTTGGGGATGTTTGGGGTGGTGGAGTTATGTCAGCCGGCGTGGTTGGCTGGTTATTATCAATTGCTTGCAGGTGGAGTGTGAACGTTTGCTGCAAGTCAGTTTCCTGCTGGGTATCCTGGGGCATGATGCCTGCATCTGTATGGGGTTGAAGACAGCCACAAAAATAGAGCGTGGGCTAAAATTTTACATTTATTTTACATTATTTTATAAACATGTGGCTTCTTAGGTACCCTACTCATTCCAAAAATTATTAAGATAAATGTTGGACTATGAGCCTTACTTAATGGCCAAACACGTAGAACTATAATAACAAAAAATGCCACCAATGACATATTATGGTTAAAGCTTCGTTTTGCCAAACAAACACAATACATTAAATGTGTAGAAAAATACAATCATACATTGTTAAAGGCTGTCAGTCTTGGCCACTAAACTTTTAAAATTTTAATGAAAAAACACATTTTTAAAAATCTGGTTGGCTGAAGTGGGCACACCTATTTTGCGCATATTGTTAAGTTGAGATCTGAACCACGAAATAATGCTTACCATGGGATAAAATTACTAAGATGGAAGTTCTATTTAAGATGGGATGTTGCCCATAGCAACCAATCACATTCCAGGTATTATATTCGAGAAGGTGCTGTATAAATGTAACGTAGAATAGGATTGGTTGCTATGGGCAACATCACATCTTAAATAGAACTCCCATCTTAGTAAAGTTACCCCCATGTGTTTGCTGGTGTGGATAAGTACAAGGATGAGTGTGAGCTTTTGGTCATGTGTATTTTGCGTCCAAAAACATTGTGTAAAATGCACTTTAATTATTTGGTTATGTTTACTCACCAGACAGCTGAGGGGATTGTGGTTCCTCGCTTTGTGGACTGGACAAAATGGCTTCTGGTGGCTGAGCCAACACAGTGGAGATGCGCCGTTGTGGTGGAGAGGATGCGGGTGTAGTTCCCGCCTCAAGACGGCATCTCTTGCTTCCCCTCTTCTGGAGACTGGCAGACCCTGTGAAGGTCGTCTTAGTGGAGTGTGGTGCGATGATGAAGTTCCTATGGGTTAAAATCGACATTATAATTCTGTCTTTCTATGTGTTTTCAGAATATGTGTATCCACAAAAATATTACCTGCATCGCCAGCATCCGCATCTCTTGGCAGTATGTCCTGGCTGTGCTGGCTCTCTTTCGTACTGTAGAAATATGAAGTTTGGCCTTATGATCATTATATTGTGATTAGATATTTGAAAAAAACAACTTTTTGTGATGTGGACATATTAAGAACATTATGAGAATTAAATAAAACTTTGGTTATGCTTTTCTGGCTCACTTCATTGGGTGTGTATAGTATAATTATGAACCAATTACACCAACCAATCCATACCCTAAGGTGCAGAATTAACAATATTATACAACTGCAAAACCAACCGTGGATGTTTAACACAACAAGAATATTAGTCTCTAACAAAAAACATTATTTCTGGAAAAAAAAAAAACAATAACCAAATATATTTTTTTTTTAAAAACCACAATAATGATTCTGCGGCAATAATCACATCTTGCACACAAAGGCCTATCCACAACAACATACATTAACCATAAATACATTCACCAAAATGGACTAAACATTCATGAAAACACGTGAGTCACACTTCATTTAAAGACACCCACAAAAAATCAAAACAGAAAACAAAAAAAATATACACACCCAGAACAGAATAAATTGATGCTGCAAAAGGGCCAGGAAAACTGCTTACTTCACAATACAAAGGGAAAATACAAAATTATTTATGTACAAACTACATCACCAACACATTCGAACAATGAACCAACTTACAAACACAATTATCTACAATACATTTCAGACAACTAAGGACAAAGCACATACTGTATGTTAAAACTAGTGATGTGCACCGGACATTTTTCGGGTTTTGTGTTTTGGTTTTGGATTCGGTTCCGCGGCCGTGTTTTGGATTCGGACGCGTTTTGGCAAAACCTCACCGAAAATATTTTGTCGGATTCGGATGTGTTTTGGATTCGGGTGTTTTTTTCAAAAAACCCTAAAAAACAGCTTAAATCATAGAATTTGGGGGTCATTTTGATCCCATAGTATTATTAACCTCAATTACCATAATTTCCACTCATTTCCAGTCTATTCTGAACACAACAATATTATTTTTAGTCCTACAATTTGCACCGAGGTCGCTGGATGGCTAAGCTAAGCGACACAAGTGGCCGACACAAACACCTGGCCCATCTAGGAGTGGCACTGCAGTGTCAAGACAGGATGGCACTTCAAAAAAATTGTCCCCAAACAGCACATGATGCAAAGAAAAAAAGAGGCGCACCAAGGTCGCTGTGTGACTAAGCTAAGCGACACAAGTGGCCGACACAAACACCTGGCCCATCTAGGAGTGGCACTGCAGTGTCAAGACAGGATGGCACTTCAAAAAAATTGTCCCCAAACAGCACATGATGCAAAGAAAAAAAGAGGCGCACCAAGGTCGCTGTGTGACTAAGCTAAGCGACACAAGTGGCCAACACAAACACCTGGCCCATCTAGGAGTGGCACTGCAGTGTCAAGACAGGATGGCACTTCAAAAAAATTGTCCCCAAACAGCACATGATGCAAACAAAAAAAGAGGCGCACCAAGGTCGCTGTGTGACTAAGCTAAGCGACACAAGTGGCCGACACAAACACCTGGCCCATCTAGGAGTGGCACTGCAGTGTCAAGACAGGATGGCACTTCAAAAAAATTGTCCCCAAACAGCACATGATGCAAAGAAAAAAAGAGGCTCACCAAGGTCGCTGTGTGACTAAGCTAAGCGACACAAGTGGCCAACACAAACACCTGGCCCATCTAGGAGTGGCACTGCAGTGTCAAGACAGGATGGCACTTCAAAAAAATTGTCCCCAAACAGCACATGATGCAAAGAAAAAAAGAGGCGCACCAAGGTCGCTGTGTGACTAAGCTAAGCGACACAAGTGGCCAACACAAACACCTGGCCCATCTAGGAGTGGCACTGCAGTGTCAAGACAGGATGGCACTTCAAAAAAATTGTCCCCAAACAGCACATGATGCAAAGAAAAAAAGAGGCGCACCAAGGTCGCTGTGTGACTAAGCTAAGCGACACAAGTGGCCAACACAAACACCTGGCCCATCTAGGAGTGGCACTGCAGTGTCAAGACAGGATGGCACTTCAAAAAAATTGTCCCCAAACAGCACATGATGCAAACAAAAAAAGAGGCGCACCAAGGTCGCTGTGTGACTAAGCTAAGCGACACAAGTGGCCGACACAAACACCTGGCCCATCTAGGAGTGGCACTGCAGTGTCAAGACAGGATGGCACTTCAAAAAAATTGTCCCCAAACAGCACATGATGCAAATAAAAAAAGAGGCTCACCAAGGTCGCTGTGTGACTAAGCTAAGCGACACAAGTGGCCAACACAAACACCTGGCCCATCTAGGAGTGGCACTGCAGTGTCAAGACAGGATGGCACTTCAAAAAAATTGTCCCCAAACAGTACATGATGCAAAGAAAAAAGAGGCGCACCAAGGTCGCTGTGTGACTAAGCTAAGCGACACAAGTGGCCAACACAAACACCTGGCCCATCTAGGAGTGGCACTGCAGTGTCAAGACAGGATGGCACTTCAAAAAAATTGTCCCCAAACAGCACATGATGCAAAGAAAAATAGAGGCGCACCACAGGTATAGAATGTAGATGGATAGTATACTTAATGAATGACGACACAGAGGTAGGTACAGAAGTGGCCTACCGTACTGCTATATATAGTATACTGGTGGTCACTGTGTCAGCAAACTACAAAACTAAAATGCACCACAGGTATAGAATGTAGATGGATAGTATACTTAATGAATGACGACACAGAGGTAGGTACAGCAGTGGCCTACCGTACTGCTATATATAGTATACTGGTGGTCACTGTGTCAGCAAACTGCAAAACTAAAATGCACCACAGGTATAGAATGTAGATGGATAGTATACTTAATGAATGACGACACAGAGGTAGGTACAGCAGTGGCCTACCGTACTGCTATATATAGTATACTGGTGGTCACTGTGTCAGCAAACTGCAAAACTAAAATGCACCACAGGTATAGAATGTAGATGGATATTATACTTAATGAATGACGACACAGAGGTAGGTACAGCAGTGGCTTACCGTACTGCTATATATAGTATACTGGTGGTCACTGTGTCAGCAAACTGCAAAACTAAAATGCACCACAGGTATAGAATGTAGATGGATAGTATACTTAATGAATGACGACACAGAGGTAGGTAGAGCAGTGGCCTACCGTACTGCTATATATAGTATACTGGTGGTCACTGTGTCAGCAAACTGCAAAACTAAAATGCACCACAGGTATAGAATGTAGATGGATAGTATACTTAATGAATGACGACACAGAGGTAGGTACAGCAGTGGCCTACCGTACTGCTATATATAGTATACTGGTGGTCACTGTGTCAGCAAACTGCAAAACTAAAATGCACCACAGGTATAGAATGTAGATGGATAGTATACTTAATGAATGACGACACAGAGGTAGGTACAGCAGTGGCCTACCGTACTGCTATATATAGTATACTGGTGGTCACTGTGTCAGCAAACTGCAAAACTAAAATGCACCACAGGTATAGAATGTAGATGGATAGTATACTTAATGAATGACGACACAGAGGTAGGTACAGCAGTGGCCTACCGTACTGCTATATATAGTATACTGGTGGTCACTGTGTCAGCAAACTGCAAAACTAAAATGCACCACAGGTATAGAATGTAGATGGATAGTATACTTAATGAATGACGACACAGAGGTAGGTACAGCAGTGGCCTACCGTACTGCTATATATAGTATACTGGTGGTCACTGTGTCAGCAAACTGCAAAACTAAAATGCACCACAGGTATAGAATGTAGATGGATAGTATACTTAATGAATGACGACACAGAGGTAGGTACAGCAGTGGCCTACCGTACTGCTATATATAGTATACTGGTGGTCACTGTGTCGGCAAACTGCAAAACTAAAATGCACCACAGGTGTAGAATGTAGATGGATAGTATACTTAATGAATGACGACACAGAGGTAGGTACAGCAGTGGCCTACCGTACTGCTATATATAGTATACTGGTGGTCACTGTGTCAGCAAACTGCAAAACTAAAATGCACCATAGGTATAGAATGCAGATGGATAGTATACTTAATGAATTACGACACAGAGGTAGGTACAGCAGTGGCCTACCGTACTGCTATATATAGTATACTGGTGGTCACTGTGTCAGCAAACTGCAAAACTAAAATGCACCACAGGTATAGAATGTAGATGGATAGTATACTTAATGAATGATGACACAGAGGTAGGTACAGCAGTGGCCTACCGTACTGCTATATATAGTATACTGGTGGTCACTGTGTCAGCAAAACTCTGCACTGTACTCCTCCTATACAATATTAATTATACTGGTGGTCCCCAGTCCCCACAATAAAGCAGCACACTGAGCACAGATATGGAGTGTTTTTCAGGCAGACAACGTATACTGGTGGTCACTGTCAGCAAAACTCTGCATTGTACTCCTGCTATATAATACAGCTGCTCCCCAGTCCCCACAATTAAGCAGTGTGAGCACAGATATATTATGCAGCACACTGAGCACAGATATGGTATGGAGCGTTTTTTTCAGGCAGAGAACGGATAAAACTGGTGGTCACTTATCAGCAAAACTCTGCACTGTACTCCTCCTAACAGCTGCTCCCCAGTCCTCCCCACAATTAAGCAATAAATCAATCAAGTTCAACAATAAACGGAGAGGACGCCAGCCACGTCCTCTCCCTATCATCTCCAATGCACGAGTGAAAATGGCGGCGACGAGCGGCTGCTTATATAGAATCCGAATCTCGCGAGAATCCGACAGCGGGATGATGACGTTCGGGCGCGCTCGGGTTAGCCGAGCAAGGCGGGAAGGTTCGAACCTGCCTCAGACCCGTGTAAAATGGGTGAAGTTCGGGGGGGTTCGGTTTCCGAGAAACCGAACCCGCTCATCACTAGTTAAAACAAGATAAATATTGTACAACAAACTTACCATCCTGCGTTGGACAATCCAAATCCCGGACATTAGTCGCACCAACCACTTCTGGCGGAATAAGGCTCCTCCCACTCCCGATACGACGCTCTGAAGGAATGGCCACCCCCTGTTTGTCTGGCTGACTTTGCTTCCTTGGCCATCTTAGCCTTGACACGGCGCTTGATGTCGTAGAATCTCTTACGACACGTGTCCTCGGTCCTCCTCACCACACCCTCACTGTTAACTGCCGCTACTACCTTCCCCCACAGAACACTCTTTCTGCGTGAAGGAACATTGACGACATCAGGCCCAAACAGCTGATGATGATGGCTCATCAGCTCCCGCACCAATGCAACATTCTCTGCATAGCTGAACTTCACATTGCGCCCCGTCTTTGTAGTGGTACGTGGCTGCGGAGCCACAGCACCATCACTGTCACTCTCACTCGAGGCCGCAGCACCAACCTCTCCCTCCTCCTCCCCCTCACTAACCTCCTCCACCTCACTCACCACCTCCCCCTCACTCACCTCCTCCACCTCACTCACCTCCTACCTCTCACTGACCTCCTCCACCTCACTCACCTCCTCCCTCTCACTCACCTCCGCCACCTCACTCACCTCTGACTGGGACATATTCTGGATAAACAACAAATAACACTGATAAATAAAAACACAAAACACACTCCTCCACTACCACTACACACCACACACCAAACACACACACACACACACACACACACACACACACACACACACACACACACACACACACTCACAAACAATTACAATAGACTGAAAAAAAATTACAAAGACAAATAACTAAACAAACTTTTAAATAACTACACAACAAGTATGACAAGACTACTTACACACACAGTACAGCACTCACCAATCGCAAAAAACCACCTCAAATTCTCCAAATACTCCAAACAACTCTCCAACACCAAACACTACTTCCTCTCACCTCTCCACTAGCTAAACCCATGAGGTTCGGTCGGTTTGGGGCAGTTTTATAGTAATGAGCACAGATACTCCTCCATCACAACACCAACCAATCACGGACGAGTGACAAAAACAAAAGTCAGAAACAAAAACGCGGCCGGGAACGGAAAAACACCGCCGTAACATTCAAATTACGAATTCGTGAAAATAACACAAAACACGGCCGCAAAAAAACAAAATCGGCCGCATTCTACCTTTGAAAAACACGATTGACATCGACATCGAAAAATTAAAATAATCAAAATACGACACCATAGTAAATGAGGCGTAACAAATTCAAAAAGTTGCAAATTCACACATTCGATGCCAATCGTGATTCATCTCCCACCAAATCGACATAAATACGAATTTTAGTAAAAAACAAACTCGGACAAAATCGTGACTTTAGTAAATAAACACCCTGGTCCAACTAGGAGTGGCACTGCAGTGTCAGACAGGATGGCAGATTTAAAAAATAGGCCCCAAACAGCACATGATGCAAAGAAGAAAAAGAGGTGCAATGAGATATCTGGATGGCTAAGCTAAGCGACACAAGTGTGCAGCACAAACACCTGGCCCATCTAGGAGTGGCACTGCAGTGGCAGATAGGATGGCACTTAAAAGTATGTCAGACTCCTTTTGTGTTTACACTTGTAATAAACGTCACTTGTGTCTACCAGAATATATAACAGCTGTCCTCCCCACCTGGCTGCTGATAGTGCCATCTTTCCATATCTTTGAAAAGATGACCCAAGCACAGAAGAAAGCAAGGACAAAACAGAGCCATCTTTCTGAAGACATTACAAAACAAATGGTAAGCCTGGTCAAGGCTATCTTAACAGCAGTGTAGGCCTCTGGGTAAAGCAATGCACTGGGGCTCCTACCCATCCTCCATCAGTAGGGGTGTTGGCTGCTATCAGCTGCAGCTTTGGATTCCCGCGGGCGGTAGGGGGCGTTCTATCTTCTGCTCAGCATGTAGGACCTGGAGTAGTAATTTCTGCTAATTACTCTTTTACTGCACAGATGGTGGGAGATGGGGTGGGACAGAGAACACTAAACTGTAGAAGGGGGCAATGAGCTGAATGAAGGGGCCCAATACATGACTTCCAGGGTGGTGGTGGGTGTTTAATAGGCATGGAAGGGGTGGATAGTAGAGCTGTGCGGCGGGCACTTTTTTCGTGTTTTGGTTTCGGTTCTAATTCCCCGCACGTGTTTTGGTTTTGGGTTGGTTTTGCCAAAACCATCCTTTCGTGTTTTGGTTTTGGATCTGGATGATTTTTGGGAAAAAAACATAAAAACAGCTAAAATCACAGAATCTGGGGGTAATTTTGATCCTACTGTATTATTAACATCAATAACATTCATTTCCACTCATTTCCAGTCTATTCTGAATACCTCACACCTCACAATATTGTTTTTAGGCCAAAAGATTGCACCGAGGTGGCTGTATGACTAAGCTAAGCAACACAAGTGTGCGGCATAAACACCTGGCCCATCTAGAGGTGGCACTGCAGTTGCAGACAGTATGGCACTTAAAAAAACTAGGCCCCAAACAGCACATGATGCAAAGAAGAAAAGAGGAGCAATGAGGTAGCTGTATGACTAAGCTAAGCGACACAAGTGAGCGGCACAAACAACATGGGACGTGCTGGAATTAGCCCAGATGTAATACACGCACAATATTGGTGGCACAGGAGAGCGTACCCCTAAAGCACACACACACACACACACACACACACACACACACGGCAAAGCCTGTAAAGTTAATTTGGATAATAATAATAACAACCCTTTTATTTGGAGCTATTTTAATAATATGCAGCACAGGCGAGCTTACCCCTACACCACACAGGGCAAACCCTGTAAAAATTATTTGGATAATAATATAAGTAATGTATATAACCCTTTTATTTGGAGTAAATAATATACAGCACAGGACTTATGGCAGCACAAGACACCACCACTGGACTGATGCAGCACAAGACAGCACCACTGGACTGGACTTATATGGCAGTACCCCTGGACTTATATGGCAGTACCCCTGGACTTGTACGAAAGTGTCAGACAGGATGGCACTTTAAAAAACTAGCCCCCAAACAGCACATGATGCAAAGTAGAAAAAGAGGTGCAAGATGGAATTGTCCTTGGTCCCTCCCACCCACCCTTATGTTGTATAAACAGGAAATGATCATTTCAGCGACAGGGTCTGCCACACGACTGTGGCTGAAATTAGTGGTTTGTTTGGGCCCCCACCAAAAAAGAAGCAATCAATCTTTCCTTGCACAAACTGGCTCTACAGAGGCAAGATGTCTACCTCATCCTCCGATTCCTCACCCCTTTCAGTGTGTACATCCTCCTCCTCACAGAGTATTAATTCGACCCGACTGGAATCCACCATCACAGATCCCTGTGCACTTTCTGGAGGCAATTGCTGGTCAAGGTCTTCCTGGAGGAATTTATAATTCATTTTGATGAAAATCATCTTCTCCACATTCTGTGGAAGTAACCTCCTATGCCGATCGCTGACAAGGTTACTAGCTGCACTAAACACTTTTTCGGAGTACACACTGGAGGGGGGAGGGCAACTTAGGTAAAATAAAGCCAGTTTGTGCAAGGGCATCCAAATTGCCTCTTTTTCCTGCCGTTATACATACTGACTGCCTGACATGCATACTTGGATGCTGTCACTCATATAATCCTCCACCATTCCTTCAATGGTGACAGAATCATATGCAGTGACAGTAGACATGTCAGTAATCATTGGCAGGTCCTACAGTCCGGACCAGATGTCAGCACTCGCTCCTGACTGCCCTGCATCACTGCCAGCGGGTGGGCTAGGAAATCTTATCCTTTTCCTCGCAGCCCCAGTTGTGGGAGAAAATGAAGGAGGAGCTGTTGACCGGTCACGTTCCGCTTGAGTTGACAATTTTCGCACCAGCAGGTCTTTAAACCTCTGCAGACTTGTGTCTGCCAGAAAGAGAGATACAATGAAGGCTTTAAAACAAGGATCGTGCACGGTGGTCAAGATGTAGTGCTCTGATTTCAACAGATTGCCCACCCTTGAATCCTGGCAAAGTGTATGAAGGGCTCCATCCACAAGTCCCACATACTTTGCGGAATCGCTCTGTCTTAGCTCCTTCTCCAATGACCTGACTCAAGCTGGCAGTGTCTGAACTGATTTCACTTGTGGCAAGTTCAAAGGGTTGGAGAACCTTGCACAAGACGGAAATCATTGTCCACTGCACTTGAGTCAAGTGCATTCCCCTTCCTTTGCCTATATCGTAGGTGGATGTATAGGCTTGAATCGCCTTTTGCTGCTCCTCCATCCTCTGAAGCAAATAGAGTGTTCAATTCCACCTTGTTACCACCTCTTGCTTCAGGTTATGGCAGGGCAGGTTCAGGAGTGTTTGCTGGCACTCCAGTCTTTGGCACGCAGTGGCTGAATGTCGAAAGTGGCCGCAATTTTTCGGGGCACCGACAGCATCTCCTGCACGCTCCTATCAATTTTCAAAAAATTCTGCAACAGAAAATTAATTGTATGTGCAAAACATGGGACGTGTTGGAATTTGCCCAGATGTAATGCACGCACAATATTGGTGGCGTTGTCCGATATCACAAATTCCCAGGAGAATCTAAGTGGGGTAAGCATTGTGCAATGATGTCCCTCAGTTTCCTTAAGAGGACCCAGTGGGCTGTAACAGTCATATAGTCCTTAATCTGCCCTGTTCCACTTGTCCACATGTCCGTGGTTAAGTGGACAGTGGGTACAATTGCATTTTTTAGGACACTGAGGACACTTTTTCTGACGTCTCTGTACATTCTTGGTATCGCCTGCCTAGCGAAGTGGAATTTAGATGGGATTTGGTACCAGGGACAGACAGTCTCCATCAATTCTCTAAGCCCCACTGAACTATTGGTGGATACCGGATGCACGTCTAACACCAACATAGCTGTCAAGTCCTCAGTTATCCGCTTTGCAACAGGATGACTGCTGTGATATTTCATCTTACTCGCAAAGGACTGTTGGACAGTCAATTGCTTACTTGAAGTAGTTCAAGTGGTCATCCAACATCCCCTCTGGGATGACAATCAACTCCCAGCAGCAACAACAGCAGCAGCGGCAGCAACAGCAGCAGTAGGCGTACCACACAAGGATCCTCTGGAGGAATACCGGTTAGGAGAGGACTCCTCAGTCTTGCCAGTGACATGGCCTATAGGACTACTGTCAGCCCTGACTGAGGAGGAAGTTGACATTGAGGGAGTTGGTGGTGTGGCTTGCAGGAGCTTGGGTACAAGAGGAAGAAGGGATTTAGGTGTCAGTGGACTGCTTACTCTTCTACCCAAAGTTTCTGAACTTGACACTGACTTCTGATGAATGCGCTGAGGGTGATGTAAAAGGGAGGATGTTCCTAGGTGGTTAACGTCCTTACCCCTACTTATTACGGATTGACAAAGACAACACACAGCTTGACACCTGTTGTCTCAATTTGTGGAGAAATAATTCCACACCGAAGAGGTGGCTATTTTGGTATTTTGCCCAGGCATGACAATGGGCTTATTCATCCCACGGACAACAACTGTCTCCCCCGATGCCTGATTTAACACAATAAATAAAAAATGTTTTTTCAATCATAAAATTTTATTGAAAATACAAGCAGTTACAGAGATGACAGTGAAGGTCCAATCGGTAACAAACATATACCAAGAGAAACTGAGTAATTGGTTTGATACATGTATATAGTAATAAAGAAAAAAGAAAAAAAATGTGTGTATGTATATATGCACACACACACACACACACACACACACACACACACACACACACACACAAACACGCACACATACATCATCAAGTAAAACATCTCTGTATAAAGAAGGAAATATACATGTAAAGTGGACCAAAAGGATGCGTTTAACAAGTAAACAATGATGATCCAACTATAAAGAGGCTTTGTCAACTTACATATGCTCTTATAGAAAGGTAGAGAAAAAGTGCATGGAAGGCTTGTTTAAGAACAACTACAGTATAAACATTTTTTTAGAGAGAGACTATAAGCTGGGGGAATGGGGGAATAGAGGAGAGTAAGGAGAGGAAGGGTAATGGTGAAAGATGAAAAGTGAAGGTCCCCAACAGGTCGGGGTAAAAATGAAAACAAAAATAAAGAAAGGGGAAGAAGAGAGCGGGAAGGGGTCAAAACCTTAACTAAGACCTGGAAGAGGTGTATTGTGAAGCCTGTACCAAGGGAGCCATATGGAGTGAAATTTTAGTATCGTATTATTTTGTAGACTGGTTATATATTCCATCCTTGATATGAACCAGATTCTGTTCAATAGTTCCTGTTTGTCAGGGGCAGTAGCAGCTTTCTAATTACGCGCTATTTGGTATTTAGCTGCACACGAGATATGGAGAATCAATTTGTTCGATTCTTTGGAAATATTTTTTATTGGGGCATAGAGTAGTAAGTTCACAGGAGAGGGGGATGTCGTGGGCTCAGCGAGGGCATTAACAAGGGACCCAACTGTACCCCAATATCGGGCAATCACAGGGCTTGACCACCAAATGTGGTAAAATGAACCTGCTTGCCCACAATGTCTCCAACATAAATTAGATGTCTTTGGATAAATGTGATGAAGTTTCTCAGGTACTAAGTACCATCTGGTATAGATCTTATATGCATTTTCATGTATGGCCACAATTATAGAACATTTGGATATTGCTGTACGAATTGAGTCCCAATCCTCCGCCGCCAAATGTAACCTTAAATTTGTTTCCCAAGTCTGTTCATGAGGTTCAATAGGGGGAGGCTCCAATATCAAAATAGATTTGTATAGGAGTAAGATAGCCCCTTTATCATTAGGATTGTACATGCATAATCTTTCTAGGGGAGTCGGGATTTGCAATGGATAAGATAAGTGAAGGGATAGTATAAAATTACGAATTTGTAAATACTGAAAATGCAAAGAGTTAGAAATTCCGTATTTTTCTTGTAAGTCTGCAAAAGACTTTAGAGCGTGCGTACCCAGAATGTGATAAACTCGCGTGATCCCCACTGAGGTCCAGGGGAGAGCCATCGAGGGCGAAAGTCCCGGCAGGAAGGCTGGGTTAAAACAAAGAGGGGTTAGGGGAGACGGGGAAGTGGCAAGCTTCAACCTCTTATTAAGTGACACCAGTGCTGCAGAGTTAACTCCACTGTAGGAGATGAAGAGATAGCTTGGGTATAATGTTTGCGGTGCAACCATGGTAAATAAGAAATCGAAGGAACAGCAGCCAAATCACTTTCCAGGTCGACCCACAGTTTAGTGTGTTGAGGAGAATGCCATGCAATCATCTGACTAAGACGGGCCGCATCATAGTAATGTTGGAGTATAGGTAGGCCAAGTCCCTCATTTTGTGTGTCTTTAGCCAGAATATCACGCCTTATTCGCGCTTTTTTGTGGTTCCAGATAAATTTACCGAATGAAGATTGAAGAGCATGCAGAGTATTAGAAGGAACCCGTATTGGGAGTGTTTGAAAAAGATATAGCAGTTTTGGGAGCACATTCATTTTTATTGCGTTAATGCGACCGATCCAAGATAGAAAATATGACTGCCAAAGCTGAAGATCATTGTGAATCGACCTGAAAAGTGAATTAGTGCGATAAAGTGAGCCATACGATTTTGTTATTTGAACGCCTAGATACTGCAATGATTTTTTTCGCCATGAGAATGAAAAATTAGATTGCAATAGGTCTTTAGTAACACCTTGAATATGGAGAGGAAGCGCCTCAGATTTTGAGTGATTTATTTTGTAACCTGAAAGATAGCCATATGTGTTGAGATTGCGAAAAAGGTTTGGAAGGGAGATGAGTGGGTTGGTCAGTGTTAAGAGAGTGTCATCAGCGAATAAGGAAAGGGTGTATTGAGAGTGATTAATTGATACACCTGATATGTCGAGGTTGGCAGGAATGCGAGATGCAAGAGGTTCAATGATAAGTGCAAATATGAGAGGTGACAAGGGGCACCCTTGCCTGGTTCCATTGGTAATAGAGAAGGAATCAGACAAAAGTCCACCTGCGTGGACCGTAGCAGATGGATTATGATATAAAGCCAGTATAGCTTGTAGGAATTTCCCTCAAAGACCGAACTGCATAAGGGTTTGGGGCATAAATGGCCAGGAAACCCTATCAATGGCTTTCTCCGCGTCCAAGGCAAGCTCCAGAGAGGGCAGTTTGTTGACGTTAATGTGATGAATAACATCAACGGTCCATCTAGTATTGTCCAGTGCCTGCCTGGAGGGGACAAAACCCGCCTGATCAGGGTGAATCAGGGAAGGGAGAATTGGGTTAGGTCAAGTGGCCAGGATTTTAGCAAAAATGTTCAAATCGGTGTTTAGGAGTGAAATGGGACGGTAATTAGTGATAGGCTGAGAGTCTTTGCCAGGCTTTAATCGTGGCCCTAGTAGTTTGAGAATGAAAAGGCGACCCTTCTAGAATCAGAATAAACATTTGGGAGAGAGGAGGGACCATAGCCGACTGAAAAGTCTTATAATAGGACATTGGAAAGCCATCTGGTCCCGGGGCTTTAGACGGTTTTTGCGATTGGAGGGCTGACTTTATTTCATTATCAGTGATGGGTCTATCCAAGCCCAGCGAAGTCTTTGAATCCACGCGAGGAAGATCATAGGAAGTGAGGAAATCTGAAATCGAGGGAGTACCCGAGGGTATGGTGCCTGGAGAAACTGAGATGTTATACAGTTTTTCATAGTACAGTAGGTTTTAAAGAGAGAGTTGATAATGGATGGGTTATACTGAAGAGTCCCTGTATCATCTTTCAGGGCTTTAATAGCTGCCTGAGCTTTCCTAGCCTTAAGTCTGTTGGCTAGAAGGGTATCAGCTTTGTTGCTTTTTTCATTGAATTTTTGCCAGAGCCAGCGTAAAGATTTCTGTTTTTTCGGCTAACAACGCATTCAGAGCAGCCTTAGCAACAGTTAGTTGATGACATAAAACTCAAGTAGGGCACCATTTATGTTGGGTTCCTAAAGTGTGGACCTCGTCAGTGAGGGTTTTCAATTTTAATTTGTGCTCTCTATTTCTATGCGAGGCACAGCTAATTATGTGGCCTCTAGTAACAGCCTTGTGCACTTCCCAGACCAGAGGAGAACATGGGGAGTCAATATTATGAAGAGAGAATTAATCCATTATGGCAGAGTTAATCTTGCCTTGAAATTGCAGAATTTTCAGTAATGTTTTGTTCAAACGCCACGGAGGGCGAGATATAGGGATATCCAGAAAGTCAAATGAAGCAGTTATGATGGAGTGGTCTGACCACGGATTGGAAACTATGGAGGAGCCTACGATATGTTTAGCCACCAAGGCACAACAAAGAAAGAGATCTATTCGGGAATAAGTGTGATGTGGTGTTGAGGAAATGTATAATCCCGAGAGATAGGGTTGAGGACTCTCAAAACATCAAAAAGACCAGACTCTGTGACATGTTTCTTTAGAGAATGGCTTGAAGAGCTAGTTTGTGCTTGGGGAGGGGAGGAGGACCTGTCCAAAGAATTGTCGAGGACTGCATTAAAGTCACCACCTAGAAGTAGGTAGCCCTTTCTAATCTTAGTTAGTTCTGTGAAAAAGGAATTAAAAAAAGAAGCTTGACCAGAATTCGGTGCGTGTATGTGAACTATTGTACACTCCAAATACCCTAATTTACCAGTCAGAATAATATAATGCCTATCAAAGTCCCTATGAACAGATTCAAGGGTAAACTGAATTTTACTGTGGAGCATGATCGCCACTCCATTATGTTTAGTTTGGTTAGAGGAGTAGAAGACAGTAGGATACCGTTTAGACTCTAAGGATGGGTGTGAAGTGGCTTTGAAATGTGTTTCTTGAATAAAAACTATCCCCGACTGAAGGGTTTGCAAGGACCGGAATAGTGAGGAGCGTTTTTGGGGAGTATTTAAACCGTTGATGTTCATGAATGTCAGAATTAGAGCCATGGGCCAGTATTTACTAAAAATCCGAGTTTGGCCAATTTGTGTTTTTTTTTCTAAGTCCCAATCCGGAAATTCACTAAGCACCAAACTCGGCAGTGTTTGGACTATTCGTAATGGTTTGAATGACAACGTTCCGAAATACGAATGAATAGACCATCGGTCAAACGCGGCTGTTATTTCATACAATACGGGAATTCACTATTCATTCGTATTTGGGTGTTAGTCTCTGAGTGCTCAAATGCGGTCGTATTTTTTTGCAATTCGTTAAAAAAAGCGGCAAAAAAATAGACCTGCTTTTTTCAGGCGTGTTTACATGTGTTGCAAATAAAAAATCTCTCACACCTGAATTAGGATGCCTATAAAAGGATGTTAGGCCCATTTCAATACACCTACACTCAGAAATGGCAGCAGGACTGTGGGCCAGTAATCTTTTGTGTGCTGTGGGATTCCTCAGACTCAGACATCAGCCTGTAAGTAACCAGGGCCAAGAAACTGAACATGGTCAGCAGGTTGTACAGGTTCCGCGGAGGCTGCGCAAGCCTCGTTGTTTTAGGGGGCGTTTCAACTTGAACGCATTGTCCGATGATAAGGTCATACAGATGTTCCTTCTAAATCGTAACAACATTATCCGTCTGTATGACCTTGTCAAACTGGGCCTAGACCCTGAGACAGCACGCTCTCGCTCTGTCTCAGGCCTGCACAAACTCCTGGCTGTGTTGCACTTTCTGGCTACTGGCAGCTTTCAGGCTGTGTCTGGGGATGTCATAGGAATCTCACAGCCTTCATTTTCGAGAATCTTAACACAGGTGATGTATACCTAACTACCCACTCTGTTTTTGCTTGGTTTTAATTACTCGGTGGCCAGTTCTGTGCTAAAATCTCATGTATAATTTTCTATCAAATATACACACAGGTGTTGGCTGTTTTGCAGCCCCACATCGATGCCTCAATCTGCTTCCCTACCCAGGAGTCTCAGTGGCATGCCGTCGGGGTAGATTTCTATGAGCTGGCTGGCATGCCCAATGTGCTTGGAGCCATAGATTGCACACACATTCAGCTGAGACCACCTAGGGGCAGGCAGCACATATATACAAATAGACATCTAGAGCACTCCACAAATGTGCAGGTGGTTTGTGATGCAAATCTCAAAATAATGAGTGTTGTTGCTGGTTACCCTGGGGGCTGCCATGACTCCTTCATCCTCAGTCAGTCATCCCTCTTTGATAAGTTTGAGGACGGACAAATGCTAGATGGATGGCTGCTGGGTATGTAATTTGATATGTGTAGGCCTGTGTATAGTTTGTCCAAATACAGGGGCAGATGTATTGACCTGTAGAAGGTATAAGGAAGTGAGAAACCAGTGATATGTGCAAGGTGATAAAGGCACCAGCCAATCAGCTCCAATATGTAAATGAACATTTAGGTACATATTGTCCGCTGCCTTTATTACCTTGCACATATCACTGGTTTATCACTTCCTTATGCCTTCTACAGGTTAATACATCTGCCCCACAGTGTGTTAATTATGTGTTGCTGTTTCTTAACATGAATCACGTTACTATATCTGTCTTTTAGGTGATGGAGGATATGGCTGTTTCTCTTGGCTTCTAACTCCATTGTCCCGACCTGATACCCCTGCTGAACACAATTACAATCAGGCACATAAGTCCACGCGGTATGTGATAGAAAGATGTTTTGGTGTGCTGAAATCTAGGTTTCGGTGTCTGGATAAGTCTGGTGGCCTTTTGTTGTATAGTCACTCGAAGGTGACTCAAATTGTGTTCTGCTGCTGCTTTCTTCATAACATGTGTTTGCAACAACATCTGCCACATGTTGAGGAGGAGGAGGAGGAGGAGGATGAAGAAAGCAGCCAGCAAGCAGAGGAATTAGAGACATATGGTGATACTTGGAGTACAGATGTAGGGAGGCAGGTTAGGCAAGAGCTCATCACTCGCTATTTCTAAGGTAAGTTTGGTGTGCTTATTTCATTTGTTGTGTAATCATAAATAGATGTTTGGCCATTTTTATTGCCAAAACCATTACTCAGAATGTATCTGTCTCCTTGACACATACAAACATACCCTCGCTTTATGCAAAACAAATGTTGCATGTGTATTGTGTGTATTTTAAAACTCAAAACAACAGATTATGAGTGGCATGCATTAAGTCTGGATAAGTGATCGTAAACTTGCAGTGCTAATTTCTTACAAGCACACATAATCCATTTAGTATTTTACTTTATCATTGTGTGTAACGTCCTAATGCACAGGTTCACAAACTCGGCCCTCAGGACCCCACAAAGTGCATGTCTTTCACGTAACCCAGTAGAAGCACAGGTGGATGAATTACTCACAGACATATGTTAAAAGGTTCACAGGTGGAGCTAATTATGTCACTTGTGATTGTGGGGTCCTGAGGGCCGAGTTTGAGAACCTGTGTTCCAAAAAAACACTACTCAACATATAATATGTTAGCCTTGAGGAATACATGTGTCCCTAAGTGTGATGCTAAATCATATTTAAGGGACACAAACTTACTGTCATCAAAAATAATTTATTTCCTAATGTTTGCTGCAGTAAACTTGCTGATTTGTAAGTAAATACACAGTTTGCCACATATATACATTATTATACACATTCTTTGTTTTTTTGTTAAGAAGTTCTTATTTATTGGTTTCTGCATCATGTGTAATAACATTCTTACTAATTTTTAACACACACAAACATGTCCCAACAATAACGACATTCATTTTGTCAATGTTTTTTAAAAATACTATGCCAACATATTGAAAGCTTTTTACGCAACTCAATTGTGTTATTCTTGTAATGTTGTATAGAAAAGAAAGGTAAAATAGTTAACAATAACATTGTAATTTGGATTGTCTGCAGGATATGAGAATGATTGGAATCTTGAAAGAGTAATGATTAGAAAAAAATCAAGTGGTCTGGTTACTTCCTTCTAACATGTATGTGGCTGCCTGGCAATGATTGTGTGTGCATGAGAGGAGAATGATTGGAATCTAGAAAGAGTAATGATTAGAAAAAAATCAAGTGGTCTGGTTACTTCCTGCTAACATGTATGTGGCTGCCTGGCAATGATTGTGTGTGCAGGAGAGGAGAATGATTGGAATCTAGAAAGAGTAATGATTAGAAAAAAATCAAGTGGTCTGGTTACTTCCTGCTAACATGTATGTGCGGCTCCATCAACATTTCCCTCCTCCAATACAAAAAAAGATGGTAAAGAATAAATGTGCGTACAAATTTTATGTTGTTGTTTGTACCACTTATAATTAATGATGTTGTATAAATTGTCAAGGAGCTAAGTGTTATATATATTTTGCCAAACATACACTTAATAACTATTTAGAGTTACTTATCAGAAATGTCTAATTTGTATTTTTTTCAAGTTTTTTTGGGTGGCTGCTTGTCCTGCCCTTTGCCTTTAGCACTGTCATATTGTCGTGCTCTGGTGGAGCGTCTTGGTGGTGATTAGACTGGCGTGATATTTGGAGTAGTCGTACCAGAACTGCTGCTTGTTTGCTGTTGGTGCATGGATCTGAGTGTTTCATTCAGGTTAGTGAGGGTGGCATTGAGTTCACGTGTAGCAGCATTTTGATTGTCTACAATTCGGAATAAACTTTCATTAATCTTTTGATTGTTTTGAAAAATGTTCATATAACTTTGCTGTTGTCTGTGCTGTTCTTCCATTAGTCTGTGCTGTTCTTCCATTATGCGCTGTAAGTTGTCCATGACCTGTGTAATGTCTGTACGTATGAGTTCCACGGTATTGCCAATTCTGGTTGTTTGTTCATTTTGTCTACTCTGAGGTGACATGGTAGGCTTGAAAACATTTGTGTCTGCCTACGCAGGCAATCTTCATTAGTGGCCTGCTGTCTAGCCCAAATGGTCCAAAACACCTGATCAGGCCCTTGTGTTACTGGTGTTGTTGGGCTGTGTTGTGGTGGTGGTGTGCTTTGGTGTGGTGGTGTACTCACAGGTGCTGGGGGGTTCATTCCTTGGCTTAATGGCTGCATTTCTAAGATGATTGTCTCCTCCATGTCACTGTGTTGCTGTTGTTGCGGAGGGATGCTGTTACTCAAATGTTAAACAAATCTCCGTTAGCTATCCATATGTTTGAGAAATTTAAACAAATCAGTACACATGGAACACATGTCATTCACTGTTGCTTTCAAATATTCTGCCTAGCAACATCATCACTCATAACTTAAATACATACATATGACTGTTTGTGGCAAATGTGTGTGGTTACTTAATTGTGAAAGCAAACACTTTAGTTTTATTGTAGCTCAGACATACTCCACCATAAAAACACATTGGAATCCATAATGTGTTACCTTATAGCTTTGATAAAACAAACATAGTAATGTTTTTATATGTATTTGGCAATGTTAGCTCAAACACACATGTGAAATTTGGAAAAACAACCTTACTTTTTTCAAAAAATAAACATGATTTTTTTGTTGCAGCATCTTACACACAATGTGATACTGTATGGCTCAAGTGGACATACATATCTTTACTGGATGTGGACAAGGCCATTTTGCTTGGATTCCATTTCAGGTTTTCCTCACTGCGGTAAGTATCCAAGTTTTTGATGTGTTTTGACTTAATGCGGTTAAGAAAAAGTTTGATTACGTTCTGAAATTGTTTACATTTATTTCAGTTTGATACTCACAATCAAGATGAGGGGAGTGTGGATGATGTCTTGGAGGTGTGTCCAAAATTTGGAGTGGGGGGACAGAACATACTGTCGATAATCTTCGTGGCGGGGTAGCCTGCTGTGGTTGGCCATGGACATCAGACCTTGCTTTCTTTTCGGCCACAGGTTTTTTGTGGTGATGTATTACAGATGTACCACTTCTGCTGCTCCATACTTCTTTTGATGGACCTATTAAAGAAAGTGCAATTTTGATGGCCATTCCTTTACAAAACATACCCTATACTACAATGGACACTTTACCTGCTTCCGCAGCATCATCATCATCAGATGTGATAGGAGTTACTGGACGACAAGTAGTACTGCTTTTTTCAAACACTGTATAAAAAAAAATGTATTCATGCTATTGTTGATACATCCACCCATTATGCTTATAAACATTTTTTCTTTAAGAAATGCTTGCTTTATTTGTAATAAAAACATAAGGACCGGAAACAAAAAATACAATACATAAAACAATAAACATTGTCCAATAGACATATGCACTATGGAAAAATCAACACAGGAAAACATGTACAGGGCACTGACATAGGCCACAAGTAAAAAAACAAACATTAACAACCAAAAACACACACATCTTCATTTTGTATTGAAAGGAAAAATATTACAGATGCAATATATAAATTGCTCTGTGATGTGGCACTCCAAAGACACATTACCACTATATGAGCCAAACCAAAATGTAAAAATATTTTAAAAATAACACTGCAGTGTGGTGTCACGGTACAAATAAAAACTAAAAAAATTTTAACGAAATAGTGGTATTTTGTAAAAAAAATATTACATTATGTAATAATGACATTACACATGTAAGTGGTTTCCAAATCACTTTCCACTACTCCAGCCTCTAACATGACAACCACTGTTTTTGAAACATTGCACATGGATAACATAAATATAAAACATAGTCACAATTATAAAAAAAAAAGGTCCAAAAGGAAAACATTATTGCAGGACAATTCAGTGACACACCAAGTCCAAACTACACATGCAAAATATCATTGATAAAAACACATGACATACAATAAAGTAAGATGTTACATTGGCTTTTGTATTAAACATTAACCAAAACAATGTATTTGCTGACACACACTTGAAGATGGGAGTAATATGCAACGTGACATGACACACATTTAATATAAATAAATAAAATAAAAATAAGGTCATAGAATGTTAATGCAAATACATGCTCACCATTCTTCCTGGGCCTATCTGAATCCCGGACATGGGTTGCAGAGACTACTTCAGAAGGTATGACACTCCGCATGGGCTCCTCATACTCCAGATATCTTGCAATATAGGGCTGCCCACCACCGGTTTTTCGAGCCGACTTCGCCTCCTTGGCCATTTTGGACTTGACACGTCGCTTTATGTCATAGTACCGTTTGCGGCACGTGTCCTCCGTCCGCTTGACCACCCCCTCACTATTGACAGCAGCAACAACTTTCGCCCACAACACCGTCTTCCTCCGTGTTGGCACCTTGGCGGACTCAGGCCCAAATAGCTGCCTCTGATACTTCATCAGCTCACGCACCAATGCCACATTTTCAGCAAAACTAAACTTTACATTTCGCCCAGTCTTAGTAGTGGTGCGTGGCTGCGGAGCACTCTGACTGTCACTATCACTTGAGGCTGCTGCAGCAACCTCACCCATCTCCTCCACCTCACTAACCTCACTAACACTCACCTCCTCCACCTGACCGACCTCCTCCCCCTCACTCACACCCTCCACCTCGCCCACCTCTGAGTCACACATAATTGTGTGTCTAAACAGTTAACACAGAAAAGAATAGACAAACAACATACTCCTCCACTACCACTGCACAACTCTCACACACACACACACACACACACACACACACACACACACACACACGCACACACACACACGCACACAAACACTGACAAGGGACTATAAAGAAAAATAACTTGGACTAAAAATGAGACAAAACCACAAAATACAAGACTACAAGAATGACAAGACGACTTTCAAACACAATACCACACTCAGAAATCGCTACCAACACTCATCACCAAACCACAAATTCACCTAGATCCACAGCACAACCTCCCTCCTCCTCACCACTAACTAAACCCACGAGGTTCGGACGGTTTGGGGCGTATATATATGGTTGTGCACAGACACTCCTACCATCTGAAACACAACCAATCACGAACGGGGATGAAAAACGAAACTAAAAGTGAAAATGCGGCCACGGGGGGAAAAAAACTGCCGCGTTTAACTTAGAAAAAAACAGAAAAAAAAAACAAAATCATGAACGCAAACGACAATGACGGCCGTAAATGTGCCAAAAAAAACCCGACTGGCATCGACATCGGAAAACACGAAAACCATAAAGTTGACTGCTTTGTAACTCGCGTATATGGATTCAAAAAGTTGCATGAAAATGCACCCATTACAAAACGAGTTTAAACACTACACAAACTGACTCAAACACGAATATTAGTAAATTTTGCCCATGGTGTCCGAGACTTGGAAAAGGGATGAAAGTGAAAAAAAGGGGGGGGGGGGGATTGGACCTCATGACCTGTCAGGGACTAGGAAAAATAGAAGATACACAGAAAAATATGGGGGTTAGGACGGGGAGAGTCTGCGTGGAGAATCCTCACGTCTAGCAGAGGAGTAAGCACACAGATGCCGGGACCAAAGTGGTCCAATTTGAGGTAAAACCGATTTTCCCTTGCGTCACCTCAAGGGGGAATGGGGAGAAAGGGTAAAAGAAAAACACCTACAGCAATAAAGTAGGTAAAGCAGGTAAGTGAAGATAAGAAAGTTAAAGTGGTGAGGGTTATGTCCCACCAGTGGTTTTTTAGAAAAAAATTAGAACAGAAGTCCTATGTGGTAAATACATCCAATGTCGAATATATCAAGTAAAACAAGAAATAACAGCTCTGAAGCAATCAAGGAAATCTAGACTAGAATTGAGTCATAGACAAAGACATCGAGTCGCAGTAGTCAACATTTAAAATAACAACCTAGACATAAGGACTTGTATAACATGGTAAATGTCCTCAGGAGTGCCCCAGGGGGAGCCAAGGTGAGTCATCTCCCAGTAAGGAGAACAATTGTCACCTCACAGAATAATAAAGGTAAAATATATAATCAGCCCACCCCAGGCACCAACGAGGAAATAATAATGAAAAAAAAAACCACACACAAAAAGGGTGTAACAGTAGCCAGAACAAAAAATTGCTATGGTCAAGAATGGGTAAACAAAAATAACCAGAGGGTATCAGGCAAAGCAAGTATCCTGTAAGAAACAGCTCCATAACAGAAAACAAACAATAAAAAATCGCTTTAGACTGTGTGGAGTGGTCTGAGCCACGTGACCCATCAGGCACTCCCATAAAGGTACGCGGAAGGAGAAAAGAAGCTCCCCATCTGCACACCCGGGGCGCGCCCGAGGGGGCAAAACAAATAAAAAACAACCACGACATAGCTCAAATTTACAAACACAGTAAGGCAAGAAGTTTAAACTGATACTTGCAAGATCCAAAAGATAGTCTCAGAAGTAGTACCTGACCAATTTCAGGCTATGAGAATAGAACGTTCAGTTACGGGTTGGAAAGAGTCCTCTAGGTGAGCCAAGAAGTTCTTCCCTTCAGTGGGATCTCTAATGACTACCGTCTTTCCATTGAGATCAATGAGTACTTTGAAATGAAAGCCCCAATGATAACGAATACCGCGTGTGCGGAGAGTGCTCGTCAGGTCCCTAAGTTCTCTTAACAATCGTGGATGGAGCCAGATCTTGGTAAAACTGCAATTTTGCATTTTCAAATGGCACGTGCGGTTTGCCTCTAGTCGGGTGAAGAACCATTTCTTTGTCTTTGGAATAAGGTAGCGCAAGATGACATCTCTTGGGGGATCACCTTCACTTGGTTTCGGTCTAAGAGCTCTATGAGCCCTTTCTAGTTTAAGTTGCCGAGATCCAATGTCAGGGACGATATAGGAGAATAGTTTGTGAAGGTATGCTTCAAGATCTGCCGGGGGGATGGATTCTGGGATGTTAGGTAGCCGTAGATTATTTCTCCTTTCCCGATTCTCCAAATCTTCGTTTTTGGTCTGTAAATCTGATAAATCTTAAATTACATGGTCGACATCTCTAATAAGCTCAGTTTGGACTTTTTGAAGGGTGTCCTGTCGTGACTCCAGCTTCAAAGTTCTAGAAGACAGTGACAAAAGGTCAGATCTGATTGAAGTAACCACTTTTTCTAGCTTGGATTCCATGGATTCCTTAAAGTCCATTATGAGAGAATGTAGGGCTAGGATGTCCTCCTTCATTGATGGGGTAGGCGAGGCGGCTACGTCTTTGACCAATTGGGAAAGATGGGGCGAGGGAGGATCCGAAGAGGAGGATGATTTATCATTTTTATGGAAATGTTGTGAGATGTCCCCTCCAGCTTTTTTCTTAGCAGAGGTAGTGGATCTACTCATGGTAGCCGGTAATCAGAGGACCAGGTGTGTAGAAAAACTAGAAAAAGGGGTGTGCGTATGTCGTAGCGCAATCTACAGAGCAAAAACTGCCAATATGACGTAGCTAGATATATGAGGTTGAGGGACTAGAAAAATACCACTGGCGGAGACAGCTAAGCATTAGTTAGTGGGGCATGATGGCTCCATTAGAAGCCGAATGAGACCTTGGTGGAGTGTCTGTATATCTGAAGAGTGGGCAGCAGAACAAACAGGAGGGCACAGGTATCCTGCTTCGACCAATTGGCCCGTGAATTACAGAATCAGGAGGAACTTGACGGGGTGTAAGTGTCACTGGGCAGTGAACACAGGTTTTCACTATGCATGTGGGCTTTGTCCAGGGCTGTGTGGGGCATCAGTTAAGTAGTAGCGTCCTACAGTACGTGTCACAGCAACAGTACGGCAATACAAGCTCCTAGTGGGAAATCGTGATCCCAGGGGCCCGCTGGCCACCAAATCAGCTTGCACCGAAAACCCCCCACAGTACCTAGCATGGAGGCAGGCACCAGTGTCAGTTGGCAGTCGGCTTCCGTCCCAAGAGTACTATTGTGTTTCAGGTGTCACTCCACTCCTCTCACAGATCGGCTACCGGTACTTGGTGAAGTGTTGCTCCCATAGATCACGGCACGGGTCCCAAATAGCAGGGCTTGGGTATGGTCACCCCTCCACCTATCCCCCAAGCCACAGCCCGTGGCGAAAAGGAGACCACTGGAGAGAGGGCCACTGTATGGAGAGGGCTCTGTAATCTGCCTGTGCCCCTCTAAGTGCCAGCGGTCATTGCAGCAGTAGGGATCAAGTAGGAGAAGGATGGAGGGGGATAGGACTTGAGGCAGCAATGGGAGAGCGAGCTGCGGGTAGCGTGAAAGATCTGCGGCGTCCACCCTGTATGGCAATGCTGGCAGCAGGCAAGAATAAAGGACCCGGCTGTTGAAGAAAAGGCGGCCCTGCAATCAGTGGCAGTCTGCCCCGGCAGGAACACAGCAGCTGGGAGAAAGGACGTGCCCCCACACTCCAGACCTCCCGCACTGTCAGGAGGTCAGTTGGCTGGAGAGACTTGGAGCGCGGGCAGGAACATGGCGGCTCGGAGACGGGTAGCACTGCTGCCGTCCAGACGTCCTTCACTGTTGGAAGGCCAGCGGGTGTCAGCGCCGGTCCCCCGTCTGGAATCCGCCTAGAGGTATGCCAGGTAGAGCGGGTTGTGAGTGCTCAGAGGGCAGATGGAGGTCCCGGGGTGCAGTGTCCACACGAGACCGCGGCTCCGGAGGCAGACACAGGCCCCAAACTCTAGATCCAGGTGGGCAGCTGCTAAAGGTGTTATGCGAAACCAGGGTCAATCCCGTCTTGTTCTCCAACCCTGGGGGTAATTTATTAAGCCGAGTGAGGGAGAGATGGGGCACTTATACAGCCCAAAATGTGGGTATTAGGCTGGAGCTCACGGAGTTTGCTGCCGTCTATGCAGCCAGTCAAGCCATGACCCCCCGGTGCCTGATTTAAACAAATCACATCACCATTAGAATCCTCATCGTCAACTTCCTCCTCAGCACCAGCAACACCCATATCCTCATCCTGGTGTACTTCAACAGTGACTGCTTCAATTTGAATATCAGAAACTGGACTGTGGGTGCTTCTTCCAGCACTTGCAGAGGGCATGCAAATGATGGAAGGAGCCACCTCTTCCCATCCAGTGTTGGGAAGTTCAGGCATCGCAACCGCTGACACACTTGGACTCTCCTTGGGGATTTGTGATACCATCTTAGAACGCGCAGTTCTTTGCTGTGCTTTTGCCAGCTTATCTCTTATCATTCTTCTAGTGGGAGGATTAGGCCTTCCATCGTCATGTGAAGCTGAACCACTAGTCATGAACATAGGCCAGGGCCTTAGCCATTCCTTGCCACTCCATGTCGTAAATGGCATATTGGCAAGTTTACGTTTCTCCTCAGACCATTTAAATTTATTTTTTTGTGGTCTTTTTACTGAAGTTTGGCTTTTTGGATTTTATATGCCCTCTACTATGACATTGGGCATCGGCCTTGGCAGACAATGTTGATTGCATTTCATTGTCTATGTCATGACTAGTGGCAGCAGCTTCAGCACTAGGAGGAAGTGGTTCTTGATCTTTCCCTATTTTATCCTCCAAATTTTTGTTCTCCATTATTTTTCACAATATGCAGCACAGGAGAGAGTACCCCAACACCACACAGGGCAAACCCTGTAAAAATGATTAGGATTAAATATTAATACCCCTTTATTTGGAGTAAATAATATACAGCACAGGACAGTACCACTGGACTTATATGTCAGTACCACTGAACATATACAGCAGTATAACTGGACTTATACGGAAGTATCACTGGAATTATATGGCAGTACCACTGGACTGGATTCATATGGCAGTATCTCTGGACTTATACGGCAGTACAACTGGTCTTTTACGGAAGTATCACTGGAATTATACAGCAGTACCACTGGACTTATACTAGTAGTACCACTGGACTTATATGGCAGTATCACTAGAATTATACAGCAGTACCACTGGACTTATACGGCAGTACCACTGGACTTATACGGCAGTATCAATGTAATTATACGGCAGTACCACTGGACTTATATGGTAGTACCACTGGACTAGATTTATATGGCAGTATCACTGGACTTATATGGTAGTATCACTGGATTTATTCGGCAGTATCCCTGGACTTATACGGCAGTATCAATGGACTGGATTTATATGCCAGCACCACTGGATTTATACGGCAGTACCACTGGACATATACGGCAGTATCACTGGAATTATATGGCAGTACCACTGGACATATGCGGCAGTATTACTGGACTGGATTTATACGGCAGTACCACTGGACATATATGGCAGTATCACTGGATTTATGCGGCAGTACCATTGGACATATACGGCAGTATCATTGGACTTATACAGCAGTATCACTGGACTGGATTTAAACGGCAGTACCACTGGACATATACGGCAGTGTCACTGGACTTATACGGAAGTATCACTGGACTGGATTTATACGGCAGTACCACTGGATTTATACGGCAGTACCATTGAAGATATAAGGCAGTATAACTGGAATTATACAGCAGTACTACTGACTTATACGGCAGTACCACTGGACTTATACAGCAGTACCACTGGACTTATATGGCAGTATCACTAGAATTATACGGCAGTATCACTGGATTTATACGGCACTACCACTGGACATATACGGCAGTATCACTTGACTGGATTTATACGGCAGTACCACTGGATTTACATGGCAGTACCAATGGACACACATGGCAATTTCACTGGATTTATACGGCAGTATCACTGGACTGGATTTATACGCCAGTACCACTGGATTTATAAGGCAGTACCAATGGACATATATGGCAGTATCACTGGGATTATATGGTGGTACCACTTGACATATATGGCAGTATCACTGGACTGGATTTATACGGTAGTACCACTGGATTTATACGGCAGTATCACTGGACTTATACGGCAGTATCACTGGCGGGAAAACCAGAGCCGAGCCCGGATTCGGGTTCGGTTAGTGAAGTCCGGTAGGGTTCTGTTCTTAGGGAACCAAACCCGCTCATCTCTAATTTTAACTATTTCTGTCACATGTGGTTGATGGATGATTGTTCTCAATATTTTGATCTTGACTTACTGGGACACTCTCCTGTGGCTACTCTTGTCCCTTTTTTGGATTTTTTCCAATTGATTATAACCATGTATCTTTTATTTTAGTTTATTTATTTATTTATTAGCAGTTTCTTATATAGCGCAGCATATTCCGTTGCGCTTTACAATTAGAACAACAGTTATAGTTATATTGTTTTATTTTGACCGGCACTGGCTATATGTTGTATTTCACAATTTTTTCTTTGTAGTCTCTGGGTTTGATGGGTGGAGGGAGGATTTGTCCCTTTTCTTTTTGTTTTTGTGTGTAAATTAAATTTTGTTACATTTTCAAAAATAATCTAAAAAAAACTAGGTTTTTTTCAATTAATAAAGGTTGTTGAATATTTGTTAATGTTTACAATATATGTAATTTACACCTGCACTGTTACTGATGCCAAGGGGGTGTGACTGGAGCATAGGGAGGAAGTTCTGGGCAACTGGAAGCTCCTTCCAGTGACAGAATAGAATATACACAAAAGGCGGAAAAAATGGACACAAACAGAAGGGGAAAAGGGAAACAGTCATAGCGAGACAGAGGGGTAGATTTACTGAAGCTTCTAAAACAGACAAGTAGTGTTTTTACCCATAGCTTCCAATTACATAGTATAATTTTCAAGCATCTAATTTTTTTTATTTTTTATTTATTACCAGTTATTTTTTTGTTTAATCAGTTTTTATTCAAGGGTTTTAGATGCATCAACAGATAGTGGGAAAGTTCCCACACAAATACAGGCAGGAAAACCTCAACATCAACAGTGCAGATGCATTAAATATAAGTATTACCAGTTATTTATATAGCGCACACGTATTCCGCAGCGCTGTACATAGAATATTTGGCCATTCACATCCCTGCCCCAGTGGAGCTTACAGTCTGTGGGGGTAATTCAGAGTTGATCACAGCAGCAAATTTGTTAGCTGTTGGGCAAAACCATGTGCACTGCAGGGGGGGGGGGGGGGGAAGTATTATCATACAACATGTGCAGAGAGAGTTAGATTTGGGTGGGTTATTTTGTTTCTGTGCAGGGTAAATACTGGCTGCTTTATTTTTACACTGCAATTTGCAATGTAGATTTCAGTTTGAACACACCCCACCCAAATCTAACTCTCTCTGCACATGTTATATCTACCCCCCCCCCCCTGCAGTGCACATGGTTTTGCCCATCTGCTAAATTGCTGCTAAGATCAGGTCAGAATTAGGCCCTATATTCCCTACCACAAGTACACGCACCCACATTCACGCTAGGGTTAAGTTTTTTTTTGGAGTCAATTAACCTACCAGTATATTTTTTTTTAATTTCTAATAGAGAAATGATAGACATAATATGATTGGTTGCTATGGGCAACACCATCACTTGTCTGTTTTAGAAGCTTTAGTAAATCTACAACAGAGAGAGAGAGAGAGAGAGAGAGAGAGAGATTGGCAAATTTGCCATTAGGCATGGGAGTAACATTGTGGTCATACAGTCATACAGTAGCTCATGGCTTGTTTAGTTATTATATTAAACTGTCAATTGTCAATTATAATCAATTAAAATAATAAAATTATGCATGCAGGAGGCCATTACTTTTGTGCACTCTGACCTCTAAATCTGCACTTTTTTGAATATCGGCGTCTTAGAGTGTCAGAATTTTTTTCATGGCACCCCTGGCCTAGGCCAAAAGTCTCTAATTGAGACATTTACAAATAAATATTCTATGAAGTAAATTGTGTTTATATGTCCTTCTTAGGTTCAATTGTGTGGTGAGGAATACGGTTTGCTTCTGTTTGTCTACATACTATATTTTATGATTGGCAGCCACCTGCACTTGGTTTGACCTATTTCATTGACCATACATAATTTGAATTGTCCCTGAACCACCAATCCAAGGCATCCCTGCATGTGCCTAGGCACACAGTTTAAGAACCATTGGGGGTGTACATGCCAACATGGTACTGACCACACTCACAGTGCACTGGTCACAGCTCCTCCCCTTCTCAGTATAGGCCTTTGAACATTTTCAGCTTCAAGCCCATGTGGCCCTTAATCCTGCCCTGTTCACAGTCAGTTTTTTACAATACTCCAGTAGTCTTCTTTGTCCCCTTCTGGGATGAAGAATCATCCACAGCAGCAGCAGCAGCAGCAGCAGCAGGCCTAGCGCTGAAGGATTCTGCTGGGCAATACTGGAAAAGGGAGTTGTCACCTAGCCTTAACAAATGTGATGCAGGACTACCTCAGATCATTGCTAGTCCATTGTGTGGCCAGTATTTGAAAATTATACTCATAATATATAATTTAAGATTGTTTGTTTTTTTACTAAAAACAATATGTGTATATTCAGAGTTAAGAAAAAAATAATAACATATAGTATATATATTAGGTAATTATCATTTCTGTCCCCTCTGAGATTAGGACCATGGTAATGTCACTGAAGACAGGAACCTAACCCACTGTGCTGCAGCTCCCTCCTTGTCTCAATAGGGAATATTCTCAACCCTCTACAGAATGATGCCTGAAAACGAATAAATTAATAAATGATTATTTTTTTTTACTCTCTCCCTCTCTCTCATAGTAAATGAATTAATAAACTCTTTTTAAATGACCTATCTGTGTTGGTCACCAGGATTGTTTTTATTTGCATCTGCTTGTATTGATTGTACAAACCTACCGATGGAGCCATGCTAGTCGTGGCTCTGTTTGTGACTAGACGCGCCTAACACCAAGTGCGTCCCCATCCGCCCGGGTGTGCGCACCCGTGTCGGAGACGCACCCCATTCACTTGAATGGGGAGCGTCTCCGTCCGCGCGCCCGTACAGAGATGCTCTGAATGGTGACTAGGAGGACGGATCACCTAGTCACACCAGGAGTGCACGTTTATGATGGAGTATGTATGTACACAGATACCTTTAATGATTGCTCTGTTGGTGATTAGCTGTGGTACCAGTTATATAGCTGGACCCAGCACACCTAAGGACTAACCTTCTGAGGAAACCGCCATTGCTTACAGCGGAGAAACGCGTCAAGGACTCTGATATACAGTATGTGGACACTGTGACCCTCTAATAGACATTTCTATTAAATGGAGTACTCTTGCAACTCAGTCCTCCTGCATATGGATCGCACATGGCGTCCTCCCTCCCTCTTACGAACTCAGTGCCGGGAACCTGAGATAGGAGTAAGTGGCACGCTCCTGTCAATGTAGCATTACACCAGTGATGCTATTGTTTATCAGCTGTACTCTAACAAGAAGCAAGTTCTGGTTATCCATGTAAAAAGCAATCGTTAATTCCTGCAAACGGAGTAACACTTCCACACTACTGCTGTCTTCCAGCTCCATTCCAACAAGCATTTATGAGACTTTCATTCAATATTATTCGAGGGAGGTTGAGCATAACACTAGTCCTAAATACCTGATGAGAGACTTGGAAACTTGCAGTAAGGTACTCCGTGTTAGGTACTCCATGGTTATTTCAATTACTGAAGTGGCAAACAAGCCTTTGCAACAATTGTTGCCACATTAAGGTCCATTTCCGAACAGTGACATATTAATTATCCACTTTGTAGCAACTAATAAATTCCTATGCTGGTTTATTGAGGGTAACTATGTTTTTATGTGTATTAAATTGTCGTATATGTATGCTATCTTCTATATAATAGCCAAGATCTGTCACTCTGTGACTGAGTGGATAACGCTGGGCGTGGCTAGGAGCTCTCATTGGGTTAGCAGCAAGTCTGTCACACCCAGACCACAGCTGATTGGCCGAGAAATGCCCTCCCACACAGGTTACATCCAATGGGAGGCTCTTCCCTTTGGCTGCTGTGTGGGCCCAGAGAAGGATTAACAATGGGGCTGATGGAGCTGCAGCTCCAAGTCCACACCCCAAAATAAGCCCCTGCATCTGCAGCAACATACCCTCCAACAATTTACATATAAAAATCGGTTAAAATTTGAAAAGGGGGTATGGTCACAGGTAAAGGGATCATCAATCCCCACTCCCTAGCTGTGGTGGGGTGTGGTATAAAAGATAGACAGTGTCTAGTTAGACAGTCAATAGATAGACACCATATGTTAGACAGGCATTAGGTCAACAGGGTCAAAAGGTCGACAGTGTCATAAGGTCGACATGAAAAAGGTAGACAGTACAAAAGGTTGACCGGGTCAAAAGGTCGACATGAAAATGGTCGACAAAAAAGGTAGACCTCATATTTTTTGTATTTTTGTGGTTTTTGAGGATAGTTTCGCTCGCCATGCTTCGGGCTCGGTGGCTCGCTGCGCTCGCCACAAGGTTTATAACCAGCTCTATGCCGACATGGATAGAGAAGGTATGAAATAGTCCAAAAACATGTTAAATTAAAAAAAAAAATGTGTCTTATCTTTTTTATGTGGACCATTTTCATGTCAACCTTTTGTCCCTGTCGACCTAATGTCTGTCTAACATATGGTGTCTATCTATTGACTATCTAACTAGACACTGTCTATCTATCAACCGGATACCGCTGTGGTGCAGGTGGAACTAAAGCTGCTGTGGCCACCGGCATAGATGTGTATGAAAGTGGCGCAGCGGAAGGCTTTCATAGCCCTCCCAGCGCCGCATACTCTCTGAGCCCCGGAGCCTCCCCTGAGCGTGATGTCACAGAAGTGCCTACCCTGCCACAGACGCGCCCAGATCCCCAGAGGCCCTGACTCTGCAACAATGCACCTGGGCTGCCGGCCTGGAAGGCCCGAGATGGCTAATGTAACAGGTAGAGTGGGTGATATTGCGGAGGGTAATGTCTGGATGCTGAATCAATGTAAAAGGTGACAGTGCTGTGCAGTGCAGTGGGTGTGCAGTGTCACTGACACTGCACAGCACTCTCACCTTTTACGTTGATTCAGCTAGTCAGTCAGCTCTGCCAGCCAGTCACTATTGTTAGCGCCGGTGTCCCAACGCGCCACATTACAGGGAAGTAGACGCACTAAATAAACTACAGCTCCCAGCAGCCCTTAGCGCCGGAGCATTCCGGCGCTAAGGGCTGCAGGGAGCTGTAGTTTATTGAGTGCATCTTCTTCCCTGTAATGTGGCACGCTGATACACCGGCGCTAGCAATAGTGACTGGCTGCTTGGCTGCTGTGCGAGTCTCTGGGAGAGCCACTTCTAAAGGGAGGACAGCGGCTTAGAAGCTTCCAGGAGGAGAAGCAGGAGAAGCATTACCCACCCCTCCCCCACTCGCAGTACCTTCGGGCCCCATCTGCATCACCCCCCCCTCCAATACCTGCGGTGGCTCCCGACCCCCTTCCCCACCCACAGAACCCCTGCACCCGCCCCTCCCCCACCCAAGGCACCACCGTACCTGCCTCTCCCCCACCTGTGGCATCCCCACAACCACTCCTCCCCAACCTGCAGTGGATCTGGACCCCCTCCCCCACCCGCAGCACCACCGCTCCAGCCTCTCCCCCACCCACGGCACTCCCACAACTGCCCCTCTCCCATGTCATTTACTGTACTTCTGCTCATCCCCACTTTTGCTGAGGGAGCAGATATGGTGGAAGGTGGATTCTCTGTGAGTACAGTATCAGAATGGTCAGGCTCACACATAGCACTCTGGAATTTGTGACATTTCAGTTTCTGAATCCACAGTTTATTCTTCTGCCTTAGTGGTTTTTATTCGTTTTACACCTCTTCTAGACTCTGAGTGAAAAGTTCTTGCATCGTCTTGAGAGGCAGAAGATGATGCCTCACTGACAGTTACAGAAGCACCACTCAGAAATAAAGGCCAAGGCCTGAGTATTTCTTGTCACTGTGTGTGGTAAATGGCGTGTTTTTCTTTACCAGTGTGTATATATATATATATATATATATATATATTTTTTTTTTTTTTAGATGCCCTGACTTAGACCCCCTATACGCTTGAGCATCAGCTTCAGTAGATGACGTTGAAGGACTAGCGTTGTCATCAAGACTGGTGGCAGCAGCCATCCTTAAAAATGAAAATATTTCTGATAATAAACTGTAGTAAACTATTTACACCTCAGCAGCAGTAAAATATGGAACTATAATGCATGGTCCTTAAAGATAACTTAATGGTATATTCTAATTTATCATTGTCATTTTAATAACGGACTTATATAACTGTGTGTTTAAGCCTCAGACCAACTTATATATGTATCTAAAATACAATTAATTTATATAGAACAACTCTGTTATTATATCAGATGTTAATTGCATTTTGTTGAGAAATACGCATGTTTTCATTTATTTTACTTATGATGTGCTTCTAATAATATTTCATTAAACTGGTGATGCAGTTTAATATCTTTACTGCTAATTTATCATTTAACTTTTTCAAGAATATTTCAGGTAAGGTCCCCAGTTAAATGACTTTTAAGTCAACCATAACATCTATGATAGCCCCTTAATCAGTGACCCATAGATCAGATGTAATTTAGTCTGTTCCTGGTTTAATCATGAAATTTCAATGATTAAAGGACATTTGCAGCTGTGCCATAACTTTAAATTAAGTAACAGGTAATTCCCTTTGTAATTGAGGGGGGAACACATATGGTTCCTCTTTTGACAGTTGAGTAAAAATAATTACAGTAATCCTCAGTTATTAGGAAATTAGTCTTACAATGTGGACTTTAGTTAAATATAAATGTAATAACTGATATGTCTTCCCGCAACAACATGTTTTTATACCGTGGGAGACGGAAGACAGAAGTAGATCACATACGGTCTTTAACTATTTGTAAGTAAGATGTGTTCTTTCACGTCTCGGAGGATGTGGTTTTCTTTTAAAATCCAGTAATTTATTATAATATTAGTGGTACCTCTTCCCCAAGATGATGTGTTACAGTAAAGGTACAGTATGCTTTGATATAAGGGATGCTTATGATGATGAATGATGTATGATGAAAATCAGGCAAGAAGTTTTGCCTTATTTTTTTCCCATGTTTATTTTAAAAATTCTGCATCTAGGCATGTGTACAGATAAAAAATATTTCCTTTAGATAAATGGATGATCGGGCAACACCAAAGCATAATGGACACGACGGATTACAGCGCAATAACCCCATCTACACCATAGTTTTTCAGTTGGGCACAATCTGCAATGTTCAACATGCTGCTGAGATCAAAGAAACATGCTCCATCTGTACAATATGCCTGGGGCAAACAGTCTGGTGCATGACAATGTAGCATGCACCAGACTATTTGGCCCCAGGTAATGTACCATCGCTGTCACTCTTACACATCTAGGACGGCAGCGGTCTGTAATGGAATCAGGCCTGTGTGCATGGCTGTGTCTGACCCATCCTCAAGCCGAACTTCTCACCAAAGCCAGGACATGGAGCTCCGCAATGTTGAACTGGATCACCTGTTTGCTTCCAGCTAGTCAGGACTCAGTCTCCACTCAGATGATCTCTGCGACCAATCAAAGCACAGCCAGGACTCTCAGATGCACTGGTAAATCGCAAGCGCAATGTTGGGTCCGGTCACCATCCTGGTCTCCCACAGTCTGCAATCTATCCAGATTACTTAGCCTAGTACCTGCAGTCTGCAGCCCAGCTTCCAGACAATCCAGTTATCCAGTTCATTCCGGTTCCCAGTTCCTAGCCATCCAGTTATCTGGTTCTATCCCATTTCCCGGCTCCTAGACATCCAGTTATCAGGTTCAATCCTGGTTCGCAGCTCCTAGCTGTCTGGTCCCTGGCTTCTCCAGTACCCGGTGCAGGTTCAGTCCATTCCTCAGCTGTTCCAGTATCCAGCACAGTTCAGTCTAGTCCTCAGCTGTTCCAGTATTCGGCACAGTCCGGTCCATTCACCACCTGTTCCAGCGTCCAGCACCGTCCAATCCAATACTCAGCTGGTCCAGTAGTCTGGCTATATGCCAATCCAGTCATCCAATTCCAGTTATTGAGTACCTCAGTCTCCTAGTCAGTGTAAGGGACTTGTGTTACAGACTATCCTGCACCACTACAGCAAGTGTTAGTCTTCATGCAGAGGAACTTCATTCAGCCACCTATAATAGGTTCCTGCTTGTAGTCTCCTGTCCGCTCCTAACTCCCAAAACAGACCTAACAAACTCACAGGCATGACACAGTGGTTCCCAAATGTTTTTAAATCAAGGCACTCTAAAATACAAAATAAAAAATCTAATTCTTATTCAAAAAATATTAAATTAAGTAAATTGTGTTTAAATGTCAGCCTTAGGTTCAGTCATGCGGTGAGGGGCAGGATTATCTTCTGTTTATCCACATATTTTATGATTTGAAGCCACAATCATTGGATTTGCTTATGATATGGATCATAATTTAAACATAATTTGAATTGGTCCTGGACCACCAACTCAGGGCACCCCTACAAGTGCCATGGCACCCAGTTTGGGAACCACTGGGCTAGACCATAGTTTTTAAATCTCATTCATCAAAAAATTAAAAAGATATTCTCTACAATATAAAAATTAATTTATTTTACTAACCTGCAAAATGTGTAAATTACCAAATGATGGGCATGAAACTGTACGTGTTTGACCTTTTATAAAAAAAAAAAGTGCTATACAGAGGAGTCACAATGCTCTCTTCAGGTGAATCTCTATGAGACTACCCTTCTACATACCCTTCAGCGTGGTATACTCTCACTATATTTGGGGACCCCACTCAGGTTGGGGTTCCAGTATTTCTTTATGAACACTTTTATGCATAAACTGCCTAATCTCTGAGATTATGCTCCCATTGAGTTGGAGTAGGAATCTTTGGTACATGGTTTTTACCAATGTGACTGTATATGGATAAACACATCCCAGTTAAGGTATATTTGTCTGAACACTCTTCTGTATTCCAAAGATATATAGGTGGTCATTCCGAATTGGTTGCTCGCTAGCAGTTTTTAGCAGCCGTGCAAACGCTATGCCACCGCCCACTGGGAGTGTATTTTAACTTAGCAGAAGTGTGAACGAAAGGATCGCAGAGTGGCTACAATTTTTTTTAGTGCAGTTTCAGAGTAGCTCAAAACCTACTCAGCGCTTGCGATCACTTCAGACTGTTCAGTTTTGACGTCACAAACACGCCTTGCGTTCGCCCAGCCACACCTGCATTTTTTCTGCCACTCCTGCGTTTTTCCGAACACTCCCTGAAAACGGTCAGTTGACACCCAGAAACGCCCACTTCATGTCAATCACTCTGCGGCCACCAGTGCGATTAAAAAGCTTTGCTAGACCCTGTGTGAAACTACATCATTCGTTGTAATAGTACGTCGTGCGTGCGCCGCATACGCATGCGCAGAAGTGCCATTTTTTTGCCTCATCGCTGCACAGCGAACGAATGCAGCTAGTGATCAACTCGGAATGACCACCATAGCCTGGAGAGGACACTGGGCAACAAATACAGTAGTTACATTTTTCCAGCAGCCCCAGACTCACTCTCCACTATACCCCACCCCCAGTCACTGGCCAGCCAGTTAAGTGAGCAAGACCACAGCAGGAGTGATGAGAAGGAAAGGGAGAAAGAAGAACAGCACACATTCAGAAGCACACACAAAGGAAAAGTGTTCAGCGAGCCGGTACCATAGGAACTAAACCCCACAAGCCAGGTGCATAAGGTTGGGCGCCCTGTGCCCCCTATGGAGTTGAAGAAAATAATCCAACCAGGTATGAGCATATATTTTTTTTTTCTTCCTCCACTAAGGGGCACAGGGAATTAGTGGGATGTTCTAAAGTTGTCCCACTATGAGCGGGGACACTCCTGAGCTCCACTGAGAACCGTTTGCCATAGGCTGCCTCCGAAGATACAAAGGTGTCAAACAAATAGAAACAAATGAAAGTGTGGGCAGAGGACCACCTGGCTGCCATACTAAGCTGCTCTGCAGAAGCACCATGTTGAGCTGCCCAAGATGCTGCCACTGACCAGGTGAAATGAGGAGTCACCACAGCAGGAAGATCTGCCACATAGGGGTAAAGGATAGTGAAGCGCGCCACCTGGCCAAAGTTTGACTTGAAGCCGGCCAGCCCCACTTGTGAAAATCTTACTGGACAAAGAGAGAATCCTACGTGCGGACATCTATGGTCCTGTCCACATAAATCCGGAGAACCATCACTACATCCAGAGAGGCTTTCTTTTAGGAAGAGATCAGATCACTGAAAAATGGTATGACTATCTCCTTGTTGATGTGAAATTGAGACACCACCTTAGGTAAGGTAGAGTACTGTGAACCACCTGATCTGAATGGAAGATCCGAAAGAGAGAGTGCCAAGACAAGGTGCTCAAGTCAGACACCTTCTAGGCCAATGCAATGGCTTGTAGGAAAACCAGCTTATACATCAGTAAACAAATGTCCACCCTATCCAATTGCTCAAAAGGTACAGACTAGAGAGACCGAAGAACCAAGGATAGATTCCATGGAGCTACTGTAGGAAGAAAAGGTGTCTGGATGTGTAGAACACACTGTAAGAGTGCAATTTGTTATTGAAAGAGGACAGATAGGGCAGAGACCTGTTCCTTCAAGGAAGAGAGCCAGGGGCCCAAATGCAGATGTACCTAGAGAAAAGAAAGGATTCGGGACAGATGGAATGACCTGGATTGAAGCCCCTGGTTGAACACCACGCAAAGTATGTCCACCAAGAAGGCATCCGGGCATTAACCATGGTATGAATAACCCTCTTAGAAATCCATTTGCTCTCAAGACTGATGTCCCAAGAGCCACCCTGTCAAAGCGAGGCGGGCTAGATCCGATTGGATGCGCTGGACCAGAGACAGAGGATCCAGTGTCAGAGACAGGCTAAGAGGAACATCGAAAGAGAGGTGTTGAAAACCTTCACACCATGGCCACCATGACCAATTTGAAGCCATAAGGATCACTATACTTCACTCCAATTTCAACCTGCGATATAGACCCGCAGGATCCCTCAGATCGGAGGGAAAATGCATATGAGCAGGAATGTTACCTGTACCACTAGAGCGTCCACCAGGAGAACTTAAAGCTCTCAGGCACAGAAACAGTGTTTCCACAGCCTGTGGTTGTGTCAAGAAACTATTCTTTCAATGTCCGGCAAGGCACAGTGATGAAGCTGAAAGGCAAATGATGGAAGAGGATGCTCTGGGTATCCAGGATGCAACTGACCTCCTTCATGAGGCCACGACTGCAAGTGCCATCCTGATGGCTTATGAAGGCAAACTCTTTCACAATGTCAGACTGTAGCTGGACAGGACGACACTGGAGGAATAGCAGAGCGAGGAGTAGTTCTGACGATACATAGTAACATATTTTCTGAGGTTGAAAAAAGACAATTTGTCCATTGAGTTCAACCTGTTAGTGGTCTCCTATACTGAAGTATTATTAAGACTAATTTTAACTGTGGTGAATGTTTAGCCGTAAACTAAAATACTCCATTTTGTATTACCATAGTACATGATTTACCCACCATTACCCTGTATATCTTTATCCATTAGGAATTTATCAAGCCCATTCTTAAAATGGGTGTAGTATGGTATGCCGGCGACCGGGATCCCGGTGGCCAGCATACCGGCGCTGGGCTCCTGACTGCCAGCATACCGACAGCTGGGCGAGCACATATGAGCCCCTTGCGGGCTTGCTGCGCTCGCCATGCTTGCGGCACGGTGGCGCGCTATTTATTCTCCCTACAGGGGGGGTCATGGACCCCCAAAAGGGAGAATAGTTGTCGGTATGCCAGGTGTCGGGATTCCGGCACCGGTATACTGAGCGCCGGGATCCCAAAAGCCAGCATACTGAACACCACCCCTTAAAAGTAATGCCCGAGTCTGCCATTACTACTTTTTTAGCCAGGGACTCCCAAATATGTATTGTCCGTATTGTGAAGAATCCTTTCCATCTCTGTGTGCAAAATCTCCTCTCCTCTAACCTAAGCAGGTGTCCATGTGTCCTTTTTGATGATCTTACCAAAAACAGATCCCCTGCTAGCTCTGTATATTGACCCCTTATATATTTGTAAATGTTAATCAAGGGGGTCATTCAGACATGATTGCTGCTGTGCATATTCGCACAGCGGGCGATCAGACCCAAACTGCGCATGCGTATGCACCACAATACGCAGGCGTGATGGACAGCTGCAAAGTGGATTGCCGGTCAGCGGCCGGTTTGTGCGAAGGATCCATTTGCAAAGGCGTTCGCAAGGCGATTGACAGGAAGAGGGTGTTTGTGGGTGGCAACTGACCATTTTCACGGAGTGTTTGGAAAAAGGCAGGCGTGTCGGGGGAGGGTGTCTGACGTCAAATCCGGTCCTGAACAGCCTGATGTGATCGCAGCAGCTGAGTAAGTCCTGGGCTGCGCAGATACTGCACAAAATCAATTTATGCAGCTCTGCTACACATGCGCTCGCACACTTGCACAGCTAAAATACACTCCCCTGTAGGCAGCAACTATCTGATCGCAGGGCTGCAAAAATCACAGCCAAACGATCAAGTCTGAATTACCCCCATGTCCCCTCTTAATCTCCTTTTTTCAGTGTAAACATGCTTAGCCTAGCAAGCCCTTCCTCGTATTCTATAGTCTCCATCCCCTTTATCAATTTGGTCGCCCATCTCTGAACCTTTTCTAGTTCCAGGATATCCTTTTTGTAGTATGGTGCCAATAATTGTGCACAGTATTAGAGATGTGGCCTCACTATTGATTTATATAATGGGAGTATAACACTCTCATCCCTTGCATCAATTTCCAGCCTAATGCATGCTAATACCTTGTTTTCCTTTTTTGCTGCATTCCTATTTTGGGTACTACTGTTTAGTTTGTTATCTATGTGAACACCTAAATCTTTTTCCGGTACAGAATCCCCTAGTTTATCCCCATTTAGTATGTAGGTAGTGTTCTTGTTCTTGCTACCGAAGTGCATTACCTTACATTTGTCTATATTGAAACTCATTCTCCATTTTGAAGTCCATGCTTCCAGTTTAAATAAATTGTTCTGAAGAGACTCAGCATCCTCCACCGAATTTATAACCTTACAAAATTTGGTATCATCTGCAAAAATTGACACTATACTCTCTAGACCTGCTTCTAGATTATTTATGAAAATGTTGAGCAATAATTGTCCAAGTACAGACCCCTGTGGCACACCGCTGAGTACCTCAGTCCATTTAAAAAAAAAGTTCCATTAACCACCTCTCACTGCTCCCTTTTATCCAACCAATTACTCACTCAGAAGTTCAGAAAGTAAATTGATAACTGGCCTTTTTGAGCCATCCAATGGTCCAGAAAGGTTCAATGACTGGTTACGACCCTGCCACCTGCAAAGACCTGCATCGATGTTGAAGAGGACTTTAGGCCCGAATCAAAAGAGGGGTGTCCCTATCCAAGTGGGACCTCTGGAGCCACCCCAAAAGGGAGTGTTATATCTCCCGAGAGAGGAGGAACATCTTTAGTTGCAGAAAGGAGCTGTTTTACCAAGCCAAAACTTCCATCCAAAGAGATCAGGAGTGAAACTGAGCATAGTCCATCATATCGAAGGTGGAAACTAGAGAGCCCCAGAACTGTATACAAGAGTGTACTGACACTCGGAGATAATGCCAGAATAGACAAAGTATTGTTGGCAAGATTCAAAGTCTGTCCACAGGGAGTATCACCAGAGGAACTCTGTAATCGAGCAAGGCTTTCGATGTAATATCACCTGAGACAGAGTCAATGAGGAACTCTTCCAATTGATGTTCTATCTGTTGTATTGGCGAAGATCTATTGCGTGACAGATGTTCCCTGAAGACAACCGGTTACTGGACTAGGATAGGCAGAACATTCAGATAATGTAAAAATCTGGTACTCCTACACCAAAGATGAACTGTCATGACCTCACATACCTTCAACCAGAGTAAGCACTGGTGACCGACTCAGATGGGAATATGTACAGTATGCCCTATGTAAGGATGCCCCAAAATCCCCCAGTTCCAGAAGCAGAATGATGGAGTGAAGAGATGCTCTGTGGAACCTGGGAATCCTCAGGTACCTGCTTTGAATCTTTAGAAGGAGAATGGTCCAGAACAAACCGTCTGGTCCCTTATTCAGGAAAAGGTTGGCATATAAACCGATACCTCTTTTGAGACTAGGGAGCTAGGGTGAAGATTTTGGAGACTAGAAGGGAACAAATGGACTCCCCAAGAGCTCCCACTGTTCCTGGACATACTAGAAAGCCAGTGTCCAGAACTGGAGGAAGTACCTGAAAAGTAAGAGTGTATTCCTGGGAAACCATACCTCTGACCCAGTCATCTATCATGGTTCCTAATCATGCCTCAGAAAAATAGCAGAAGCTAGCCTTCCCCTAGGTTTGGAGACCCATCAAATCATACGGCATGTCTGCCCGCTGTCTGGTAGGCCCATGCTCCCAACTTCAAGACCTAGAGCCCTAATGGAGAAAGGAAGCGAGAAAAAGAATGCAAATTAGATGTTCTGGACTCATTCTGGGCTATTTGGGAGTGCTGCAGAAGGAAAGCTGCCCTGGGCACTGCCACTATCCTCCACCACAGCAGTCTCCAACACCTAAAAGGTCAAGCACCTGAGTCAACAGCCATTCACCAGTTTAGGTAGGGGCCCACCGTAATGTATCACACTAAAGACAATAAACCCTTTTCTGCATGTACCAGAACTGAGGCCATCCTCTAGTGCATCTGTATTAAGTAAAAGCAACTTTTTGGAGGGGGTAGTCTATATTCATGTCAGCTTGAGTTTCAAGCAGGATTAATCTGGCAGTGTCAGTCTCTTTCCCTTTCTAACTGATGATCTTGTGCGATCTATACCATAAACCCTCTGCTTGGTTCAGAGTCCCCCTTCATCTGTCTCATCCAGCAGATCCCCATATATGGCTAGACACTGAGTGGGGTCAACTGCTTGTTGGCCACACCATATGAACACCTCTTCACTCAACTCTACCATTCCTGCTGTGCTAGGATAAATCCTGATGATTGTCTTTGGTATCTCAGCAGCACCTCCAATGTGCACCCAAATTTCACTGTTGTGTCATCTGTGGGTAAAGTCTGGGATTATGGACACCAAGGGAAGATTTGTGAGGACTCTGTCCCACCACTCACTTAGCGCACAGACTCCACAGGAATGTATAACACAGATATGTTGCAAAAACCACCCTAACACATTTATTATAAGGTTTTGGATTACTAATGCTTTTCTGCATCATATGATAAAAGTACAATTTGTAAGAACATCATGTTAAAACATACTAAATGACATGGGAAATATATAAATAGAAAAACAGATTACACAAACTACTGTAGATAACACATGGGTATGTAAAGCAGAAATCAGAAAACAATGAATAATGCAGTACCTGAACCTGATCTTTACTGTCTATTCTTTCTAGAACTTTCCTTCTGAGTGCAAGTAACACAGGCATTTTGTAACCGCTAACTGTATAATAGCAATTATTATTATTATTATTCCTTTATTTCTATGGCGCCACATGGGATCTGTAGTGCCCAATTACAAAGTACACAAACAAATAAGCAAAACAAGAAGACAGTGACTTACAATTTAATACAATATAGGACGAGTACAGGGTATATAAAGATAGCTGTAACAGCAGACAACACTGAAATAAGAAATTGCAATAATAACAGCAATGTCATCAATGGCTTCCACACACCACATTAATATTGATTGTACTGTACTTTTCCCGATACCTATAGTGGACTTGTGGGTTGACGGTTATACTGTATTTTATCTTCTGCATACTATCAAATGGGGAAAGCTGTACTGTACTTTCAGGATTTCAACTTAAATGTCATCCACTGGTAAGTAATGAACAAATAACTTCTCACAGTCCTTACAACTGGATCTCTTGCTACTTCCAACTAAGCTGGAACTTGTAGTTCCACAAGAAATACATTTAAAACATTTGCTGCTTGCATGCACCATCATTGCCACTACTTGCACCTGGGTCAAGTATTTGTGGACTACATGCAAAAGCAGCCAGTATTTACTCTGCATGCAAAAAAATACATTTATTTGCTCCCATTGCATTGGTCAGAGTTTAGAAAGACGCTATGTATTGGTTAGTAGATGATATAGCCAACCAGAGACATAACTGCATTATATTAACTATAGTTATACATGTAGTAACAACATGTATCAAAGTTAATGATGATGGTTTCTCAATAGCTTGATGATATGCTTATTAGCGTATAATCATGCTTTTTTACGCATTCACACTCAACTACGTGTATGTGCTGACAAACTAGAGTTGTGCAACTCAGCATACTGTATTGTGTATTCAGTTTCCGTATGTGTTTTTAGATGCAAATAGATCCAACTCAGCATCAGGTCCACTAAATCAATATATACTGTATTATTAGGTAATGCAATCCAGCTACTGTATACAATGTATTACAATTCAAACATTTTCCACTGGGTGGCAGTCACTAAACAAGTTTGAATGAGTTGAATCCAGACATTGTAGAATTTATGCGCTTCATGAGCATGACAGTCTCACTAGATCGGATGATGCATTAAGGTTGCTACTTATTGTTACTTTACAGAGTTGGGAAAGTAGCAGTTGTCAAAAATCAGATAGTGTTTTTCCCATTTTTATTATTTCAGTTGCATGTAGTTACATTTAAATTCTGAATCCGAGATACCGTACAATTTGAAAAGTGTGGTAAAAATAAAATAATGGGGGTGATTCAGATCTGATTGCTGCTGTGCAATTTCCACCACAATGCACATGCGCGTCGGCAAACAACAACGTGCATCGGCAGACAGCAACAGGCTGGTGTGAAAATTCAAACGCACAGCCATTCGCATGCTGATTGACAGGAAGAGGCCATTTGTGGGTGGTAACTGACCGTTTTCTGTGAGTGTCAGGGAAAACGCAGGTGTTCTCAAGCGTTTTCATGGAGGGTGAGTGACGTCAGCTGCGCACCCAATCAGCCTGCTCTCATCGAACTGTAGGCGTAAGTCCTGCGCTGCACACAGACTGCACAGAGTGGAAAAATTATTCAGTGGTGAGTGAGGTGCGAACGGATTTGCAGCTGTCTGCTGACTGAGGGATTTTTTGCAGCTCGGCGTACACATGTGATCGCACACTTACACAGCGAATATACACTCCCCTTGGGTGGCGACTGTCTGAATGCAGCACAACAAATGTAGCAGCCCAGAGATCAGGTCTGAATCACCCCCAAAGTCTCTTGCCTAGCTCTCATATAAGTTATATAGATACAGGCATTCATATATTCAATTTATTATTGATGTCATGTTTTTTATTTCAATTATGGATGAAATATCTTTCCCTCTCACTGCTGTATGGTTTACATATAATATGTAGGTGATGCTCTTACACACAGCTTCATCTGCTTTAAACAATGTAGCTGGGATTGTGGCCTATCAAGCAGCCAGGACAGACTTGTCTTGCATGAGCTCCTGTCTGGCATTTCTGTGAAAACTACTTACCTTCAGAGGACCAGCAGCGCACCTCACCTAGCACTACCTGCCACTGACTACCCAGCCTGGACAGTGGACACGATCTGGTATGACCATGTCAATTTACTTAAAAAAGTGTGGAGAAACAGTACTTTGGGATTTTGAATTTTGGCTAAGGGATACTTAACCTCTATTTGCAGTTCCGGGGAGGATGGAGAGAGATGTTTGTGTGTGTGTGTGTGTGTGTGTGTGTGTGTGTGGGGGGGGGGGGGGGCATGAGCCCCACAGCTGGAGGCACATCCAGGGGAGGGGAGAGCGACCAGTGTGCTCCTCTGGCTGCAGTAGCTGTCACAGGGCTACACAGCAGTCCCACTGATCCAGGGAGTTAATATGACCTGTTGAGCTTGACTCAGTCTCTGGTGGACACAACCCCCAGTCATCACACAAGCAGGAACAGACTCAGCAGGCCTCCTCTGCAATTGTTTGCTTCATGGGTTTAGGAGAAGGGTATCTTGTCCATAGGTCGACATTCAATAGGTTGACACATCATATGGCCGACACACGTTTTTTGGATTAATTTGCATTGTTCAACTTTTTCATTGGGGTTTCATGTGCTGAAACCTGCAAATTGACACCCAAAAAACTTAAAGCACTTGTGCCGACCTTTTACTCATGTCAACTTTGTGTATGTCGCCCATTTGGTGTCGACCTTTTCACTGTCAACCTATAATACCATAACCTGGAAGAAGCATGTATAACATAAGAGTCTGAAAATGCCCTGCTTCTCACCAGCTCTCAGCACATGAGCAGTGATGCTAGGAATGAGTGTGAGTACCGGATCCTCCCTGCCCCAGCAGCACCCTGCACTCTGCATCGGGTATGGCAGCAGCTGCTATAGGAGAATTGGTAGCCAATTGCAAGTGGTCAATACATGCATGATGTAACAGTATCACATGCATGAATTGCACATCGCCCAGTGCGGGTCCCAAGTCTGGCTACTTATGACACATCTCTCAGCCTCTGCATTGTTCATACTGGTAATGACCCACCACTGTATGATTCTTGTACCTAGGACAGAGCATACTGCCTGCATGGCACAGAGAGGGGTTGGGTGGTAGGTACAAATTATTACCCACCCTCAGAAGCTGACCTGGGCCCATTCAACAAGCCTGGGTAATTGCTACCTGCCCCCTCTCAGTACCACTGACCTGAGGCCAGATTTCTGGTGGGACCCAATGGAGTGATCTTCCACGGCAGACCCAGGATTTCTCTCGCCATCCTACCCACAATGCTGCTTCTGTTATCTACTGCATACTGGATGCTCCTGTGAGCCGGAGGGCTTCAGGTCCTGTATCTGTAGCACTGGCTCTCTTGCTGCGGCTTTAACCATTCTATGCAACTTGAAGTGCTGCTCTCTTCATGGGGAGTTTACAAGGTCCAACCTCTACCACTCCTGCTCTCCTGTCTGCTCATGATCACTGTGACTGCTGACTGTCCACGCACAGTGTCGGTTGAGCTACTGCTGGAGCAGTTTGGGACCAGTTTGAGCTCCCCTGCCCCTTGCAAACTGGTCACACTGGAACCCTGAAGGTAGTCTACCCCCTGCATTCCCCTAGGTGACTGTTCCCATGATGCTGCTTCAGCCTTGATACAGTTCAGGACTGATTCCCTCTCCACTTGGGCTACTACTACAGCTATCACACCTCCCCCTCCAGCTTAAGCATCCCTGTGTCTGCTTTTTTTAGAGTGACTCCACTACTGTTTAGGCCCTTGAAACAGTGCCACCCAGTGTTCACTGCATGTACAGTACTATGCCTGTTTTCTGTCATTTGGAATTTATCCTACACAGACTCCTCCAACTGTCTGCCCTCCACATGCTGAATGTCTACAATGCTATGTATTTGCCAAGTGGATTGTAGCTTGTGAAAATGTATCTGCATGCACTATGGCCAATGGTGTCTCTGCTCAGTAATCGCCCTTCTATGTGACATCGTTGTATCTCCATACAACCTGCTTGAAACGCCTCCTTTCTCTATATTTCATTTAATATTGTTAAAGACAAGAAATCCACTCAGAAAAAAGATAACTCTCGTCCCAGAAACTGTCAACCAGATATGAGATCCTTTCTCCAGCCTACCCCTTTCTAGATAAGGTCATGGTTTTTATACCTCAGACTCTTCTCCTACCCCGTCCATTCCAGTTAAACCTCAGCAGAGGACCCTGCCCTTCTATATTCCTCAAAACTCTTCAGTGAGATCACAAAAATCTTGAACTACAGTAAGACACTGTCGACTAAGCAGGACTTACAAGACACCATTAGACAAAGGTGGTGACTGTTAAACGTAATATTTCCCTTCTGTCTGATTGTCTTGCAGCCTTAGAAGAAGGTCAAGAGTCTTCAGGCACTCTATTTTGCAAAGTAAAAGACATTGGTGGTCATTCTGACCTGTTCGCACGCTGCGGTTCTTAGCAGCGGTGCGAACGGGTCGGTTCTGCGCATGTGCGCCGGCCGCAATGCGAACGTGCATCATTGGCCAGCAACGGCTGTCACTGGGCAATGACAAGAATAATGAAGAAAGCAATCGCTGCCGCAATCGTAAGAAGAGTGATAGGCAGAAAGCGTTCTGGGACATCAACTGACCGTTTTCTGGGAGTGGAGCACTGAATGCAGGCATGTTCAGGCGTTTGGAGGGCGGATGTCTGACGTCAATTCCGGGATCTTCATCGCTGGATCCATCGCACAGGGTAATTTAACATTTGCATTAGAAATCTTCATGAAGAGGTACCACAATCCAGCCTGGTCTATGCCCTGATGAAGATTTTCAATGAAATTCTAGGAAATTACCCAAATGATACAATAGTTTTTGACAGGGCACATCAAGTTTTTTGACCCTGAGGACCCAGGGACGTCATTTGTCACTTATATTATTTCTCACGAAAGAAAGAGATAATGTGCAAAGTAAGACAACTAGATGGCATTGACTTCAACTGGGACATTATCCATGTCCATCAAGATCTATCTTGGCATATACTACAGCAGCGCAAAGCAATGAAACCATTGACAGATGAACTGTGCAAATGCCAGCTAAAGTACAGTTGAGGTTTCCCTTTTCAGCTTCAAGTTACTTTCTCCGGTAAGTTATACTTGATACATACCCCATCTAGCTCATCTCCTTCTACTCCATAGTGAGTCTGTGGAAGGTTCAGACACCTGACTGGAAGGTTCCCCAAATTCAATGTCTGGAGTGACATGCTTTGTGGCAGCAGGTTCATCATTCCAAAATGAGGCAGAGAAGCCCACCTAGCTACTCAGAATCTGAAGGTACTTGAGAACCACATTTAGTAGTCACTCTTTTTGTGCAATCTTTCGGTCTTCGCGTTTGAGAACATTTACTTGGGTCTCAGATTCTTTACAACTTTGTGGACTCTCCTTTTGCTGCATTCATTATTTCATTATTTCTTCTTCGCACTTCACCCCCAAGAATCTACACTAATCTTCAGGTACTACTCATCTTGCTTTTGACCACCATTCGATTTGTCCTTTTACTATGGCATATTCTCCACATTACAATTGTTAGTTGTTTGGATGCTACACTATTTGATTAGCTTTTTCAGATTATAATACATAACTGTATCCACAATCTGTGTATTTAATATGTAAGATGTTACTTTACTTACAGTAGCCTACTATGCTCCTATAGGGGCTTTATACTGTACTAACACCTCCTCCCCCCACTCTCCCTTGACACTGTAACACTGAGGCATATTGCTCCTTCCAGTGTGTTGCAGGTGTTTAAATGTTACTTTTTATGGTCTTGTTCTCTTCATGCTTCTTTTTTTGCACTTAATTTTTTACTCCTTTCTTTCTCCCTCTCCTCCTGTCCTGGGAATTACCTTCAAGCTTTCCAATGTTAACTGATGATGTCTACTGCTGGGGGCCTACACATCACGAAAAAAGGTCCAAACTCCTTCGCACCTTGTGGGCGGATATACAGTTGTCGATGTAGCTATGATCCAAGAAACACATTTTAAGCATGGAACTCAAGTACCCTCCTATGTGATTGCCATTTTCCCACTTTCTTTTTCAGCAATGATTTAGTAGGGAAATTCAAGGGCATGGAGATCTTGTTCTCCAAGACACTCCAAATAACAGATATTTCTGTACATAGGTTTGCTCCGGGGAGATTTCTCTTGAAAACTTGCCATTCTTTAACCAATAATTTACGTTCCTAACCATATACAGTATGCTCCTAATCAGGCTTACCATGCCTTCTTTAGAGAATACCTTGAACCTCTTGTTAAGGGCATTACTGTTTTGGGAGGTGAACTTAATTGGACATTAGACCCTACAGTTGAAATCTCTAACAACTCCACTAGATACAGGATACCATCAACTTAGACAGATTTTTCATGATCACCAGCTGGCTGACTCATGGTGGACCCTACACCCTACTGGTCATGTCTATTCTTTCTCTTCTTGCCCTCAGAAAGTATACTCCTGTCTAGATTACTTATTTTTAAGCTATAGACATCTCCATCTCCTCTCTGATTAAGCGATCAGACCAATCACTTGGTCAGACCATGGCCCCGTATCGATTACTCTGTCATTGCCTCAATTCTCAATTCACAATGGTCTTGACATCTTCTGCAAGATGCTTATTATTAGACAGACACAGATTCTGCTCTCATGGACTATCTTGATCATAGGTGGGCAGTACGGATGGTGTAAAGGTTAGCATTACTGCCTCACAGCACTGAGGTCATGGGTTCGTTTCTCACCATGGCTGTGCAGAGTTTGTATATTATCCCTGTACTTGCGTGTGTTTCCTCCAGGTACTCCGGTTTCCTCCCACAATCCAAAAATATACTGGTAGGTCAATTGGATCCCAACACAAATTAAACCTAGTATGAATGTGTGCTCATGTACAGTACATGTGGTAGGGAATATAGATTGTAAGCTCCACTGGGACAGGGAATAATGTGAATGGCCAAATATTCTCTGTAAAACGCTGTGGAATATGTGTGCGTTATATAAATAACTGGTAATAAATAAATAATACATGATACCCCTGATATGTGATCCTATATTAAAAAAAAAAACAGCACAAAGAGAAGCCCTACTTCAGTAGATTAATCTACTTGAGATGTCGGTGTCCTGAGATGTCTATCTTAAGTTGACAGAGGCTGCAGAAGTGTAGAAATCACTTCTATCAATGAGGTAACAAACCGGTTAGCCAGAGTCTTAAGTGCACAATGAGCAATTTGTTTTATCCATGTTGTTAGAGATGATTGTGGCACAATGCATTCCCAGACACATAAGAATGCTTCCTGCTTTATACAGTACTACTCTGCATTATAAAATCTGGCTAACTCGCTTCCTCATTTGAGCCACCCTCCATCCGCCCCAGAGGTCCTAGGCTATTTCTCATCAGTCAATTTTACAACTATCCCTTTACCTAGCAGGAAGTAGAGCAGGTTGTTGCCTCATCTCCCTCTGGCAAAAGTTCTGGTCCTGACGGCTTTGCTATAGCTTATTTCAAAACCTTTAAAGACAAGCTTGTGATGAATATAAACTAGCATTACTTACTGATGATTTATTGAGCACTATATCCCACTCGGTCACCTCTCCCGCACTTAAAGTTAGAATTGAGAATTTTGGGAAACTAAAAAGATATCAGGGAACTTGAAAGAGTTCAAAGGCAAGCTACTAAACTAATTAAAGGGTTAGAGACACTGGAGTATGAGGAAAGGCTCACTAGGCTAAATATAGAAAAGAGCCGTCTAAGAGGAGACATTATTAATATCTTCAAATATGTTAAGGGTCATTACAAGGCATTATCAGGGGAGTTGTTTATTAATAGAACTCTGTATAGGACACGTGGACACTCACTGACGCTAGAGGAGAGAAAATTCCGTACGAAATGTAGGAAAGGGTTCTTCACCGCAAGGGCAATAAGAATTTGGAACTCGCTTCCGGAGAAGGTAATAATGGCGGACTCTGTAAATGCATTTAAAAACAGATTGGACAGCTTTCTAGCTGAAAAAAGTATCCAAGGCTATAGCATTTAATATATTGACATCAAGCATTCGGGAGTGGTACAAAATATAGTTGTCAATTGGTACATTATAATGCACAGCTTAATGCAGAATACAGGTTGAACCCGAAGGCAGGGCCGGTGCTAGGGTGTTCGGAGCCCCCCTGCAAACTATAAATTTGCGCCCTCCCATATTCCTTTGGCGCGCACCGGGAAAAGGGGTGTGGTCTCACAAGTAAGGGGCATAGCCACACAATAGTACCCCCATTCAAAATTACGCCACAATGTAGCACAATCTTATTCATCTTATACGTAATGCCCCACAAGTAGTAGTAGCGTCCTTATATGTAATGCACCCCAGTAGTAGTAGCATCCCTATGCATAATGCCCCCCCAGTAGTAGTAGCATCCTTATACATAGTGCACCCCCAGTAGTAGTAGCGTCCTTATACGTAAGGCCCCCCAAGTAGTAGTAGTATTGTTATATGTAATGCCCCCGAAGTAATAGTAGCATCCTATACATAATGCCCCTCCAAGTAGTAGTATCGTCCTCATACGTAATGACCCCCCTAGTAGTAGCGTTGTTACACGTAATGGCCCCCCCATTAGTAGCGACATTACACGTAATGCCCCCCCCTGTAGTAGTAGCGTCCTTAAAGCACACATAAATGCACACAGACATACCACACACACACACAGACACAATACACACACACTTCCCTCTCACCCTTCACTTACCTAAGCCAGTCTCCCTCTGAGTCTGTACACTATAGCAGCCTGGTCCGTGTAGCTCCGCCCCCTTCGGTCCCGTTTAGCCCCGCCCCTTCTGTCCCGTGTAGCCCCGCCCCTTTTATCCCATACACAGCGCTGTCCTGTCACACAGGTGAGGGGAGGGGAGCGGAGGGAGGAGGATTTTAATGCTACAAGCGTCGCTGCCAGTGCCTGTCAGTGGGGACAGGACGGCGCAGCAGGGAAGGAATGCAGAGCAGGGGGAGCGCCTCTCCGTCCCAGCCAGTGCCAGATTAAGGTCCATATTGGCCTGGAGCTGAAATTTAGGAAGGGCCTATTGTGTGCCTCGGCATGAGATGTGACAAGCGCTGCGGTGGTGTGACTAGTGATGTGGGGGTGTGATCAGTGTGGTGTGGGTGTGGTCATAAATCATAAATAGGGGGTGTGGCCTATGCCATGTGAGTGACACAGTCACCACTTACTGACAGACTCTACTTACTGACACACACACAACACAAAGCTTACTGACACAATCACCACTTACTGACAGACACTATTTACTAACACACACACAACACAAAACTTACCGACACAGACACCACTTACTGATAGATATTACTGACTGACACACACGCACAACACAGATAAACTTACTGACACAGACATTACTTACTGACACACACACACAACACAATACTTATACCGCTCTCACATCACAATGCCGGGTCCCACCTGGGAATTGGAAATGGGTTCATTCCTGGGTGGGACCCGGCATTTGACCCTACACACCGCCAACCCGACCCGGCAATTTGCCGGTTCGGGTTGCCATCTGTGGGTGGAGATGGAGTCGGTATCAGGTGCGGAGGCGGCGCTGGGAGATGAGATCATCCCTATGCAGTGAACGGGTCCCGGGTTGTATCGACCTGGGTGACCCATTCACACTGCACCGGACCTTGTATTTAACCCGGGAACAACCCTTCTTTATTCCCGGGTTGAATTACCGGGTCAGGCAATCCAGAATTCGCCCATGACCCCTTTCACAACACACATCGGAACGTGTTGACCCAGCAATACACCCAGTCTGTACCAGGTTATTTTTGCGGTGTGAAAGGGGTATTACTGACACAGACACCCACCACTTACTGACAGACACTACTTACTGACACACACACACACACACACAGTACAAAACCTACTGACAGACACTACTTACTGACACACACAAACACAAAACTTACTGACACAGACACCATGCAAAATGTGCTGACACAAACACTACTTACTGACAGACACTTCTTACTGAAACCAGTGCTGCACACAGAATTTTTTTCTCAGTGGTACTGTGCCTGCGCGCCGTGGGCGTGGTCACATGTCATTAAGGGATGTGACCATGTGACACTAGGTGGAGTGGTTATATATTATGTGAATCCATGGCACAGACACCCCCTGTCCCTGCGGACTACAGAGACAAGGACAGCAGGATGTGACACTTGTTATAGAATAAAAAATATTATATATAAGCTGTGTACCCAGCACTCCTCCTGTTATAATGTGAATATTTGCTCCAGTGCCCTTCTTCGGTTTTTCAAGCTGTGGACAGAGTACAATGAGGCAGCACTCCCGAGTCTTGCTGGTGCAGTAAGATTTATTTAGTAAGATTCTGGATCAATAAGTCTTAATGCACCAGCAAAACTCGGGAGTGCCGCCTCATTGTACTTGTGGGGTGGAGTCTCGACCATTAGAGTACCTCACCGAGGTGTAGTATGAGCTGCTGGCGGCCGGGTCCCCGGCAGCCAGCATACTGGCGCCGGGATCCAGACTGCCGGCTTCCCGACAGCAGGGCGAGCACAAATAAGCCCCTTGCGGGCTCGCTGCGGGCACAGTGGCGCGCGGAAGCGCCACGCTATCCTCCCTCCATGGGGTTCATGGACCCCCAAGAGGGAGAAAATGTGTCGGTATGCCGGTTGACGGGATTCCGGCGCCGGTATACTGTGCGCCGGGATCCCAACAACTGGTATAGTGAATACCACCCACACACCGCTGGCCCGGCACCTCAACGTCACTTTTTCTCTGCCAGTCTGCCAGGTGCGGGAGCGTGATGACATCACCTTCACGCTCCCAGCAGTCCTTTTCCTGGAAAAGGAATACAGTGCTGGCGGCACCTCCGAGCAAGATCTAGGAGCTTGGTGGTGGTGTTTTACAGTGTGGCGGGGGTATGGCATACTGGCGGACACATTCTTAATGGTACGCCGTAAAGGAGCGTACCGCCACACTTGCAGGACTGACACACACACAACGCAAAACATATTGACACACACGACACAACACAAAACTTACACAGACACACACACACACACAATGCAAAACTTACTGACACAGACACAACGCAAAACTTACTGACACTACTTACTGACACACACACACACACACACACACACACACACACACACAACGCAAAACCTACTGACACTGACACTACTTACTTAGCGACACATACACATCCCCCCCCTCCTTCAAAACTTACTGACATAGACACCACTTCCATAGGAGACCTCAGGGCCTGGTGTGGGCTGCTACTCACATGGTGTGCATGCCCCCTCAGCTCTGACATCCAGGGACCCAGCTCTCCTAAAAGACAGCAGCCTCCTGTCAAGACCCTTCCCCTCTTTCATGAGGCATGTTATTGCTTTGCAGCAGGAGTGGTATGCTGCAGCAAAAACATTTACGTTTTGATGGACAAGGGGGCGAGGCTTCGGATTGGTTCGGGGGCGGAGCCTCAGAGATATATCCGAGGCTCCGCCCCCACGCCCATCCGAAGCCCCGCCCCCTCGCCCATCAAAACATAAATGCTTTTGCTGCAGCATACCACTCCTGCTGCAGCTTTCCAACAATAACATGCCTAATAAGAGGGGAAGGGTCTTGACAGGAGGCTGCTGTCTCGGAACTATTTCCGTGGCTCCGCCCCCTTGCCCGTCCGTAGCCCCGCCCCCTTGCGACACGAAGCGGGCAGGACACAGGCTGACCAGTTTGGGGTGGAGGTGAATGAGCAGCCGGAGGTGAGTGAGCTGCTGTATGTGCTGACAGGACTGGTTACTGCCTGCACTGCAGGGAGCTCTGTGGGCCTATTTTCAATGGGGGGCTTGGAGCTGCAGCTCCATCCGCCCCATTGTTAATCCGGCCATGAGCAAAAGCATTTATGTTTTGATGGGCGAGGGGGCGGGGCTTCGGATGGGCGTGGGGGCGGAGCCTCGGATATATCTCTGAGGCTCCGCCCCCGAACCAATCCGAAGCCTCGCCCCCTTGTCCATCAAAACGTAAATGTTTTTGCTGCAGCATACCACTCCTGCTGCAAAGCAATAACATGCCTCATGAAAGAGGGGAAGGGTCTTGACAGGAGGCTGCTGTCTTTTAGGAGAGCTGGGTCCCTGGATGTCAGAGCTGAGGGGGCATGCACACCATGTGAGTAGCAGCCCACACCAGGCCCTGAGGTCTCCTATGGAAGTGGTGTCTATGTCAGTAAGTTTTGAAGGAGGGGGGGGATGTGTATGTGTCGCTAAGTAAGTAGTGTCAGTGTCAGTAGGTTTTGCGTTGTGTGTGTGTGTGTGTGTGTGTGTGTGTCAGTAAGTAGTGTCAGTAAGTTTTGCGTTGTGTCTGTGTCAGTAAGTTTTGCATTGTGTGTGTGTGTGTGTCTGTGTAAGTTTTGTGTTGTGTCGTGTGTGTCAATATGTTTTGCGTTGTGTGTGTGTCAGTCCTGCAAGTGTGGCGGTACGCTCCTTTACGGCGTACCATTAAGAATGTGTCCGCCAGTATGCCATACCCCCGCCACACTGTAAAACACCACCACCAAGCTCCTAGATCTTGCTCGGAGGTGCCGCCAGCACTGTATTCCTTTTCCAGGAAAAGGACTGCTGGGAGCGTGAAGGTGATGTCATCACGCTCCCGCACCTGGCAGACTGGCAGAGAAAAAGTGACGTTGAGGTGCCGGGCCAGCGGTGTGTGGGTGGTATTCACTATACCAGTTGTTGGGATCCCGGCGCACAGTATACCGGCGCCGGAATCCCGTCAACCGGCATACCGACACATTTTCTCCCTCTTGGGGGTCCATGAACCCCATGGAGGGAGGATAGCGTGGCGCTTCCGCGCGCCACTGTGCCCGCAGCGAGCCCGCAAGGGGCTTATTTGTGCTCGCCCTGCTGTCGGGAAGCCGGCAGTCTGGATCCCGGCGCCAGTATGCTGGCTGCCGGGGACCCGGCCGCCAGCAGCTCATACTACACCTCGGTGAGGTACTCTAATGGTCGAGACTCCACCCCACAAGTACAATGAGGCGGCACTCCCGAGTTTTGCTGGTGCATTAAGACTTATTGATCCAGAATCTTACTAAATAAATCTTACTGCACCAGCAAGACTCGGGAGTGCTGCCTCATTGTACTCTGTCCACAGCTTGAAAAACCGAAGAAGGGCACTGGAGCAAATATTCACATTATAACAGGAGGAGTGCTGGGTACACAGCTTATATATAATATTTTTTATTCTATAACAAGTGTCACATCCTGCTGTCCTTGTCTCTGTAGTCCGCAGGGACAGGGGGTGTCTGTGCCATGGATTCACATAATATATAACCACTCCACCTAGTGTCACATGGTCACATCCCTTAATGACATGTGACCACGCCCACGGCGCGCAGGCACAGTACCACTGAGAAAAAAATTCTGTGTGCAGCACTGGTTTCAGTAAGAAGTGTCTGTCAGTAAGTAGTGTTTGTGTCAGCACATTTTGCATGGTGTCTGTGTCAGTAAGTTTTGTGTTTGTGTGTGTCAGTAAGTAGTGTCTGTCAGTAGGTTTTGTACTGTGTGTGTGTGTGTCAGTAAGTAGTGTCTGTCAGTAAGTGGTGGGTGTCTGTGTCAGTAATACCCCTTTCACACCGCAAAAATAACCTGGTACAGACTGGGTGTATTGCTGGGTCAACA